>NC_088386.1:111500000-112125000 GCF_037993035.2 Macaca fascicularis
CAAAGCTTGCCTGAAATGAGTTTTAGCAAACCCATGAACCCTGTTGATCAACAGTCACCCTAAACTGAACCCACTTCCAATAGTGACCAAAGAATTCTTCTGACCAATAATGGAATTCCCCCATTCTCAGACTGACTTCTTCAGGGAGACTTCCAAGGAACTGAGCAGAATTCTTGTGCAATGAAGCCATCATTCCAGCAGATTAGCATTTAGAATTGCTTCAAGAAGCTATTCCATATTTCAAGAGAAATGGAGTTAGCTTTCCTCTTATAAAATGAATTTCATGTGTGTGCTTGCTTATAGAATTCTTGAGTTATCTTTATTTATAGTTATTTTTACTCCTCATACAACTGTTAAAATGTTTTGAAAATATACTGTTTATTCATTCTGGTACTGTATTTAGGATCACTTGCAATATTTCTAAATTAATTTTACTCTAACCTGTATTCCCCATCAAACCTATCTTTTATTTTAAGTACTTCAGCCTTAGAGTACCTAAAATCCTGTCTTTGCTGCCATTTGGAGGGAAAATAGGCTATTCAAATTGACTGCAAATTGTCTTTGCATGTTGGTCTACATCATTATTCTGGCTTTCTTGCATCCTGCAGTTATTCAGTGTGAAATAACGGTCAAAATCAATTGCAAACTTGTGGTTGTTTTTGACCTGGAAATATTTATTATTGTTATTAGATGATGCATAAGCTTTTGGTGCAGTATTTATGGAGGCAGGATATGCTTCTCTCAGAAGATTTTATCTTTTAAAGGGCACATAAAATTTCAGACTTGCTTCTCAGCTTCATAAATACACAAATGGATGCACAGAGTTAACACAGATCATCCATCTTGACTTTCTTTTGGCTCAAGCAACCACGGAACTAAATCCCATATAACCTGTATAAGTCTCTATGTTTAAATCAACTTTAATGAGGAGGGGGGAGTTCAAATGCTTGATAATCTAGAAGAAGAGAAACTTGTAACTTGCATTTAACAATACATCCAACAAAGTTATGTGCCCTCCGATAAATGAGCTGCAGATTTTGGAGCTCTGTATGTATTAAATATAATAAATGTTTTTCAAAAGTTTCTCAAGTCTAATTTGAAGCCATGTTAATGCAGATCCTTTTTTGTTATTTTTAATTGACACATAAAAATTGTACATATTTATGGGGTACCGAATGATATTTCCATACATGTATAGAATGTGTAATGACCAAATCAGGGTAATTAACATACCCATCACCTCAAGCTTTTATCATTTCTTTGTGCTGGGAACATCCAAAATAGTTTCTTCTAGCTATCTGGAAATATACAATAAGTTAGTGTTAACTGTAGTCATCCTACAGTGCTTTAGAACACTAGAACCTTTCCTCTTATCTAGTTGTAATTTTGTGTTTGTTAACCAGCCTCTCCCTATTCATCCTCCCAGTCCTGTCTTCCTCATCCTTCCCAGCCTCTAGTAACTGTATTCTTCTCTCTACTTCTTTGAGCTCACAGTGGTGGCGGCACTCAGAAGAGCTGATCCTCAGGCATTTGGGGTGGTGCATGAAGGCTTTGCTGCTGAAGGGGGCAAGGTTGCTGGCGGTGATGTTGGGCCCCAAACAAGCCAGTCCTTGGGCCTTTGGGTAGGGGCACATGGTAGCTTCATCACTGGAGTTGGTGTATTAGCCATCATCAACGAGCCTCGGGTGGCCTGGTCCTCAGGATCCTTGGTGGTGGGCATGCAGTGGCTCTGCTGCTGGAGTAGGTGGGGAGGCTAGCTACAGTGAGCCTCAGGAGAGCCAGCCCTCAGCCCCCTAGGGTATGCGGTGACATGCAGGTGTGTTGTGGCTCTGCTGCTGGAGTGGGCAGGGTTGCAGGCAGCAGCAGGTCCCTGGCTGTCAGCTCTCAGACTCTGAGGACCATGCCCCTTTGCTTTCTTTACCTTAGAGGCAGCCTTCCCACTTTGCTGGACCACCTGTTCCTGGAGTTCTATGCACTATGCGGGCTCAGGCGCTAGGTTCACAGCTGCACCACTGGGTCCAACTGCAGTCATGGCCCTGCAGCCTTGTGTGTGGGTGTGATGGAATGATATTGGGGCTCCAGTGATGAGGACATGCAGGGGTTCCTGGGCCCCAAGACAGGAAGCATTCTGGCAGTGGCTCTGTACTCAAAATGGCACTGTGCTGCAGCAGCTTGGTCCCAGGGACTAAGGAGGGACCCAGTGGTCTCTCTGGAGCAATGTGGTCGCAGAGACTCCAGGCAGCTCCTATACTGGACTCAACAGTGCTCTCCTACAGCTAGGCTTGCAGGCATTTGTGGTGGGAATGTTGCCTGCGGGGCATCTCCTGCTTACCTTTCCTCCTCAAGCGGGGGCCCTCTTGGCTCTGAGCTGATCCTGGCTGGCTGCTTTGCTTTCCTGAGTTTCTGCACCTCAGAGGGTCTTCGTAACGTTTTTGCTGAGTTTCAGTGCTCTCCCTTAGACATTTTATTTGGCATGTGATTGTCTACTTGTTATTTTGGTCCTTCTTCATGGAGGAGGCAAATGCTGGGCAGCTGTAGCAAGCTTTCTGGATGACCAAGATTCTTCTAACCTTTGAAAACCAAGACATGTCAGAATAATGCAAGTTATTTATTTTTATAAACATATCACACAGACACACACACACACACACGACAGGGCCGGTACTAGACAATGTAGGTGTGTAAAAATTTACTCCAGGCTGAGTGTGGTGGCTGATATGTATAGTCCCAGCACTTTGAAAGGCCAAGGTGGGAGAATTGCTTGAGCCCAGGAGCTCACCACCAGCCTGGGTGATGTGGCAAGACCCCATCTCTACAAAAAATTAAAAAATTAGCCAGGTGTGGTGGCACATGCCTGTGGTCCCAGCTGTTTGGGAGGCCAAAAAGGGAGAATCACTTGAGCCCAGGAGGTTGAGACTGCAGTGAGCCGTATTCACACGCCTGCACTCCAGCCTGAGAGACAGAGCAAGATCCTGTCTCGAAAAAAAAAAAAAAAAAGAAAAAGTTACTCCAAAACTTACTGACTTACAACAACAACAATATTTATGTTGTCCATCAATCTGCAATTTGGGCAGGGCTTAGCAGAGAAAGGGAATATAAGGATGCTTGTGAAAAAATTCTAAAATGCAATATTTATATAAAGTACCGTAATTATATCGCACTTTTGTGATAGTAATGATTTCCCCCTTTTTCTATCACCGCCTCCCCTCCTCCATTCAGGCACGTAGCCCAGTTCTGTGTTTATAATGGCAGGAGAAGAGCATTATGAGACTGGGCAGGAAACAGAGATCGCGGATGAGTCACTAGTTTTTGTGTTTTCACCTGCGTGAATCCTTTCACGAGCTCAGGCCAGATGCCTGGGATGCACACATCACTGATGGAGGGATTTCCTCTGAGGAAAAACATCAAGATTAAGAGAAAGAAGAATCCCGCCTCCAAGTGTCAGTCGGGTCTCTTGAGGAAATTCTAAATCTCACTAGGTATTTCAACAGAGTGGGTTTAATTATGGAAATTAAACACCTAGAAACTCTCTAGGTGTTGGAAGGCTAAAAGAGCAAAAGCAGGCTTTGAGGGAATAATCTGGAGGAAATAATATGAAGCTTCCAATGGATGGCTCGTGGGGAGGGATAGCAATGGGGAGAAAGCGGGGGCTTAGTAGACGCTGGAAGCTACAGCAGAGGACCTCCTGGAGGTGGTGCTCCTGCGGCCTCGCCCAGCCATTGATGGCTCTTCTCTTCTGAGGGTCCCTGATGTTGTGGGTGCTAGTGTCGGAGGCATTTGAACTGGAACAACTCCATCTTGAGTAGGGGCTGGGTAAAATGAAGCTGAGACCTACTGGGCGGCATTCCCCGACAGTTAAGGCATTCTAAAGCACAAGATGAGATAGGAGGTCAGCAAAAGATACAGGTCATAAAGGCCTTGCTGATAAAACAGGTTGCAGTAACGAAGTCAGCTAAAACCCACCAAAACCAAAATGGCCACGAGAGTGACCTTTGGTCATCCTCACTGCTACACTCCCACCAGCACCATGACAGTTTACAAATGCCATGGCAATGTCAGGAAGTTACCCTACATGGTCTAAAAGGGGCAGGCATGAATAATCCACCCCTTATTTAGCATATCATCAAGAAGTAACCATAAAAATGGGCAACCAGCAGCCCTCTCAGGGCTGCTCTTTGGAGTAGTCATTCTTTTATTCCTTTACTTTCCCAATAAACTTGCTTTCACTTTAGTCTACGGACTTGCCCTGAATTCTTTCTTGTGCAAAATCCAAAAACCCTCTGTTGGGGTCTGAATCAGGACACCTTTCCTGTAACACCGGGACTTCTTGAAAACACTGAGGCAGAAGTCCGAAGGCATTGCTGCTGGTGGAACAAATTGCCAGTCTTGGGTAACACTGACAGGACTGGCAATAATCGGGATGGAAACCACTTTTCCCTTCCTTCTGCTGTCCATCCTCCTCTGCTGCAACCAGCTGCAGAATTAGCAGAACGTCAGCCAGCAAAGGAGCCTGGAAAATAAAGTTTCCAGAATCTCAGAGCACAGCACGGGGAGGGTGGATTTCGAGCAGAAAGGTAATAGGTAGATAACTAGCATGTTCTTGTACTTGAAAAAAAAGGTACCACTGGATTTAGGACAGAATAAATTGGGAGTTTGTTAATAAGAGAGCTAGAGTTTGGTTGGTCCTGTGACCTTATTTCCTAGGCAGAGGCTTTCGAACTAAAGAAAAAAATTCAAACAGGAAGAAGAAACTTTGCAGATACATTTGTAAATCATTGTTCAAGGATGTAGCACATTCCTTCCTGTGTCTTGGGCCTCCATCACCCCACCTCGTCAATTTAGACAAACCTCTAGAAAGAAGGAAGTTGTCTCACATTGACCAACATTAAATTTCAGTTCCCAGGCAAAGTGAGGACTTAAAATAGAAACTAATCTGTATGGGGCATGATGGCTCATGCCTGTAATCCTAGCACTTTGGGAGGCCAGAGAGGGAGGGTCAGTTGAGACCATGAGTTTGAGACCAGTCTGGGTAACATAATGAGACCCTATCCCTACAAAAATAAAAATTAAAAAATTGGCCTGGCATGGCAGCATGGACCTGTAGTCCTAGCTACACAGGAGGCTGGGACAGGAGGATTGTTTAAACCCAGAAGTTTGAGGCTGCAGTGAGCTGTGATCATGCCACTGTGCTCTAGCCTGGGCGACAGAGAGAGACCCTGCCTCTAAAACAGGGGGGAAGAAAAAGAAGAAAGAAAGAAACCAACTTGAGCCTTAAAAAAATGAAGGAAATTATTGTTTCAAGTATGTCTGAATTTGTGGACCGATAGTTATACCCTTTGCAGTATATTTTTTAATTGCATAGAAAAACTGCAGACACAAGGAAAATACTGGGAGGATAATACCAAATGCTTGCAATTATTATTTCTAGAGTCTAAGATTATGGCTGATTCTTTTTTCCTTTATACCTTTCATTATTTTCCTAATTATCAACAATAAATGTATCGCTTTTACAATAGCAATTATTTTCAAGAGCCTGTTATTGTAAATGTTATACTGTGATTTACTATTATATCATGTCTCAAAAACATATCTGAATTGGCCTGATAAAAAGCCTAAATTTCTCTTTTTAATTCTCTTATTTTTTTTTTTTTTTTTTTTTTTTGAGACGGAGTCTCGCTCTGTCACCCAGGCTGAAGTGCAGTGGCCGGATCTCAGCTCACTGCAAACTCCGCCTCCCGGGTTCACGCCATTCTCCTGCCTCAGCCTCCCGAGTAGCTGGGACTACAGGCGCCTGCCACCTCGCCCGGCTAAGTTTTTGTATTTTTAGTAGAGACGGGGTTTCACTGTGTTAGCCAGGATGGTCTCGATCTCCTGACCTTGTGATCCGCCCGTCTCGGCCTCCCAAAGTGCTGGGATTACAGGCTTGAGCCACCGCGCCCGGCCTAATTCTCTTATTTTTAAGGAAGAGTAAAAGCCAGCAAGTTCTATGAATTTCATTCCTCATTGCTTTCTCCTAAACCTCATGCACCTTCTGTTTAAAAGGAAGGGTATAGTTGTCATCTTGAATTTCATTTTGACAAAAAAAATCGTCAATCATTTTTCTATGTAAATATTTATAAACTCTTTCCTCTGCACATTGGCACCAGAGTCTGGCTCTATTATGGTCATCCACAATTGATCTTGAAAATATGGCAGAAATGGTATGCTGGAAGCCTTGGAGAATATGTTTTAAAAGTTCTGACCAAGTTCTGTTTTAGTCAGTAAAACAGGGGCCATGGAACAAGGTCTGGGAGATAAAGATGATTAGAGGAAAGAAACAGGAAAAAAACAGGAAGAAAAAAAACTGAAATCATTTAACTTTGCAAGAGGCTTGACTTCCAGAACAAACAAGGACTTGGGAATTTCAAATTTGCACCTGCCTTTAGGCATTATGCATTGAAATCCATTGTCAATACCCTGTTATTAGTCCAAGAGATTTCCACAGATAGCAAGATGCCTGGAATTCCAGAAGGAAGAAGTTACATTCAAAGGAGCATTTTATTGGCATCTGTAAACAGGCCAACACCTGCTAGAAGAAAGTCAAATCACGGATGAAAAAGAACCAATGCAAACATTCCAGAGAGACATCAATATTGCCCGCTCCATAAGATATTCCTCAAGTTGGACTGCACTTTCCACACTCTGATATTTAGGATTGGCCATGACTTGGTTCATGAAGTGTGAATGGAACTGGTCTGTGTCCCTTCCCGCTTCTGAGAAGAAGATCATGATCTTCCCAGGTCTGGGAAGAGACTCCCCAGGTCTCTCTTGAGCCAGCATTGGCATCAGCCTGGATTCTTCAAGCATGATGAACAAAACAGCTCTGCTGAATCTTGATTGACATGTAACAGGAGCAAAAAATAATCTTTGTGGTTTAAGTCACCAAGACTTTGGGGTTGTTTGTTATTGCAGCATAACCTAGTCCACCCAATTGTTACAGGAAAAAGGTCCCAATCCAGACCCGAAGAGAGGGTTCTTGGATCTCGTCCAAGAAAGAATTCAGGACAAGTCTGTAGAGTAAAGTGAAAGCAAGTTTATTAACAAAGTAGAAAAATAAAAGAATAACTCTTGAGGGCTGTGGTTGCCCATTTTTGTGGTTATTTTGTGATGATATGCTAAACGGGGTGGATTATTAGTGCCTCCCCTCTTTAGACCATATAGGGTGACTTCCTGACGATGCCAGGGCATCTGTAAACTGTGATGGCGCTGGTGGGAGTAGAGCAGTGAGGACGACCAGAGGTCACTGTTCTCGCCATCTTGGCTTTGGTGGGTTTTGGCTAGCTTCTTTACTGCAAGCTGTGTTATCAGCAAGGTCTTTATGACCTGTATCTTGTGCTGACCTTCCATCTCATTCTGTGACTTACAGTGCCTTCACCGTCTGAGAATGCAGCCTAGCAGGTTTCAGCCTTATTTCACTCAACCCCTATTCAAGATGGAGGTGCTCTGGTTCACACACCTCTGACACAATGTTACCATATCCATTCTCACCAAAGCCTTTTAAAGAACCTATGTATATGCAAGTGTTCTCCATTGAGGGAGAAAGAATGGATGCACATGATCATTTCAGTGATTTAGGGCAGGGATTTAGACATTTTGATAACTTTCTCGACTTAAAATGTGTAACATTTTATTTTGCTTCCTTCTAGTAGAGACACGCTGTGCTATGCTTTTCTAAGAAATACTTTTTAATTTTATATTCTTATTTCCCCTTAGTTATTTCTGAAAATCTTTTTGATGAATGCTTAATGTTCATTCCCATGAATGTAACTGATAAATTTCTCTTTTTAACCATTACCTTTTAAAATGTAAGTGCCTGTGTCTATGTAATCTAAGCAATTTCTTAATTTTTATGTTTAGATACTTTATCTGGCAACCATGCAATAAGTAGAAGACTCTACTCTTCTTTTCTTTAATAAATTCCACAAGGAGCAGAACCAGGAAGAGGAAATTAGTGTTTGAAAAATCAGTATGGCTGTGAAAAGAAAGCTCCCTAAGAATAGGGCTATTGTGGCTATGAATTAATGAAAAAATATTCCACTATTTTCTTTAAATCAATCTTTCTTCAAGATCTTGTAAAGCATTCTTCCAGGCTGCTAATAATTGGCTTTTATCAAACTTGATATTCAGGCTTAAAAAAAATCCTTTTTTCCAGGTGCTCCCATCAGTAGGGTAAATTTAAGAATTATTTTTACTGGGTGTGGATCTTTTTGAGAGAACTGGCAAACCAGGCAACTTTGAAGCTACAGTTTTTTCATCAGCTGGTAGCCGTAACCTGACCCCTCCACTCTGACCAGATTTGACCTAAGTGAACAGTCTGTCTCCGGGACATGGATAAGATTGGAGGGAAAAGATAGACTGCATGTCCCCAGCTGAGAAAAGGGGAAGGAGGGAAAGATAAGAACTGTGGTTTCAAATATCCTTAATGGGAATTCTCCACAGTCATTTTTCATCAGGGCTGGGTGCTGTCAGAGCTTTGATTAGTGCCTCTTCTTCCCTGGGAATCCTTTTGTTTGGTCACTCTAGTGTTTGAACTGTGGCCAGGCCATTTTTTGTATTCTCCAGGTAACTGGGTCTGTCTTGATACAGCCCCCGGGGATTGACTCATAGTCTCTAAAGGATAGAACACTGTCTGATGTTTTGTTTTCCTCCCATGTTCATTCCCTGAAAGGCAAGGGTGATTTTTTTTTTCTTTGCTGTTTTCCTGGCTGTTGCATTGCTGGCTTGGAAAGTCTAAAATGCATTCAAGTCATGGCACCCGGCATTTTCATCAGTATTTTTATTGGTTTGTTTCTTTCTTTTTTGGTTACGCATACTGAAAGTAAATCAACATATTAAAAAGAAAGAGAAAGAGATCAGAAAAGGAATGACGTTTGTTAGTGGTTTCTGATTTATGAGTCTGAAGGAACTGTCACATTGAGCCTCGGAATGATATTAATTAGCTGCATGACTAAAATGCCTTGTCAGTGTGGCGCATTAAAGACGCACCTTGCAGCCGGGAAGGAGAGACGCTGAAGAGAGGGGAGGGGCGGCTGCAAACACAAACCACGCTGCTCATTTTTGCCTGCATCTCCACACTGCTAACAAAAGGCAATTCACCGAGGCACACTTTCCGATCTTGTTGTAAAAGCTCATGAGAATATCAATGAAGCCCCACCTAATTTTTGCCTGTTAATAATTCAGCTCCAGACAGTGAGAAATATGAAAAAGAGAACCAGTTTTTCAGTCAATAAGAGAGACCTATTTTTTTTTTTTTTAATTTAGAGTCCCATGCAAGTGGCCTTGTCATAGCAAGGCCTTGACCAACTCACAGCCGGTGTTCCATTTACAGTAACGGGGTGTGGCAGGTTGTGCAATAGAGCTGAACAGCACAGTGCTCAGAAGCCCCGACTGTCACGGTGTGCACAGAATCTCACAGTCTCTACAGGGGCCAAGAGCTGACTCTATTTTCAGCTGCTCCACTTCTTTAGTGACATAGTCATCCTCTCTGTTAGGGGACACTGGTGGAAACATGTGCTGAAGCTAAAGAAGCTCAAAAAATGCTGGGTGTTATCAGGAAGGCTACTGAAAACATAGCAGAGAAGCTAGCTTACTTTTGTTCCAAACCTCACTAGGCGTGTTTGGTGCCATTCTGGGTGCCACATCTGAGGTAGGAAGCACAGAGGTGGGCAAGAATTCTTTCAGGTGGGTATCATGTGGGCCACAGATTGGTCTAATAATTACAGTTGTAACCACCCAACTTTCCCATGTTCCAGTCCCCAGTTGTCCATGGACCACAAAGACTCCTCACGGCTGCCTCTCCAAGCAGTCTACCAAGAAAGCACCCAGCATTGCTGGGTTGGTCTTAAGGTAGGCAGTCTTCAGGATGTTAGAGGGTTCTTCAACATGGAAGACCTGTGCCCTCCACCCAATCCTGTCTCCCACCTTGTCACTTGAGCCTCACAGGAACAGTGCCCACAGCCTTTGGAAGTCCTGCCTGTGTTTCTGACCTCCAACCTGCCCTACATTTACAAAGAATCGTTAAAGTGGTGCATCAGTTTTTGGTCCCCAATATCCTAATTGCCAAGGTGCCAACTCTGTATGAGATGCCATAAAGAGACCAGTTGCTGTGCCCTCATCTTCACCCTCCACTTCTTCTCTCCTCTTAGACTGTGCCTCCAAACCAACTCCTCCCTCCTTCAAATACAAAGGAACCTGGCCCAGGCACATCAGTGATCCCAGAAGGGCCACACAAAGCCACAATGAAGCCTTACCTTGGCAAGCTGAAATGTCCCATGATTCAACAAATCCTCACCAAGTCGCTAGGAAGCATGAGTAGGAAAAATCCACCTTAGAAACAGAGTCAGAGGTTGTAGTACTTTTTAGGTAGTCAGAAAGGCAGACAGAGATGCTGAAAGGTAGAGAGAGCTCTTCAGTTGTCTGTTCAGTCCAGTCCAGTGTGGTCTCCACTGAACCACAAGCCCCTAAGTATGAGCAAGACACATGCCATAAAAAAGAAAAAAATCAAGCATGAAGAACATCTACTACATCCATGGGACCAAGAGTAGGACATGCATTTTCTTGCTTCACAAGAGCTCATGGAGGCCCAGAGAGGAGCTTAATTTAATAATCCAAAGGAGATATAACTTTTGCTGCCCCTTCTTCTTCCAGGCATCTGATAAGCAAGGAGTCATTTTTATGTTCAGCTATGTGAGACCAAAGCAACTTCTCATGGTTGCCATGGGATACCTTCTAAATATGTGGCCTGATGTGATTTCCCCAAATTGTTATGCAGTGAAAATATCATAGTTTCTAAGTATACAGAATTTTTTCAATTGCATATCTAGATAAATGTGATATTTCCCCTTTGGGTTGTATTATATTAGACTTGGCTATGTTGCAGTAGATTTCAGTAATAAAATTAAAGACTTTCTAGCTGCAGGGCATCAATAACTTAGAGACCAGTTAATTTTGGATTGACGATTTGAATGGTGCCAACTTATTTTTTTTAAAAAACAGGGGAAATTTGTTTTGCAACAGAAAATGTAAGAAATTTTCCCCGTCTGGAAGATACTCATACATACCAGATGTGCTTATCATACCTTGTATAACCCTTGACCATTGAACTTTTATATAGTGACTATTTGTTCAGTTGTCCTTCTTCTCTACTAAACATGGGCTCCTGGAGGGCATGGAGTGTGTTGTTTGTCTCTATATCCCTAATGTCTAGCACAGTGACTGATGCATTGGAGGTATTCCATAAATGGTGGTTAATGAATCGATAATGTAGGATCAATGCAGTGGCCTGCATAGATTAATGGTACTTTGACAAAGAGACCTTGGAAGAAAGATAGCGATAGCATCGAGGAGTAAAATTTGTTTTGAATATAAGTCTTTGCCCCACCCACAATTTTTGGCTCTAGGGAGAGAATAACAAAGATTTAACTGGAAATTCATTTCTCCACAAACATATAGAAACCCAGAAAACAGACTCAGGATTTAGAGCAGCAAGGCAATATCCTAGTAATTTACTGAAGCAGTTTGGCTGTTCTGTCACCCTGAAGGTAATTGTATTTGCAGTTGAGAAGGGATGCCACATCACATTACGTTGATCTGTATATCCATCACTGCCTGTGCTTTCCTCTGCCACCCCCTTGCATGATACAGTGTCATTCCAGTGATAGTGACTATTGTGCCATTGCTAATATGAGGGAAAAATTAATTTTTAAAACACGGGATTTAGCAATGCTTGTGAAAAAATGTACATAGATACTTTTTAAAAAATTAGTCTTAATTTATCATTTTTCTTTTACATGCTGGGATGTTTCCTTCAAGCCCTCCTTCATCTAAAGATGATGTAAATTTCCTTGCACCTAAATCCCTCTTTCTTACCTTCCTTTTCATCCTCAAATACTCTTTCCTTTCTGAAGGGAAGCACAGTTCCCCAAAGCCCATTGGTTTGCAGCAGCTGCAATAGAAAAAACCTGAGTGGAGTTCAAGTTTTTTTGTTTGTTTGTTTTTTGTTTTCAGAAGAAGGGAGAAGGGAAGTTCTACCCAAACAATAATGGCCAGGTAGGAGACTCACACCTATTCTCCATCAGCTCTCTCTGAATCTGCCTGAGTACTACCTGGGCCTTGTCTTCAGGGCCACAGTTGCCATGACTTCATAGGATTTTGCAAATTCACTCCCAAAAGATGCTGCCTCCTTATTGCTTGCCTGTGATTATGGCCTATAGCCATAACCACAGTTTTCAGCTGACTTGACAGCCGTTCAACCTAATTGCAGGCAAAAGGACTCAGCATAATGTAAGTAGGGACCACGTAATAGGCTCTGTACAATCACACAGCTCTGGGCTCCAATCCGAGCTATAGCTCTGTGACTCTGAGCAAGCTACTGACTCTCTGAGCCCTTTAATATACGTGCCTGTAATAGCGGAATAAAAATATAGACTTCACTATGTCGTCATGGAATTAAGTAAGGTGAGGTATATAAAGGGTGTGGGAAAGAGCAGGCTCTAAAAACAGCACAAATTCATTCCACTTTTGATTCGCTTCCTCTCTCTCCCAGTAGTAACAGAGGCTGCCAGATACGGAGGAAAATGGAAAACAATCTTTGTTAGGATGCCCTCTTCACTCTTTCTGTCCCACTTCTTTTATATTCTCTTGCTATGGGAGGGATGAAGGCCTCAGGATGAATGAGGGAAAATGAAGATGAGAACATTTTCTTAAGTGAAAACTTTTAAGAGTAGCTACAATACTTCCCTTGAATTCAAATTTAAAAAATTCATAAATAGCCTTTGTGTATTCTTTTTTTGCTTTTTGTTTGTTTGTTTGTTTGTTTTTGGAGATGGAGTCTTGCTCTGTCACCCAGGCTGAAGTGCAGTGGTGTGATCTCAGCTCACTGCAACCTTCGCCTCCCAGGTTCAAGTGATTCTCCTGCCTCAGCCTCCCAAGTAGCTGGGACTGCAGGTGCCTGCCACCATGCCCCACTAATTTTTTGTATTTTTAGCAGAGACGGGGTTTCACCATATTGGCGAGGCTGATCTCAAACTCCTGACCTCATGATCTGCCTGCCCTGGCCTCCCAAAGTGCTGGGATTACAGGCGTGAGCCACTGTGCCTGACCAGCCTTTGTATATTTTTATCACTTATGTTTGAATGCTGTCCAAACAAACTTCCCAGATGAAAGTTCTAAGTTCAAGCTTTGGAAGTGTGTTCCTGTGACCACTTATACTCAAAGAAAAGAGAGGACGAGGGAAGGGAAAGGAAGGAAAGTACTCTGGATCCAAAAGTTCAGGGTAGTTTTATAACACTTTGACAACACTTACTTGCCTGGTCACAGCATTTGCGTCCTCTTACCAGCAATTTATTTAAGTTCATGGCATTGCACGTGGAGTGGCAGGAGACGGAGCTGTTTTGATGCGATGTGATACTCTGCCTTAAAATAACTCTAGAGAAAGACACAGGAGACACAAATAAAGTGAATAGACATGCCCTTTAATTAGCATATATTCAAAATCACGTCATGCTAGGACTTTCAGTTTAACGTTACTTAAGTGGGTAAAATGTGCAGAGGAAATTTCTCTGGCCACAGAGTCAATCTGTCATATACATTTGCTAGATCCAGCTGTATTTCCTAAATACTGAACATATTGTTCTGGCTGTTTATATTCTTGGCATCCAGTACTGCTGTGCATTCCCAAGAACCAAAGAGCATGGAGCGCAGCAGTAGCTTTCCCTAAAAGGCCTGTAAAGCCATGACTAGTTTATTCTCTCAAAGATCCAAGGTACTTGTTAAAGCACAAGATCTGTTGCAACTGATGTAGCTCTGAATTAAATGTATCGCAACACATTCTTAGGGAGACAGAGTTGCTTTGACTAACAGCCTCCATATTCGTCAAAACTACTGTAAGCCAAAGGTTAGCAGCAGCATCTGGCAGCACAAACCCAAGTCTACAAGGCTAAAGTAAGCACTAGTCCAGTGAGTCCAGTGCCTGCTACCGCTCACTCTCTCCATTGCTTGGTCTGGGTAGGAATTTACAGACTACACTGGGTGCATAGAAACAGAGAGGAAACCTGGGTGATTCTTTTACTCCAGGAGAGAGATGCCCAACCCTGTTTTGGAACAGGCAATGTGGTAGAATTTTCAAAAACATTTGTTTTCATTGATTATCTATTTAAAATTTTTTAAAAATGACATTTTTAGGTAGCTCAGTTTAAGATATTCAAAATCTCATAGAGGCAGAAACATTAAAAAGGGCTGGGGGAGGGATAGCATTAGGAGAAATACCTAATGTAAATGACAGTTGATGGGTGCAGCACACCAACATGGCACATGTATACCTATGTAACAAACCTGCACGTTGTGCACATGTACCTCAGAACTTGAAGTATAATAAAAAAAAAAAAAAAAAGTTAAAAAAAAAATAAGTCCAAGATCAAATGGCACAGGAATGCAGTGGAGGGACATTAACCCAGGTTGAGACAGGAAGGAAGGCAATGGTGGCACCAGGGGGCCGCTACCAGTTTCCCCAGAACCCTAGATAACTCTGCAATCTGAGTAACTGGACATACAGCATCCAGCTTGCCTCATTACACACCTTCACTGTGTGTAGGATTGGTATACAGGTTTTCTAGAAGACATGAGGCCTAAATTAAGGTTTAGAGTGCAAACTGAAACAAATGGGGAGGTGTCACTCTTATAAAGGTTAGAATCCAGCTTTCACTTGAGGCCGAATACTTCTGATGTCTCAGCTTTATGTGTGTTTAACACAGTAAGGTATCAAAGCATCTGATACTTCAAAATGCACTTGTGGCCTACCTCTGACTCTGACCTAAAGAGGGAATGGAATAATTCATAAGCATGGCAGATCAAGGAAACAGAGAATTTGTCCTAGCAAAAGTCTTTAAAAGGTGATACCTTTGGATACAGAATTTTCACTTAAAGAATTTTATTTTCAGTGAATACTTAAGAGAATATTTAGTTACAAGTATGTCCATCACTGTTTTGTTTTCTTCCTGAAAGGAAAAACAGGAAGCCATATAAATATTTGTCCAACAGTAACATATTGTATGGTACAGTCCTATAATAGAACAATTTGCAGTCCTTAAAAAGTGATTTTATAGAATAATATGAAAAAATGTAATAACATTCCTCAGAAAAAAAAACAGGCAAATTGAGAGTCATGCCATGAAAGACACTACAAAGAGGGTAAAAAGACAAAATATGGTAAATCATATATTGGATAAAGAACTTGTATCCAAAATACAAAAAAAGTCTTAAAACTCCTTAAGAAACTAAAATCCAATTTTAAAATGAGCAAAAGATTTAAACAGATACATCACAAAAAAAAATACTGATGGAAAATAAACATATGACAAGATACTTAACATCATTTGTGACTAGTGAGATGCAAATTAATACAACAATGTGATGCCAGTACACATCTATTCGAATAGCTAAAATCCAAAGCACCGATAATACAAATTGCTGGCAAGGAAGCTAAGCAACAGGAACTCTCATTCATTGCTGGTGGGAGTGCAAAATGATATAGGCACTTTAGAAGACAGCTTAGCAGTAAAGCAAAACAGTCTTACTATATGATCCAACAGTTAGGCTCTCAATTATTTACCCAATTGATCTGAAGATATATGTGCTTGTGCACAATATGTGCATGCACATGAAAAATCCACATCCAAAAATATTTGTGGCAGCTTTATTTATAATTTTCTAGAAGCAGCTAATATGCTTTTTAATAGGTGAATGGATCAATAAATTGTGACACATACATATAATGGAATAATATTTAACAATAAAAAGGAATGAGCTATCAAGTCATGCAAAAATATGGATAAATCTTAAATGCATATTTAAAAGTGAAATAAGCCAATCTGAAAAGTTTGCATACTATATGATCCAATTTTTATGACATTCTGGGGAAAAACAAATACAAACAAAAAAAACCTACAGAGACGTCAAACAGATCTATGGTTGCCAGGGGTTTAGAAGAGAGATGGTCGAATAGGTGAAGCATGGGAAGTTATTTTTTGGGTGGTGAAACTCTTCTGCATACCATATTGCAATGGTAGATACCTAACACTGCGTTTGTCAAAATCTATAGAACTTGATAGCACAAAGAGTGAAACTTAAAGCATGTGAATTTTCAAAAGTCATTTAGGAGACCAGAGGATCCCAGGATGGAATGCAGACTATCACAAAGGAATTTCCATTAGAAATGTATAAAATGACCTCACTGAAGAGAGTGGGGGTAAAAGTGCCAATCTAAATAACTTTTTGGAATGAGTAGAAAGTAAAGCTGTACATAAGCACTGTACTCTAATTGGTAAAATTATTTCCCATGAGAGTAGGAGTTAACAATTCTGAAACCACCATACATGCATACTAGAATTGAACAATTAAGTAAATAAATGGCAGATGGTGGAAACTAGGTTTCTCACTAATGGAGTAGGAGTTTACAGAGAACCAAGAAAATAAGTCTAGAATGATTCATGTACTGGATAAGAGTTGGAGATATCAGCATGAACTCATATTTAGTTTAATATAGATACAAATGAATATATAGGAAGAAATAATCATAGACACGTTTGCATACACCAGTTAGTGTACACCATATACATGTTTTCTTGCTCTGTTAGCTGAGAGCGTCTCAAAGCAACAAATTCAAGTACCAATGAGCCCACTCAGTGCCCAGATATTGGTTTCTAATACCATTCTCCAATAAAAGAATCCAGAGCTCCTCGGAGAAATGGCTGATTTCAGGTCAGGCAGAGAGAATATAAGTCCAAAACATCTTGTAAGTGCCAGAAAGCAAAACTTGCTAAAGAAAACCCACAACAATGGAGCATGTGAAAGGGATATAGCAGCCAACTGAAGAGCTCCCAATGGACAAACCTGGGACAATTTGAACAAATAGATAAATAACAATGTTGGATTATAACCCACCATATTGAATAAATATGAGTTAACATTGTTACAAATAAGTGATTAAATATATAAGTGAGAGAGAATAAAAATAGATAAATTATCTATCAAGAAGAAGTCCAAATAATTTATGTAGATACTCCCCCACTTTAAGGAGTAGAACGTAACTCCTATTTCTTAACAGTGGGCTCCATGCAGTGACTTTCTTCCAAAAAGCACAGTATGAAAAGGGTAACTTCATTGTGGAGAGAACTGACAAGCTACCTCAGCCAGATGATCGAGGTTGACATCTACAGTAATAAGTCATGCTGATAGTACGTATCCTTGATATGTTGGGATGATAATGGCATTTCTGGGGTTCTCCTCCCCACTATTCATAACCCCAGCATAATCGTGAGAAAAAAACAAACATCCCAAATGAGGCACATTCTACAAAACAACCAACCATTATTATTCAAAATTGTCAAAGTCATCAACAACAAGGAAGTCTGAGAAACTGTTGTAATCTAAGCAGCCTAAAGACACACAATTATTCAATGTAATGTGGTAGCGGGATGGGATTCTCGAACAGAAAAGGAATATAGGGTGAAAAGTAAAGAAATATGAATAAAGCATTGACTTCAGTTAGTAATAACGTATACTATAACAATGTGGTCTATATGGGAAGTCTCCACTATCTTTACAACTTAAAAAATTTAAGTTTTAAGTATAAATCTTAAACTAATATAAAATAGAAAGTTAATTAAACAAAGAGCATGTTCTATAATTTTTCTGAATTTGTAGATAGATAGATACTTAGATAGATAGATAGATACACATATGGCCATGTAGAAAAAAGAAAAAAGCTATATCAAAATATTAACAGTGGCTATTGTTGGTGGTGTGATTAGAAAGTATTATTTTCTTATTTTGTTAATCTGTATATGTGATTTTATAATACAAAAAGAAAAATAAGTTGTGAGTCTTTATTTGGACCAGAATACTTCCCTGATTTAAGTACAAAAAGAAGAATCATATCTAGTATTTAAAATTTCTAAAAATATTTAACAGGCACGCAGTATGGAATAATTCTGTCGGGAGAAAAATATAAAAATTACTTTTTAATTTAAAAGTCTTCTCCCAGTATGCTCTTTGATAGTGCCTAAGGATAAATGTAAAGAATAGTTATTTCTTAAACTAAGAGTTTGACAAAACGTAGTCAAGAAAGAGTCTCAAATTAATCTTCCAGAGGAATTCCAATTCCCCCTTTTAATTCATTCACTTTCCTGATTCTAATTTCTTATGTAATTTAAGATGTTTAAAACCTCTAGAGAGGCTGGTCTGAGGCTCCAAGGAGGTGCTCTTAGATGTCCCTTGAATTCTGTTCTAAGCATACCTCCCAGAGCAGACTCTTGCCTTGTAGATTAGAAGATGATGGTTGTGCACAACATCAGAATGCTGGTAATGTCGTTAACACCTTCTCCAGTGAGAAGCAATTAGCTATTTTCAGCAAAAATGTATTCTGTAATTCCCATGGTGGCTTTGCTTACTCTTGTCAAAACTATTCAATCATTCTGTGCTTGAATTTATTTGAGATAGGCCATATATATATATATATATATTTTTTTTAAACAATTAAAATGCGCTGTTTTATTTCAGTGAATGGAAGATTTTGTTTTATTTTAGGTTCTGGAGTATATGAACAGGTTTGTTATTTAGGTTAATTGCATGTCTTGAGGGTTTGGTGTACAGATTATTTCATCAGCCAGGTAATAAGCATAGTACCTAATAGGTAGTTTTTGAATCCTCTCTCTCCTCCCACCCGCCACCCTCAAATAAGCCTTGGTCTCTGTTGTTCTCTTCTTTGTGTCCATGTGTACTCAGTGTTTAGCTCTCATTTATAAGTGAGAACATGCAGTATTTGGTTTTCTGTTTCTGCATTAGTTTGCTTAGAATTACGGACTCCAGCTCCATACACGTTGCTGCAAAGGATATAATCTTGTTCTTTTTTATGGCTGTGTAGTATTCTGTGGAGTATATGTATTAGGTTGATGCAAAAGTAAATGCAGTTTCTGCTATTACTGTCAAATGGCAACAATCAAAATTACTTTTGCACCAACCTTTATCACATTTTATTTATCCAGTCTACTGTTGATGGGAGTTTATTCCATGACTTTGCTATTGCAAAAAGTGCTGTGATGAACATATGCATGCGTGTGTCTTTATGGTAGAATAATTTCTATTCATTTGGTTATATACCCAATAATAGGATTGCTGGGTCAAATAATACTTCTGTTATTAGTTCTTTGAGAAATCACTACACTGCTTTCCACAATGGGTGAACTAATTTACATTCTCACCAGCAGTGCACAAGCATTCCCTTTACTCTACAATCTTGCAGAGTTATTTTTGGCTTTTTAATAATGGCCATTTTCACTGGTATGAGATGGTATCTCATTGTGGTGTTGATTTACATTTCTCTAATGATCATTGATATTGAGGCATTTTTTCATAAGCTTTTTGTCCACATGTATGTTTTCTTTTGAAAAGTGTTTATTCATATCCTTTGCCCACTTTTTAATGGGGTTGTTTGTTTTTTGCTAATTAATTTCTTTAAGTTCCTTATAGATACTGGATATTAGACCTTTATCAGATGCAGATTGCAAATATTTTCTCCCATTCTATACGTTGTCTGTTTACTCTGCTGATAGTTTCTTTTGCTGTGCAGGAGCTCTTAGTTTAATTACTTTCCATTCATCAGTATTTGTTTTTGTTGCAATTGCTTTCAGTGTCTTTGTTATGAAATCTTTGTCAGGGCCTATGTCCTGAATGGTATTTCCTAGGTTATCTTCCAGGGTTTTATAGTTTTAGGTTTTACATTTAAGTCTTTAATCCACTTTGAATTGATTATTATATATGGTATAAAGAAGGGATCCAGTTTCCATCTTCTGCATATGGCTAGCCAGTTACCACAGCACCATTTATTGACTAGGGAGTCCTTTCCCCATTGCTTGTTTGTGTCAACTTTGTCAAAGATCAGTTGGTTGTAGGTGTGTGACTTTATTTCTGGGATTTCTATTCTGTTTCATTGGTCTATGTGTCTATATTTCTACCAGTACTATGCTGTTTCGATTACTATAGCTCTGTAGCATAGTTTAAAGTTGGGTAACTTGATGCCTCCAGCTTCGTTCTTTTTGCTTAGAATTACCTTGGCTTTTCAAGCTCTTTTTGGTTCTCTATATGAATTTTAAAATAGTTTTTTCTAATTCTGTGAAGAATGTCACTGATAGTTTGATAGGAATAGCATTGAATCTGTAAATTGCTTTGGGGAACGTGGCCATTTTAACATGATTGATTCTTCCTATCTGTGAACATGGAGTGTATTCCCATTTGTTTGTGTCATTTCTGATTTCTTGGAACAATGTTTTATAATTCTCACTGTAGAGATTTTTCACTTCCCTGCTTAGCTGTATTCTTAGGTATTTTATTCTTTTTGTGACTATTGTGAACGGGATAGCATTCTTGATTTGGCTCTCAGCTTGGATGTTGTTTGTGTATAGAAATGCTACTGATTTGTATACATTGATTTTGTGTTCTGAAATTTTGCTGAAGTTTTTTTTTTTTTTTTTTTAATCAGACCTGGGAGCTTTAGGGAAGAGACTATGAAATTTTCTAGCTATAGAATCATATTATATGCAAACAAAGATAGTTTGTCTTCCTCTCTTCTTGTTTGGATGTGTTTTCTTTCTTTCTCTTGCCTGCTTGCTTTGTCTAGGACTTACAGTACTATGTTGAATAGGAGTGGTGAGAATGAGCATCCTTGTCTTGTTCTGGTTCTCAAGGAGAGTGTTTCCAGTATTTGCCATTCACACTGGGCCAACATCACAGGCCCAGTATGATGTTGCCTGTGGGTTTGTCATAGACGGCTCTTATTATTTTGGAATAAGATGCCTTCAATGCCTAGTTTGTTGAGGGTTTTTAACATGAAGTGATGTTAAATTTTGTTGAAAGTCTTTTCTGAATCATGGTCATGATCATGTGGTTTTTGTTTTCAGTTCTGTTTATGTGGTGAATCATATTTATTGATTTGCCTATGTTGAACCAAGCTTGTATCTCAGGGATAAAGCCTACTTGATCATGGTGGGTTAGCTTTTTGATGTGTTGCTAGATTCAACTTGTTAGTATTTGTCGAGGACTTTTGCATCTATGTTCATCAAAGATATTGGCCTGAAGATTGTTGTTGTTGTTGTTGTTATCTCTGGCAGGTTTTGGTATCATGATGATGCTGGCCTCATAGTTGGAAAGGAGTCCTTCCTCTTCAATTTTTTGGAAAAGTCTTAGTAGGAATGGTACCAACTCTTCTTTATACATCTAGTAGAATTCAGCTGTGAATTCCTTTTTCTGGTTGGTAAGATTTTTATTACTGATTCAACTTCAGAACTTGTGATTGATCTGTTCAGTGATTCAATTTCTTCCTGGTTTAGTCTTGGGAGGTTGTATGTTTCCAGGAATTTTTCAATTTCTTCTAGATTTTCTAGTTTGTGTGCACAGAGGCGTTTGTAGTAGTCTCTGAGGGTTTTTCGTATTCCTATGGGGTTGATGGTAAAGTGCTCTTTGTCTTTCTAATTGTGTTTATTTGGATTATCTCCCTCTTTTCTTTACTAGTCTAGCTAATGGTCTATCAATCCTATTTATTCTTTCAAAAAACCAATTGTTTGATTCCTTGATTTTTTATATGTTTTCTGTGTGTGTCCCAGTTTCCTTCAGTTCAGCTGTGATTTTTGTTATTTCTTGTCTTCTGCTAGCTTTGGGGTTGTTTTGCTCTTGTTTCTCTAGTTCTGCTGGGGATGATATTAGGTTGTTAATTTGAGATCTTTCTAACTTTTATATGTGGGTGTTTAGCACTATAAACTTCCTGCTTAACACTGCTTTAGCTGTGTCCCAGAGATTCTGGTATGTTGTTTGCTTGTTCTCATTAGTTCCAAATAATTTCTTGATTTCTGCCTTAATTTCATTGTTTACCCAAATGTCGTTCAGGACCAGGTTGTTTAATTTCCATGTAATTGGATGGTTTTGAGTGAATTTCTTAGTTTTGATTTCTATTTTTACCGTGCTGTGGTCCAAGAATGCGTTTGATATGATTACAGTTTTTCTGAATTTGCTGAGAATTTTTATGGCTGATTGTATGATTGATTTTACATTACGTGATATGTGCAGATGAGAATGTATATTCTGTTGTTTTTGAGTGGAGAGTTCTGTAGATGTCCGTTAGGCCCATTTGGTCAAAGGCAGAGTTCAGGTCCCAAATACCTTTGTTAGTTTTCTGCTTCAGTGATCTAAGACTATCAGTGCGGTATTGTCTTCTCCCATGTTATTGTGTGGCTGTCTAAGTCTTTTTGCATATGTATAAGAACTTTCTTTATGAATCTGGATGCTCCTGTGTTGGGTGTACATTTTTTTTTTTTTACATAAATATACTTTAAGTTCTAGGGTACATGTTCACAATTGCAGGTTTGTTACATATGTATGCATGTGCCATGTTGGTGTGCTGCACCCATTAACTTGTCATTTATATTAGGTATATCTCCTAATGCTATCCCTCCCCGCTCCCCCCACCCCAAGACAGGCCCCAGTGTGTGATGTTCTCATTCCTGTGTCCAAGTGTTCTCATTGTTGATTCCCACCTATGAGTGAGAACATGCAGTGTTTGGGTTTTTGTCCTTGCGATAGTTTGCTGAAAATGATGGTTTCCAGCTTCATCAATGTCCCTACAAAGGACATGAACTTATCCTTTTTTATGGCTGCATAGTATTCCATGGTGTATATGTGCCACATTCTCTTAATCCAGTCTATCATTGATGGACATTTGGGTTGGTTCTAAGTCTTTGCTATTGTGAATAGTGCCGCAATAAACATATGTGTGTATGTGTCTTTACAGCAGCATGATTTATAATCTTTTGGGTATATACCTAGTAATGGGATGGCTGGGTCAAATAGTATTTCCAGTTCTAGATCCTTGAGGAATCACCACACTGTCTTCCACAATGGTTGAACTACTTTACAGTCCCACCAACAGTGTAAAAGTGTTCCTATTTCTCCACATCCTCTCCAGCACCTGTTGTTTCCTGACTTTTTAATGATCACCATTCTAATTGGTGTGAGGTGGTATCTCATTGGTTTTGATTTGCATTTCTCTGATGGCCATTGACAATGAGCATTTTTTCATGTGTCTGTTGGCTGCATAAATGTCTTCTTTTGAGAAGTGTCTGTTCATATCCTTTGCCCACTTTTTGATGGGGCTGTTTATTTTTTTCTTGTAAATTTGTTTGAGTTCTTCGTAGATTCTGGATATTAGTCCTTTGTCAGATGAGTAGATTGCAAAAATTTTCTCCCATTCTGTAGGTTGCCTGTTCACTCTGATGATAGTTTCTTTTGCTGTACAGAAGCTCTTTAGTTTAATTAGATCCCATTTGTCAATTTTGGCTTTTGTTGCCATTGCTTTTTGTGTTTTAGTTATGAAGTGTTTGTCCATGCCTATGTCCTGAATGGTATTGCCTAGGTTTTCTTCTAGGGTTTTTATGGTTTTAGGTCTAACATTTAAGTCTTTAATCCATCTTGAATTAATTTTTGTATAAGGTGTAAGGAAGGAATCCAGTTTCAGCTTTCTACATATGGCTAGCCAGTTTTCCCAGCACCATTTATTAAATAGGGAATTCTTTCCCCATTTCTTGTTTTTGTCAGGTTTGTCAAAGATCAGATGGTTCTAGATGTGTGGTATTATTTCTGAGGGCTCTGTTCTGTTTCATTGGTCTATATCTCTGTTTTGGTACCAGTACCATGCTATTTTGGTTACTGTGGCCTCGTAGTATAGTTTGAAGTCAGGTAGCATGATGCCTCCAGTTTTGTTCTTTTGGCTTAGGATTGTCTTGGCAATGTGGGCTCTTTTTTGGTTCCATATGAAATTTAAAGCAGTTTTTTCCAATTCTGTGAAGAAACTCATTGGTAGCTTGATGGGGATGGCATTGAATCTATAAATTACCTTGGGCAGTATGGCCATTTTCACAATATTGATTCTTCCTATCCATGAGCATGGAATATTCTTCCATTTGTTTGTGTCCTCTTTTATTTCATTGAGCAGTGGTTTGTAGTTCTCTTTGAAGACATCCTTCACATCCCTTGTAAGTTGGATTCCTAGGTATTTTATTCTCTTTGAAGCAATTGTGAATGGGAATTCAGTCATGATTTGACTCTCTGTTTGTCTGTTATTGGTGTATAAGAATGTTTGTGATTTTTGCACATTGATTTTGTATCCTGAGACTTTGCTGAAGTTGCTTATCAGCTTAAGGAGATTTTGGGCTGAGACGATGGGGTTTTCTAAATATACAATCATGTCATCTGCAAACAGGGACAATTTGACTTCCTCTTTTCCTAATTGAATACCCTTCATTTCTTTCTCTTGCCTGATTGCCCTGGCCAGAACTTCCAACACTATGTTGAATAGGAATGGTGAGAGAAGTCATCCCTGTCTTGTGCCAGTTTTCAAAGGGAATGCTTCCACTTTTTGCCCATTCAGTGTGATATTGGCTGTGGGTTTGTCATAAATAGCTCTTATTATTTTGAAATAAGTCCCATCAATACCTAATTTATTGAGTTTTTAGCATGAAGGGCTGTTGAATGTTATCAAAGGCCTCTTCTGTACCTATTGAGATAATCATGTGGTTTTTGTCTTTGGTTCTGTTTGTATGCGGGATTATGTTTATTGATTTGCGTATGTTGAATCAGCCTTGCATCCCAGGGATGAAGCCCACTTGATCTTGGTGGATAAGCCTTTTGATGTGCTGCTGGATTCAGTTTGCCAGTATTTTACTGAGGATTTTTACATCGATGTTCATCAGGGATATTGGTCTAAAATTCTCTTTTTTTGTTGTGTCTCTGCCAGGCTTTGGTATCTGGATAATGCTGGCCTCACAAAATGAGTTAGGGAGGATTCCCTCTTTTTCTATTGATTGGAATAGTTTCAGAAGGCATGGTACCAGCTCCTCCTTGTACCTCTGGTAGAATTTGGCTGTGAATCCATCTGGTCCTGGACTTTTTTTGGTTGGTAGGCTACTAATTCTTGCCTCAATTTCAGAGCCTGTTATTCGTCTATTCAGGGATTCAACTTCTTCCTGGTTTAGTCTTGGGAGGGTGTATGTGTCCAGGAATTTAACCATTTCTTCTAGATTTTCTGGTTTATTTGTGTAGAGGTATTTACAGTATTCTCTGATGGTAGTTTGTATTTCTGTGGGATCGGTGGTGATATGCCCTTTATCATTTTTTATTGCATCTATTTGAGTATTTTCTCTTTTCTTCTTTATTAGTCTTGCTAGTGGTCTATCAATTTTGTTGATCTTTTCAAAAAACCAGCTCCTGGATTCATTGATTTTTTTGAAGGGTTTTTTGTGTCTCTATCTGCTTCAGTTCTGCTCTGATCTTAGTTATTTGTTGCCTTCTGCTAGGTTTTGAATGTGTTTGCTGTTGCTTCTCTAGTTCTTTTAATTGTGATGTTAGGGTGTCGATTTTAGATCCTTCCTGCTTTCTCTTGTGGGCATTTTAGTGCTATAAATTTCCCTCTACACACTGCTTTAAATGTGTCCCAGAGATTCTGGTATGTTGCATCTTTGTTCTCATGGGTTTCAAAGAACATCTTTATTTCTACCTTCATGTCATTCAGTAGCAGGTTGTTCAGTTTCCATGTAGTTGAGTGGTTTTGACTGAGTTTCTTAATCCTGAATTCTAGTTTGATTGCACTGTGGTCTGAGAAACACTTTATTATAATTTCTGTTCTTTTACATTTGCTGAGGAGTGCTTTGCTTCCAACTATGTGGTCAATTTTGGAATAAGAGTGATGTGGTGCTGAGAAGAATATACATTCCGTTGATTTGGGGTGGAGAGTTCTGTAGATGTCTACTAGGTCTGCTTGGTGCACAGCTGAGTTCAATTCCTGGATATCCTTTTTAACTTTCTGTCTCATTGATCTGTCTAATGTTGACAGTGGGATGTTAAAGTCTCCCATTATTATTGTGTGGGAGTCTAAGTCTCTTTGTAAGTCTCTAAGGACATGCTTTATGAATCTGGGTGCTCCTGTATTGGGTGCACATATATCTAGGATAGTTAGCTCTTCTTGTTGAATTGATCCCTTTACCATTTTGTAATGGTCTTCTTTGTCTCTTTTGATCTTTGTTGGTTTAAAATCTGTTTTATCAGAGACTAGGATTGTAACCTCTGCCTTTTTTTTGTTTTCCATTTGCTTGTTAGATCTTCCTCCATCCCTTTATTTTGAGCCTATGTGTGTCTGTGCATGTGAGATGGGTCTCCTGAATACAGCAGACTGATGGGTGTTGACTCTTTATCCAATTTGCCAGTCTGTGTCTTTTAATTGCAGCATTTAGCCAGTTTACATTTAAGGTTAATATTGTTATGTGTGAATTTGATCCTGTCATTATGATGTTAGCTGGTTATTTTGCTCATTAGTTGATGCAGTTTCTTGCTAGCACCGATGGTCTTTACAATTTGGCATGTTTTTGCAGTGGCTGGTACCAGTTGTTCCTTTCCATGTTTAGTGCTTCCTTCAGGAGCTCGTGTAGGGCAGGCCTGGTGGTAACAAAATCTCTCAGCATTTGCTTGTCTGTAAAGGATTTTATTTCTACTTCAGTTATGAAGCTTAGTTTGGCTGGATATAAAATTCTGGGTTGAAAATTCTTTTCTTTAAGAATGTTGAATATTGGTCCCCACTTTCTTCTGACTTGTAGAGTTTCTGCCGCAAGATCTGCTGTTAGTCTGATGGGCTTCCCTTTGTGGGTAACCCGACCTTTCTCTCTGGCTGCCCTTAACATTTTTTCCTTCATTTCATCTTTGGTGAATCTGAGAATTATGTGACTTAGAGTTGCTCTTCTCGAGGAGCATCTTTGTGGCGTTCTCTGTAATTCCTGAATTTGAATGTTGGCCTGCCTTGCTAGGTTGGGGAAGTTCTCTTGGATAATATCCTGCAGAGTGTTTTCCAACTCGGTTCCATTCTCCCTGTCAGTTTCAGGCACACCAATCAGACGTAGATTTGGTCTTTTCACATAGTCCCATATTTTTTGGAGGCTTTGTTTGTTTCTTTTTCCTCTTTTTTCTCTAAACTTTTCTTCCCGCTTCATTTCATTCATTTAATCTTCAATCACTGATACCCTTTCTTCTAGTCGATTGAACTGGCTACTGAAGCTTGTGCATTCATCACATAATCCTCGTGCCATGATTTTCAGCACCATCAGGTCATTTAAGGACTTCTCTACACTGGTTATTCTAGTTAGCCATTCATCTAATCTTTTTTCAAGGTTTTTAGCTTCTTTGCAATGGGTTCAAACTTCCTCCTTTAGCTTGGAGAAGTTTGATCGTCTGAAGCCTTCTTCTCTCAACTCATCAAAGTCATTCTCCATCCAGCTTTGTTTCATTGCTGCGAGGAGCTGCATTCCTTTGGAGGGGGAGAGGCACTCTGATTTTTAGAATTTTCAGCTTTTCTGCTCTGTTTTTCCCCATCTTTGTGGTTTTATATACCTTTGGTCTTTGGTGATGCTGACATACAGATGGGATTTTGGTGTGGATGTCCTTTCTGTTTGTCACTTTTCCTTCTACCAGTCAGGACCCTCAGCTTCAGGTCTGTTGGAGTTTGCTGGAAGTCCACTCCAAATCCTGTTCGCCTGGATGTCAGCAGCGGAGGTTGCAAAACAGCGAATATTCCTGAACAGCAAATGTTGCTGCCTGATTGTTCCTCTGGAAGCTTCGTCTCAGAGGGGTACCCGGCCGTGTGAGGTGTCAGTCTGCCTCTGCTGGGGCTTGCCTCCCAGTTAGGCTTCTCAGGGGTCAAGGACCCACTTGAGGAGGCAGTCTGTCCATTTTCAGATCTCAAACTCCACGCTGGGAGAACCACTACTCTCTTCAAAGCTGTCAGACAGGGACATTTAAGTCTGCAGAGGCTTCTGCTGCCTTTTGTTCAGCTATGCCCTGCCCCCAGAGGTGGAGTCTACAGAGGCAGGCAGGCCTCCTTGAGCTGCAGTGGGCTCCACCCAGTTTGAGCTTCCCAGCTGCTTTGTTTACCTACTCAAGCCTCAGCAATGGCAGGTGCCCCTCCCTCAGCCTCGTTGCTGCCTTGCAGCTCAATCTCAGACTGCTGTGCTAGCAATGAGCCAGGCTCCATGGGCGTGGGACCCTCTGAACCAGGTGCGGGATGTGATCTTCTGGTATGCCATTTGCTAAGATTGTTGGAAAAGCACAGTATTAGGGTGGGAGTGACCCGATTTTCCAGGTACCATCTGTCACAGCTTCCCTTGGCTAGGAAAGGGAATTCCCTGACTCCTTGTGCTTCCCGAGTGAGGTGATGCCTTGCCCTGCTTCGGCTCATGCTTGGTGGGCTGCACCCACTGGCCTGCACCCATTGTTCAACAAGCCCCAGTGAGATGAACCCAGTACCTCAGTTGGAAATGCAGAAATCACCTGTCTTCTGCATCGCTCACTCTGGGAGCTGTAGCCTGGAGCTGTTCCTATTCGGCCATCTTGGATCTGCCCTTGTACATATTTTTAAGATAGTTAAATCTTCTTGTTGAATTGAACTCTTACCATTATGTAATGTCCTTCTTTGTCTTTTTATTGTTGTTGGTTTAAAGTCTGTTTTGTCTGAAATTAGAATAGCAATCCTTACTTTGTTCTGTTTTCCATTTGCTTGGTGGATTTTTCTCCATCCTTTTACTTTGAGCCTATGAGTGCACTGCATGTGAGATGGATCTCTTGTAGACAACATATAGTTGGGTCTTGTTTCTTTATCGAACTTGCCCCTCTGTGCCTTTTAATTGTGGCATTTAACCCATTTACATTCAAGGTTAATATTGATATGTGCAGGTTTGGTACTGTCATTTTGTAGTTAACTGGTTATTATGCAAACTTGATTGTGTGGTTGTTTTATAGCGTCAATGGTCTATGTACTTCAGTGTGTTTTTGTGTTGGTTGGTAACAGTCTTTTCTTTCCATATTTAGCACTCCCTCAAGGACCTGTTGTAAGACAGGCCTGGTAGTAACAAATTCCCTTAGCATTTGTTTTTCTGGAAAGGATCTTATTTCTTCTTTATTTATGAAGATTAGTTTGGCTAAAAATGAAATTCTTGGTGAAAATTTATTTTCTTTAAGAATGCCAAAAATAGGCCCCCAATCTCTTCTGGCTTGTAGGGTTTCTGCTAAATGGTCTGCTGTTAGCCCGGTGGGGCTCTCTTTGTAGGTGCCCTGCACCTTTCTTTCCAGCTGCCTTTAACATTTTTTTCTTTCATTTTGACCATAGATAATCTGATACCTGTGTCTTGGGGATTGTTATCTTGTATATTATCTCACAAGGATTCTCTGCATTTCCTGGATTTGAATGTTGGCCTCTCTAGCAATATTGGGTAAATTCTTGTGAATGATATCTTCAAATATGTTCTCCAAGTTGCTTCCTTTCTCTCCCTCTCTTTCAGGGAGGCTTATGAGTCATAAATTTGGTATCTACATAAACCCATATTTCTAAGAGGTTTTGTTCATTCTTCTTTATTGATTTTTCTTTATTTTTGTCTGCCTGAGTTTTTTCAGAGAATTCATCTTCAGCTCTGAGATTCTTTCCTCAGCTTGGTTTATTCTGCTGTTAATATTTGTGATTTTATTATGAAATTCTAGAAGTGAGTTTTTCAGCTCTATCACTTCAGTTTGGTTCTTCTTTAAAATGGTCATTTCATCTTTTATCTCCTGTATCATTTTATTGTATTCCTTAGATTCCTTGGATTGGGTTTCAACTTTCTTCTGAATGTAAATGATCTTCATTCCTATCCATATTTTGAATTCTATTTCTGATATTTCAGCCATTTCAGCCTGATTAGGAGCCATTGCTGGGGTTGTTTGGTTGTAAGGAGGTAAGAGGACACTCTGATTTTTTGGGTTGCCAGAGTTATTGAACTGGTTCTTTCACATCTATGTGAGCTGATGTTCCTTCAATCTTTGAAGTTCCTGTCCGTTTGTTTTGTTTGTTTGTTTTGTTTGTTTGTTGTTTTGTTTTGCTTTATCTTCTTTGATACATTTGGGGGTTTGATTATGGTATAAGGTTCAAGTGACTGGATTTGGTTCTAGTCTGCTCCTGGATCTTGGAGGAACCCTTCCAATTATTTTCTTCATGCCTGCATTTCTTTTGTTGGGTTTTCTGGTCCATGGGGTTCCCTCAGGCAGGGGTCGCAATTGATAGACAGGTTGCATCCTTGCCAGATTGGCCCTAATTTGCTGTTTGAGTGCTTACTGTGGGAAATGTGAGGTTGCACCTGTCTGCAGAGTTCAAGTAGAAGCAGGACTGCTGGACTAAAAGCTCTAGTGGGTGTGACCAGTCTGGCTATGAGAGGCAGGAGTCAGTGAAGTTTCCTGCCTTGCTGTCTGCTTGTTTCTGGGACAACAGGAGGCCTCACCCCTTGGCAAATTCAGACATAAGTAAAACTGCTGGGCTGGAAGCTCTAGCAGATGTACCCTGCCTGCTCATGAGAGGTGGGGTTGAGCGGAGTCTCCCATCCTGCCATCCAGGTATTACTTGGAACAGCAGAAGGCTGTGTCCACCAACTAAGTTCAGACAGATGTGAGACTGTTGATCTGGAAGCTCTAGGAGGAATTGCCCACCTGGTTACCAGTGGTGGGGGTGGGTGGAGTTGCCGACCCTGCCATCTGGGTGCTTTCTGGGACAACAGGAGACTGCAGCTGCTGGCCAAGTTCAGGCCATAGCAGGGCCACTGAATCAGAAGCTGGCACCAAGCCCCATCTGGTGAAGGAGGTGGAGCAATTTTATTGCTCCCAGGTGCCACAACTATATGGCCTCTACTGGGGCGGTGATAGCAGTGCTGGTCTGCTCCAGGGCTCAAGGCTTGTAGAGGTCCCCTTGAACTCTTGAGTTGCACATGCAACTCTCTGTCTTAGCTTAGAAGCATGGTGGAGGGGTTCAGGAGTATTCTTCCATTCTGAGTCTTTCACAGGTCCCTGTGGAAAGTGTGAATCTCCCAAAGGGCTCTCACTTACTCAGTCTTTCCCAGGTTTAACAGATTCTCCTAGCTCCTTGCTGAGCCCAGACAGTCTAGTGCCCAGCTTCTCTCATCTCTGCTCTCTGTGTCCGCCTACTGCCTTGATAGATCCCAACATAATTTCTTAGATGAACAGCTTGCAGGATCGGTGTTCACTAGCCCATTTGTTTCCTCTCCATGAAAGTGGCATGTATGAGCTGCTTCTAGTCCACTATCTTGGCCCCCATTTTTTTTTCCTCATGGGTCATTTTATTTACTCATTTCTCATTCTACAAATACTCTTTGAGGGTTTGCCATTTTTCCATTACTATGTTAATAGCTGAGGATATTAAAGTATGAATAATAATATATAGCACCTAATTTTTAGGAGATCTTAGAAAAGAGGAAGGGGGACAGTGAGAAAAGTAAATTATTATACTTAAAATAGAATAAAGAAAAGTTTAAGTAAAGTAAAATGAGCATTTACAGCAAGGAGAGATTACATCCAGGTAGAAGGGGACACGGAAGGATTTGCAAAAAGATGACTGAAAATTGGATCCTGGTTAATATTTGGCAGTGTTGGGTGGAATGTTTATTCTCCTTTCTTCATGTTTCCATGTGGAAGAACTTCAGCTGGAATAACACTTCTGACCACTCTCCCCACTCATTTCACTTTCCACAGAGAGTTAAATAATGAGTTCAAGAGCAGAAACTGAGCATGCTTGGCTTAGCCCATTTTGCTTTCTCTTGCTCGACCCTTTGGAGTACGAGTCTTTCTGTATGACCCTTTGGTTTGATCTATCTTTTGTTATGCAATAAAAAAAAATCCTTAATGCCTCTTTCTTCAGTTAACTTTATCAATAATAAAGTGAGCATATAACCTGTGCTTGTCTCCTAAGTCTATCATAGAAGAGGAAGAAGGGTGTTATTATTTCATAAACAATCTAATAATAGACTTCAGACATGTTGAGATAGAAGAGATGAGGGGAAAAGATGAGCAAAGACACAGATACAAAGTTTGGAGGAACGTTGAGTACATCGAATAAACAGGAATTAAGTATGAATGAAGAGAGAAATAGAAGAGAAAGTTAAAAAGAAAGACTGGGGACTGTATTAGTAAGGGTTCACCAGAGAAACAGAATCAATAGGAAATATAGAGAGATATACCAAAAGAGATTTATTATAAGGAACTGGCTCAAGCTATTATGAAAGCTGAAGACTCCCACTATCTTCTGTCTGTAAGCGAAAGGCCCAGGAAAGCAGATACTGCAGTTCCAGTCCAAAGCTGAAGGCCTGAGAGCCAGGGAAGCCAATGGTGTAAGTCTCAGTTTAATTCCAAAGGCCCGAGAACCAGGAGCACTAATTTCTGAAGGCAAGAGGAGATGGACGTCTCAGCTCAAGCAGACAGAGCAAATTTGCTCTTTCTTCACCTTTTTGTTCTATTCGGGCCCTCAATAGATTGGTTGAGGCCTGCCTATGCTGTGACAGCTATCATCTTTATTCTGCCTACTGATTCAAATGCTGATCTCTTCCAGCAACACCCTCAGGTGCACTCAGAAATAATGTTTTACCAGCTATCTGGGAATCCCTTAGCTCAGTCAAGTTGACACATAAAATTAACCATCACGACTATTCTTGAAAGATCCAGAGAGCCAGGCTAATGCTTTAGAATTCATTCATAGCCAATAGAGAGGTTCTGGAGTCCTATAATTGCAGAGTATCTAATATTGGACTAACATTCCCAAAGAAAACAATGATAAACTCTAAGCAAATATTAAAAACAATTGTTTGAAGATGCTAAAAAGTAGTCAAAAGCAGGCCAAAATGGAGATGATTTGATCCTAAAAAAAAGGACCCATAAGGGGCAAGATCCACCCTTGACTTTCTTATGGGGTCAGTCCTTAGCCCCACTGAGCTAGAAGTAAAACCACACTCTTATTATAGAAGTCAGAACATAGTTGGGACTGCTGTAGTGGCTGGAAATTAAGGGGAAAAAATCTCAGAGAAAAAAGAGTCATAGAAAGGAAACTCCAAAATCTGCATATAAACTTCACTTAATCCTTGATTGACTGTTGAACTATGCATATGAGAGGTGAGACTCCAGGAAACTTAGCAGGAAAAACAGCTCTTAAAATGCTGAAGATCTAAGAAATGTTTTAGCAGCTGTCCAATGCAGGAGAGACAGAGTCTGAGGTTAAAGGGACTTGGTAAAAATTTTAAACTTTCAATAAAAACCAGAAAAGTCATGTCTTAGGAGTAATAACTATGTTCTAGGGCTAAGAAATTCACCCTAGGACTGAAGGACAAACCAACATTGGTTCAAGATAATATGCCATTAATTTAACTCCTTACTGGAACAAAACTCCTTTGCAGAGGAAGATGACAGAATTCATATCTCTACAATGTTTCAACCACAATGTTCAGTATATAATTAAAAATTACTAAGCATATAAGTCAACAAGAAAATATTATCTAGAGTCAAAGTAAAATTAGTCAAAATAAACAGACTCACAGATGACGAAGTCATTGAAATTAGATGAAAAAGAATTGAAAGTGTTAGAAACATGCTAAGGGAACTACATGAAAAAATAATATAACGGGTGAAAAGATGAAAATTTTAGGAGAGGTATAAAAACCATAGAAAGGACAAAATAGAAATCCTAGAACTAAATAAAATACAATATCATACATTAAAAATTCATTGCATGTGGATTAACAGTAGACTGGACGTGACAAAACAGATCACTGAACTTGCAGACAGGTCAATACGATCATTCAATCTGAAGCATAAAATGAAAAAAATTTGCAAAATAACAAAGCTTCAGCGACTCGTGGGACAGTATTGCATGGTATAAAAGCACGTATTTGCTGTACAAGAAAGAAAAGAGAAGACTAGGATAGAACAAGTATTTGAAGAAATGTGGGACAATATTTTTTCCAAGTTTGATCACAGACAGCTACCCATAAATCCAAGAAGTTCAGTGAACTGTATACAGCAAGATATGCAACTAAGCACAACAAAGTTAAAAATAAAATTCAAAGAAGTTAGAGGAAGGAAAAGAGACATATATACAAGGGAATGAAGGCAAGAAAATCAGCTGACTTTTCATCAGAAAATAATGGAAGACAGAAGACAATAAAAAGTTATCTTTAAAGCCTATTATCAATAAAATATCTTTCAAAAATAAGGGTGCAATAGACATATTTTCATGAATAAAACCCAGGAAAATTTTTCATAAGCAAACCAACACTACAAGAAGTGCTAAAGAAAGATATTAAAATTGAAGAAGGATAATAGTAGGTTGGAATTGGATCTACAGGAAGATATAAGGAGATGAAAATATTTAAAGTATGGGTAAATATAAAGGACTACTTTTCTTTTTTTCTTAAATTTGTCAAGAGTCAAATGTTTAAAGGAAAATAATATATTTTGAGGTTTACAATATTTTTGGAAATATGGCAATAATATTAGTTTGGTGGAAAAATAATTCCTGTGTTTGTCATTAAATACCATGTAAAAATAAGGAAGAGAGTATAAATGAGCTAATGGTCAATGGAGAATCTTGGCAAATTTTTGAACAAAGAAGTGGGCAGCAAAGTGACACAATTTAAACTATTCCTTTAGAAGTGTCATACAGTAGCATGACACAGGACAGATGAGAAGGAGCAGCATATTAGATGTATTGAGGAAGATCCCATGGGACTTGGAAACTGATTGGAAGTGGTACAGGGAAAATAAAAGTGATGTTAAACAGCACTTCCATTTTGGGGGGGGGTTGGGTGATAAAGTTGGTATTATCATTAAAGAAACAGGGAACTTTGTAGACAGGACTACCATGGGAAGAAAATGGTGAGTTTACTTATGGTATTACCAGGTCTGAAGTGTAGGTGAGATCATATAGGTGGAGACGGATGGCAAGCAATTCAAAGTATGGGTCTCTCCTATACAAATTCCAATCTCTGTCCTCAAAAATTTATGGTTTTTGTGTGACTCGTTTTCACCATTTGCTACATGATTTATTGAAAAAAATTTAATATATTCACACTGTTATCAAGAGAAATATATGTAAACTATAGAAGAGTAGATTTGTAAAATAGTTTGTCACAAAGTCTTTTGGTCCACCCTCCCATCTCTGAGCAAAGGAGTAGGGCCAAAAGCCAGCAGCCTCTGAGCTTCAGGCCAGACAAAAGCCACCTGCTTTGCTCTGCAGACTGACAGGCTGGTTTCTGACTATTCTTTAGTTGTTGCCTAGTTGCTGCCCATATTACCACTTACCCTTCCTTCTCTATGTCCCTGGATTTTATGATGCTCTGAATCCACCACTATGTACCCAGAAAAATGATAAGACTAGTAGGAAGAACCAAGGGACCAGCCTTTCCAATTTACCTGTCCCTCTCTCCCTTTCTCCCTCCCCTGGCAGTTATCCAATAGAGAGACCACTTATGCATTAAGCTGTGACAGATACCACTGGAGGGATTTGCCTTATGCCTACCTCATACTCAAGTTTTCATTTATTAACCCTTCTTCTAACTGTTCTGAAGTCAGCCCTACTATAAATAGAATTGTGACGTAGATAAAGATATATATATTTTTTCATTTTCATGCCCCATTCTTAAACACTTTCCCACATTTGGGGACCAATTACCAGAGGTGACCCGTGCCCTCCCACTGCCCAGCGTCCTACCCTGGTGCCCTCCAGATATTTCACTCTCCTTCTTTTCCCCCTCTCTCTGTATATCCCCTCACTTTTGAAAACTTCAACTTCCTTACTATTTCCAATATCAGTGAAAAGTTAGAAGAAAACTAGTTTAAGTGACCTAATTTAAATAATACTGTCTTTATTGGAATCCTAGCCTCAGCCTAAGAATTTGCTTTATTTTTAAACTCTCGTATAGTTAAGTGAACCTCTGGACCATGTGACAAGGGGGGAAGAAAAAGTGCAACCTTTATTTTAGTCTGTAGTATTATAACACCAAAATAAGTTAGCGCTAACTTATGCTATTCATTTTAGTGTACTCTGCTTCACAAAATATTGTTTAATATTCTAGGATGAAATCTAAATATAAGACAATGAGATCATAGTATTCTTATTTTACATATGGAAAAGCTATCCAGGCAGATCTACTTACCTTCATCATTCCCTTGAATCCCTGCTTTACTCTCTTGGGTGAAACATTATTGATAAGCATGTATAGGTCCACATTTTCTCCATCTCCTTCACATGTTTATGCTATTTTAACATCTTGCCTGCTTCACTCCCTCTTTTTCCCTATTTAGAGCTATTTTCATTTTTTGACCACTAACAAGAAATAAAGCAACTCAAAAGGTTCTTAACTTTGCCCCTTTTCTGGTCCAGTTTAAGATTTAAATCTATGTAATTGTGTAAGAGTTAAGCAAACGTTAAGAGAAAGGTAACTTCATGTCATTTCCTTACCCCAAAAGTGACTCCTCATTATGTAGATTGTTTCTAATCATGTCTTTGCCTCTCTTCCATTCTGCAAAGTCCGTCTCCATCCTCATTTTCTCCTCCTCTTCCTGATCTTCAATAGAAATTCTTGTCAGTATCACACACTTTATACTCCACATTCAAGCACTCTCAACTTGCTCCATGTGTGTAAATACTGCTTCTCCACCGAGACCATGAGTTTTTAGAGATGAGAACCTTATCCTATAAATCTTAACACATCTTGTAGTTCAAGGCATATAGTAAAAATGGAGTGACTTGAGGGGTTAAACTCTTTAACAATAAGAACCCATGAAGAGTCCTCAGTGCTCCTGGAGTAGCTTAGAGGCTTTTCTCATGGCTTGCAATTTTCCAAATAGTTTTCCAAAATGGAAACCCCGAAATATCCATTGAGTACAAAGCAGGACAGAATCAAACATCAATATCTAGTCAGTGAAGGAATTCCCAAATTCTATTTGGCTGATGTTTTCTGAACATTTCCTGTGTACGTTTACATAGTACTACGAAGAAAAGTTTGTAGAAGACAGTTTCTGGGCTCCAAGAATGCAAATTATACACTAAAAAACGTAAAATCAAGAAATGATTATATTCTGGTGTTTTCAGGAATGAAGAAAATAGTAAATAATAGAAAGAGGAGACTAAAAAGGATTTACCCATTTTATCTTAATCATTATGATCATCAGTTCATATTTAATTTGGTGACTAAAGGATGCGGAATCATAGTTTATCACAGTGAGTTGCATAATAGAACATAAAAAACACTTGCTTTTATGTGTTTCAATAAAAAACTAGAATTTGAATTATTATAAATTGAGTAGCTGAATGGCACTGACAAATAAGGAAACAGAGTGCCTATTCGTAGTATCATTGTGATATTGGTATGACACACTGAGAGAAAAGTAATTGTGTACAGCCAAGACAATTTTCATGGCTGAAGAACACATTAAGTTGTCTGTCTTTGAGTTGATATATTTTATATGTTTCTCTAAAACAGAGTCATGACAGGCCAATGGAAACAAAATAAAACAGAGTGTGTTATTCTGCCTTTTTTTTCCTTTGGGAATAAGCTCAGATCTGAACACACCAATGAAAGCCGTCTGGCCTTTGCTGCTGCTGAGAATCAACATGAATGTGTTGATGGATTCCACAGTTCCAATCATGGGCTGAAATCAGTTAGAAAGTAGGTGAAAGCTAACACAAAATTCTAGGTGGAGAACAAAATGCTAGCAATACAAATTACTGACTATCCCATTTACTATAGTATGTTCATTTTAATAAAACCTTGGCGAGAAGAGTAAAACCTGAAAATCATTGAGTTTCCAAGTGGATATTCTAAGAATGTACACAGCTCTGTACTGTTTCCTCCACCTGGAATGGTCTTACTCTACACAGTCCATGAGCTCATCCATTCGCTTCAATCAAGTTTCCTCTCAAACATTGCCTCTTCAGAGAGGAATTCCTAGACCTCTCTATCTACAATTTCAGCACCCCATTCCCATCACTTCTGACTCCTCACTGTGCTTCCAGTCAGAATAATCTGTGTTATAGTGCCATAATAGCTAATCCTCAAATCTTGGTGGCTTAAAAAAAAAGTTTATCACTATGAAAAATCTGCTGAAAGTTAAGCAACTCTCCTAGGCAGTCCTCCTTCATAAATCCTCATCAGTATAAACCAATACACTTTCCACAGCAAATGAAAGTGTGGTGGACAGTCAAGGCCAGGAAGTAAAGATTTCCACCCAAAGATGACACAGATCACTTCCACTTACATTTCATTGGCCAAAGTCACACTAAACTACACGTGGACAGGGAAGTGTCATCCTCCTACGTGTCCAAGTGGATGTAGGAATGTCTGGCACATCATGCTTTATTTGTCTTCATGACACTTTTCATCTAACATCATCTAATATATTTTATTTGTTATTATTTGACCCTCCTTACTAGAATGTAAGCACTGTGAGGGCAGGGAACTTATCTATTTGTTTGCTGCTGTACCCTCAGCTCTTAGAACAGAGATTCTCAATTAACATTTATTGAATTAACAAACAAGAACACAGAAAATAATATGTTTTACACAAGGAATTACCAGTGCAAAATGCCTGAAGGACCCAGCTGTTAATATAGCAAGGGAAGCAAGCAAGGTCAGAACTGTGGCTAAGTGGAGCACTTCTTCCATTACCTAAAGGCCACTAGTTGTTGACTTGATGAATGATGGACCCAAGACAGCTAGATCTGAATTTTTTTTTCTTTTTCTTTCTTTTTTTTTTTTTTTTTTTGTAAGCAGAGTTTCACTCTTGTTGCCTGGGCTGGAGTGTAATGGCAAGTCTTAGCTCACTGCAACCTCTGCCCCCCAGGTTCAAGTGATTCTCGTGCCTCAGCCTCTCGAGTAGCTGGGATTACAGGTGCTCATCACCATGCCCAGCTAATTTTGTATTTTTAGTAGAGATGGGGTTTCACCATGTTGGCCAGGTTGGTCTCGAACTGCTGACCTCAGTTGATCCACCTGCCTCGGCCTCCCAAAGTGCTGGGGTTACAGGTGTGAGCCACCGTGCCTGGCCTACTAGATCTGATTTTTTTATAAGAAGTTAAAAAATCTTGATTTTTAAATGAAAGCTTTCATTTTTTCATGTGGTTCAAAAGTTGTCAAAAATGTATGCAGGTCATACCCAGCAAACATGAATGTTAGTTTTGAAGAGTGAGTTTTGAGATTTACAAAGGTTCAATTAAATGAAGAGAAAATAAGAAAAGAGACAAAACGTAGAATCTCCATGTTCATCTCTTTGTCATCTAAACTGTAATTTGGAGGGATCCCGGCTCTACCTCTTTCCCTCTCACCCCTACTTCTCTTTACCCAGGAATTTAGAAAACTACCTCTATATTCAGTGTTTCATTTATTTAGTTTTGAATCCTTTGAATTGGAGTCAACCTTGCCTTCACTGATGTTATTGTGTGTCTTACATAACAATATCTAAACAAATGAGAAACCATAGGGAGAGATCTTCAAGGTGAAAACACTTAGAATAAAGAATTGCTGTGATTAAAATGGCACTGGCAGTATAAAAGATCTAATATCTATTTCATGTAACAGATGAGGTCCAAACCAGGGAACTCTTCTCTGTAACCAATAATTTGACCCGATTATATCATGTCTTTTTCTCTTTGCCCTAAAGTTGAACTTTGTATATAGAGGGGCTCACAAACACGTTTTCACTGTAAAGAAATGTTGTTTTCCAATGTATCACCCAAGAGGTTTTAATTCAGATGAAAACGTTCAAAAATTAAATTTCCATATTTCTTTGGACCTAGTTTGGGATGGTTTAGCAAGCAGTCTTCATATGACTTTTCTTGTCTGGAAGGAATTATCACTGGGCAAGCTCAGTCAAACTTTAAGTGCAATTGTTCATTTCAGTGGCCCCAAGCCCATACCTGGGAGTTTTCCAGTTGTGGAATCAATGAAAAATGCCCCAGTCAGGGACACGGTACTAGATTCCAGGCAACCTGCTTTTCCAAGGAAGCACTTGGATTAAAACAGGCCTGCCCCTCCTCTCTTACAAAGAATTCCACCACCCTGTTCCGCACCCCCAGATAGCCCTGGGTGCGTACTGCTCCCATTTCAGAGCTCCGTTGTGATGTTTGTCACATGTTGGCTTTAATTCCAGGACAATTCTAGAGAAATAAGAAATACCCAGCAACCTTTTGCCTGCCCAGGCAATCCTCCAGTGGAAATTCTCACAGCGAATAGATTTCTGGTGGACATAGACATGCTTGTAATTGACCTTCTCACTAGGCCCTACACATTTCTGGATATCATGAGTTTCAGTATTGTCTGTCTTGAAATAGATAAGGCCTCTTGTCCATGGTTTATAAAACAAAATTACCAAGACTGAAATTGGAAATTTTGTTCTTACAGAGGCAAATGAAAATATGAAAGTCTCTGGAGACACTTCATGAGCAAAAGAAAATTACTTTCATAGAATTCTAGAAATAATTTATTTTAGAAATTCTAATATTAACTTGATTCTGAAAATAATTATATCATTATCTCTCCAAAAGAGTTATCTTCAAAGTGGCCACTTATTTGACAAAAAAATCAGTTCAGTCAATATAGCATTTTAAGATTATGCCTTCAAATTCCCTTTTGCATACACACCAATGCAACGCACCCACTGGCTGGGTAACTGACTTGCCAACCTTCCTTTAACTGGTTCTGGATTAAAAGGTCTTAAATGACCATTTGAAAGCAGGTACTAAACTCCTAAACAGGAAGAGGATGTTAGGAGTGGGAAAAGAAGAGGAAGAATTGGTAATATGAGAAGAGTTTGCAAACCAAAGTGCTAATATACGGAAAGAAATAAAATTCTGAGAAAGATAGCCAACAACATCAACTATTAGGAGATTAATTCAATTCAAGTAAAATTAAAATAGTGGAGAAATGATTAAAAGATCTGAAAATGCATATGCTTAGACTCTTCAGAGTGATAAATTATGGGTAAAAAATAAAAAATAACAAGAAATAATGAAACCAAACAGGCAGAAATAAAACAATAATAGGTAGATGAGAAAAGAGCCAACTAGAAATCTTTAAAATGAAAAACATAGTTAAGATTTAAAACAGTTAATAGATGGACAAATAGGTCTACACACGTGACAATTTTGTGAAATGGAAGGTTGTCTTGAGGAATTCACCAGGAATAAAGCATGAAGGAACAAGTAGATTAAAATTATGAAAGAGAAGTCAAAGACATGGAGATTCAACATGATTAATCTCACATTTATTGTACTGTTTGAAATCTGCTAGACAAAAACAGTAAACATTAATACGATTCAATTTATAGTATTCTAAATGACCAAAGGCAGATCAGTGGCTGCCTGGGAGGGTGGAGCAGGGAACAGCAGGAAAGAATTACCAAAGATCAGGGAGCAACTTTTGGGAGTGATGAGTAAGTTTGTTATCTTGATTGTGGTGATGATTTCATAGGTTCACAAATACATATATCAAAACTTATCCAATTGTACACCTTAAACATATGTAGTTTATTGTAAATCATTTCTACCAAAATAAAGCCATTTTGATAAGTATTTCTTTTCTAAAGAAAAAGACAAGAGAATCAAGAAATACTAAAGGAAATTAAGAATATCTAAAGAAGATTATTTGAGAAGACAAATTAAACACACTTCTGGCAAGATCAATCAACAAAAACCAAAAGAAAAACAAATAAAGTCTAATATTTGAATTCAAGATTTTAAAAATTACAATTTTATGCCAATAATGTGGAAACTTAGATGAAAAGAACCAATTTCCAGAGAAGTATAAACCATTAAATTGAGTAAAGAGGAAGTAGAAAATAAGAATAAAGTAACCACTTGCGACTGGGTGTAGTTGTTCATGTCTGTAATCCCAGCACTGCGGGACACCAAGGTGGGAGGATCGCCTGAGGTCAGGAGTTCAAGACCAGCCTGGCCAATATAGTGAAACCCCTGTCTCTACTAAAAATACAAAAATTAGCTGGGCGTGGTGGCTTACACTTGTAATCCCAGCACTTTGGGAGGCCAAGGCAGGTGGATCACCTGAGGCCGGGAGTTCGAGATCGGCCTGGCCAACAGGGTGAAACCCCGTCTCTACTAAAAACACAAAAATTAATTGGGTGTGGTGCTTCATACCTGTAATCCCTGCTACACAGGAGGCTGGGACAAGAGAATCACTTGAAACCAGGAGGCAGAGGTTGCAGTGAGCCAAGATCATGCCACTTCACTCTAGCCTGGCTGACAGAGCTAGATTCAGTCTCAAAAAAATAAAAAATAAATAAATAAAAAAGAAGTAACTATTTCCCTATTTGCTATGGGTTGAATTGTGTTCCCCCAAAAAGATATATTGAAATCTGAATCCCCAGTACCCCAGGATGTAACCTTATTTGGAAATGAAGTCTTTTCGAGGTAATCAGATTATTAATGTGGGCCCTAATTATATGACTGGTGTCCTTATAAAAAGGGGAAACAGAGGGCAGACATGCACAGAGCAAAGACTGTGTGAAGACATGCAGGGAGAAGACAGCCGTGCAGCTGGAGTGATGCAGCTACAGGCCAAGGATCCTGAAGGATGCTGGCAGATGCAGAAGCTAGAAGAGCAAGGCAGGATTCTCTCTAGAGACTTCAGAGAACACATGGACCTGCCCACACCTTGATTTCAGACTTGCGGTCTCTAGAACTGTAAGATAAGAACCATCTGTTGTGCTGAACTGCCTAATTTGTGGTGGCTGTCACAGCAGCCCTAGGAAATTAATACTCTATTGAACAAAAGTCAAACCAATAACCCAAATTTTTTCCTTCATCCATATCAAAAGAAACAAGGCCCAGGTTGTTTTGGAGGGAAGTTTTCCAAGACCTTTAATAAACAGATAATTCCTGCGAGAAACTACCCAACTCATTTTGTCTTTAATGACTTTCACGTAAAAACTGACCACAGGCCGGGCGTGGTGGCTCATGCCTGTCATCCCAGCACTTTGGGAAGCCGAGGTGGGTGTATCATGAGGTCAGGAGTTTGACACCAGCCTGGCCAATATGGTGAAACCTCATCTTTACAAAAAATACAAAAATAGCTGGGTGTGGTGGTGCACTCCCAGCTACTTGGGAGGCTGAGGCAAGAGAATTGCTTGAACCCAGGAGGCGGAGGTTGCAGTAAGCCGAGATCACACCATTGCACTTCAGCCTGGGCAACAAGAGCAAAACTCCATCTCAAACAAAACAAAACCAAAACAAAAGCAAAAAAACTGACCACAAACAGCATACACACACAAAATCTATAGAACAATCTCACACATAAGCATAGATTTTTAAGTTGGCTGGTCGTGGGGGCTCATGCCTGTAATCCTAGCACTTTGCCAGGCCGAGGCAGGGAGATCACTTGAGGTCAGGAGTTCGAGATCAGCCTGATGAACATGGTGAAACCCCGTCTCTACTAAAAACACAAAAATTAGCCGGGCATGGTGACACATGTCTGTAATCCCAGCTACTTGGGAGGCTGAGGCACTTCAGCCGGGGGCTGGAGGTAGCAGTGAGCCAAGATTATGCCACTGCACTCCAGCCTGGGCAACAGAGCGAGACTTTGTCTCAAAAGAAAAAAAAAGATCTAAAAATATCTAAATATGTTCATTATCATGCAGAATAAATTCATCAGGGTATTTTAAAATATCATTATGACAAAGGGAAGTTTATTCCAGAAGTGATAAAATAGCTTAATATCTGAAACTAGGTATGTATCAACTATAGTAACAGATTGAAGGAAAGGAAAGACATTTTGTGATTATCTCAATTGGAGGGGAAAAATGATTTGGTAACATTAAGAACTTGTTTATAATTTTTTAAAAAATGCTCAGCAAACAAAGAACAAAGAAACATGTCCTTTATTTAAGAAATGGAGTTATCTAAAAATTATAGCTAACATACATAAAGGTGAAACTTCAGGGGCATTTCACAAAACTCAGAAATAAAACAAAAACAATGCCTGCTCTCACCTCTACCAATAAACATGGTCCCAGACAAAACATACAAGGCCCATGTTGAACTTCTTTGCTGAGAATTGCAACTTTTTCTCATCCCACCCTCTACACCCCAAACTATAGTAATCAGCTCTGTATTTTCTTATGGCAATTTACAACATCTAACATGCTATATAATTTGCTTATTAGGTTAATTGTAAAAATTGTCTTAAATTCCCAATGTAAGTTCCTCCAGGAAAGGGATCTTTGTTTTGATTATTGCTGTATCCTAAGTACCTACAACAATGCTCAATAAGTATCTGTTGTTGAAGGAGTTGTCAATTTACACAAAAGGAGATAGGATTTAAATTAAAACAAACAAACTAGAGATGATACATAGATGTCAAGCTTACAGAAAATAAAATGTTGTGTATAAAAAAAACTGCATGTGAAATAGTGTTCCTGGTATAATACTTTTTGTATAAAGTTCAAAAGCACATAAAACAAAACTTAATATTGTTTATAGGTTAAAAAAATGTGTGGTAAAAATATAAAGATACAAATGAAGGATATTCAATGTCAGGACAGAATTGTCTCTAAGGAGGAAGAGAGAGAAATGGAACCAGTAAGGATGATGAAGGGGCTTCAACTGTATCTGGCATGTTTTATTTATTTTTATTTTATGTATTTTTTATTTCAATAGTTTTTAGGATAAAAGTGGTTTTTAGTTACATGGATGAATTGTAGAGTGGGGAAGCCTGAGATTTCAGTACACCCATTACCCCAGTAGTATACATTGTACCTAACATGCAGTTTTTAAATCCCTCACTCACCTCTCATCCTTCCCCTTCTGAGTCTCCAATGTCCATTATACCATGCTGTATGCCTTTGCATACGCATAGCTTAGCTCTCACTTAGAAGTGAGAACGTATTATTTTTGGTTTTCTCTTTCTGAGTTACTTCCCTTAGAAAAATGGCCTCCAGCTCCATCCAAATTGCTGCTAAAGACATTATTTCATTCTTTTTTATGGCTGAGTAGTATTCCATTGTGTGTGTATATATACATATATATATAAATGTATGCACATGTACATAAAATTGTATATGTTATGTATACATATATTACATACATAAAACTTAATATATACATATATAATGTATATATGTTTTGTTTTATGTGTTTTTGTTATATATTATATATATTTGATTTATGTGCTTTTTGTCTTATATATACACACATACACATATATTAAGTTTCATTTTATGTGCTTTTGAACTTTATACAAAAGGCATTGTACCAGGAGCACTATTTCACATGCAGTTTTTTATACACGACATTATATTTTCTTCATCCATTCATGGGTTGATGGTACTTAGGTTGCTGTTGGTTCTGTATCTTTGCATTTGTAAATTGTGCTGTGATAAACATATGTGTGCAGGTGTCTTTTTGATATAATGACTTCTTTTCCTTTGGGTAGGTACCCAGTAGTGGATTTTGCTGGATCCAATGGTAGATCTACTTTTAGTTCTTTAAGAAATCTCCATACTGTGCCACATTTTATTTTTAAAAGGATAATCTAGGTTGTGGTTACTTTAGTGTTCATTATAATATTCTTGGAACTTTTCTCCGTGTTTAAAATACTTCATGCTCTGTTATTAAAAGGAGCATCTCAGAAACTCTACCTTCAAGCAAGATATATCCTACAATCTTAATAATTTTTTGATATTTCACATCACCATCACAGCTTCTTTAAAACCAAAATTATTTAAGAAATGTATATATATAATTGAATATACCCAGCTTTTTTTAGTGAATACTCAAATCTTTATAACATTTGTCAAGATAACACTTCATTAAATGTTTGTAGTATTCTTTATGACAGAGTGGTTTTAATTTTGCCTTCATTAAAATTTTCTTTGTGGGTCAAGGTGTCTTATTAACTAGGAGAAATTCATCTCTATTGAGCCTTTCCTTCAAAACAAAAATACTTAAGTGACCCCTTAGGAGGTCTGGTGTATTTTTTTTTTTTAGAAAGTTGATTTTTATTCTTTCTTTAAATCTGGTCAACCTGGGAACTAAATCAATTGTTAACTATTTACACAGAACTTAGAATGTATTTTTAGTCCTTTGCTGATGAACAGAACTGCAAAAAATATGAATCTGTGTTTCTTTTCTCATGACATTTTCTTTCCTTCCCTTGTTGACTTAGTCAACAATCTTTGAGGTCTAACCGGCTAGCGGTGTAAAACTGCTATTCTACTAGCTGAACGGTGGAGTGTTTGTATTATTCCTTCTCATGGCTTTCACATCATTATGTCTCCATGATGCATAATATTCAGTAGATCTAAATACATAAAGAAAGGAAGGAAAGAGGGAAAGCTGAAAGAAAGGAGGAAGGAAGGCAGGAAAGGAAGGCAGGGAGGGACGGAGGGAGGAAAGAAGGAAGGAAGAAAGGGAGGGAGGGAGAGAGGGAGGAGCAAACGAAGGAGGGAAAGGAAGGTGGGAAAGGAAAAGGAAGGGAAGGGAAAGAAAGAATGAGAGAACTGAAATTATCCCTGATTTTAACCTCTGGCCTTTTCTCATCAATATTCAGAGTGCAAACTGTCATTGGTATTAGTCAGTTTTCCGAAATTACTTCTTTCTAGTTCTCTTCTTTGGCCTCAAGAATTGCCAACCTCAAATTTCTTTCTCTGGTGCTGGCTTCTCTTTCCACCAGTGAAATGATCATCTCGGGTTTTTATGGAATTCTACCAGATTCCTCTGCTTTGTCCATATCTTTCTCATGCTTCTTTCTTCTTTTGCAAAAGGTAATAGCCAAGACCATCATCGTAGGCTGCATCGATCTCCTCACATCATTTCCTCTTCCTTGCTCATGAGGCAGTCTTCTGTAATAATACCCACTTACTTGTGTTTCTCCAGCATATCCTCTTTATCTCAAATGTCTCCTGAAGCCACCTGATTAAATTCTTCGGTTCCCTGGTCCCTTTAAGAACAGGACCTCCTGTTCCAAGTCAACATCAAGTCCCTTTTGTATTCCACCTTCTGAACCCAGTATTCTGCTCAACCCTCACTGCTCTCTCAGATCATAGACTCAATGGAGCGGGACCTCTAGCATGAGGTCAACAAATGCATACAGACATTATCCGAGTCTCCCTTCTGGTAAAAGTCAGTTTTCTCTTATAGAGTCAAAGCATAAAGGTTGGAAATCTTGCACTGGTATTTACGGATTTTAGATAGATAGATAGATAGATACATAGATAGATAGATAGATAGATAGATAGATAGATAGATAGATAGATAGATAAATGTAGGAAACATAAAAGCATGCGTTGTTACCAAAGACACTAATTTGTAACCTGAAACAACGTTCACAAATGTCTGACGCCTCATATGCTTATAATCTAAACAGATAATAAGGAAGTATTAAACAGCACTAAGTATGAGGCAAAGGAGACTATCTCTGCATATCAGCCTTATGACCTGAGTCTGATTCCCATTGGTTCTTCTTAAATTCTCCTTTAGGCATCCTGTGCTACATAAAACACTCCATCCAAACAGTCATGCTAGCTGGCCAAGGCAGTGGGTGAGAAATGCCAGCTGCAAGCCTCATGTGATCTATCTGTTATGTTATATGGTAAGTTACTTGGAAAGAGCAAGCATTCCATTATGCCAACAAGGGAATAAAGCTGACCTGTCCTGAGTGACTTCAGTGTAGGCTCCACTGGACGACTCATGAAGATGACGTAACCAAAAGTAACTCATTAATCTCATCCTAAGTTTTAAATTCCAAGTCACAGTAAATTAGATTTAAATGAGTTTCCACTGAACAAAGCTAGAGAATAACAGTTTATGGTGTATAAAACATTTTATTACTTCAGTATTTGTTGCATTGGGCTAAGGGAAAACTGACTTTTAAAAAAATAATTATATGAGCTCTTGATTGCTCTTACATGAACCACAGCTGAGTTTCAAACTTGGTAAAAATAATTTGAATCCCCTTTAATGCACAGGTACAGACTACTAGTTAGGAAAGTTATTTGTATATAGTACTGTATTTCAGCAGATTGAAAGTCCATCCCTTAAAACTTCAGACCAGTGCTGTTCAGTAGAACTTTCTGCATTGATGGCAATGTTCTAATATTTATGTTGTCTGATAAAGTAGCCACTAGACACATGTAGTTATTAACACTTAAAATGTAGCTAGTGTGACTGTGGTATTGTCTTTTATATCATTTAATATGAATTTAAGATCATTTTAATTTCAATAGCCACATTGGCTAGTGGCTACCATATTGGACAGAGCAACACAGGACCACATATTGCAATGCTAATTGAAATAAATGAGGTTTCAGTCATTGTTTCATTATTAATAGTCGTAATATAGTAATATAACTGACAATGTGAATATCACAGTAGCATTTACAGACAATTTCTTTTTTTTTTTTTTTTTTGAGACGGAGTCTCACGCTGTCGCCCAGGCTGGAGTGCAGTGGCGCGATCTCGGCTCACTGCAAGCTCCGCCTCCCGGGTTCCCGCCATTCTCCTGCCTCAGCCTCCTGAGTAGCTGGGACTACAGGCGCCCGCCACCGCGCCCGGCTAATTTTTTGTATTTTTAGTAGAGACGGGGTTTCACTGTGGTCTCGATCTCCTGACCTTGTGATCCGCCCGCCTCGGCCTCCCAAAGTGCTGGGATTACAGGCTTGAGCCACCGCGCCCGGCCCCAGACAATTTCATATAACCACTGGCTTCTCTAAGAAACACTCTGAGGTCAATAGGATAAGTATTATCATCATCTCCATTACACTTGAGGAAATGGATGCTCTAAGACATATTGATGATTTAAATGACCTGTGACTCAAACTACTTGTTCTTTCTAATGCAAGTGAAACCTGCGAAAGAATGTTGTGACTTTCATGCAGCTTACCAGTAGGCTGGCCTGAAATAGACGTTCATAAATTTGGGCAGGGAGAGAGGGGTGGGTAGAAGGAAGAGAGACAATATAAAACTATAAGCCAACACTGGACATTTTTGCAAATAAAAAAGCTAAGTCAACTTTTCAGAAGCATGTTCTAATGCTGTCAAAACCAACTTCATGAGCTTCCAACATGGGTGGGGCCCAACATAAGGTCCACACATTACTGCTTTCATCAGTGCTCTGCAAGCCATAGAGTTTTTCCTTTTTTTTTTTTCTTTCTGCTTCTCCTCTCTCTGCTTTCCATTGTCTCTACCCCTCCTTTTTTCTGTGTCATATGATCTCAAGTCACTTTCCTACATTAAAATGTTATATAATTGTTACATAACAATCTAATAAAGCATTGGTAACAGTAAGAGGTTTTCCTTGTCTTAGGAAAATGTGCTGAACTAATAAAAATATCATCTTCTTTAAAAAATTAGCATAATGAAATATATTAAATTGAATATGTGTGGTGGATGATAGCTTAGAAAAAAATGAGTTGCACATCCTGGTGTCTAGTCAGTTTACAGACTGATTAATGAAGACTCTATAAGCCTGTTTTTGTGATAAGCCTGTGTAGTAGGCACTCTGCTAGAGAGAGAGGACCCATGTCACTGAGAAAGACCCCAGTACTGCTGAATAGTTTATATTTTATACATTTACATTGGAAAGGCAAACGTTTAAATTGGCCCCTCTAAAACCTAACCCTGTGGTTTCGTGGATTCTAGATAATTGAAAACAGAACTTCAGTGCACTAAATCCACCTCTTCTGGGCTCTTGGCCATAACATGCTCCAATAGGAAAACACTTGCTTTAAAAGAAGTCTCTTATACAAAAGCAGGATAAAAAGAGAGACAGAGAGGAGGAAAAATTGTCTTCAATACATTATAGCAAACATACTTGTCACTTGATAAAATACCATTTGCTCAGGTTGCTCTTCTGTGAATAACATGACAACTATCCAAATAATAGTCAAGGCTCCTAAACCATACAGCCAGCTTTTGCAAACGGCAGAGGAAGAAAGTCACCTGGGCATGTAGAACTGGTGCCATTAAGTGCCAATCCCCACGAGTGAACACAAGTTCATGAACTTAGGGATCCTGGTTGAAAGAAGTTGCTGCCGCAGTCAAACAATAACATCGGCAAGGATTGTTTTTAACTCAGATGTGTAGTATGCACTATCAACAATATAAAGGTTGTTAAATGTTAAAAAAAAAAAGTTAGAAAGTAGTAGGCAGAAAGATTTTAAAAAGAATATCTACAAATGCAGGGGTGGAAAGGTGCGCCACCTTCTTCACCCTTCATAAGGGTAGTGGTCAGTCTCCTATAACATAAAACAGCTTAACAAGAGAAAAGGATAACAAATTTATTTAATTAAAAAGTTTTATGTAACGTGGGAGCTTCAGGATGAAGATCTAAAGATACAGAGAAAACTATTCATGTTTATGCTTAGGTTTGATGGACAGTCCTGTAGAAATGTGATTGGACAGAGGATATGGTCTAACCCAGCAAGGCCTGCCTGTTCAGCTGCTTCTTGGCCTCTCTGTGTAGCATTTCTTCCTCCTGGGTCTGACAGAACCCCTCTGGAATGAGGGTCTTTAAGGGAGAAGGGAGAAGGAAAAGAGTGACCTTGCTGGGTTTTATGACTTGCTTTGGGGAAGATTTCTAGTTTCTGTGATGTGCCTTAGGGGAAAGGAATTCTCGCTTCTGTGACTCCCTTTGAGGAGAATTTGGGCAAGAAACAGGAGGGTGGATGAGGGACAGAAAGGCCTTGTGTCCAAGGCCTTTCCAATCTCCTTCAGTTCAGTATTCAACATGTCAAAGCACCATGCTTTGGGGTATTATGTCCTGAGCCCCAACATAAGATGTTTACAGTTTTGATTGTAAATGCCAGCAAACAAAACTTCATGAAATATATAAGTATTATGTGTGCTATTTCAGAAATGGAGATAGAAATCAACTTTAAAATTGCCAGATATATTGCAATATAGAATTACTTCTCTTTTCTGTTATTTATTTTAAAGAAATAATTTTGTATGTTATTTATTTTATTGATTTTATTTCCATAAAAACATGGAAACTTCAATGTTTTAATATTTTGCAGAGTTTCATTTGGGTATTTTTAATGGCATGTGAGAGAGAGAGAGAGAGAGAGAAAATTAACACACTGCATTGGAATTATCTTTATATCCTTCCCCAAACTCTTTTCCTCTCTCCCCCTCCAGGTGTAATTATAATGAAATGGGTATTCTTCATTTGACATTCTAAGTTTTTAAACTAAATATATACATAGCCATAACACAGAAAGTAATATCATGGTATTTTATGTCAGTTTTTTAGAGACAAGATCTCTCTCTCTGTCACCCAGGTTGGAATGCAATGGTGCAGTCATAACTCACTGCAGACTTGAAATCCTGGGCTCAATGGATCCTCCTGCCTCACTCACCCTCTCCAGTAGCTGGGACTAAAAGCTCGCAACACCACACCAGACTAATCATTTTTATTTTTTGTAGAGACAGGGTCTTGTCATGTTGCCCAGTCTGGTCTTGAACTCATGGCTTCAAGTGATCCTCCCACCTAGGCCTCCCAAAGCTTGGATTACAGGTGTGAGCCACTGGCTATAAAACACCACACAACCTATTTGGGATATTTTAAACTTGACGTCATATTGTGTTTATCCTTCTGCAACTTGATTTTTGTTGCTCTGTTTTTATATTTGGTGAATGTATTCACCTTGATAATGTAACTCTAGTTCATTCCTTTTAATTACTGGGTAGTGTTCCATGGTATAAGTGAGCCACAATTTCTTGAATCACTCTCCCGTTGATGGACATTCAGGCTATGTGGATTTTTATTTTTGTTACTGCTAACAGTGCCACAGTGAACATCCTTACATATATCCTTGCATACATTGAGAAGGTTCTCTCTTGGTGCCTCAAATTGCTGGGTTCTAGGGTGTGTACATCTTTAGCTTTACTAGATCTAGATACTGCCAAATGCCATCCAAAGTGTGTATCTGGAATTCTTCATACTTGTCCCTTTACAGACTGCTCAACACAGTGACCGTAGTGACCCTCTTACAACATGTCACATCATGTTACCCTTTGCTTGAAACCTTGAAATGCCTCCCCACCCTATTTCACTCAAAACAGCTACAAGGCCCTGACTGACCTCACCCTAGCCCTGCCCTTGTTACTTCCATGTCCCCCCTCTTTCTGCTCCTCAAATACTCCAAGCATTCTCCCTGCTTAGGGCCTTTCTTCCAGCAGTTTGCTCTGCCTCACATGCTATTCTCTCAGACCCCAGGGGGCAAAATATTTCACCTTCCTTGAGTTTCTGTTGAAATCTCACCTTAACAATGAACCTTGCCATGACTACCCTTCCCGCATGCTCAACTGATGTTTTCTTGCTTGAATTTGTTTCTTTTGCAGTACCAACACCTTATAATGCATTATGTAGTTTGTTAGGTTTATTGCTTAGTGTCTCACACCATCTAGACTGTCAGATCCATGAGGGCAGAGAGCTTTGGCTGATGTGCTCATCAGTGTATCCCAGATATCTACAGTAGAATCTGATGCATAGTAAGCATTCAACCAATGTCTGAGAGAGGCGACTTGTGTACATTTGTGATTTCACATTATGCTTTGCAGGGTATTATCCAAAAGGACATATGATATTTTGGTTGGCTATATATGAGGACTATGATTTGAAAAAAGACTAAATTTCAGCCCCCTTAAGGGTAGGGACCAGATCTGTGTTCACCACTCTATTCTTTGTGCCAAGAACAGTGCCTGGCTCATAGCAGATGTTCAATAAATGTCAAATGAATGAATGGATGAATGAATGAACAGAGATGTTTTCAGAAGGTTATTCCATAGTTTGGAAGTGAATTATACTGGAAGATGAGTTGGTTCAAAGGTTTGTGATTCAGGGATGCCCATCAGACAAAGCAAGCAGGTGGTACTCCCTACTTCTAAATTTACTGTTGGGCCATAAGTTTCCCTGTTCGAAATCTTTTCCTCTTTACAGTTTCCTTGTTGTTGGGGAATAAAAGGATGGAAATTTGCTCAATTGAATGTGCCCTTGTAGAATGTTTCTCATATTGGCCTCATGATTAGAATCTCTCAGGTAAGTTTGTTAAAAATACAGATTTGTGGACCTAATTCTTAAATCAGAAACTCTGGGAGAAAATTCTGACAACAAACCCAAGACACTGTTATGAAACTGTTATAGTCAGGTGAGTTACAAAAACAATTGGGATCCATTGACAGAAGAAAGAACAACAGCGTGCCTGAAGTGTCAACAGGAGGAAACAGCGCCTGTTATAAACTGTGTTTTAAAAAAGTCAGAAAAATAAACAAATAAATAAAGAATAAATAAAATAATGTCAGAATAGCTGCTAAACGGCAGAACCACCTTCTGCATTTGAACTGGGTCTCAGAGTCTTTCCTCTTGCCTACCTAACATGGTCATCAGGGTCTTAGGGAATTTGGGGGTGACTCACAACCTTGTGTTTATGAATTAGTCATTGAGAACACAACTAGAAGAAGGCAGGCCATCCTCAGCTGTTCCTGAGATCCTGCTTGTTTCCATCTCATGAGTTTAAGAAGCAGACAGTGGGAAGTAAAGTTCTGGGCTAAACAGCAAAAGAGAAAAGAAATATTATGAAACACAAGGAGAAAGAAAAAAATATTTTATTATTCCAGGTTCGTTTTATCTTTCTCCCAGTCTAGAAGTCTTTCTTTATATGGGAGTCACTTGGTAAAGGTGATTCATCTATTTAATGTATTCTTCCAGATAGTGACATGTGTATCTATAATAGGTTTAAACTACAGCCTTTAAAATGTAATGTTTATTCAAGAGGAAGGGGAATTTAATGAACTCTACAGTATGTTTCTATTCCATTGAAGTTGCTGGTAAAGCTGGTTAGTGGCTGTACTTTTTGTATTTCAGATTTCAAACATTTGCATTCCAACTCATCATTCCGGAGTATTTCCAATAGAAGACATTTAATTAAAACTTATGCTAAAGTACAAAAAGGGAATTTGGTGAGAAAGAGACCTATAATTTGATCAAATGAAAACTCTCTCCATTTTTAAATTTGGCATACATTTTAGACACTCACGTGTTTTGTTTCCCATTTTGGCAACCGAGTTGAATTTGGCTGCTGGGATGAGAGGGAAAGGGGTAGATCAGAAACCCTGTGGGATGTCACAAGTCTTTGCCAAAATCAGCACATATTTATTAAGCGGTGGGCATGAAGTTCCCCATCTGTTAGTTTTCTCAAAGTGCTGACAAGAACATTCCGATTTCCAGCTTGAATGCTTTTTTAAAAAAATGTCTTTTCTCCATTTACTCTGACCAAAGGGCTGTGTTAGTGTTCAAAGACAAATGGGAAAATGATGCTTAAATTTTCTAATTTGATGTTGTAAGTAATGGAACCACCCAACACCTCACACTTATGGATATTTTTGCCAGCTTGCAAAATATGGGTGAGAGCCACCCAATTCTACCTCCTTTTGGAATTGGGTAGCTCTCATCCAATGAGGAGCTAACAAAATTAGCCTTTTGTTGCCCTCATCTCCCTGTTATGGGAGAAGCTCAGACTCTGCTATAAATAGACAGATACCCCTAAGGTCTCCAGCAAAGGAAGTCGAAAGGGGAGACCTTTAGAACTGCTGCTTGCTTCCTTTCACATGGAAAATGCACAACTTTACTTTCAGAAATTAAATATTTGGGTACAATAGCGCAGGCCAGGGCATGATTTCACTTTGATTCATTTTAGGGCTACATCAGTTAACTCCCTTTATGTTATCTCACTTGCTCTGCTTCTCTCCTCTCCCCGTCCCCATTCTCATCCTAGCAGCTTGCTAGTGCAAGCTCATTGGTCTCAGAAAGTCTCCCTCAACCTCTCAGATAGTATCTGTGGAATCCTATAATTCTCCTTCATAAAGTTTTGCACAGTTCTAATTGTTTAGTAATTTTTTTGTAATAACTTTTTAAATATCTGTGGTAGAATTCTAAGATGGCTCGTAAGATTCCCATCCCCTGCTATACAAGTGCTGTATAATCAATGCCCTCCCTTTGACGGGTAAGACCTGTAAATAGGATGGAATGTCACTCCTGTGATTAAGGATTTTGCAGATGTAATTAAGGCTCCTAATCAGTTTACCTTGAGTTAACCAAAAGGATATTATCTTTGGTGGACCTGACCTAATCAGGTGAGCCTTTAAAGGGGGGCCTAGATGTTCCCTGAAGTCAGAGACACTCTCCTGCTAGCCTTTAAAAGCAAGTTGGCATGAGTTTTACAGCTGTAAGGAGAATTTCTGCCAGCAAGCAAAGTTCTCTTCAAGGAAGTTCGTCAAACTCCCTAGTTTGGAGGAAAACTCAATGCCTCCAATGAGACAGCAATCCTGGTCACTGCCTGTTCTCATTCTCCCCAGGCCCTGGCCCGAGGACCCAGTTAGGCCATGTCCAGATTTCTGTCCTACAGAACTGTAAGATCATAAAGGTGGATTGGTGTAAGCCACTAAGATTGAGGTAATTTGTGACATAGCGATTGAAAACTTAAACAATACTTCTCCTCTACATGAAGGCAGGGTCTATATCTCTTATTTACTGTGTGCCAATGATTACCACATTATCTGACATTGAAAAACTCACTAAATATTCACCAAAAGACTGATTGACCTTAATTAGTGGGCAGGTTCAATAGATTGGGAGTCAGTAAGTATACATCAAATTTTCAAGAAAAATTTCATGAGAATAAAATAATCACCCAGCATGAATGAGCCTGGCTCTCACTTTCTAAGTCACTATCCTGCCCAAGGAAAGGTATCAGGTTCAAATAGAGATGAAGGGCCTTTAATAAATCTTCTTCAGATTTGTATCGGCTTTGGAGCAAGTCTGATGAATTTTAAATTTTTCTTCAAAACCTTCTGAATTGACTGAATCTTTTGAAAAGTAATGTACCCTCCCACTACCACCCACCATCACCCCTGGCAGACTACCTGTTCTGCCACATTGGACTCTGCTGCCTGCTGGGGAAGGTCTGGACCATGGACGCCGGGCAAGTCATCCAAGCAAAGCCCAGAGAAGTTCCAGGATGGGCTCGTGACTCAGTAAGAGGCAGTGTTTCTCCCTGAATCAGCCCCAGCGCGGCCACATCTGAAGGAAGCATGGCTGCGAGCTCAGCCACTGCCTGGCTGCCTGTGGACACATGGATCCTGCACTGTCTCGGATGAGAGGACACCGTCTGCTGATTCACTTGCACCTGGGGTTTCGTGGGTGGACATCTGGAAAGAGCCTCTCTTGCTAGCTCAAGTTTTATTTATCTAAAATGATCTTTTAAAAATCATGTCTTCAAAGTGTCTGGACATGGTGTGGAATGTGGTTTATTCTGTCCACATGGCAGCAGGCTCTGTGTCATAACTTGCTGAGATTTTAGGTCTGCCATCAGTATGCAGACTGACACTGGCTTTTACTGGGTAGCAATGTAGAGCCTTTGGGAAAAACAGGAGAAATGAAATAGGAGAAACTATTGTGTCAGATGAAGCTCATACTCAGATAACCTAAATGCACCTTTCTGGGAATACACACGGCACTATGTCTGAAGGGTCGATTCAAGATCAAAATATGCATTCAAATGGATGGTTTGAAATGAGATTTGTTTGAGATAGCTAAAGTTTGTCTTCTGTGCTTAACAGTTTACAAAAAGTGTTATATACAATAGGCCTTGTATCTCACAACACACTGTGAGGTGGGGAGGATATGTAATCTTAGCCCTGTTTTCTGTACAAGGGATGACACAAGTGCCAGCAGGCTGTGGGAAGAGACCTGCAACCAGGTTTGGGTGTCAGCTCTGCCATTTGTTGAGAAAATTAACCTTTAGGAGCTTCTAGTTATTAACCTACAGAATGCAGTCAACAGTCCCTCCCCAGCAAGGTTATTGCTAGGATAATCCGAGTATGTGTATGAAAGCATCGAGGATTCTGACCTGTGATCAAATGCCCAGTTAATTTTCTTGAATCTAAGGCCCAGAGATGTTTAGGAATTTGTTGAGGGGACTTAGCTTGTAAGGGAAGGACCTGGGACCTAAACCAGGTCTTTGATTCTGAATTCTTTTACCAGCCTCCAGAACTTTGATCTATTAAAGGCTTTTAAATGAATGAGGTTCACCAATGACAGTTATATTCCCCATGGACTGAGGATCCTTTAATAAGTCTTTGATTTTCTGTTCCTTTGTTACTGACGTCCCTCTCTCCAGTCCCTTCTCTACTTCAGCCAATCTTAAATAGCTCTTTTCCAGAAATCTCTTTCCAGATATTGAGGATATATCATGAAATAAAAGAAGCAGGTTCAAAAAGTATATTTAATAGGAATTATGCCATTCTTATTAAAGACAAATGAGGTAATTATAGGCAGAAAAAAGATATGAGATCTATATGAACATATTAACAGTGGCTGTGTTGAGTGGGGAGATTAGAAGCAATTTTTATTATAATTTTTGCTTTTTTTAGAGTTCCCAAGCTTTTTACAATAAATATACATTGTTTTAGTAATAGGGGAAGAAGTTCCTCATTCTCTTCAAATGCCTCTAAACTCTTGCGTGAACAAAGTCAAATGTTTTGTCTCCAGTTGGGTGTAATTTACCAACTGCTGTGTCCTTGACCTGTACATTCTCTGCATCTCCTTCAACCCACGCTCAAAACACCCACTTCAGCCTTATTCTTCTACATTAATCCATAGGGTATAAGAGCCTAAAGCTTTCTAAACAGCTCAAGCCATGGAAACAGCTGTCAGCTCTTTCAGTATAGGTGCCAAATCCTTCCCAGAGTTAAAGTAATAATTCGGATACCCACCTCTAAATACAAGAAGTCCCAACATGTAAGGCATCCTTCCTAACTAAGCCCCTCAATATTTGTCCACTCTCTTTCACTAACATCCACTTACAAATTATGTATATGTTTTTTTTCCCCTCCTGGATTGCAAACTCCCTGAAGGGAAGGAATTGATATGTACATCTTCTATCAATCTCAAGAAGACCACGTGTTTCTTTCTGAGAATCTAAATGTGTTTATGAACTGTGTGGGTAAATTATGCCTTGGCAAGTTAGCAGATTGAAAGTGTTGAATCTCTACATGCCCAGACTTGTAAATTTTGTCACTATTAACTTTTAATACATGTTTTAACTTTTTTTTTCCTCTTCAAAACTTGGGGTAGTATTTCTCACTGAGGACTTCCTTAAGCCAAATTTAACATTTTATAGCTCCAACTGTTTTGGAAGTCAGACAGCCAGACAGTCAAATGCATTAGAAAAAGGCATTCCCAGATTTTCTTTCTCTGTGTCATGTTTATTCCCCTCAAAAGCAGTTGAAGGATGTTTCTCTCCAAGATTTTAAAAAGACCATCTATTCTGTGGATGGCAACTTCACACTCTGAAAGGTGTCTACTATAAAAAGGGAAAAGGAGAGATGTATCGTGAAACTGTCTGGTTAACCCAATATTTGTCACTTTAACTGCTTCTGATGATGCTTTCACTGTGAAACAACACAAAAGGAAGAGTAAAACACTTGAGTCAAGGGGAAAAAATAGCAACTGCCTTAAGTGTCTACCAATTTTACAGAGTCAACAATGGCCTCTACTTAGAGTTAGCACTGAATCAGCCAGGCTCACGCCTGTAATCCCAGCACTTTGGGAGGCTGAGGTGGGCGGATCACCTGAGGTCAGGAGTTCGAGATCAGCCTGGCCAACATGGCGAAACCCTGTCTCCATTAAAATTACAAAAATTAGCCAGGCATGGTGGCTTATGCCTGTAATCCCAGCTACTTGGGGCACTCGGGCAGGAGAATTGCTTGAACCCAGGAAGTGAAGGTTGCAGCGAGAGTGAGCCAAGATCACACCACTATACCCCAGCCTGGGCAACAGAGTGAAACTCTGGCCAAAAAAAAAAAAAAAAAGTTACAGTTATCACTGAGTCATGCTTCTTGAGAAACCCCAGAATAGAGTTCCTATCATAGAGAACCAGAGGGGAGTCCACCCCCAGCATTGAAGATGTATTCCAAACATTCTAGCAGGGTTCCATGCGAGGTACGGGACTAGGTGAGAGGAGGAGAGCCTGCCTGAGACAAGTGAGGTAGATAGTCACCTAGAAGACATGTTTTAAGGAAACAAAGACCCATTCACCTACAGATCTGTCTACCATGAGCCTTTCAAATACAATTAGAGCCAATCCTTTGGATTAAAGAATATTGGCTCAAACTGGCCTTTTCAATTAGAGGCATGGAAACACACTGTGACCTGTCTTTTAAAATCTTAGCACCAACAATTCATTAAGTGTATATCTTTGACTCAGTCACCCATCAAGACTTTGAGACAACGCACAGAACAGATCGTCTTTGGTGGAAGTTAGAAGGGCAAAATGCTGCTTGAGGTGAAGATGTCAGGGTTGAAAGAAGGCAACAAATAAACAAAGAAGTCTTATCAGTGGAGACAGCAAGAAAGCCTGGAAAAGATGGTGCCAAACTGGAAAATACAGTGCTAATGAGGATAGGAATGGGAACACCAAAGACCAACCTTACTTAGCCATCAGATTGTCTGCATCAGTACTGTAGAGAGGCTACTAAAGGGAACTATTGCAGAAGGAAAACAGTCTGAAAGAGACTGTTAGAGAGGGAAAGAACTTGAGGAAATTGAAGGATTCTCATACTTTGGAAAAAGTAAGCTCTCCTATTCTGGCCCTATTTAATCCATTGTGTGTGTGTGTGTGTGTGTGTGTGTGTGTGTGTGTGAGAGAGAGAGAGAGAGAGAGAGAGAGAGAGAGAGAGAGAGAGAGAGAGAGAGAGAGAGAGAGAATTCTTGGAAGCAAACCCTCTCTTTTCTCATGTTATCCTATTTTAGGATATTCCATGTTATCACTATTTTACACTGAGTTCGGAGGATCTTCTGCCCACACATTTGTATTATTGCTTTTCTTTTAAGTATCTTAATTCTATAGTAAAATTTGCCATAAAATATTAATGGATGGATGGGCCTGGCTCTTTAGCCATAGGTCCGGCAAGACTTACTTACGTTAAATGTACCATGATATTCTAGATGTTTTAGATTATATCGGAGAGTCAAGTCAAAAATCAGAAAGTGTTTTATTTCTATACAGAATTTTAATGATGTCTTTTTTAAAAAAAAAAAAGTAATGATAGGAAGTGTGTTGGAAAAATATTTTGAACACAGTAGATTTGAAAGCCCCATTTTGCTCACTTTACTCAAGTATCTGCTTCCTTAACGTACTAAGATTTGCCATCATCAATTAGCTGTGCAAACCATGCTGACAAAATCCCTTTTAGAATAGTTTCTTTCACCACCAACTTGCTTCAGAGCCTCACGGAATGACTCATCTAAATGAGACGGGTCCTCTGGTCCAAAGGGAACAGCTAAGTGAGTGACTAATATTTTACACTTGGGAGAGAACAGGAAATTAGCTGCATGTTTACTATGAGGAGACACTGAAGAATTGTAAGAGAGTACCTTTAAATACTTGAGTCCCCAAAAATGTTGCTCCACCATTTGCCTAAATGTTGCTTTTAAGTTGGAAGTGTCTCAGTTTCTAAGTGAGGGTTGGATGGTGTTATTATAAGGCACACAAAATTAATGAAAGTCATTTCAATTTCAACATTAAAAAAATGGAAGTCCAAAGTTCCTGGATGAAAGAAATGAGGCCTCAATTACATTATGACATATTTTGCTTTTGTCTGTCTGGTGAGATACAGTACAATTAACAAGATTCTCTTTCAATTTACAGTTAAGCCAGACATCTAAAACCAATCTGACAATGAAACTTTTCAAGTTGACACATCTTATGAGTTTTGTATGGATTTCATTGAAATATTTTCAATGAATTTGTTGAAAGATTGCATGCTTGCAACAAGTTCTACAATTCATAGGACTAATAGTGTTCTCATCTTTCTTGCCTACTACAAAATTCCCATTGTCCATACTGTCTCAACCACTGTATAGCTACCATTTATAACAAAAGAGAATCACTTTCTAGGTACAGTGTTTTCATAACTTCAGACTTAACCAGATGATCTAGACAAATTATTTAAAAAATAAAATACTACACAGTCCTTTTTTATTGATTTTGGTGGGAAGATTGTTCTTAAACTTATCAGTTTCTACTGTTGATTGTATTGTTTTAGTCTTTTCATCAAAGGATATTTCATTTTCTTTGTCTACCTATTCAGCATTTCCTCATGAAACACTTCACTGCACAGAAATAATAAATGTTGTCTATTGACTAATGTCAACAGCCAACCCTTCATTATCTCTCCTATTGGGGAAAGAGAAAACATGATTAAATTGAATCTGCTGTTTATCCCAAATTACACTTTTGCTGAGATTTTTTAACATTCTTAAAAAACAAAACAAAACAACAACAACAAAAAACATTCTTTGCCACCAAACCTGATGATAACATGCGAAAATTGATCTTTTTTTTTGTTTGTTTTCACCTCTCCTCTGTCCTTTTCTCTGAAGATTCGCTGTAAAGAATTTTGTAGACTGTGGACAAATACTGAAATGCCAAAAACATGTAACCTTTAAATTAGAACAACAAACAATCACAGACATCAGCACATTGGCTTTATCTCATAAGTGTAAATCTATTAAATAACCACTGAAAGCTACTGTTGCTTTAGATGGATGCTTAGGAGTTAAATTATTTGCTCTATTCACAAGAAGGAGGTTGTTTCCAAAATCCTCCTTAGTTTTGAATAGAAAAGTAGGCCCTCATGTCTCTGCTGATTGTCTAACACAATTCACTGGGTCAGGAGTCAAGGATAGCCCTGTCTGTCTATTTTTAATTTAGAATAAATGCACAACCAGTTGAGCAAAATGAAATTTGTACTGTTAGTTCTCTATTTTCAGGTTTTTCCTATGCTGAATGATTTAAGACTTCCATTAGTACATTCACCTAAAATGACAAGAGAAAGCTCTCAGCAAAATTTTTAGTAAATAAGTATCTTCAGTATATTCTCCTTTCCCCTTCTTGCTTCTCTTCCCAAGGATCACCCTTATTCTCTTTCACCTGTCCAAAATAACAGTCTATCAAGTCAACCCATCATAAACTGAACACTGAACATTCTTCAAAGTTGACCTTTCCTTCATCCCATTCTCCTAGAATTCTGTTAGCTAAGTAATGCAATCTGATACACTATTGTTTTCTAGGGTAAAAATGGTTTAAGAGATTATTCTTCATAGATGATATATTTGCATTCCAACAGAAATTCTCATTACCTTAAACCCATATTTTCCACACTGTATCTTTGAAGAAAAAGAAAGGCATCCTGCAGTCTATTGTGGAGAGTTTCTGACACTTTGAAAAACTGATAATGGAAATATGTCAGGGTTAGGAAAACCTAACATAGTGGACAACAATGCTCAACCTGTCATTTTATTTTTACTTAAGTGCCAAAGATCACTCAGTGAAAGGGGCATGTCATGTGATATAATTCCAGATAGTTCTATTTTCACTCTCATAGAGTTTTCCTCCTCACCTTAACCTTTCATTTTCTCTCTGCGTAAAGTCGCTTCTATCATCTATTGCCTCTGAAACCTTTCTTAATTCAATTACAGAAGTTTCCAGAAGAAAACAAAAACACGGAGAACTGAGCTCTCTCTGATTTCTGAGCAGTGGGGAAGCAGAGAAAAAACAGTTGTTCCCATCGGCTTAGAAGACACTGTAATTTCCACAAAAATTACTGTGGGTTTCAATGTAAGTCGCTGGACAAAAGGAAACAAAAGAAGTAATTGAGGCATGCTATAAGAGAAAGGAGCATTTCAGGACTCCTAAAGATTAATTTTTAAAGGCTCTCAATATCATAGTTCATAAGGGCAATCTGACCTACTAGCATTGGAAAGAAAGGCTCATCCCAAAAGACTTAAATGATAATCAGACAGAGCTTCTGTGAATGTGTGAACGTGCGATGGTGACATTTCTCAGTCTGCACATGGTCCATTTGCCAGAGATCTGAGATTTGCTGGCTCCACAGGGAGCTGCCCTAATAAATCTCAACTCCAGGGAGATTTGGTCCAGTGTTCCTAGGTGATTGTCTTGCCAATTCCCTGAAAGGAAACAGAAGGGTATTTAATTCTACAGCGGCGGCCCACATTCACCCACAAGTGACATTATTTTAGAAACCGATTTTACAGATTAAAGGCAAAACAGAGAAATCCTACATTGCACAGGAAATCACTGCCAATTTTAGTGACTAGTTACAGAGAAACACATTTAAGGAGAGTGTTTCTAACATAGCGTTCTCTGACAGCATTCCTGCCATAGATGTAATGCTGATGTCAGGTTATTTTTATTTATACTTTAAAATCACATCTGGTAACTTAATTTCTGGGACTATGTAACCCCCTTTCAGGCATGTAACTATCCAAGTTGCAGCATTAAAGGGATACAGAAAACAATGCAAACCAAGGAAATTCTCTGGTTTTCACACCCAAAAAGTGTTTTACCCCCAATGTTTTCCACTTGCACAGTTACTCCAAAGCACTAGATGCATAAAGGTGTAAATGAAAACCTTTTGATGGTGATGATGAATTTGAGGAGATATGCGCTACAGGCCAGGAGAACTCCCTTCCTCATTATCATGCCCCAGTGGATGAAAATGCTTCCACAACTTCTTTGAGGACTGCATAGGAATGTGATGAAACACCTGATAACTGTCCAGCACACCCCCACTGCGAGGCAGCCTGGTACATGGCTGCCTTCTGAGCTCTCTCTATGCTTGGCACACACAGCATCCTCATAGGAGGAAAACCAGCTGTTTTTACACATGATAACAATACCAAGGAAGCCTTGGCTTTGAAAGAGAAGGTTGGAGAGGAGTCAATGACGGCTTGCTAAGGACACCAAGATTTCCCAGATGGCTCTTTTTATTTAATGATAATGAAATCTGGTCTCTGCACTTCTTCTTTGCAGCCAAGTTATGCTATAAGCTGCTTTGGCACTGGCGATACAAAAAGAAATTGGAGGGGAAGCCTTTGAATCTAATGTCTTTTCTCTTGGATTTTCCTGTAAGCAGTAACAGGTTATACCAACAGTTGCTAGCGTCAGCAGGCGACACTTCAGATTAACGCCTTAACAGGGGTAGCAAAACCTGATAGAGAATTTGTCAGAAAATATAAGAGGGACTGAAACAAATTATTTATTACTCCAGAATCCTGCACTAGTCAGCCACAACAGAATAATAGGGTTTGGCCATGAAGGCAGCAGGAGTGAAAAATTAGGAAGAATTTCCCCGCAACATACACACAATCTTCTACCACCTGGTTAACATAAAGCATAAAATGACATATTTTCCCGGGTAGAGATGCACACAAGGTAAATTCAAAGGCAGAAAGTGACATGGTATTGAGACTTCCTAGTGCCAGCTTTGGGGTGCCTGACCCTCCATTCATCTGTCTGTTCTTTTTTTCTGGAAACTGGGGAGGGTGGCAAGGGCGGGGTGCATTCACACAGCACAGAAAAGAGTTGTCCAGGCTGTACATAGACACTGGAGGATTATACAAGGCCCAGTGCGTAACAGAAGACCTGAGTAAGCTGGCGGGGGTGGAAATATGGCAAGGGCTTGCAAATCGTCTGCCTGAAGGAATGAAACACAGACTGGTTCTATTCTCTATACTCAGTAGTAGGTAAATCTGGCATGAGAGAGAGAGGGAGAGAGAGAGAGACAGACTCTAGGAAGGAAAAAAAGTGAGTTGTTTGACACAAAAGGGAGGTTCTGAATCTAAGATCCTTATCCGAATACAGTCAGAATCTGATGGCTTCAGCTTGGCCTCCCTGGGATGGCACTTTACTCCCAAGTCCTGGTCATTGTCACCAAAACGCAGAGCTCCCCCTGCCTTGCCATTAGCCTTGAGCTCTCACCCAAGTCTCCCTTCTCAGTTCTGACCATCCATCCTACCTGGAGCTTTGGAGACAGCTTGCCTCCTTAGCAGGACCAGCTCTTTCTCCAGGTCTGGATGTTGTTCTCCTGTTTTAATCAAAGCATTGGCTATGGTCTAGAGCACACAGAGAGCATCTTCCAGAATAGCCAGCCCATATGCCTGGCTTTCCATAATCCCACCATGGAGATGATGGGATATCCTATTACTTACGCTTCTGGAAAAAAGACTCCCTGATCCACTCCACATCAGTCATGGGACCTATCAAAGGAATTTGCCTCAACTCCTCTCTTCAGTCCCTTTTCCCCTTTTCCATCTCCTATGGCAAGAGGTGCTTTCTCATTTCTGACATCTGGGATGATAACTGTGCAGCCATGTAAACAGCTTTAGGGAAACTCTACCTCAAGATCTCCAAATCCATCTCTTTTAGTCTTTTCACTTTTAGGCCTTTTAAGCTTGCAAATCACAGCAAATCATGATTAGAAAACCAAATGGAAAGGTTCCCAAAGCAAAATGAATGGAGCTATTAAAATAAGATAAATTAGGCTGCATTCAACAGCAAAATTTGGCTTTAGAAACTCTGTTATCTCCACCTTAACACTACCTATCAACGCTGACACTCAAATCTTAGGCTTAATTATTATATAACCAAGGCTACACCTAAGCACCTTGGGCCAAAGTCTGTTCTGCCTGTTGAAAATGTGAATGAATGACAAATCACTCCAAAGTTTGTGGCAAGATTTCTATAGGGATTTAGGATTGATTAACAATGGCATTTTCAATTTTACTGTGAACCAGTATCTGAAAACAGTAAAACTTTTGTTCCTAAAAAATAGGCACTTCTAAAAGTGCTGAATGCATAAAGGCAGGTTTTGAAGACTCACCTCCCCCAGGACTCACATCATCTGAACAAGTAATCAGTTTCTGCAACTACCATTTGCTGGGTCATCGTTTCTGAGTTTGGTGACAAGGGAGGTATTACCAGATGAATACAGCACTATTATATTACCCAGTCTTTTGAGTTATTAGTGTTGGTGATAAATTACTCACAGTAGGGGTTGTCTAGCCTCACCTATCAGTTACTGAAGTTACAGAACGGTGTGATAGGCTCCAACTCTAACTAGAGTTTCAACTTCCGCTGCTACTGTGTCACTCTGATCAGGTCACTTAAGAGATTTTTCCTATTTATCAATAAGATGCAGAAAAAAATACTCCTTTCTCACTCTACAAAAACAATGTGAAATTGATCATGCACATACTTATGTAACTTCCTGAAATAATCTGCACAAATATGTTCCTTTGCCCTATGTGCATACCATCTGACATCATTAAAAGATCTCACAGCCAATGTTAGGCCCACACTTCACCAGCTGCATTGGCTTTTCAGTGCCTGCCATACCCATTCCTTGTTGTTTGAGAGTTGTCGTGTCTCATCACCCTCCTCTCTGTCAGTTGACATCAACTCTGGCCCCTCCTTCAATTGCTAAATTTTACCTCCTCCCCAGTTTTCCCCCAACCAGTCAAATGAGCTTAATGAATTTCTAGACTAGTGATTCTCAAACTTTAGTGCACAAAATGATAATGGAGAAATCTTGTTGAAAATTATTCCAGAGCCCCACCCCCAGAGTTTCTGATTCAGTAGCTATGGGGGAGTACCTGAGAATTTGCATTTCTAACCAGCTTCCAGGCGATGCTGATGCCAATAGTCATTTTGAGTAGACCTGGTCCAAACACAGAATCTACTGATGAAACTACTGAGGAATGAGAGCAGAAGGTTGAGAGGAACTGAGAGAAGGGGAGATAACTACAGGTGGGTCGTAAATATTCAGAGCCAAGAAATGAATAGCAAGAAAAAAGTGAAGATAAAGATTTCTATCATGGGGTTTCCTGGTATAGTGGACTACACAGCTGATATTCTGCTGTGGTTTTCCCAATATGGAAAAACAAATGAACAACTGACTACATAACTTGAGAACTGTATAGAAGTCCTGACTATAACTCTGTCTTTTTACTGGACATCACTGACTCCAGAATGTCCAAGAATGTCATAATGAAATAATTTTTTCAGACACTAGCTGTTTAACAAAGAAGTGAACCAGCCAGACACGGTGCCTCACGCCTGTGATCTCATGTTTTGAGCAGCCAAGGCAGGAGAATTGCTTGAGGCTAGGAGTTCCAGGTCAGCCTAGGCAATAAAGCAAGACCCTATCTCTACAAAAAATTTTAAAAATAGCTGGGCATGGTGGCACGCACCTATAGTCCCAGCTATGTGGGAGGCTAAGGCGGGACAATCACTTGAGCACAGGATTTCCAGGCTGCGGTGAGCTATGATTGCACTACTGCACTGCAGCCTGAGTGACAGAGAGAGACCTTGTCTCTAAAATAAAATTTAAAAAAAACAGAGAGATTTAGAAAAATTTCCAAAATATAGTAGTATCCATGATCTCAGAAACAGAAGTTTTAAACAAAGATTTTAAGCAACTATTTTAACTATCTCCCGAAAAGTAAAAGTGAACACTAAATAAATGTATGGAAACTTTTTTGTATTTTTCCAAACATTTATTTGTATGCATAAAAAGGAAACAAATAAAAAGTATAGAATTTGAAAACAATAATATCTGAAATAATTCACTGGACAGGCTCAGTAACATAATGGGGATGATGGAGGAGTCAGTGGATTAGCAGGTAAGTCAACAAAAATTATTCACTTCCTCCAAATTTTCCAAGAACAGAGAGCAAAAAGCTTTATAAAATAAATACAGCCTCAGGAAACATTGGGGAAAATATCTAATGTTTGTGTCACTAGAGTCATAATTAGAAAAGAGAAAAGTATTAGTGAAGAAAAATATTGCATAAACAATTACTAGAAACTTCCCAAATATGGTGAAAGGCATACATTCACAGATTCAAGAAGCCCAGCAAACCCCAAACAAGATAAACTCATAGAAAACCATATCCAGATACATCAAATTTAAACTTTTGGGAACTGAAGATAAAGAAAAAAATGTGAAAGCCACCAGAAAGGGAGAACATGACGCATTACATATGGAGAAAAACAATTTGAAAGATGGTTGATTTCTTATTAGACACTTTAGAGGGCAGAGGAGAGTATAACAACATTTTTAAAGTGTCAGAAAAAAAGGACTGAAAATTCTGAAATTATCGTTCAGGAATAAAGGCAAAATAAAAGCCTTCTCAGATGAAGGAAAACTAGGAGACTTCATTATCAGCAGGCATGTTTTAAAAAATGCTTAAGGAAGCTTTTCAAGCTGGAGAAAAGTGATAACAGAGGGAAACCTGAAACTTCACAAATGAAATAAAAGCATCATAAATGGTAAATATCTTGAGAAATAGACTAATTTTCTGCTTTTGCATATTTAAACATGTATGATTTTGAAAACAAAAATTATAACATTATTTTGCAGGGTTCTCAATGTATGTAGATGTAAGATATATAAAAACTATAACATAAAGAAGGGAGATTAAAGAACTCAATATGCTTGCAAGGTTTCTACATTTTACTTGAAGTGGTAAAATATTAATTCTAAATAGACTTTGAAAAGTTAGGTCTGTATATTGTAATTCTTTGAACAACCACTGAACCATTGAAAAGTAACACAGTGATATAGTCAAAAGACCAGTTAATAAATTGGAATTGAGTACTGAAAAATATTCATGTAATCCAAAAGAAGTCAGGAAGGAGGAAACAGAAGAAAACAGAGGATAAGCAAAACACAAATAATCATAGATTAGACTTACATTCAACCATATCAATAAATACATTAAATGTAAATGGTTTAAACACCAGTTAAAAGGCACAAATTATCTTATTGGATAAAAAAAAGACCAGCGGGGCGCGGTGGCTCACACCTGTAATCCCAGCACTTTGGGAGGCCGAGGCAGGTGGATCATGAGGTCAGGAGATCAAATCCTGGCTAACACAGCGAAACCCCGTCTCTACTAAAAATACAACAAATTAGCAAGGCATGGTGGTGGATGCCTGTACTCCCAGCTACTTGGGAGGCTGAGGCAGGAGAATGGCGTGAACCCAGGAGGTGGAGCTTGCAGTGAGCAGAGATCGTGCCACTGCACTCCAGCCTGGGTGACAGAGCGAGACTCTGTCTCAAAAAGAAAAAAAAAAAAAAAGACCAAGCTATATGCTGTCTATCAGAAACCCATTTTTAGCATAATGATACAAATATAAGTTAAAAGTAAAAGGATAGAAAAGGATATACAATGTGAATGTTAATCAAAAGAAAGCTGGAGGAGCTATGTTAATATCAAAGGAAACTATAGAATAAGGAATATTTCTAGAGATAAGGAGGAATATAAAATAATGACAAAATGGCTAACTCACTAAGAAGATATCGGCCCTAAATGTGCATGTACCTACAAATAGAGCTTCAAAATACATAAAACAAAAGTGGATAGAATTGTAAGGAGAAATCAGCACACCCACAATTATAGTTGGAGACTTCAACTCAGTAGTCAATAGAACATTTTATAGAAATAAAATTAGTAAATATAGATTTATGGAAGACCCAACACTATTGACCAACTTGACCTGAATCACATTTAACCAATCACTCTACCCAACAATAGCAAGACATATAAGATATATATATGTTTTATAAATAAATTACTCTTTAAGATAAACCATATCCTGGACCTCTGTAAAAAAAAAAAAAAAAAAAAAAAAAAAACTTTAAAATTTGAAAAATTTTAAATCATTTAAATTATGTTATCTGACTACAACCAAAGTAAACTAGAAATAAAACAGAAAGATATCTGTAAAATTCCTGAATATCATATGCATCAAAATGGAAGTCTCAATGGAAATTAGTAAATATTTTGAACAAAATGAAATGGTAAAATATAAAACTAAAATGTTTAAAAGAAATACAAGAGACTTTGAGTTAGGTGAGATGTCCTTAAGTACAATGCCAAAAGCATAATTTATCACAGAAAAAAAATTAATAATCTTCACTTTATCATATTAATTCACGTTGATTGTAGCTCTAATTCAGAGTTTCTCAACCTTAGCATTATTGACATTTTGGATCAGATACTTCTTTGTTGTGAAGAGTCCTGTGTATCATAGGAAATTTAATAGCAACCTTGGCCTCCACCTGCACGATCACGAGGTGGCAGTAATACTTCCTGCCCAATCCCCCCGAGTAGTAACAACCAAAAATGTCTCTAGACATTGCCAGTTGTCCTTTGGGGAAAGTAAATTCATCCCCCACCCCCTGGGATAAAAATTATTGCTGTCATTTTTTTCATTGTAACTGCTAAATATCTTTTCTTTTTCCTCTGGAAGGAATTTGGGTTGTTAAAAAATTTTCCTATTGCAGACAACCCTATATAAATCTTCGTGTGTGTGTGTGTGTGTATGCGTATGTAGTGTGAATACATGAGAATTTCAGAATAAAATTGCTGGGCCATAAAAAATACGCATCTTTTATTTTGGTAGATAGCGTCACATTTCTTTTCAGTGGATGAACCAATTATGTTCCTTCCAGCAGATAAGGAGCGTCCATTACTTCACCTACCTGCCACATTTTGTATCATCGAATGTGGCAGATGCGTGAAGTAGCATCTCATTTGTATTTTTCTGATTTTTAGTAAGCTGAGAATATTTTTGTGCGTTTATCGTCTATTTGACTTTCCTTTTCAGTGAATTACCTGTTGACGTTCTTTTCAATTTTTTTTCCTTATTGAAGGTAAAAGTTCTTCATATATTCTGGACACTAATTTTTTGTGAATTATATGCATTGCAAATACACCTTCAAAGTCTGTGGATTGTCTTTATCTTTTATTTATACAGTCTTTCAATGTACAAAAATTTAAATTCTTTATATTATCCATTTTGTTTTCTTTGAGTTTTTTATGTTTTCTTTAAAAATTCTTGAGTTATAAACATATTCTCTAATATTTCCCTCTAGAAATTTTAAAGCTTTGTTTTTTGCATTTAATATAAATTTTAAAGCTTTGTTTTTTTGCATTTAATCTACTTTCAATTGAATTCTATGCGTAGAAAATATTCAATTCTCTTTTGTTTCACATAGACAACCAATTGTTCTAGTATCATACATTGCATTGCATATTCTTTACCACTAGTCAGCAATGCCACCCCTGTCATTTAATTCTACTCTATTCTATTCATGTATTTGTCTCTTCTATTTAATTGTTGGAATTGTATAATAAATTTTCAGTTATGTTATTGCAAGTCCCTCTAATATGCTTCTTCTTCACTTATACATTTGTTATTTTTATATGTATTTTTAAATTGGGTTATCACATACTCTCTACAGAATTTTTAAATGGAGTGGTTGAATTTGTAGATTGATTTGGGAAAATACAACATGTATATAATATGGTGTGTTCCCATAAATGTTTTTTAAATCTCTATTTACTGAAGTGTTTGTAATTGCCTTTAAATAGAGTTTTGTAAGTTTATTTATAAATTTCTAGCCCAACTTGTGTTAGGTTTGTTCCTAAGGTTTTGGGATTTTTAAAGCTATAGTAAATGCCATTTAAAAAAACTAAATGTTCACTCTTTGCTACTAGTACAAAGGATAGCAATGTGGGTTTTTTTTAATTTTGATATTATATCCTTCAATCATGTTGTATTCTGCAATTAATTCTAATAATTTGTCAGTAGATCTTTGTGGATTTTTGGTATATGAGCACTGGTAGTTTTATTTCTTTCTTTCGATTACTTATAACTAGTTTTTCTTGCCTTCCTCTAATGACTATGGCCTCTGAACAATGTGTAATGGAGGCTTTGATAACAGGCATCCTTGTCTTATTTCTGAATTTCAAGATTTACTTTTCCTATATTTTATAATTAAATTTTACCTTTCCATAGGAGAGATACCCTTCTTCAAGTAAGGAATGTAACCATACTTCAAGTTAATTAATTAATTTTACCCAGGATATAAAATAAAATTTTCAATTTCTTTATAATACATCTCTCTCCAGAGGTCTGTTTTTCTCTTAGATATTATGATCCCAGAATGCTAACCTCATTTGGAAGAAGAAAACAGTGCATAAGATATGACAGAATTAGAAGATGGAGTAGCTCAGGGTTGTTTATTGATATCTCTCTCTCTCTCTCTCTCTTTCTCTCTCTCTGTAGAGACGAGGTCTCACTCCATTACCCAGGCTAGAATATAGTGGCACAATTATAGCTCACAGTAACCTCAAACTCCTGGCCTCAAATGATCCTCCTCAGCCTCCCAAATAGGTAGGTCTACTAGTGTGCACCATCATGCCTGACTAATTTTTTTTAATATTATTTTTTGCAGAGTCAGAGTCTCCCTATGCTGCCCAGGCTAGTTTCGAACTCCTGGCCTCAAGTGATCCTCCTGCCTCAGCCTCCCAAAGTGCTGGCATCACAGGTGTGAGTCACCACACCTGGCCTCATATCTCTTTTTAAAAAATAATGCTCTAAATAGATAAAGCCATTATAGCCTGTTGTCTATTCGCAGAACAGGTTAAAAATATTTAAAAGAACATTGGCATAACACTCAACTTATTTAAAAATCTATAATAACTATGTTTAAAATGAAAATAAAAACAGCTAAGTATCAGTCTCAATTTTCTATCTATGGTTCACAAGCCTAGTTACACATTAAATCATCTTAGGAGTTTTAAAAAATATTCATGTCAAGATCCCACTCTAATTTAATTGTTAGCCCTAAGGTGGGCTCCATTCTCTGATGCTCTCTCTCTCTCTCTCTCTCTCTCTCTCTCTCTGTCTCTCTGTGTAATAACCTTTGTTTATGCAATGTCTTGATAGTACCACTTCTTTCTTTTTCCACTCCTAAAACAGCCATTAAACTCAACTGTAAAAAGATTATTTTACTAACAATTGAGCAAGGGGCATGTTCAGAGCAAACCCTTTTGCTCCCAAAAAGGCCCAGAAAAAAAAAAAAAAAGTGTGTATAACTAATGATAAATCCATCACTGGAAAAACAGGTAGCTTCACTTCTTTCCATCAGAAAACCCCAAGCAGTAGAGCCTTCCTGCTGGTGAAGTGGATCATCAGCAGAACCAGGCCCCCGTCTCCATGGCTGACTTCGTTGGCTCTGCCGCAGCACTTCATCAATAGCACCCTTTCCGTTCCCATCTCCTCCCCTCTCCTATCCTGCTCTACCTCCATCCAGTGACTCAAGTTTTAAGGGAAATTAGAAGGAACATGTTTCCAAAAAGGGTAAAAGCTGTAAATTTATATGAAAGACAGTATGTCAACAGCATTGCCCCCCCCAAAAAAATTAATACCTCAAAATAGCAGATGGGTTGGTCAAAATAAAAATATAAAAAACTGTTGGGTGTCATGTAAAACTTCTGGAATGTCTGAGGTTTCCTTATCCCTGCCTTTTTGAAATTTAGGTTTTCTGCAGGGTATTTCTCTCGCTTTTCAACATTCTCATAACTTCCTTTGGCAACTTCCAGATTTATTTTTTAAATATATGTGTATATATAGACATGTATCAATAGACAGATAGATAGATAGATGACTTGCAGTGACTGCTTTCCCTCTTCACAGAAACAAGTCAACATTTCAATTTCAAACATCAAAAAAGGTGTCCAGAAATCTCAAGAATTTAAGACATCCTAAGGAACTTTAAGTGCTGTGAGCCACAAGTAACGTCAAGAAAAGAGAGGGATGAAGAACCACACTTACAAGCTAAGTAAGATTAAACCCAGCATGGATTTAATATGAACTAATATGAACTCTGAGAAAGAAATTGGTCAGCTAAAAAATATATGGCTTTCCTGAATAGACAAAAGAAGAAATATTTTCCCTTTGGTCTATAACTTGTTTCATTTAGTCACTTATATCTCCTCTGAGTGTGAGATAAATGTTGTGAAAAAAATGTTTTTTGATTATGCAAGAGTGGACTGTTTACCTAGTCAGATCAAAACTGGAAAAAAGAACTGCTGCTTCATTATATCTACCCCACAACTTCATAGAAAGTGATTTTAAAAAGAGGAAAACCAAAGATTTATAGAGTTGGGTGCCCATCTTCATGGCTGACTTTCTTTGGATATATATAAAATAAGTATGAACATTAAAGTTCATCTAGCAGCCCCCCAAAAAAACTGAATAGACATTTCTCAAAAGAAGACATACAATGGCCAACAGGTATATGAAAAAATGCTCAACATCACTGGTGATCAGAAAAATGCAAATTAAAACACAATGAGATATTATCTCACATCTGTTAGAATGGCTATTATCAAAATGATGAAAGATAGCAAGTGCTGGTGAAAATGTGAAAAAAAGGGAAACGCTGTATATTGCTGGTGGGAATGTAAATTAGTACAGCTATTATTAAAACCTGTATTAGGGTTCCTCAAAAAATTAAAATTAGAACTACCATATGATCCATCAATTCCACTTCTGATTATATATATCCAAAGGAAATGAAATCAGTATATCAAAGAGATACCTGCTCTTCCATGTTCATTGCAGAGCTATTCACAACAGCTGAGATTTGGTATCAACCTAAGTGTCCATCAACAAATGAATGGATAAAGAAAAATGTAGTATTTAAATAAGAATGAATAAGACCTAGTATTTGATAGCACAACAGGGTGACTATAGTAAAAAATAGTTTAGTTGTACATTTTAAAATAACTAAAAGAGTATAATTAGATTGTTTATAACACAAAGGCTTGAGGTAATGGATACTCCATTTACCCTGATGTGATTACTACGCATTGCATGCTTGTATCAAAATATCTCATATACCCCATAAATAAATACACCTACTATGTACTCACAAAAATTAAAAATTAAAAGAAAATGATATGCCCTATTTAAAAAAAAAAGAAAGAAAATGTATTTAGACATAATGGAATATTACTCAGCCTTGAAAAAGAAGGAAACCTGTTATTTGTGACAACATGTAAACTTGAAAGACACTGTGCTAAGTGAAATAAACTGGGCACAGAAAGACAAGGGCTGAATGATATCATTTATATGTGGAATCTAAAAAGTAGGATACATAAAAGCAGAAAGTATAACGTGTTTACCAGGGGTAGGGAGGTGGAGAAGAGAATAGGGAGATATTGGTCAAAGGGTACCAATCAATGAGACAGGAAGAATAAGTTCTAGAGGTCTGCTGTACAGCAGACCTCTGTACTTGAAAAGTACTTGCATACTTGAAAAATTGCTAAGAGAGTATATTTTCAATGTTCTTACCTCAGAAAAGTAAGTATATGAGGTGATGCATATGTTAATTAACTTGATTTATTCATTATACTATCTCTCTCTCTCTCAAAACATCATTTGTATACCACATATAGATACAATTTTTTGTCAATTAAAGAAATTATTTGAAAAATAATACAACAGAGTCATCTAGCTGGGTGTTTCCCAGAGTTGATTTAAAAAAAAATAAATATGTTTATGCAGGTATGGCAAAAAGTGAAATAATATGAATGATTCAAGTTCAGAGAGGTCAGGTGACTTTCCTGGGATCACACAGAAGACTCCCATCTTCTGTAACTCAGTCTGGGTTTCCTTCTGTCGCATTACATGCTTAACAATTGTTCTTTAAAATGTTGTGTATGGTAGATATTATTTACATCCTTAGTGTTTTTATGTTTCCCAATTACAATGTGGGTAATTTGATTATTTCATCATTAATAGAAATTAGATAAGAAGAAGAATCTGTAAATTTCTGAATTCAATTTTATAAAGTACATCAGAAATATTAAATATCTAGAATTATAGCATTTTAAAATTATTTTTAAAATGTAATTATTATAAAATCATGAATGGAAATTCAGGTCCTTGACATTTTGTGAGCCATAAATATTCTGAAAAATTTTAGAAGTTGATGTTCCTCGATGAGAACACATGGACACCTAGGAGGGGAACAACACACACTGGGGCCTGATGGTGGGGGCAGGGGAGGGTGAGCATCAGGAAGAACAGCTAAGGGATGCTGGGCTTAATACCTAGGGGATGGGTTGATCTGTGCAGCAAACCACCATGGCATGCGTTTACCTGTGTAACAAACCTGCACATCCCTCACATGTACCCCAGAACTTAAAATAAAAATTGATTAAAAAAAGAATAAAAGTAGAGATAAAAAGAAATGGATGTTCCTAAAAGAAACAACTGATACCCTTTAAAATACACTTTTAGTATAACTAAGCACTTTTTCAAGTTGGTTAAAAAATTCTAAAAGTAAAGTAGTCAAGTGCTTAAATAACGTGAAAATCATATCTAAAGTTTAAATAAATGTTTAGTCATCCCAACAGGAACAAATCATAAAGAAATGTAAAGAACATATCAAATTCGCTAAATGCATTCTATATTCATAGTGTACTCACCGAAACATTGTTCGTGGGCTTTTGTTTTTTTTTCTGATTCTTACCGAGTCTACATATTTCTTTTTAATTTTTTCTTTTTATGTTTCCCAAGTTTACAGTTCACATAAAATACCCATTGAAGCTGAGAGAAAAGTGAAACAAATATTTCACAGCTCTTTGGGGATCTGAATGGGTTTTTACAATAAAACCTTGATTACTCGAAGAGCACAAGAGTGCCTGAGACCTGACAGCAGAAACAGAGAGCAGGCAGTTCTAAAGGTGCCAAGGGAGACTCAGAACCTTGTAGAGTTGATGCAGTGGCTCTTCAACCCTGGAACCCAGGCCAAGCACCGAACCAGGAAGAGTGCAAACAGCTCTGAACATGGCTATGGTGGCCAAACAAACCAAAAAAAAAAAAAAAAAAAAAAAAGGCACTTGGAAAAGATGTGCAAGGTTGTGGTTTCCTGATAAATTAAGATGACACAGGCAGTACCACAGGGCTTGCTTCATTACATTATTGTGAAATCTGGACTCAAATAGAATGAGGCAAACCCACAAGTTAAAAGGTTTTTAAAGTGGCTCAATAATCACTTTGAAAACAGAACACCCTTTCGGTCAGCATGACTGGAACTTTGATCAACAAATACCCAAGAACCACAACCCATCTTTTGTGAACAAGTAGTATCAAGGTGGGGGTGGGCTTGGAGTGCACTGGATGCTTTTCTTCTTTCGTCATGAAACCTGGTGGTTTTGTGTTATGTGACATGTTTGTCAGAGATTCGGTAGGAAGCTTGCACCCAGTGAAGGGTTTATAAAGGTTATAGGAGATAACACAAAGCTATTTTATCTCTTTTTTAAAAATCAAAGGTATTACATTTTTTTCTACTTCTCCATTTTTGTTTTCTCATGTAAGAATTAGCTGCCAAAAATATTATCCCCCATCTGGGCATAAGGTCAGTTGGCATACAATTTTCTTCTTAATTTTCATGTTCTGGATTCCTTGATGACCTGATTTTGTACAAATTCATGCTGCAGAGATAAGGATTGATTGACTACAAATCAAGGATTTCTGTAGAGTGGGAGTGAGAAACAGAGGAAGAGGAGGGACACCACAAACCATCTTATCTTTTCAAAATGTGATTGGTGTATTTCCAACATTGGCTTACCTTTCCTTACACTGTCCATCAATTTTGTGTAGGTATAAGCTTATCCTACACATGTCATTTGGGCCAGACCAACGCTACTCTCCCAGAGGATCCAGACCACAGCTTGGGAACCATTCATCTACCACATGACTTCAAATGACTCCTCTAGGGACCACCTGCCATGCTCGGGTACTAGCTCTTCCTCTGAATTCCCAATCCATTTCTTAAGAACTATTGTTTCTTATAAGGTACTGTTTTTAATAACTTTCCAACAATGGTTTATTCATTTATTCATACATTTAAAATACAGACTTTTTTCAGCATCTGCCATGTTGAAGATCCTCCTCTAGCACTAGGAATACATTATTGAATAGAACAAAGTCCCTGATTTCATGGTGTTTACATTTCAAGGGAGAACTATTCCTTCTTAGGATAGAACACCATATAAAGTTGTAACATAGTAAGTGAAAGTGCTCTGGCCAAGGCTGAGACCACAGACTACCATGAGCTCCTTGCATTGTGAAGAATGAATATTTCTTAAGCACTTAACTGTGTGTCAGGCATTGTGTAAAGTCCTAATATACATTTGCTTCCTCATCGGGTGGGAAGTTAAGCAGGAGGCTTTCTAAAGTGTCTATTAAAACCCAGGTTATTTGGTTGGCCACTTTAGCCTGCAGTGGATTATCTGCACATTTTGCCCAAAGATCACTTAATCTGTGGCATAGAAAAACTATATTCAATTGGCCGGGTGTGGTGGCTTATGCCTGTAATCCCAGCACGTTGGGAGGCCGAGGCGGGTGGATCACGAGGTCAGGAGTTCGAGACCAGCCTGGCCAAGATGGTGAAACCCCGTCTCTACTAAAAATACAAAAATTAGTGGGGCGCGGTGGTAGGTGCCTATAATCCCAGGTACTTGGGAGGTTGAGGCATGAGAATCACTTGAACCCGGGAGGTGGAGGTTGCAATGAGCGGAGATCGTACCACTGCATTCTAGCCTGGGCAACAGAGCAAGACTCTGTCTCAAAAAACAAAACAAAACAACAACAACAACAACAAAAAAAAAAAAAAAGGAAAGGAAAACTCTGTATTCAATAGGTCTCTTGAAATAATTTGAATTTAGTGGGGGATGAGGAGGGGTTTCCAATAAGACATGTAATGTAGTAGAAAGATCTAGGCCTACTTTCAAATCCCATTTTTTCCACTCACTGGAACTTCCTTAGTAAGTTGGGGTTAATTCATTTCTCCCAGTATTATTGTAAGGATTACATTGATTTTATTTAACAAATTTGTATGACACGCCTGTGGGGTACTAGGCACTGACCTTGCTACTGAGGATATGACAATAATCAACAAGACATATAAAAGTCACTGCTCCATGAGGTGATCTAAAACCTTGCCCTTTTGCTTCCTCTGTCTTCCTTTTTTTAGAGGGGAAGAAGGTCATGTGGGAATCAGTTAAATCATTCGTGGGTAGAAGACAAGTCCCAGCTTTGTGGGAAACCCCCTAGCCTTCGCCAGGTACACCCTGACAATCTCAGAACTGATCAGATAAACCCAGCTCTGAGTTAGACCTTTCTGTGGCCTGTCAGGGAGAGCAGAACGGGATGTGCAGAATCCAGGCAAACCTGTTATCTGGACTGTCAGGAATGGGAAGAAGCATTTCCAGATCCCAGCTGAACAACCAAACCATCACGTATGTTCAAAGGGCTTCTTATTAAACGCATTTCAAATCAATTTGCAAACTTTAAAAATCTGTCTTTAGTTTAAAAGCTCTAAATATTAAAAAATCAGTAAACTCTCCTTTAGCACCACCCCACCCTCTGCCATTCTTCTCTTTCTCAGCACAATGGCATTACTGTTCTAACCACTCAATATTATTCAATATCTCATGTACTTTTAAGAAAATTTTAGGCACAAGAAAAAAGTTTATTTGTGAGGTGAGTTAACTCTTGTTTAAAAGAAATGGGTGGGGTCATATATAAACCTTACAAAAGGTTAATGCATAAAACACAAATATAGTTCAATTTCCTTTTTACGTGATTAGAGAAACTTACCTACAGAGTTGCCTATGACACCTACAAAAGAGGTGATGATAAGAATGATACAGTTCATGCTATTCAATGGTTCCTTCGAACACCAGATATGTTAGTATGATCTACCTACAGAGTTGCCTATGACACCTACAAAAGAGGTGATGATAAGAATGATACAGTTCATGCTATTCAATGGTTCCTTCGAACACCAGATATGTTAGTATGATCTACCTACAGAGTTGCCTATGACACCTACAAAAGAGGTGATGATAAGAATGATACTGTTCACGCTGTTCAACGGTTCCTTAAATTAACGAACACCAGATATGTTAGTGTGATTTCTTTTTCCTCTTTCAAGTTCTTTATTTACCACTCCATGCCCTCCAGGTTAGCTGAGTTTAGTGCTCTGGAATAATGACTAGTCGAATTCACTGCAATTTTTCAATATGCGTAGCATAGGGGCCAAAGGAGAACTTCCCTTCCACTCTTTGAAGGTTCACTGAAAATCAGCTGGCAAAAGGCAGATTAGTAGGAGAAATGGCATACAAATTACTAGCATCCACGAGGGAGAAACACAGAGTGATTGCCTCATACCCCGTGGGGTAGAGGTGTTTACATACCCTACATCTTAGGGGAAAGGGAAATGGAGACGTATAGGTGACTTTATGGGAACAGAAAACAATTTTTAGGGGAATTCACTGGGCTTGAAGAACATACAATGGCCTGGGACAAAGTCTGTTGGGCCTGCAGAGTGGACAATGGTTTGTGACAAAAGTCTGTCCAGGTGTGTTGACAGATTTCAGTCTTCCTTCCTGTGATAGGAGATGAGTTAATGGAAACTCAGGGAAAACCTAAGGTAATTGTTTTCTTCTTCGGTGGGTCCAGACTTTCGGCAGATAAGGAAACTTCAGAGAACAAATTTATCCTGTGCTTTGGGAGATAGGAAGGGGAGAAGGTCAGGGAGACCTTGAGGCTCCTTCAGTTCAGCATGTCAAAGGGCCGTATTTTAGGGTATCAGTTTCTGAGGCCCAACACTAGAAACAGGAACGTGTTAACAATTCAGTTAAAAGGGAGAGAGAGAGAGGAACTGAGTGAAGTGCGTTGTAATCCTTGCTGAGGTTAAGCTAGTGATGGTCGGCTCTCAGGCGATCATGTTCACCCTCCTAGTGTCAGGGAGCCATCTTTACTGCTTTTCCTAAGAGAACGTAAGAGATACTGTGGCAGGGCAGGGACTTGGAAGCAGATAGCAATGTGGACAATCTGACTTTGTTGGCAAATGACTAACCTGAATACAATGAAGTTAAACATCTGCAGACAGTTGTAGGCTTTTATCAGTTTTTATGTCCATGTGGAGTGGTGGGGTTGTGATTTAGAAAGCTGATGGGTTGTGAATTACATTTTTCACCTTTTAGTTTAAGGATTGAATATGACACCTTTGGGTGGAAGAACACATCCGTTGGATTTTACTTTTAAAAAAATGTGACTGAGAGAAAGTGAATCAGCTGTCTTTTGTATTTATTCAGGTTTCATAGTGCTGATTCAGGGACAAGTGTCTTTGTTTTATATCAAATTCTGGGTCTTCTTGAATTGAATCAAAGAGATGAATCAAATGACTCAGAGAAATGTGAGTTGACTTTTTTAAAGGAAACAGAGGAGCATCTGGTGTCAGAGCTTTTAGTCCAGAGTTTCATATGGATGATAGCTGTAGTGCTTTCTAGAATTCTCAGGAATTAATTACAACCAGATTTGTTTTTGTGGCATTCACATCCCATCTATTTGTCAATTGCTCATCCACTTATCCAACTTCTCCATCTCCATCTCCATTTCTTTTTTCCAAGGAAAATCACACAGGAAAATAATAGACTCAACTTGGAAACATCAAAACAGTCAAAGCAGTCTTTCTGAGAACAAGACCTATATCCCTCTGCTTGGTCTGTTTCCCTGAAAACACCCTGAATGATGTTTTTCTTATGTTGAACTCTTCAAGATCCATATTCTTAGACACTGGGCCAAAAATAATGGGCTGCCTTTCCCTATGTGGGACCTTGCCCTATGACCTAAGCTGCCCACACAACCACTGAGCAATAATCCTGTTGGCCTCTTAGAGGGAAATAATGAAAACAAGAAATTGTCCCTCCAACTTGAGGGTTTTTTTCTCCATAAGTCTTAAAGTTAATGAGAGCAGTAAGAATGCATGTGGCTTTAGTATAAATATAAAAACTATTAACTGTAACGATAGAGAAGAATTCATAATTCATAATCATTTCCATCTTTCACGTCGAATATTTCAGGGTTTGGAAAAAACATTTGCATTGATATTTTTCTGTAGCCTAAATTATCCACCAGTATTATGTATCACTAAATTGTGTGTTCAACATAAACACCAAAGTCTATAACTTTGAATATTTCCACAAATACAATGGATAAAAAGGTAATTTTGTTCACATGAGTCAATGAATTTCGGAAGTAGAGGTGGCAATTCAAACAAACTCTACGCTCCAAACCCATCTCTTTGTGCTTCTTCAAGAATCAAGAATCAAGGCTACAATTCTTAATACCTACATGTTCTTTGGCCAGTTACTTAAGTTTTCTTTTTTCAGTTTTCTCATCCGTAAAATGGAGCTACTTGTTTCTACTGCATAGAAGTATTATGAGAATTGCAAGTATTAGAACAATGCCTGCAGTATAGCAAGTATTAGAACAATGCCTGCAGTTATATATATAACATATATAACATGATGTTAGCCATCATGTTTATTTAAACTTCCTAATGCACTTTGTAACTTCTGTGCCTAAAGTGAAGATCCAGGAATACTTAAAGAAATCTCTGAAACAGTTCCTTCTTCGTTTTTTCTTTGCTTGTTTTTGTTTTTTGTTTTTAGATGGAGTTTCACTCTTGTTGCAGTGGCGCCATCTTGGCTCACCGCAACCTCCGCCTCCCAGGTTCAAACGATTCTCCTGCCTCAGCCTCCCGGGTAGCTGGGATTACAGGCATGCACCACCATGCCCAGAAATTTTTGTATTTTTAGTAGAGACAGGGTTTCAAACCATGTTGGTCAGGCTGGTCTCAAACTCCCAACCTCAGGTGATCTGCCCGCCTCGGCCTCCCAAAGTGCTGGGGTTACAGGCGTGAGCCACCACACCCAGCCAACAGTTTTGTAACCTCAGCACCACTGGCATTTTGGGCTGAATAACTTTTTGTTATGGGGGTGCTTTTCTATGCACTGCAGATGTTTAGCAGCCTCTACTCAGCAGGTGCCCCATTTCAGTCATGACAACCCAATATGTCCTCAGACATAGTCAAATGTCCTCTGGGAGAATGAGGGGACAGAGTCAAAACTGCCCTTGACAAGGACTCTAGAATATTCAAAAATTTAAAGCATATGTCTAAAGCAGATTTTCTCTGTCAATGGCATTGTCCAAACATTGCCCAGAGATTCAAACAGCATCTATTTCTTTTTTTAAAAAATCTAATTTCTGATAGGATAATTTAGTTACAATTTGTGGGGAAAAGTTGAAACAAGAAAACAAAAGGGAAAAGAAGGGAGACAGAAAGGAAGAAAAAACAGGAGGGAAGGAAGAAAAAGAGAAAGAAAAAGGAGGGAAGAAAAAAGAGAGAAAGATACTTAATTGTATAAGAATTCTCTATCACTTAACTAGAGACCAGGTCCTCTCTTCCGGTACGCTACAGCAATTGCCAGTTTTTTTAGCTAACACACAGTAACTGAAATCTAGAAGCTTTCTCTAAAAAGCATTTGCTTTAAAAGATTAAGGAAAATCCCATTAGATGGTTGATGGCCTGTGTTTTGTTACATAAGACATGTGGGCTAACTTAAAGATCAACCACTCCTTTCAGTGCTCACTTCTGAAATGGATTTTGTTGGAGGGAGAAAAAGAGGAAAAGATAAAAAGGAACCAGAAATGTCCATTCATTTTGTTCATGAAAATTGCTTTTAGTATTTATTTATCTCCAGGTCTTTGTTAGACAGGACCTCCATTATTATCTTACTCATCTATTTTTATTCCTTTTGACAAAAATTCACATTTTCTTCTCATTACTACAAGATAGTTTAAATCAATCTCCCTCGTGCTCAGGTTGGTGTCGATAAAGCTAACTCGGCAGTTTGGTTTCTGAAAATTGATGAGGAGGAAGAAGAGCTCGGATTTAATTATAACCAGCAAAATGTAACTCTGAACCCAAAAGATCACCAATACATACTTGAGGCAAATAGAAATGTATACATTAAAATGTATTAAATAGTCCAGTCCAAACTCAGTGTTACATTCAGAAAACATCAGCCTAACCTCCAAGAGTAACTAAAAACAATGTAAATTTTTCTTTCACTTTCCTTAAAAATTCCAGGAGGAAAATTATGTTCATAATGCGGACTAGAAACCTCTTTTGTCCATTTGCCACTAGCACTGCCACCCATATGTAGCCGTGTCCCCCAGCAGTCCTTTGAATCTCGCCTAGAACTCAGTCGCCAACACAGTACTTGTATTTTCAATTGCTCTCATCCCTTCCACCTTACCAATGTATTTGTTTTCTTCTCACAGTAGTTGTCTGTTCTTTTGATGTCTATCCAGCTATGATTCCCAGCCTCATAAGGTGTTTTCTTCTCTCTCTCTTTTTTTTCTTTGAAACAGAGTCTCAGTCTGCCATCCATGCTGGAGTGCAGTGGTGCAATCTTGGCTCACTGCAACCTCTGCCTCCTAGGTTCAAGTGATTCTCCTGCCTCAGCCTCCCAACTAGCTGGGATTACAGGCACGCACTGCCAATGGTAGTTGTCTCTTCTTTCTATGTCTATCCAGCTATGATTCCCAAACTCATAAGACAGTCTCATGGGCCCATTAAGTAAAGAAATACACAATCTCTATCACTTAGAAAAGACAGAAGCTATGAATACTCATGTAAATATATTTATATTACATATAACATAATATGTGTGTGTATGAGTGTGCGTGTGTGTGTATGTGTATGTGTGCATAACCCATCCCTGTATGTAACAAATTGAGGGAGTTGGCTTGTTTATAGAATAATGAAATATGAAACTATTCTCACAGTGAAATAATTGCATGAAACTTTTATCAGAAAGGAAGACAATTTTCATTGCCTTTCTAATGAGTGGCTTGGCTATGTATTTTTCTTCTAAGCTTTTATGACTGTTAGTACCAAGATGAAGATGAAGTTGGGAATCAATTCAGCTGCTCTTTCTTTCCTTAATTTTTCTTTTTGAGAAAGGGTCTCACTCTATCACCTAGGCTGGAGTGTAGTGGCATGACCATCATGGCAGCTTCGACCTCCCAGGTTCAAATGATCCTCCTGCCTCAGCTTCCTGAGTAACTGGGACTACAGACATGCACCACTTCATCTGGCTAATTTTTTTAAATCATTTTTATTATTATTATACTTTAAGTTCTAGGGTACATGTGCACAACGTGCAGATTTGTTACATATGTATACATGTGCCATGTTGGTGTGCTGCACCCATCAACTCGTCATTTGCATTAGGTATATCTCCTAATGCTATCCCTCCCCCCATCCCCACCCCACGACAGGCCCCAGTGTGTGATGTTCCCCTTCCTGTGTCCAAGTGTTCTCATTGTTCAGTTCCTACCTATGAGTGAGAACATGCGGTGTTTGGTTTTCTGTTCTTGCAATAGTTTGCTGAGAATGATGGTTTTCAGCTGCATCCATGTCCCTACAAAGGACATGAACTCATCCTTTTTTCTGGCTGCATAGTATTCTGTGGTGTTTATGTGCCACACTTTCTTAATCCAGTCTGTCATTGATGGATGTTTGGGTTGGTTCCAAGTCTTTGCTATTGTGAATAGTCACCTGCCTAATTTTTTGATTTCTTTGTAGAGACAAGGCCTCTCTGTGTTGCCCAGGCTGGTCCCAAATTCCTGAGTTCAAGGGATCCTCCTGCCTCGTCCTCCCAAGCTGCTGATCTTTCATTCAGTTTCATTCAACTCTTCTATTACATTCAATTTCAGTTAGTTCTGCCTTCTGTTTTATTTGAAAGCATGAGGAAAATGATAACTTCTATTTAATACTGTACTTTTCATGGCTTTCAAAAATCACATAAGTGGTTAAAAGTCCAGAGGGACTCAAGATCAGTGTTCACAACCTATTAACTTTTAACACATTCTCCCATTATGCTTTGTGCTTTGAAATATTTGTCTTAAAACACAATTAGTCTTAAAAACTGCATTAATTACAGTAATGTCATTTTCTTCTTTTCAGAGTTTTTGTTCCATGTTGAGATACCCATGCCACTTTAAAAAATAAACTATCCTGACATCTAATTACTTGGTGAATGATTTTAATGGCAGTGACAATAGAGATGGAAGAATTTTTGAAACAATACTAGTTCCACAGCTTTTATGTAAGATACCAAGGTTTAACATCCTCAGATTGGCAACGAGATTGGATAACTTCTGGGGTCTTTTTGAAATTGTATCACTCTTTTCTCTAGGATCCTACTTCTGGAAAATAAGATTAATACTAGTACTACTAAGACACAAAGATTTTTTAATGGAAATAGGAATATCTTCAAAGGATGGATGGACATTGAGTACACTGTATGACAACATTCTTGTATAATAAGATCCTTTCCTTAGAGAATGGGGCAAATCCAGATGGAATGTGAGAAAGACTTCAAGGTTTCAGTGGAATATGCTTATATTGGGAACTGTATTAGTTAAGACTAGGTTTGGCTACACATGACAGAAAACTCAACATAGTCACTTACACAGGATTAAAACATATCCTTGTCATATGAAAGTCTAGAGGTGGTATGTAGCTCTGGGTGTCGGGGATCAAAACTCCTTCTAACTGGGAACCCAGCTTCCCATTCCAAAGATGGCTTCATATTCAAAATGGCTGCTGGGGCTCCAGATACAGGGTCTACCTTCCAGCTAGAAGAACAAAGAACCAAAAAGGCGCATGTTCTTCCCTGTAAAGATACTTTCATAAGTTGAATAGGATGCTTTCATAGGCATCTCATTGGACAGAGTGATTAGAACTTAGTAATTGGCCACAATCAGCTGGAAAGAAGGCTGGCAAATAGAATATTTAAGGCGGTCGCTGTAATCAGCTAAAAAATCATGAGTTACATAATATATAGAAAAGGAGAACAACCACAGAATGACAACTAGAAGTGTCTGCATATCATTCTTCCATTAATTAAAAAAAAATCTTTACTCCAAGATTCACTTGGCCTTGGTAGAATGAAGAATCAGTGTCAACATACCTAGTCAATACACAGCGGTTGGCATTCTTTTGATGGAATGTTGAGTCAAGCTGCATAGATACAATCAATAGACAAACCTGCCTCTTCAAACAACTGAAAATCTCAAACACCTATTGATCACAGGGACGTGCAGAGAAAGGCACAGATTAACCTGATAAGTTAACCAAAATGTCTGGACCTCTGTTTTTGTAGATGCATAAATGATATTTTTTAAGAAATCAGATCTTTAACAACCAAGGTAATAAAATCTGAACTCGCCTTTTTTTTTTTTTTTTTTCTGAAATGGAGTCTTGCTCTGTCACCCAGGCTAGAGTGCAGTGGTGCAATCTTGGCTCACTGCAACCTTGCCCTTTTATTTTTTGATGGATCTTGCTCTGTTGCCCAGGCTGGAGCGCAGTAGTGCAATCTTGGCTCACTGCAACCTCCGCCTCCTGGGTTCAATTGATTCCCCTGCCTCAGCCTCCCGAGTAGCTGGGATTACAGGCACGTGCCACCATGCCTGGCTAATTTTTTGTATTTTAGTAGATAAATGGTTTCACCATGTTGACCAAGACGGCCTTGTCTCCTGACCTCGCAATCTGCCCGCCTTGGCCTCCCAAAGTGCTGGGATTACAGGCATGAGCCACCGTGCCCGGCCCTGAACTCACCTTTCTAATAGAGAATTAGAAAATGGATTTATCTAGTAACAGTAATATCTCAAATACTCATGAAGAATGAGGTGATCCACAGGAAAATCCTAGAAATCTGCATAGCACTAACCAAAAATAAGGTGTTGGTACTGTTTGAGATGATGATGTTAGAGCAGCATGCAATATCCAGAACAGATAAACCCAAACAAACAGAAAGCAGATTAGAGGGTGCCAGGGGCAGAGCGGAGAGGAGAATGACCATGACTGGCTAATGGTTAGAGAGTTTCCTTTGGGGGTGATGAATATGTTTTGGAACTAGATACAGGTGATGATTGTGCAACATCATGAACGTATTGAATGCCACTGAATTGTATACTTTAATATGGTTAATTCTGTGTTATGTGAATTTTATCGCAATTAAAAAAAAATGAGTTAGGGTAGCATGTACCTACCACACTGTAGAATGACTGTTACACAAAATGTGTGACATAAACATACAAATGCAGAAAGATTTATGCTAAAAGGGCCAGCTATCCAAAGCCGCCCATTCCCAAACATGTCAAATTGTCATGATTTAACATAGTACCATCAGACTTAGAACAAGAGAGTTTATACATGGGCATATACTGTGATTGAGGAGTTTTCAAACTTAAGAGCTCAAATATCTAGTTAGAATTAAATCAGTACAATGTGACCCAGAAAAGTGAGATGAAGCTGACAAAACAGAACAATTAGTTTAAATATCAGGAGATGTTGCCTAATGGTGAAGTCAACTATATTCTGAAAAGAGCAGCCAAAGAAAGTTATCCAAATCTTGTAATTTGGGTCATTAAACTGGATCTGAAAAAAAGAAAAAGGATCTGGAAAATACTCTCTGCACACTAATTTTATACTGGCAAGGGCAGGATACAAGGACAGAATGGGTGTTTTCGTTTCTGGGTCCTATTGCCAATGGTTCTGGCTTTCTTATGGCTTGCACATAAAGCCTCAGGTTTGTTTCAGTCATTTCTACTGAAGAATTTATTTTGTGGAGAATATGAAACATGGAAGATGGAAAAACACTTCAGGAAAAAAAAAAAAAAGAATTACCTAGAATTAAATTGTTAAAACAAATCAAATTTATATCACTATTGGATAGATATTTTTAAAGTCTTTGGTCTTGGCACAGAATAGTTCTGTGTTTTAACTTGTTCTTCTGGTCATTTTAAATTAAAAGCCCAAATAATGATGTTATATAGGGTGAGTAACATTTCAGGTCACATAAACATATGACATCACCAGCTTTCCCATGAATAAACACACTGAAGGAAAATAATGTAAAAAGGAAGGAAGAATGAATCCATGCACCCACCTCCCCCTAGCCCTCAGAAAACTTAGCTAAGAAGGCATTTGCCAGAATGAGAAGAGTAGTTCACATTGCTTCTTCATTCAAATAATTCTTTGTTGCTTTTGAAGACAGTAATCAATCCAGAGGAGTAAAGTCCTCCTAAACTCTTCTCAGAGATTCCTGGTACATGAGGTGGGCTGTGCATTTACACTAGAAAGCAAGGCTACTAGTGATAATATTGTAATTGTGGTAGCTAACATTTATGGAGTACTTTCTGAGGCAGAGAGAGATTAATTATGTAACTTGCCCAAAGTTGTATAGCTGGCAAGCTGTGATTCTGGGCCAAGCACCTAAACAGTTTGAACATCAACCACTTAGGCATTCTGCCCTCTGGAACATAATAAATATGAACACCTAGCCATACCTAGATGATCAGAGACGGCTTCCTGATAAAGGTGCAGCTCCCAATACAAATCTTGCAGCACAAGATTGTATCTAGTTCAATAGATGAAGAAGAGGTAGAAGTCAGGCCCAGAACAGGGAATAACATGAGCAAATATTCCAGCCTATGAAGCAGTATGGTATGTCCAGAGAATCACAAGCCATTGTGTGTTATTGAGTTTTGAGGCAGAAAATAGATGAGTTTGGATTTATAAAGAAGAGTCAGATTGTAGATGACTTTTATGTTGTGCAATGAAGCTTGCATTTTATTCAAGGTATAAGAGGCTGCTGAAAGATTTTTAAATGAGGAAATTTAAAGATTTTTAGATAAATTCCTTTGATGATAGCACGGAGGATGTGAAGTTGGGGGACGGCAAGGCTGGAATTAAGGCAGTCAGCTGGGGACTATTGCAATAGTTTAGGTGAAAAAAGACAAGGATATAAATGATGGTGCTGAAAGGTGGGAACAAATTGAAGGAGCATTTGGGAGGTGAATCAGTATGACACAGTGAATAGAGGGAATGAGCAAATGTAAAGAATAATTGTCAGGTTTCTCTGATGGTGGTAACTTGGATAATATTAAAAAAGGAGCAGGTGGGGCTGAGATAAATTCAGTTTGGAGTATTGTAGGTTTGAAGCGGCAGGGGCTGTGAAACATTCAACTGGAGCTGTTTGGCAACCTCTGGGTCTGCAAATTTAAAATTCAAGGAAAAGTTCAGGGCCAGAGCCACAGATTTGTGAGTCATCCATTCACTCACTGAACAAACATTCAAAGAAAAAAAATAAAACAGCTTGCTTCAAGAGCAAAGAGGACCTTATAAGTCCTGTTAAGGAATTTCAACCTTTCCTGTACTTAGCAAGAAATGAATGATGAGATTAAGCAGCAGGGAAATAATTTCAAACTCATATTTTTAAGAGATCACTCTGACAAATATAGGGAGATAGTAGTTAACCTAAGTATGGAGAAGATAGGCCAGGGAAAGTGGCCTATCTTTCCCTGGGCCAGAGAAGATAGCCAGGGAAAGAATAATAGCATAATATAAGCAGCAACTCTAGGAGGGGAACTTCAGATCATCGATATGGGCAAAGAAAGGAAAATCCACAGAGGAGACCAAGCTGGAAAGATTGAGAGAGGTGGCAATATCATGGACATCTAGGGAGTAGGGTACCACGAAGGACAAAGTAGTTGACAAGTCAAATAAATCAAAGTGAGGGGCCCTATAAGATGAATAGTAAGTTGGGTCCATGGTGCCAAATGATAAGGATTTCCCTGGTGAATTTTGCAAAGCTGCAAAAAGCTGCAATGAATGGAGGAGTGAATAGTGAACACTAAAAATGTAAATTAAAACCACAATGAGATATTACCTCACACTTGTTAGAATGACTTTTATCAAAAAGAAGAACTATTAGCATTGATGAGGATGTGGAGAAAAGGAAAGTGTTGGATGCTGTTGGTGGAATATAAATTAGTTACAGCCATTGTGAAAAATAGTATATAGGTTCCCCAAAAGACTAAAAATAGATCCAGCAATCTATTGATTCAGCAATCCTATTTCTGGGTATATATCCAAAAGAGTTGAAATTGGTATGTTGAAGGGATATCTTCACTTCTATGTCCACTGCAACACTATTCACAATAGCCAAGTTTTGGACTCAACCTCGATGTTCATCAACTGATGAGTGGATACATACACAGTAGAATACTACCCAGCCTTGAAAAAAAATCCTTTCATTTGTGACAACATGGATGAACCTGGGGGGAATTGTGCTGAGTAAAATAAGTCAGGCACAGAAAAACAAATACCACATGTTCTCACTTACATGTGGCATCTAAAAAAGTTGACCTTGGAAGTAGAGAGTAGAATGGTGATTACCAGAGCTGGGGATGGCAGGGGAAGAGGGAGGGAATGGAGAGTTGTCAGTCAAACGGTACAAAGTTTCAGATCGATAGGAGAAATAATTTTGAGATTTATTGTAGAGTCAGTAATAATGTATAGTATATTTCAGAATAACTAATAACTAAGTAAATTTCAAATGTTTCACCACAAAAAAAAGATGAGATGATGGTATTTTAATTAGCCTGATCTAATCATTTCACATTGCTTACATGTATCAAAACATCACATTGTACCCCATGTATGTATACAATTGTGATTTTTCAATTAAACTTATATTTTTATATATATATATATATATATATATTTTTTTTTTTTTTTTGAGATGGAGTCTCACTCTGTTGCCCAGGCTGGAGTGCAGTGGCGCGATCTCGGCTCACTGGAAGCTCCACCTCCCAGGTTCACGCCATTCTCCTGCCTCAGCCTCCCGAGTAGCTGGGACTACAGGCACCCACCACCGCGCCCGGCTAATTTTTTGTATTTTTAGTAGAGACGGGGTTTCACTGCGGTCTCTATCTCCTGACCTTGTGATCCACCCGCCTCAGCCTCCCAAAGGGCTGGGATTACAGGCGTGAGCCACCGTGCCTGGCCTAAAATTATATTAATTTTTAAGGCCAGACACGGTGGCTTATGCCTTTTATCCCAGCCCTTTGGGAGGCCGAGGCAGGTGGATCACATGAGGTCAGGAGTTTGAGACCAGCCTGGCTAACGTGGTGAAACTCCATCTCTAGTAAAAATACAAAAATTAGCCAGGTGTGATGGTGCACACCTGCAATCCCAGCTACTTGGGAGGCTGAGGCATGAGAATCGCTTGAACCCAAGAGGCTGAGGTTGTAGTGAGCTGAGTTCGCTCACTGAGTTGAGTATCTGTCTCAAAAGAAAAGAGTAATATTAATTTTTTAAAGAAAGATTATAAACTACTCTTAAAGAAGCATCACTTTAATAGAAAGAAGAGAGCCAAAGGATATTTTTCTTAAGATGAAAGAGACTTGGGCATTTTTATAAACTGAGAAGAAGGATGCATCATTAAAAAAAAAAAAAAGGCGGTTACAGATAAAGAAGACTGATGAGGAGGCAGGACAAGGAGCTGGCTTTAAACACATTGACTTCTTCTCTTACTGCAACTTTTCAGGCCTAAATTATACAATATCTTTCTAATGTAAAAAAAAAGTTTTGTATTTTTCAGCTAACTAGGTTTAGCATGGATATACCATATGGATATTTGAGGTAAATGGGTTTAGCATGGATATATCCATTTGGATCTCTATCATAGACTCATCCTTGTTTTGGACTATGAATTTCAGTCTTCTTATTTGTACTTCTCTTCGACTCTTGTTGAATATTTGTGGCCTGTTTCTGTTAAGGGCATTCATGGGTTTGATGGATGTATTGCTTTGCCTCCTTCCAGAACTTTCCCTGCTCAAAGTCACTGCAAATCCCAGATGCCCTCCATGGCAGCCTGCTTCCCATAACTTGAAACATTGTTGTTTTACATTAATGTTTGCCTAGGGTTACTAGTTTACAACAAATGTGAACAAAAAAATGCTAGTGCTTGCTGACAGGGTCATGGAGGAATTTCTGAAGAGAACATCCGTCAGAGGGAGGACTCTCCTTCCACAGATGCAGCACAGCCTTCTTTCTGTGAAGACACGGGATTGCTGAGTGCCGGAGGACTGGGGGCTCTGTACGTCCTGAATATCTGGCTGTGGTGATAGTGGTGGAAGTGGAAACGCCCCCACAGTTACCTTTATCAGTGAAGTAGAAAGTCATTTTATTCACAAAGGAAAACAGAAAGCTCAGAAGTAGTATGGAATGTAAAAGAAAAAGAATGGAGGAAACGAAAAAGGTCTTTTTTTTTTTTTTTTTTTTTGAGACGGAGTCTTGCTCTGTTGCCCAGGCTGGAGTGCAGTGGCCGGATCTCAGCTCATTGCAAGCTCCGCCTCCCGGGTTTACGCCATTCTCCTGCCTCAGCCTCCCGAGCAGCTGGGACTACAGGCGCCCGCCACCTCGCCCGGCTAGATTTTTGTATTTTTTAGTAGAGACGGGGTTTCACCGTGTTAGCCAGGATGGTCTCGATCTCCTGACCTCGTGATCCGCCCGTCTCGGCCTCCCAAAGTGCTGGGATTACAGGCTTGAGCCACCGCGCCCGGCCACGAAAAAGGTCTTTTAAAGAAGGGTCGCTGTGGAGTGTGAATCAAATTCTTAGTGACCTTAAAGAGGTGTGAATTCTACTAAAATTATTTTTATTTCCTTTTGCTCACTTGACAATATTATTTTTATTGTTACATTGATTTGAGAGTTAGCCACATGGGGCCTTGTGATTATTTGGCCTTTACATGGTAAAATTAAAAGAGGAAAATTCGTCATTTCCTTCTTTTCTTAAAAAAAAAAATACAGGTGGACAAGCTGCAAAGTTTCATAAAGTCTCAACAATGGCCATGATGGAAACTGGAAAAGTTAGAACAAATAGACCAAGGCTGGGGGAATTTACTGAACTCTGGGACTCCCTTCCAAGTATGGTGATCAGCAATCCAAACTAAACTCACTAAGGTGTCCTGAAAAACATGGGGCCAATAAAAGATAGCGTCAATCTGGAACACAACCTCCGAATTGGGACTAAACCCCAAGTCAATGAACGGAGAATAAACAACAAGTTATAGCTCCAGGGACCTGGCAAGAGTGAAGAAGGGAAAAGTCTACCGAAAAAGTCGTAGTTCAGGGAAGACTTTATCTTAGCAGGAGCAGGAGAAGGGACGCAGTTAAATCCATCCATGGGGACTGGGCGGGCTTGCTGGTGATTAGAGGAGAAGCCTGCTATTCAGCCATTCTGCTTCTTCATATAGATGAGGCTACTTACACAGCTTCAGACTTAGTTAGGATTGGGTTGCCAGGGAGGTGGGGACATGCAGACACCAAAATGTGCTGCGTCTCTCTCTGTCTCTCTGTATCCTCCTACCCACATGATGTCTACTGCCCTTTTTGCAAAACTGCATTCTGCTTTGGTAATATCCCATGTCTTGGACCTTTGCCAATTGTCTCTTCTTTGTCTCATCTAAAGCATTCTCTCACTCTTTTCTTTTTTTTTAGATGGAGTCTCACTCTGCTGCCAGGCTGGAGTGCAGTGACACGATCTCGGCTCACTGCAACCTCCGCCTCTCAGATTCAAGTGATTCTTCTGCCTTAGCCTCCCAAGTAGCTGGGATCACAGGCACACACCACCACACTCAGCTAATTTTTGTATTTTTAGTGGAGACAGAATTTCACCATGTTGGCCAGGATGGTCTTGATCTCTTGACCTCGTGATCCCCCCACCTCGGCCTCCCAAAGGCATTCTCTCTTTATTCCCCCATATAGTCAGTCCCTCAAGGTCTTGACAAAGGCCTAGTTAGAAAGATTTAAAAAAAAAAAAAAAAAAAGAAAAACCCAGAAAAGAAATGAGTCTAAAGGCTGATATCCCTGTGGGTTAATTCTCCTAGATAACACTGACATTTTAACAAATGCTTTTAGTGCTAAAGAGGAAATACGTGGGAAAGCTTTTAATCATGGGCCAGGTGAATGGAATAGCTGTTTATCAAAACATTTATTAGATGTGTGTACTTCTCAAATGATGCCATGCAGATTTTTGCCTAATTTGTAGATCTAGTTTGTGCATCCTCCATCTCTCTCTCTCTCCCTCTCTCTCTCTCTATTTCTCTCTTTCTGTGTCCCTTTCTTTCTGTCTCTCTCTCTCTCTCTCTGCCTCTATAGCTCTATTACCCTATTTCTCTCTTTTCAGTGATATATATTTCTCCCCTTCCATACAAAGGTATTGTATTACTGCATATTCTTCAGTATTCCCATATAGATTTTATGATAACAATTATCTAAAATGTACAGATTTGCTTGATTCTGTTATATGGTCAGATGTGTGTAACTATTTCATGCATGCTTAAAAAGAGTGAGTATTCTCCCAGTTGTTGGGTGGAGTGCTTATTAAATCAAGTATATTAATTGTGTTTTCAAATCTTCTGTATCTTTTGGTCTTTTTGTTCTTTGATATATGAATTGTGGATGGAGGCATGATAAAATCTTCCACCACAACAGATTTTAAAATTTCTCCTTATATTTCTGTAAATTTTTGCTTTATATATCTTGAAGTTATTATTATTCAGTGCATATAAGTTTCTTTCATGTGAACCAAAATCTCTTATCATTATATGGTAACACTATTTATTTGCAGTAATATTATTTTGTCTGATAATTATATAGTTATACCTGTTACATATTTATAGTATTTGTCTAATATATTCATTACTTATTGATACATAACAAATTGTCCTTAACAAGTAGTCGCTCAAAACGATAATTCACATTTATTATCCTCTCAGATACTGTGAGTTAGCAAGTCTGGAGAGACTTAGCTGGGCAGTTCCACCTTGAGGTTGGAGTTAAGGTGTTGGCTGAGAATAGTCATTTGAATGCCTGATTAGAGCCAGCGCATGTGCTTTCAACATGACTCACTCACATGACTGGCAAGTTGGTGCTAGTTGTTGGCAAGAGGTTTCAGTGGCCTTTCCACAAGCTGCTTGAGTGTTCTCATGACATGGTGGTTAGATTCCTTTAGGCAAGTGATCCAAAACAGACAGTCAAGTGGAATACCTTTTTTCATGGTATCACTTTACCAGTTCTACCACTTTTTGTTAGAATGGTCAGACTCAAGGGGAGAGAAACTAGATGCTACTCTTTTTTTTCTTTTTTCTTTAAGACAGGGTCTTGTTCTGTTGCCCAGGCTGAAGCACAGTGGTGCAATCACAGCTCACTGCAGCCTCGACCTCCCAGGCTCAAGTGATCCTCCCACCTCAGCCTCCTGAATAGCTGTAACTACAGGCATGTGCCACCACATCTGGCTAATTTTTTTATGTTTTGTAGAGAAGAGATTTCACCATGTTGCCCAGGTTGATCTCAAACTTCTGGGCTCAAGCGATCACCTGCCCCAGGCTCCCAAAGTGCTGGGATTACAGGCATGAGCCCCGGTGCCTGCCCCTAGATGCTACCTTTGAAAGGGAAAGTGTCAAATAATTTGCAGATGTATTTTACAACTACCATAATGGTCTTTTGATATTCTTTTACTTTCCATCTTATTGTGTTCTTATGTTTTAGGTACACCTCTTGTAAATGAATATAGCTGGAATTTTATTCCAATGTAATAATTTTTATCTTTTAACTGGAAAATGTAGCCCATTTATATTATTTGTTGAGTAGTAATAAATCAGGATTCATTTTTAACACTTTTTTCTCATATGTTTTATTTTCTTCATATTTCCTGTATTTCTTTTTCTCTCTCTCTCCTTTCTTGCCACCTTTTGAAATTATTTTTCCCTACATTAAAAAATTTCCTCTCTGCTCATTTTGCAGTTATACATTCTATTTATATTCTCTTACTGGTTACTCTATACAACTGAGCATGCATATTTAACTTCAAATTCTGAAGTAAATCAATATCTTCCTTATAAGTTTGTGTTCATTAGAACTTTGTCTGTAGGATTTAAGAATTGGGTTTTAAGCAAACTTTTCCAGAGATTTGTATTTGCTTCCTCCTTAAGGCAGTACCAATATGAAACCACTTTAAAGCTGGGGTTGAGGACCACGCATATAGTGTGAATTCAGCACACAAATCTATTTAAGAGACTATTAGGAATTTTCAGAAGAGACTTCCTGTTTTCATTAGTACAAGTTTCTATATTTTGGTTTTTGCTTTTTTGCATTGTTGTTCTCTTGTGTTTTAGTTCATCCTTTAACTAAAGGTGTTCTTTGGGGATCAGTGGTCTTATGTAAGAAGAGAAAACTTTCCAATCTGACTTCTCCCTAGTGTGAACAATCGGTCTTGGTTGCCTCATTCCTCCCCAAAATTGGCCCACTGAAATCTGTAGAATACCAAGGATTGCCATTGCTTATCTCTTTAGACTCATGACTTCTTGCTTTTTTTACTTTTAAAGACTTCCTTATTTTCTTGTCAGCTTAGCCATATGCTTAAAAGAATTTTTAAAACTATGTTAACTAGGGAAGTTTCAAAATACTTTGCAAATAGAACTAACATTGAAGCCATACCAACAAAAGGGTGGCAGAAACTTGCAGCCTGAATTTAACCAGGCTGATTGTCTGCTAAAACAAAAATATTGACATTCTTTATAGGATTCAAATAAGACCCAGGGCCTAAGAACATAATATTTAAAATTCCAAGGATACAATTCAAAATTACATGGTCTATGAAAAACCAAAAAAAAATCTCAATTTACATGGGAAAAGGACAGTCAACAGACATCAATTCTAAAATGACACAGATGTTGGAATTGTTTGAAAAAGACTTTAATCAGCTACTATAAAATCCTCCAAAAAGTAAGGACAATACACACACTCCTCTGGCTGAGGAGATCTGCTGGGCCCTGCTCTCTCCCACTGCAGTGGGCCACTGTGATGACTCTTAGGAGCTCAGCTTACGAAGCCCAGGACAAGATTCCCTGTAAGACCATTTTCAGTTCCAAAGTTCAATGAACTAAATCTTAAAAGGCATGAGAGTGGAAGGGATCATGCCATTCCTTCATGACATACAGCAGAGGTATTCCTGGAGAAGAAGGAGAAAAGATCTCTCAACCACCATTCAACTGTGTCATAATTACTGTATAAAAATGCCTATACACCTCAGGAAAGAAGACAAGGATGAATTATAGATTAGAGTCTGTTAGGATACTTTCTACTGAAGTTAACAGAAGACTGCACTAGAAATGGCTAAAGAAATGGCAATTTGTTATTTCCTATAACAAGAAGGCAAAGATGAATCAGCGACTAGCTGGCCTTGTCAAGGACCTGGGTGCTTCCTCCTTTCCTTGCTCTGCCATCCTCAGTAGAGCAAGTCTTATTTTGGCAGGCAGGCAAGTCTTATGTTCTTGCAAGATGATTCAGTAATCTCTTGTGCAAAAATGATCACATCCAGTGAAGAAAAGGAGCATTGCTTTCCATGTGGCCTTTCTGGGAAAGAAAAAAAAATGACTTTAAAGGAGAAGTTCCATGACTTCTACCATTTGCAATAAAAATGAGAACTGAAATCCAACTAAGCGCCCAGCTACCGACTAAATAGACACCATAACTCCTGTCCTTTCAGGGTCCTGTCTTTGTAAAGTGTATCAGTCAGGGTCTCAGCCACAAACAGACGGCATACTCAAATTAGGATAATCTGAAAAGAGTTTCATAAAGGGACAACTGTATTTTAAAAGATACGAGCAGAGGCCGGGCGCGGTGACTCACGCCTGTAATCCCAGCACTTTGGGAGGCTGAGGTGGGCAGATCACAAGGTCAAGAGATCAAGACCATCCTGACCAGCATGGTGAAACCCTGTCTCTACTAAAAATACAAAAATTTGCTGGGTGTGGTGGCATGCGCCTCTAGTCCCAGCTACTCAGGAGACTGAGGCAGGAGAATCGCTTGAACTCGGGAGGCAGAGGTTACAGTGAGCCAAGATCACGCCACAGCACTCCAGTCTGGCAACTGAGCATCTCAAAAACAAAAAAAAAAAGATATGAGCAGAGAGTAGGGAAAACACAGAATACAGTTCAATACTCCAGGGCTTTCACAATTCTCTCCAATCCCACACACACTTCGAGAGAAGAGAAAGGGATGGAGGCAACATTACTAGAACTGGAAGGAGAGTCATAGAGCAGGAGTCAGCAAACTTTTTCTGTAAAGGGCAAGAGGGTAAATATTTCAGTCTTTGCAGGCTTTGTTTCCCTCTCAACTGCTCAGCTCTGCCATGGTAACACAAAGGCAGCCATAGACAATATGTAAATGTGTGAGTGTAAACTTTATTTACAGATATTGGAATTTGAATTTGATGCAATTTTCATGCACCATGTGAGGCGGAGATTGCAGTGAGCCGAGATCGCGCCACTGCACTACAGCCTGGGAGACAGAGCGAGACTCCGTCTCAAAAATAAAAATAAACAAATAAGTAAAATAAATAAAACAATTTTTTTAACCACTTAAAAATGTATGTAGCTGACAGGCCATGCAAAACATGGTGGGCTGGATTTGGTTCATGGGTCATGATTTATCCATCCCTCCTGTCAAGAGGAGCTGTGAACCTCAGCCAAGGGAAGCATTCACCCTTAGGGATATTGTAAGGGAGAAGCCACAGGAATAAATAGGCTGACCTCATTCTCTTCTCATTAAAAAATCCAACCAGAAGCCAAAGAGTAAGCACACCCATTAACGTGCTCCATATAGGTTATCCTCCCAAGCAGAGAGCTGGGTGGAGAAGGGTAGAGAGAGCATCTGGAGAACAGGAGACACCTGGCACAGCACTTTCCATGTTGCCAGTTTACTACTGTCTGTTTTCTTTAGTAGCTCATAAACTCGTAGAAGAAAACAGAGCAAAAGGGTGTTTGCTGTGCTTTATTCTTTGGGGGCAATAAGGCAGAGAGACAGGAGCAAGACTGTGTCCTATCCTGAAACCAGACAGGACAACTCCAAAGGACAAGATAGGATGACATCAGCTCTAATGAGAAGTGGAAAACAAGTCAAACTCTTGGCATCTTGAACAAAGGAAAAAGGAAAGACAGACACTGCCAGATGTTTCTGATGTTGAATAAGGGGGCGGGGGGAAACTACATGTTGCTGTTGTGTAAAATCCTTTCTTGATAACCCTTAATAACCCAGGTACCATCTACCTCTCCTTTGAAGCTCTACAGAATTAGGGGCCTATTTTATAGCAGATTTGGGGCTATAAACTTTTTTTAGTATATATCTTATTTCACTATATTTATTAGAAGTTTCTTGCATGCAAGTGATAGAATACAACTCAAATCAGCTTAAGTCTTAAAACGAAAATTAAAGGAAGAATTCTGAGTTATAATCTGATGAAGGGTTGACTAGGCCAGGTGGGGGGCCCATGCCTATAATTCTAGCACTTTGGGAAGCTGAGGCAGAAGGATTCGTTGAGCCCTGGAGCTGGAGACCAACCTGGGCAACATAGTGAGACATCATCTCTGGAAATAATGTTTTTTAATTATCTGGGCATGGTGGCACACACCTGTAGTCCCAGCTACTCAAGAGTCTGAGGTGGGAGGTTCAGCCAGTGAAGTCAAGGCTGCAGTGAGCTGAGATCACACCATTGCACTCCAGCCTGGGTGACAGAACAAGACCCTGTCTCAAAAAAAAAAAAAAAAAACAAAGAAAGAAAGAAAAGAAAAGAAAAAAGAAAAGAAAAGAAAAGAAAGGAAAAGAAAGGAGGGAGGGAGGGAGGGAGGGAAGGAAGGAAGGAAGGAAGGAAGGAAGGAAGGAAGGAAGGAAGGAAGGAAGGAAGGAAGGAAGGAAGGAAGGAAGGAAGGAGGGAAGGAAGGAAGGGAAAAAAGAAAAGATACAAAAGAAAAGAAAAAGTTGACTAAGCCACTAGAATGGCAAGGAGCAGACAGCTCTCAAATTCCTGGAAACTGAGGATATACACACTAACAAATCCTCTCTATCTCATCTGTGATTCTTTCTCTGTTAACATAATTTTCTCAGTGCGGAACAGCTTTCTCTCCAAGGTACACAACCTGCATCCCAGTTTTACATCATGTAGCCAAAATTCTCAAGAAAAGGAATCTGGTCTCTTTTGGATCATGTGATCATTCATGGACCAATCAACTATGGTTGAGTGGTAGCTGGGAGCTTATTAAAATCTTTCTTTCTTTCTTTCTTTCTTTTTCTTTCTTTCTCTTTCTTTCTTTCTTTCTTCTTTCTTTCTTTTCTTTCTTTTCTTTCTTTCTTTCCCTCCCTCCCTCCCTCCCTCCCCCCCTTCCTTCCTTCCTTTCTTTCTTTTTTGAGACAGATTCTCGCTCTGTCGCCCAGGCTGGAGTGCAATGGAGTGATCTCAGATCACTGTAACCTCTGCCTCCCGAGTTCAAGCGATTCTCCAGCCTCAGCCTCCTGAATAGTTGAGACTACAGGCACCCACCACCACTCCTTGCTAATTTTTCTATTTTTAGTAGAGATGGGGTTTCGTCATGTTAGTCAGGCTGGTCTCAAACTCCTGACCTCAGGTGATCCACCCACCTCAGCCTCCCAAAGTGCTGGGATTACAGGCATGAGCCACCTGTCTCATAGGTATCTGTTCCTCATATTTCCGCATGTGAGAACTTGAGGGCAGGACTTTTCCTATTTTGTCCCCACAGGACCCAGCACAATGTCTTACACATGGCCCTCCATCAGTATTTTTAGAATGGAAAAATTACTTTTGCCGGTGACATTTCCCTTATATCAGTGGAAACTTACATGCTCTGGATAATGTTTCAAAATTTTCATATTAGTTAAGATTATCTCATAACTTTTCTCCTATTTTTAAAACTTTGGAAGTCTTATTAATGCAGCTGACTATAATCATTAAAGCACAATTTTTTAAATAAAGCAAATTCTGATACCAAATTCTGGATCAAACCAAGACAAAAAGGAGAATAGCTATCATGTCAGGTTACCTTCCACTTTGAGTGTTCACAATTTAATTACCATATGGCTACCAACTGATTATTAAATCAGTTGGGTGGAGAAGGATTGGACTGGGTTTATACCTATCCAAATCCTTTCACTTAACATGACAAGTAGAAGTAAAACTAAGATAATACCCAAAAACTTCAACCCGATTTTAAGTCTGTTGTTTGGATTTATACCTATCCAAATCCTTTCAGTTAACATGACAAATAGAAGTAAAACTAAGATAATACCCAAAACTTCAACCAGATTTCAAGTTCAATGTATTTTCTCTGTAATCACCTTATTGTCTTCTTCAGTGAATTTTGTCTCATTGACCAAAATTCCTCTTTGGCCTCATCTTTACCTTCAATGTCTCAGTTCTGATTCTCTCTCTCACACTATTGGCCTCCTTCTCACTTAAATTGCCTTCTACCAAATGGAAGCCAGAGTCAGTCTTTTCAGTAGGGATATCTTACATTTAAGAATTTTTTATATCCCTCCATTTTCCATCGATAACAATTTCCCGATTCCAGTTCTACAATATTTTATGCCAAGCGTCCAAGCATTGTCAGAGAAAATTCTAAAATTGTTATGTACAAATGCATACCAAATAGTTTGAATGCATACTTTTAAAAATTTTATTGCAGCCTGTTTTTTTTCTCACCAAAATTGTTACCTACTCTGGTTTTAAATCTTGCTCCACTGCCCTATCCCATCAAATAATCTGATTAAGTGGATTTTAGTCATCCAGGATTAACTTCCTCTTTTTAAAATCTTAACTTTAAAATTGCACTTTCTCAAAGAATGATGTGCCATTTGGTTTACCAAAGACTACTGTTCTCTTTGTAATTCTATCCTGTTCTCCTAATCTAAGACTTTGTGTCTTAGCTCAGGCTGCCATAACAAATGCAGCAGACTAAATGGCTTACACTAGAGAAATTTACTGTCTCACAATTCTGGAATCTGGAAGTCCAAGACCTAGGTACCCATAGTATTGGATTCTTCTGATGCTTCTCCCCTTGGCTTGCAGATGGCTTTTCTCTTGCTGTGACCTCACATGGTCTTTACTCTGTGTCTCTGCACACTCCTGGTGTTTCTCTGTATATCCTAATCTCCTCTTCTTGGACACCAGTCAGATTGGATTAGGGCCCACCCTCATGTCTTCATTTTAACTTAATCACCTCTTCAAAAGCCCAATCTCCAAATATAGTCACAGCCTGAGGTTCTGGAGGTTGGGGCCTCAACCTATGAAAAAATGAAAAATTACTACTCGACACTGCAATTCCTTCTGAAGGGATTAGCACCTATAAAAAGAAACATCAGGACTTCTTCTAGGCCTTTGCTATTTATGTAACAGAAACTTTGAGCAGATTGGTGGGTTTTGTACATGAGCAAGTGGGCCAGGAACTGAGTCGTATTCATCTTCAACAAATATTTACTCTATGCCTATAATGTGGTGTCGGGAATCGAGAGGGGAAAGACCAAAATTGTTCTTCAATAATAGAGCAAAAAGAATTTGGAGTTCTTGAAGGCAGCTTGGAAGGGAAAGAATGAGGAAGATGAAATGGAGCCAACATAGGGTGGGAAAGTTCAGGATGCTGCCTAGGCCGGGAGTGCTGGTGATAATATCCCCAGAGGTAGAATGGCCAGAAGCTCTTTCTGAGCGGCAGCAGCGAATTTTAAGTTGCTTTCATTCTTAAGACGTAAATGCTTCTGTATCTGCAAATTTTAAGACTACTGCATTTGTGGGATCAGCATGTGTTTAAACCAAGGAAAAGGGCTGAATTTCATGTCTCCACTGAGCCACTGTGGAGGGAAGACAACCAATCAGTCAGCTTGGTGGAAAGTTTTCTCACATAGCACACATACAGTAGAAGCAGAATGTTGGAATCAGAGGTAAGCACAAAAGCATAAGTCACCTACGAATTCACAAAAAATTCTGAAGAAGGAATTGGGCATTTAAAAGTTTTATTAAAAAGCATTTAAGTCATGTAAAAAAAAAAAAAAAAGGATAAATACCATAAATTTCCAGGTAGACACACCAGCCAGCATAAGAAATGCATTATCAATGTATTTGAAGCTCCCTGTGTTTCTTCAATATTGTTTCCCTCCCACTCCACTCTAGATATAACCCCCATCTTCAATTTGATATTTGTCACCCCCAAAGTCATTGGATGTCCCACAAATAGCAAAATAAAGTTCAGTTCAATCTTGTCTATGTCTAAGGCAATTCTGACATGTGGTTTATGAATACATAATTTGTGCATCCCTGATGCCAGGCAGCTACTTGGTATATAATATGTTCAAATCAGATAATAAATACACATCAACACAATTACACACACACATACACACACACACATACCTTTATGTAAAGCATTTATACATAAAAACATTGTAGTTATAAATGTAATATACATAAATATCTTGACTATTTCAAGGTATTCAGGATATCTGAGGTTTATTCAATTCTATTTCATTTTAACAACTAAACACAAATCAATACATTATCTGTTTTTATAATAACAGTCTTCTTGGGGCTTAAAAATTTTTAAATATGTAATATACTCTGATTTCCCTGAAAGCCACAAACCAATTTTCTTCTCAGCACTAGGCACCCAATTACAACATTTAAAATTAAAAGTGGGCGGAGCAAGATGGCCGAATAGGAGCAGCTCCAGTCTCCAACTCCCAGCGCGAGCGACACAGAAGACCGGTGATTTCTGCATTTTCAACTGAGGTACTGGGTTCATCTCACTGGGGAGTGCCTGACGATCGGTGCTGGTCAGCTGCTGCAGCCCGACCAGCGAGAGCTGAAGCAGGGCGAGGCATTGCCTCACCTGGGAAGCGCAAGGGGGAAGGGAGTCCCTTTTCCTAGCCAGGGGAACTGAGACACACAACACCTGGAAAATCGGGTAACTCCCACCCCAATACTGCGCTTTAGGAAACAGGCACACCAGGAGATCATATCCCACACCTGGCCGGGAGGGTCCCACACCCACGGAGCCTCCCTCGTTGCTAGCGCAGCAGTCTGTGATCTACCGGCAAGGCAGCAGCGAGGCTGGGGGAGGGGCGCCCGCCATTGCTGAGGCTTAAGTAGGTAAACAAAGCTGCTGGGAAGCTCGAACTGGGTGGAGCTCACAGCAGCTCAAGGAAACCTGCCTGTGTCTGTAGACTCCACCTCTGGGGACAGGGCACAGTAAACTAAGACACACAGACACCTCTGCACAGACGCAAACGACTCTGTCTGACAGCTTTGAAGAGAGCAGTGGATCTCCCAACACGGAGGCTGAGATCTGAGAAGGGACAGACTCCCTGCTCAAGCGGGTCCCTGACCCCTGAGTAGCCTAACTGGGAGACATCCCCCACTAGGGGCAGTCTGATACCCCACACCTCACAGGGTGGAGTACACCCCTGAGAGGAAGCTTCCAAAGCAAGAATCAGACAGGTACACTCGCTGTTCAGAAATATTCTATCTTCTGCAGCCTCTGCTGCTGATACCCAGGCAAACAGGGTCTGGAGTGGACCTCAAGCAATCTCCAACAGACCTACAGCTGAGGGTCCTGACTGTTAGAAGGAAAACTATCAAACAGGAAGGACACCTACACCAAAACCCCATCAGTACATCACCATCATCAAAGACCAGAGGCAGATAAAACCACAAAGATGGGGAAAAAGCAGGGCAGAAACGCTGGAAATTCAAAAAATAAGAGCGCATCTCCCCCGGCAAAGGAGCGCAGCTCGTCGCCAGCAACGGATCAAAGCTGGATGGAGAATGACTTTGACGAGATGAGAGAAGAAGGCTTCAGTCCATCAAATTTCTCAGAGCTAAAGGAGGAATTACGTACCCAGCGCAAAGAAACTAAAAATCTTGAAAAAAAAGTGGAAGAATTGATGGCTAGAGTAATTAATGCAGAGAAGGTCCTAAACGAAATGAAAGAGATGAAAACCATGACACGAGAAATACGTGACAAATGCACAAGCTTCAGTAACCGACTCGATCAACTGGAAGAAAGAGTATCAGCGATTGAGGATCAAATGAATGAAATGAAGCGAGAAGAGAAACCAAAAGAAAAAAGAAGAAAAAGAAACGAACAAAGCCTGCAAGAAGTATGGGATTATGTAAAAAGACCAAATCTACGTCTGATTGGGGTGCCTGAAAGTGAGGGGGAAAATGGAACCAAGTTGGAAAACACTCTTCAGGATATCATCCAGGAGAACTTCCCCAACCTAGTAGGGCAGGCCAACATTCAAATCCAGGAAATACAGAGAACGCCACAAAGATACTCCTCGAGAAGAGCAACTCCAAGACACATAATTGCCAGATTCACCAAAGTTGAAATGAAGGAAAAAATCTTAAGGGCAGCCAGAGAGAAAGGTCGGGTTACCCACAAAGGGAAGCCCATCAGACTAACAGCAGATCTCTCCGCAGAAACTCTACAAGCCAGAAGAGAGTGGGGGCCAATATTCAACATTCTTAAAGAAAAGAATTTTAAACCCAGAATTTCATATCCAGCCAAACTAAGTTTCATAAGTGAAGGAGAAATAAAATCCTTTACAGATAAGCAAATGCTTAGAGATTTTGTCACCACTAGGCCTGCCTTACAAGAGATCCTGAAGGAAGCACTAAACATGGAAAGGAACAACCGGTACCAGCCATTGCAAAAACATGCCAAAATGTAAAGACCATTGAGGCTAGGAAGAAACTGCATCAACTAATGAGCAAAATAACCAGTTAGTATCATAATGGCAGGATCAAGTTCACACATAACAATATTAACCTTAAATGTAAATGGACTAAATGCTCCAATTAAAAGACACAGACTGGCAAACTGGATAAAGAGTCAAGACCCATCAGTCTGCTGTATTCAGGAGACCCATCTCACACGCAGAGACATACATAGGCTCAAAATAAAGGGATGGAGGAAGATTTACCAAGCAAATGGAGAACAAAAAAAAGCAGGGGTTGCAATACTAGTCTCTGATAAAACAGACTTTAAACCATCAAAGATCAAAAGAGACAAAGAAGGCCATTACATAATGGTAAAGGGATCAATTCAACAGGAAGAGCTAACTATCCTAAATATATATGCACCCAATACAGGAGCACCCAGATTCATAAAGCAAGTCCTTAGAGACTTACAAAGAGACTTAGACTCCCATACAATAATAATGGGAGACTTCAACACTCCACTGTCAACATTAGACAGATCAACGAGACAGAAAGTTAACAAGGATATCCAGGAATTGAACTCATCTCTGCAACAAGCAGACCTAATAGACATCTATAGAACTCTCCACCCCAAATCAACAGAATATACATTCTTCTCAGCACCACATCATACTTACTCCAAAATTGACCACGTAATTGGAAGTAAAGCACTCCTCAGCAAATGTACAAGAACAGAAATTATAACAAACTGTCTCTCAGACCACAGTGCAATCAAACTAGAACTCAGGACTAAGAAACTCACTCAAAACCGCTCAACTACATGGAAACTGAACAACCTGCTCCTGAATGACTACTGGGTACATAACGAAATGAAGGCAGAAATAAAGATGTTCTTTGAAACCAATGAGAACAAAGATACAACATACCAGAATCTCTGGGACACATTTAAAGCAGTGTGTAGAGGGAAATTTATAGCACTAAATGCCCACAAGAGAAAGCAGGAAAGATGTAAAATTGACACTCTAACATCGCAATTAAAAGAACTAGAGAAGCAAGAGCAAACACATTCGAAAGCTAGCAGAAGGCAAGAAATAACTAAGATCAGAGCAGAACTGAAGGAGATAGAGACACAAAAAACCCTCCAAAAAATCAATGAATCTAGGAGTTGGTTTTTTGAAAAGATCAACAAAATTGACAGACCACTAGCCAGACTAATAAAGAAGAAAAGAGAGAAGAATCAAATCGACGCAATTAAAAATGATCAAGGGGATATCACCACCGACCCCACAGAAATACAAACTACCATCAGAGAATACTATAAACACCTCTACGCAAATAAACTGGAAAATCTAGAAGAAATGGATAATTTCCTGGACACTTACACTCTTCCAAGACTAAACCAGGAAGAAGTTGAATCCCTGAATAGACCAATAGCAGGCTCTGAAATTGAGGCAACAATTAATAGCCTACCAACCAAAAAAAGTCCAGGACCAGATGGATTCACAGCTGAATTCTACCAGAGGTACAAAGAGGAGTTGGTACCATTCCTTCTGAAACTATTCCAATCAATAGAAAAAGAGGGAATCCTCCCTAACTCATTTTATGAGGCCAACATCATCCTGATACCAAAGCCCAGCAGAGACACAACAAAAAAAGAGAATTTTAGACCAATATCCCTGATGAACATCGATGCAAAAATCCTCAATAAAATACTGGCAAACCGGATTCAGCAACACATCAAAAAGCTTATCCACCATGATCAAGTGGGCTTCATCCCTGGGATGCAAGGCTGGTTCAACATTCGCAAATCAATAAACATAATCCAGCATATAAACAGAACCAAAGACAAGAACCACATGATTATCTCAATTGATGCAGAAAAGGCTTTTGACAAAATTCAACAGCCCTTCATGCTAAAAACGCTCAATAAATTCGGTATTGATGGAACGTACCTCAAAATAATAAGAGCTATTTATGACAAACCCACAGCCAATATCATACTGAATGGGCAAAAACTGGAAAAATTCCCTTTGAAAACTGGCACAAGACAGGGATGCCCTCTCTCACCACTCCTATTCAACATAGTGTTGGAAGTTCTGGCTAGGGCAATCAGGCAAGAGAAAGAAATCAAGGGTATTCAGTTAGGAAAAGAAGAAGTCAAATTGTCCCTGTTTGCAGATGACATGATTGTATATTTAGAAAACCCCATTGTCTCAGCCCAAAATCTCCTTAAGCTGATAAGCAACTTCAGCAAAGTCTCAGGATACAAAATTAATGTGCAAAAATCACAAGCATTCTTATACACCAGTAACAGACAAACAGAGAGCCAAATCAGGAATGAACTTCCATTCACAATTGCTTCAAAGAGAATAAAATACCTAGGAATCCAACTTACAAGGGATGTAAAGGACCTCTTCAAGGAGAACTACAAACCACTGCTCAGTGAAATCAAAGAGGACACAAACAAATGGAAGAACATACCATGCTCATGGATAGGAAGAATCAATATTGTGAAAATGGCCATACTGCCCAAGGTAATTTATAGATTCAATGCCATCCCCATCAAGCTACCAATGAGTTTCTTCACAGAATTGGAAAAAACTGCTTTAAAGTTCATATGGAACCAAAAAAGAGCCCGCATCTCCAAGACAATCCTAAGTCAAAAGAACAAAGCTGGAGGCATCACGCTACCTGACTTCAAACTATACTACAAGGCTACAGTAACCAAAACAGCATGGTACTGGTACCAAAACAGAGATATAGACCAATGGAACAGAACAGAGTCCTCAGAAATAATACCACACATCTACAGCCATTTGATCTTTGACAAACCTGAGAGAAACAAGAAATGGGGAAAGGATTCCCTATTTAATAAATGGTGCTGGGAAAATTGGCTAGCCATAAGTAGAAAGCTGAAACTGGATCCTTTCCTTACTCCTTATACGAAAATTAATTCAAGATGGATTAGAGACTTAAATGTTAGACCTAATACCATAAAAATCCTAGAGGAAAACCTAGGTAGTACCATTCAGGACATAGGCATGGGCAAAGATTTCATGTCTAAAACACCAAAAGCAATGGCAGCAAAAGCCAAAATTGACAAATGGGATCTCATTAAACTAAAGAGCTTCTGCACAGCAAAAGACACTACCATCAGAGTGAACAGGCAACCTACAGAATGGGAGAAAATTTTTGCAATCTACTCATCTGACAAAGGGCTAATATCCAGAACCTACAAAGAACTCAAACAAATTTACAAGAAAAAAACAAACAACCCCATCAAAAAGTGGGCAAAGGACATGAACAGACATTTCTCAAAAGAAGACATTCATACAGCCAACAGACACATGAAAAAATGCTCATCATCACTGGCCATCAGAGAAATGCAAATCAAAACCACAATGAGATACCATCTCACACCAGTTAGAATGGCAATCATTAAAAAGTCAGGAAACAACAGGTGCTGGAGAGGATGTGGAGAAATAGGAACACTTTTACACTGTTGGTGGTATTGTAAACTAGTTCAACCATTATGGAAAACAGTATGGCGATTCCTCAAGGATCTAGAACTAGATGTACCGTATGACCCAGCCATCCCATTACTGGGTATATACCCAAAGGATTATAAATTATGCTGCTATAAAGACACATGCACACGTATGTTTATTGCAGCACTATTCACAATAGCAAAGACTTGGAATCAACCCAAATGTCCATCAGTGACAGATTGGATTAAGAAAATGTGGCACATATACACCATGGAATACTATGCAGCCATAAAAAAGGATGAGTTTGAGTCCTTTGTAGGGACTTGGATGCAGCTGGAATCCATCATTCTTAGCAAACTATCACAAGAACAGAAAACCAAACACCGCATGTTCTCACTCATAGGTGGGAACTGAACAATGAGATCACTCGGACTCAGGAAGGGGAACATCACACACCGGGGCCTATCATGGGGAGGGGGGAGGGGGGAGGGATTGCATTGGGAGTTATACCTGATGTAAATGACGAGTTGATGGGTGCAGCACAGCAACATGGCACAAGTATACATATGTAACAAACCTGCACGTTATGCACATGTACCCTACAACTTAAAGTATAATAATAATAAATAAATTAAAAAAAAAAAATAAATAAAAAAAAATAAAATAAAATTAAAAGTTACTGTGGGTTTTCTGCTCAGTTGCAATTAATTCTGAAATTTATGTTTAGAAGGACATGTTTTTCTCAAATCTCTCAGGTATCAATTAATTGTATAAGCATGATTATTCATTGTTTGAGGTAATCTAAGACACCATTTTTCTTTGTGAACATTGAATACTTTTATTAGCAGATATCACATTTAGAATATTGGGCTGAAGGACAGGAAACATGCGAAATTCATATATTCTCAAGTTTGTCCAGTGTGTTTGGAGAAAAGTGCTTAATTCTCTTTCTTTTAAAAGATAATACCAGCAACCAATGAACTGTATCTTTAAACACTAAAGCAGGAAATGAGCTATGTCCTTATCTGAGGAACGTGTATTGCGTGATTGCTGATAAACACAGTGCTGTTTCTGGAGGTGATTTGCAAAGTCAGAGTTATATACACCCATAAAGCATCACTGCATCCAAAGGAATCTGAAGAGTCAAACTCCAAAAGGAAGGGGAACTCCATCCCAGCTGTCTCTGCTGCAACATGGTGGAGCATGTAAAGTCTTACAAACTCACCCCAGTTAGGAAACCGATGAACACTTGAGGGACTATGGAACATTCGGTACTGTGCTAGGGATCCTGAGAACCACAGACATATTAAGCAGGCATGATCTTTCCATAAGACACTCACAAGGCCATTGGAGGAAATAAGGCACCTATAAAGGAGGGAGCCACCTTTGAGGTTGGAATGATCAGGCAAGACACAGGCTTTAGGGTCTGTTTTAGTCTGTTCCTGTTCTCAAATATTTTATTATAGTAGCAGGACCAGACTGAGACAGACTCCAAACCCAAAGAACATAAATTTGGCCTGACACGGTGGCTCACACGTGTAATCCCAACAGTTTGGGAGATGAAGGCAGGAGGATCACTTGAGCCCAGGAGTTCGAGGCTGCAGTGAGCTGTGATTGTGCCATTGCACTCCCGCCTGGGCAACAAAGCAAGACCTCTCTATAAATAAATAAATAAACAAACAAACAAACAGAAATTTATTACCCACAGTTCTGAAGGCTTGGAAGTCTAAAATCAAGGCACTAGTAGATTTGGTGTCTGGTGAGGAGTCATTATCTACTTCATAGATGGCGCCTTCTTGCTGTGACCTCACACAACAGAAAGGGTGAACAAGTTCCACTGAGCTTCTTTGATAAGTGCACTCATCCCATTCTTGAGCTCATGACCTAATCACCTCCTAAAGACTCCATCTCTTTAATACTGTTGCACTGGAAGTTAGGCTTCAACATATAAATTTTGAACCAATATTCAGACTATAACAGGTTTTCCAAAATATTAAATAATTTTCCAAAATATTAATATTATTAATCCTCTAATGTAGGATTTCAGGGTGGATTACTTTTAGGTAAAGAATCACTATATACAAAAGCATGATGTTTGTGTCAGGAAAGGATAAATAGATTTGCCTGGCTGGAATAAAGGATTCTGGTAGGGCAGTAGAGAAAAATAGGTAGAATGGGAAAAGTAGGTTGGAGCCAGAACATGGGATCTTCAAGGCCAAATCGAAAGTAAACAATAGGGAATCTTCCCTGGCCCCATTTTTTGTTCTTTTTTTTTTTTTTTTTTTTCTGTGAAGAGAGGAACATGATTTAAAAAAAAAAAAAAAAAATTAAGGCATTGTATACAGAAAAGCCATAGTAGAATAAGATGCATAAATCCTATTTTTCAGGTTTCTTATTTTTCTTATGTTCCACTCCTGAATAATGTTGTCACCTCCTTTTGATACTTTGAGACTCGAAACTAAATCATCTTCAGCTTCTCATTTTAACTTCTACTCCACGCCAAGTCCTCATAATCTAATTTTCAGGTACTTTGCACAGTATGCAGCACCTAGCATAATCATCTCTTAGTAAGTGTGTGTTGAATCAACACCTGAGTTGGACAATGGGTTACATTTCTCATCTCCTTTCCCTTCTTTCCTTCTCTCTACTGCTTACTCCGTTCTGGCCCTTCTATTTGGACTTTTTTACTCATTTCTCTCCTCTCTGAACCATCCTGCATATGGCAACCAGTGTGATTGTTCTCCATCATATGTCAATCACATCACTACCTCGTTAGTAAAACAAAACCCAAAATACAAAATGTCAATGGATTCTTATAGGAAGAAAAGTACAGGATCTATGAGGACAAGTTATTCTGGGATATGGCTCCAGCCCATCTGTCTCACCTCACTGCTTAATATACTCCCCTGCCTGTTCTGTGTCTAATCCAATTAGTGTCTTCCCTAATTACAATGATTTCATTAGGAAATCAGATGAATCCTAATTTTCCACCACACTGATGCAAACATCGAGCTGCCTTCTTCCTTCACCCCACCAGGAGATCTCAGCTCATCCACCAGCCCTTTGGAATTAGCAAAACCAAGGTAGAGCCAACTAACTTTTGCCCCAAATCTGAAGTGTAGAGTTTTATAAACCAAAAGAAATAATTTCCTTCACATTGGAAAATGGGAGGGAGGTGAGGGGGAGAGAGGGGTGGGACACAGAACTATAAGATGAAGGGTGGGAAGAGGGAAAAGTCAGAAATAAGATGCATTCAGAACCCTTCAAGCTGCATGGCCCTCCTCAGTGTGGTGTAAGGGACAAGTCAATCAGATGCAATCAAAATTCCCAGCCCTGATCTGCATTGCTCCATGGTGTCTACTCAATCTTTAAGCAAAACAATTTTATGAATCTTCCTTTAGTTCACTTTGTGTCTGGTCTGAGGAAGGACACAAGAAGTGAATAGTACTCAGTCTCTGACCAACATATAGAGCGCCTGCAAAGTTGGGTTAAGCAGCCCCATGGTCTACCTTGTTGTGAATTTTGAAGTGCATCCATGTGCTACAGAGAAAGAATCACAAACAAGAGGTCTTCTGGGCTTCCTGCTTTGGGGAGCTTTCCCTGGCAGCAGTGGGAATAAAGGATCTCTACAGCTGAAAAGTTTTTCTTTCCTTTTTTTTTTTTTTTTTTAGACAAGGCCTTGTTCTGTTGCCCAGGCTGGAGTGCAGTGGCATGATCATGGCTCTCTGCAGCCTTGACTGACCTCCCGGGGTTCAAGCCGTCCTCCCACCTCAGCCTCCCTAGTTGTTAAGACTACAGGTGCACATCACCACACCCAGCTAGTTTGTTTTATTTTTTTTTTATAGAGACAGGGCTTGGCCGTGTTGCCCAAAAGTTATTTTCATTGAACTGATTTTGAGGAGGTCCCCGGGAGATAAAGAGTAGGGTTAAGGTGGGCTTGGTGGGGAGGGAGCTTGTTAAACACAGACCCTAGAGACATGTCCATATACTGTGAGATTACACCAAGTCAATATTATGAATCAGACTTTGCTTGTAAAAGCACAGCTATGGGCCTTGCAGTGTGGCTATTTCCGCTTTTCATTTCATCTTCTAACTCCAGAAGGAAAAGGAACTGTCTGTGTGGGTTTCCTGCTAGATGTATTACAATATCACATTCCTTTGGAATTGCCTCACATTCTTGACATAGTGGGAAATGGGAAATTCACCTAGTGAAGCAGAAACTCACATCTCCTAAAACTATCATCAAGGAGACCTAAGTCCCCTTAGAATTCACTTCCAGAGTTTCCCCATGTACTGGCCAAGGGCGTGCTTGACATGAAACCAGACACGGGAAGTTCTCTGAGGTCCTGCTTTGTTTCTGTCAGATTACAAATTCCTAGAAGACAAGATCCATGTTTCTGCCTAAGTCTGTGTGCTTAGTAAATGCTTGATCACTTAGTTGGTGCTGTTAAGATTTTCTCAGACATTTGTCAAGCAGATACAGCCTTTCATGCAGTCAGGTACTTGTTTATGTGATCTGACTTCAAAGGCCAGAAAGGGGAAAAAAAAACGATGTTCAGTAATTCTCAGTTGATGAGTGAGAAACTCCTCAGCTCCCTACCTTCCCCCTCATCCAGCTATAAGACTTAAAATACAAACAATAGTCACTCTTTTCTTGTCTGTTAAACGTAAAATGTTTGCCTCGGAAGGTTGAGACTTCCCTAAATCACACAGAAAATAATTCTATTCAATTTGGATAATAAACATTTATTTATCCCCTTCTATTTGCAAGGCATGTATAAGGTTTTTGGGGTGAGAGGGCCACCTACAAGTCTTGAGCTCATAGCCTAGAAAGCCTGAGGCTTGGTGGTGTGTATCCTGACTCAGCTGCTTCCTAGCTGTGTGACTTTAGGCAAATGAGTGAACCTCCCTGAGCCTGTCTTCCCGACATGTAATATGAGAATAATAATAATTCCCACTCGCAGGACTGCTGTGAGGATTGATTAGATAATATCTGGACTTTACACAGACCTTTACCCATGGTCAGGACTTGATGACTGACACCATTATTACTGTTTTTATTGTTGTGGTATTTGCATTTGTTCTCCTTACTGTAATGACTGTTGAAAAAGCTTTCCTGAGATATGAGCAGTGATTAACCCGCTGGGTCAAACTGCATTTGCAGAGTAGCTGCTCAGTCATCTGTCTGGGCTCTAAAGACAAAAGACAGAAATTTTTGGCACTAGGGTCTAAACCTGGGAGGAAGCATACCACGCTGAACAATGCTGGTGAAGGGTCACAGCCACTGGATATTAGGAAGGCTCTGGGTGTTGGGGTAAAGAAAGTACTAGAAGTACTTTTTCACTCAGAAAGTACTAGAAGTCACTGAGGAGAGATCTATCAATGCTGCCCCTTCACTTAGGTCCAGCAAGAATCAGTGGAACAAGGATTGTGAAATGTAAGCACTTCTACTCCTCTACTGAGTTCTGGAGGTTTGAGAGCAGCACAAATAGTTGCTTTGTGTCATTTCTGCGACTGGCTCCTTCCTTTTTCTTACTTACAGGGAATTCTGTAGGAGTGCAATTTGAGGTCAAAATACATAAGCATTTAAGACATTGCTTTGCTTCAAATCCTTGAACAAATATTAACTTATTCATCATCTCATTACCCCTGAGAGTTGGGAAAGCAGAGCCCAAATAGAGGTTAGAATGTTATAATCCCATCTATAAATTACAGTGCTTGTCATATTTACTAAATGAAGGCTTTAAGATTTTAGGAAGCTTTTCTAAATGTGATCTCTCTATCCCTATCATAGGATTTGCTCAAAATGGATTTGCAAAGAGAAAAAAAATTTAATGTCACACTGCCATGATAAGCCAACCAACCATCTCATAGATCAAAGGAGAGAGGCAGAGAAAGAAAAAGGAGAAGGAGGAAGAAGAAGAGGAGGAGGAGGAGGAGGAGATGGAGGAAAGGAAAACCAAAAGGAGGAGAAGCCCCTTCTTACTTTGGATTAGTGTTAAACTAAATAGTTCACTATATTTTAGCTGGGAAAACATTAGTTGAAAAGATATTTGTCAACCACGAACATCTGAAAGGGAAGCACTCCAAAGATTTTCACTGTTTATGTTCAAATTACAACATGTGCAGACAGTTGTGCAACTGAAAGTCCTTTCAAACAACAGCTACAAAAGAGATTGGTCAGTTAGGACAGGAATAGAAAGTGGAAACTTAGAAGACTGGCTACTCCTTGTGTATGATCGCTGGGGTGAGTCTGCGCTGGGAAATTTTTACAAACGGTGTCCTTTGCAGATATGAGAGGGGGATGTCAAACTTCTGAGTGATCACTGTGGGTCCCCAGTTTAGACATCTTCTCTGGCCCAAGGTGGCACTCGTTGTTCTTTTTCCATGGGACACAAGGACCTTACCATCCTTCCATCTTATAAGCCTTCTGTCATGATTTTTCCTTCATCCTAGATAGCCTTAATTTGGGCTAGGTCTCCAGGTTCCCCCACTTTCTTCTGTACCATCCATACCCCTTACCCATCCTCTGTAAATTCTTTTCTAGGGTTTTACTGAGAACTACAGAGAAATAGGCTAGGGAAAACAGACATGGGGAGTTACATAGTTAACGTACACTTTGACATCACCTAGTCATTTTCCTGAGTATATAGATAACTATTATTACTGGTTATAAGGTCCACGAGAAGCCTTTATCCTTTTCTGGAAACCAAGAAAGCATCCGCCCTCACTCAGTCCTAAGGGGAGAATCTTTATGGGTGAAACAATAAAATGGATAATGAGAAATTCTGATGTCCTCAAGCATACATTCAGATGTCCCCACTGAGCATCATTTGTGTATCAAGGGAACTCCAGAGAGATGATCCACAATTCAGTGTGTCCCTTTGGCCATAGAGAGGTCACCTTAGTCTGGAAATAATGATGATAATAATGTTAAAGAAACCTAACTAAACAAGTCCTTTTTCTCTATCCCATGTAATGTTTTATATCTGACCTCATAGAGGACCAGCCTTACTGTTTTGTACTCTTCTCTGCAGCTGGGTAGGTAAACAGAAATTGAGGCTCCAGGTTGCCGGGTGGTTCACAGTGATGGTGCTTTTCAAAGTCCTTTGGATGGACAGGGAACCGGTTTCCCCACCACCATTTCTGACTAGCACTTCCCCACCTTCCCTGAACAGATGATGCACTAAACCCTGGTGAGGTTTCTAGCCTTCAGGAAACTGTTCCAAGGCTATCAAAGAATAGGGAGATGCAACTGGAGCACTCTACATCCCAAGAAGACAGCCCTCCGGTCCTCTCCCAACATCCTAACTCTCCCCTTTCATTATTTCTACATCTTCTTTGCCTTTACAGCTCTGCCTCATTTAGTCTTTCTGATTCTATCACCCTTTCCCTGGATGCCCAGTTGCTGGTTCCTTTCCTGTTATTTCAAATTCTGGAGGCTCAGGCTGAAAGTCACTAGCTTTTGTGTCTGCTCATAAGAGAAGAATGGGATCTAGACTCAAAAGGAGAGTGGGTACAGGTGCAGTGGCTCACACCTGTAATCCCAGCACTTTGGGAAGCTGAGGTGGGCAGATCACCTGAGGTCAGGAGTTCAAGACCAGCCTGGCCAACATGGTTAAACACCATCTCTACTAAAAATACCAAAAAATTAGCGGGGCGTGGTGGTGGGTGTCTATAATCTCAGATACTCAGAAGGCTGAGGCAGGAGAATCACTTGAATCCAAGAGGTGGAGGTTGCAGTGAGCCAAGATTGTGCCACTGCACTCCAGCCTGGGTAACAGAGTGAGACTTTGTCAAAAAAAAAAAAAATAGTGAGCTCTGGTTCTGCAGATGGAAGAGACAGTAACAGGGGGCAATGCCCCAGGATGGGGTTGGATTTCTCCCACCAAACCTACAATTATGCACAGTTCATAACCATAAGGAGTCATTTCCTAATGAAGATTATGTCATTAACGCCATCTGAAGAATGTGTATGCCTCCTATTCACATGACTTTGACCCTGTTTGGGGGATATGATCATCTCGCCTTATATTGTCTGAATTGAAGCCCTCCATGACTTGATGTCTCCAATAAGTCTCCTCACATTCATGACAAATGTGCCTGAACCATATCTCTAATCCAAGGCTTTCTCACTTGACACTAGTTACCTTTTACTAGCCACAATTATAAGAATAAGAGCAAGCATGCATTATCTTGCTTCAGTCTCACAATAATTCCACAAGGAAGGCATCCCCATTTCTTGAGAAGGACATTGAACTTAGAGAGGTTATGTCATTTGCTCAAACTCACACAACTTTGCCAGGGTGGATCTAATTAGAAGCAAGATCCATCTGATTGTGTTGTGTCTGGTATGTTCCATGGTGCCATTGACAACAGCATGGCACAAGGGCACCACTTGCCCTGTCACACCTGAGACAGGCATTACAAGTTGATTACGACACTTCTCTCTGGAGCTAGTCTGTGTTTACCTGCAGAATGCTCATCAACAGCCCCTGTGGGTTGATCAGAGTCATTATGTTGGGTTGTTATGTAGTTTGCAATCTCTGTCTCAGGCCATTTCTCCACCAGATCACTTCAGCATCAATACCACCTCTTATCTCTTAATGGAGACACATCACCAAAGGGCAATCATCACATGTCTCTGAGAGTGGCTCTCCTGGTCAAAAATCCATCATGATAACTAAGAGGAACATTTGTCTGTGTCTTAGAAAAAGCCTTAGCTACCTCTTCAAAGGTTTGGCAATAGGAGGTTTCTACTGAAGATAATAAAATGAAACTTGCAGCAGCTCAACTGTCCTTGGCCACTACTTTTAGCTCTAAGCACACACACACACACACACACACACACACACACACACTCCATTGCCCCTACTTCTGCTCACACCTTGCATATGAATTCAGAGGGCAGGTGAATCACATCACTCTTACTAAAACCCACTCCATGCCCAGAGTGTCATCACACTTTAAGAGACCTCAGTGAGGGCAGTAAATGTCAACTCCATTAGTCTTTCCTTGCAGAAAGAATGACTGAGGCCCAGACAGGCAGGGGGTTTCCATATCACCACTCTCAGTTACTGAAAGAGGCCATAGCAAAATGTAAGGCTCCCAGCATAGGGCCTTCTTCTTCTTCCATAAAATGCACCACCTTGGACAGTCAAAATAAGTGATTTAACTTCTACTTTCTTCAAAAACCATGAAAACTCAACACCCCCATCACTGATGCAGGGAACTACGTAAAAACTTTGTCCTCTTCTGAATTGAAAGATATCATAGTAAAACTAATGCACAATATCCAAGATTTTGCTCCTTGATATTAAGTTCATGGATCATTCTAGCAAAATTGATGCCATATAGTCCTGATTTGTATACTTTAAAATTTTATCACTGTGTTGCTTGCTCAACAATTACTTGATACTCAAGGTTTTCTTTCTTTTTCATTTTGCATAAATAAGTACATGAAGCCTTTCCCCCTTAAAAATTGGAAGGCAAGCGAGGCCAGGACTAGGTGTCCTTGGACACCAAATGCTGGAACGGCCTCACACATAGATGGCAAATAGGGCTTTAGTATGGCCAAGTTGGCTATTTCCACTTGTATTCCAGCTGCCATGCCACACCACCTCACCTCTGCCCATCCGCCCCCAGATCTTCAGTGGTGGTGAGCGGGAAGAAGGCTGATCTCATGTGTCTACCAGAGATATTACTCATAAATGCCCTCATAATTCCCAGATGCTCTCATACTTTCTATGGGATAATACACTATGTCTTTTTCGAGCCAACACCCTAATTCTGCAAATGATATTCACTGGTGCCTTGAGCAGGAGGCAAAGAGGCCCACAAAACTCTCTCATAGGACCAAGACGTTAGGTCCAGTAGGAGCAAACCTGCCTTCCAGCCAGACACGCAAACCATCTCACACTCAGTAGAGTCTGAGAAGTCATCTTGAGGAGCTCAGGTAGAAGATGCTTCCCTTGTTAAAAAATAAAGCACACACAAAAAAAACCTTCAAAACTCTTGTTCATATGATGTGGATCAAGATCTATAGTAGATGAATAAGAAAAGAACTGGCCTAGGGCTGCCAAATTCTTTCTAAAACTGGGATTCTTTTCAGTTCTGGGGAAGATAGAGTTGCACTGGAAGAGAATTTGACCCATTGAAAAATAACAGTTTTATGATGCTTTCCTATAAGTCTAGACTAGCAAATGGGCCAGTTCTAAAAATGTCTTTGTATTTATGCCTTGAGAGATATTTATCTACATTGTAGGGTTTTTGGAACAAAGAGAACAGTTTCCTTTTTCTATAAAGTTTGGCGTCATTATTATTTTGAAAGATAACCATGCTCACCCGTTGCCAAATGACTGCTGAGTTATGCTCTCTCTATATTTTTTAAAGAATTTGCTTTTGAAAAGAAGGTGGAGGGGGCTGGGGATGGAGAGAGTAATCCACGTCCTGTCACCCACTCCCTTCCTGGCTGTGAGAAAGTTGTGTGCCTGGGAACTTACAGTTTGTTTTCGATAATTCCATCTGGTTTGAAACCAAAAAGGAGATATTTGTGGAGAACAGACCACAGCGTGAGAGGGAGAAAGGCTGAGGGGGTAGGGGTATAAAAATCAAACAGCTCAGCACTTGGCTCCAAAGGAGCTGAAGGAGAGAGGATTCCACTGCGTGTATATTTTCTCTTTCACGTCTCACTTTTGTTCTCTGCCATCAGGAAATGCAGTAGACATTTGTCACCAGCATCTCTTTGGAGACTTCAATGTTCCTTCCTCCCAGGATCCGAAAGGGGACTTCAGACACGTAAGAGTCGGATTTTGCAAACCAGCAGAATTTTTGTGCAGTGTTTATCAGACAAGTGAGAGGCTGTGAAGGAAGACTTTGGGAAATAGCTTAAACAGTTCATAAATCAGATGTAATTGAAAAGGAGAGGATATCCTTTCTGAGAGCCATGAAAACCTTTCTTTTATAATCTCCTTAGTGGGGCAGAATTATAATGTGTATAAGGGCCAGGGGTCTAATGAAGTCAGGTTGCCTTGGGTCACTCAAGGTAATTTGTTTTTTCTGGCCAAATCATGAAACAGAACTGCATTCTGCTCCCTGTTACATTTATATGATAGCATCCCTTTTGATATTGTCAAGTGTGTTATGCCGGGTTGTGTAGCATTACTGATAACAAAATTCTTTGGAATTTTTTTTTTCACATACCAAATAACAGCAGCTAAAATCAGTTGGAGTTCTTGGCTGACCAGGAAGTAAAAAGTGCTTTTCATATGAAAATCCTAAGAAACCTTAGAAACATGATGCAAAGCATCTTTACCCCTTTTACTTTCAAACTGGTAGAATTTATGTAACTTTTGAAAATTATATTTATTATACTGATAAAAATACAGTTTCATATGAAGACTAGGAGACCCCAAAGGGTCTTGCCTAAGATTTTCATTTGAATTTAGTATATTATCAGTTGTCACAGTATAAGAGGCAGGTTTGGAGGATTGATAGCGTTCTTAACTTCAGGGAGAATCTAAGACACCAGGAGCTCAGAAGAATAGAGTCTCAAGACATCAGGCAAATACTGAAGAGATCAGAGCCAAGTTCTAAAGGGCAGCCATTTCCCAAATGTCAACCAAGAGCAAAGCCAAGAGAATTATTATTTCCTAGTTGTACAATCACAGGAAAAGCCTGATCAAAGCTGGAGTGCAAGTTAAAAAGTGTAAGGTACTCAAGTGCTAGAGTCTGTGTCCAAGCCCAATCAATTGATCATTAGTTGTTTTTAACTTCAACGTTTCTTTTGCAACAGCACCTCTTCCTTAAAGTAGCAATCTTAGCAGACTGCCACCTTACATGATGCATCTTATCCTCCAAGGACAGTAAAGACTCTGCACTACCAGACATTACCTAAGAAAGATGAGAATTGACATGCACATCACAATTGCATACACAACACAGAAATTATTGAATCATGAGATATACATTCTGGTGTATGACATATTGGCACATGACATAATCTGGGTTCTTTATAGACCCAGTTGTTTTGGGTCAATCTAGATTATCAAGAGAAGAAACTCCATGCTTGGCTTTATCTTGTACCAACCACCAGAGCCCTTGCTTCTGAGCAGGAAGCAGCTGGGAAATAAGCTCTTTCTCTTAATGACTTTCAACATAGTTCTCTCAAACCTTACTCCTCCAGAAGGCCACCCTCACCTGGCTATGGCTACTTCAGAATAAACGTGGCCTCTGGTATAATAGAGCAGAATCATCTCCTCACATTCTATTTCAAGCCAAATGCAGTACCTCAAAGGCTGGTTCTGTGATTTATTTGGCCCTTGGTAACTCCTACTGAAAGTGCTGAAATGCCATACTGACACTTCAGACTTACAGCCACCTAGACTCCAAGTAAGATTTATCTCTGACTGGAGGGTTTCTCCTATTAAAAATCAAATAGTGTACGGTGCCTTCACCTGCTAGGTAATCTATGCCCTCATGGGAAGAATGGGAGCAGCAGACAAGTGAGTGCAGGAAGGAGAACCAAAGCTGTGTCCATGCCCTTGAGGAAAGAGAAATTACACCAGACAAGTTCAGTGGAAACTTTCTAATGAATCCATCAACTTCATCTTGTCTAAGCAGAGTCATAGCTAGAACAGTGACTGAAATAGGAGAACCACGTGCAGGGGTTCAGGGGGAGATTCCTCTGAAATCGCAGCTGGAAGCATTTCATAATAGTTCTGGTACTGCACCCATGGATACTGTCACCTCTACTCTTTCTTCCAATCACCATTAGCAGATGCCACAGGATTCCTACTTCTGAAAGTTTTGGGGCCCCTCAGATGGAAGACAGTGAGAAGTCTGTAACTTCTCACGGCAGCATCTTTAAATTTCTGCTAAATCCTGGGCTGCCAGCTGGCAAGGCCTATACTCTTTAGTCCTGCGAAGAATCACGTACGTGTCGCTGAAGGTAGATATAAGTTCTTCTGTTTTAACCTGAATCATCTGTAGCACCAGATTAATACAAATTTGGCAAAAGAGGAAATGTTTACAATTCTGCCATGCCATGAATAGGAGTTTTCCACCCGGTGTATACTGCTTTTACCAAGGTGTGAATATTTGTCCACTAAAAAAGACCATTCAGTACTGCTGATGGATGTCCCAACACAATGCCAGACACAGAAAGTTCTTTGATCGCTTTTGATAACACTGAGTGGCTAAAGGTCTTCTTTCACATCTTCCCCCACCTCAAATCCTGAAGGCAAGGTCTCTGGAATTTGAGACTGTGCCCTCACATGCCTCCAAGGCACCAACAAAGCAAAATGAAGAGTCTGCACTGCCTATCAGTTGACCCAACACTCAGCCCACATTGGAGGGAAAGGGGTGGTGGGTTGAGGATGTCTTCTTCCTGTCCAGGACGCAATATGGTCAACGATGAAAGGAAAGAGATGCTGGGAGCAAGTTTGCATTGAAGATATATTTCTGTTGCTTTACTACCAACCCTGGTTATAAATGATGAAATTATAATGGGTCTATAATAGTTATTTCCCATATAGCTCTTGTCTATACATACATAAAATTAAAAATAATAGAATACTTCCATTACTAACATGTGGTGACAAGCATTCTTCATTTACAATTTTTATTCCAAAAACATGATTTAACATTTTAAAAAACAAGATCTGTTCAGTAAATTAGATAATAGGGTAAATTACAGTTTACCCTATCTTACAGCCAGTAAGATAAATGATTGTTGTGAAAGGAAAACCGTTAGCATTACAAATAACACTTCTTATATGGATGCTAAACAGTCTATCAGAAAACACCATGGTTGTTGGTTTAGAATCAGCTTCTTTGTCTGGGTATGGTGACTCATATATGTAATCCCAGCACTTTGGGAGGCCAAGCGGGAGGTGGATAACCTGAGGTCAGGGGTTCGAGACCAGCCTGACCAACATGGTGAAACCCTGTCTCTACTAAAAATACAAAATTAACCGGGCTTGGTGGGGCATGCCTCTAATCCCAGCTACTCGCAAGGCTGAGGCAGGAGAATCACTTGAACCTGGGAGGTGGAGGTTGCAGTGAGCTGAGATCACGCCACTGCACTCCAGCCTGGGCAACAAGAGTGATACTCCATCTGAAAAAACAACAACAACAACAACAAAAAACTACATATATATACATACATACATACACACACACACACACACACACACACAATAGCTAACACTTGGAACCAACCCAAATGCCCATCAGTGAATGACTGGATAAAGAAAATGTGGCACATTGGCCAGGTGCGGTGGCTCACACCTGTAATCCCAGCACTTTGGGAGGCCGAAGCAGGCAGATCACGAGGTCAGGAGATTGAGACCATCCTGGCTAACACGGTGAAACCCCATCTCTACTAAAAATACAAAAAATTAGCTGGGCATGGTGGGAGCACCTGTAGTCCCAGCTACTCAGGAGGCTGAGGCAGGAGAATGGTGTGAACCCAGGAGGCGGAGCTTGCAGTGAGCCAAGCAGAGATTGTGCCACTGCACTCCAGCCTGGGCAACAGAGCAAGATTCCATCTTTAAAAAAAAAAAAAAAAGGGACACATATACACCATGGAATACTATGCAGCCATGAAAAAGAATGAGTTCATATCCTTTGCAGGGACATGGATGAAGCCAGAAGTCATTTTTCTCAGCAAACTAACACAGGAACAGAAAACCAAACACTGCATGTTCTCTCATAAGTGGGAGTTGAACAATGAGAACACATGGACACAGGGAGGGGAACATCACACACTGGGGCCTGGCGGGGTGGGGGGCAAGGGGAGGGAGAGCATTAGGACAAATACCTAATGCATGCGGGGCTCAAAACCTAGATGACGGGTTGATAGGTGCAGGAAACAACCATGGCACATGTATACCTATGTAACAAACCTGCACGTTCTGCACATGTATCCCAGAACTTAAAGTAAAACAAACATTTTTTTTTAAATAAAAATTAAAAAAAAAAAAACAGAATCAGCTTTTTCAAATCCATAATATTTGGATACTTTTTTTTTTTTTGCCCGAAACTTTCTTAGTCAATAATAATTCAGTCTCTACCATGCTTTAAAAGGGAATCCATTACACGCTCCCTTAGAGTCTTCCTTTTGCCTTACATGGCATAGTGAGTCAGTGATTTTTTTTTTTTTTTTTTTTTTTTTTTTTACTTACATGGCATTAGAGAAGAGGCTAAGGGGAACTATCTGTAACTTCTCACGGCAGCATCTGTAACCTTCTGCTAAATCCTGGGCTGCCAGCTGGCAAGGGGACTAAAGTACTCTTTAGTCCTGCAAAGAATCACGTATGTGTTGCTGAAGGTAGACATAAGTTCTTCTGTTTTAACCTGAATCATCTGAAGAAACAAACAGCAAAGTGCATCACCCCTGTTAAATCGGCTGGCAGTATGAGCCACAAGGTGAAAATTATGAAGAAGTGTTCCTCTTTGTCCCTTCACCGAGAACACAGCGTCCAGTGCTGTTTCCAAAGCTCCTTAGCCACCTCCACTTCTGTCCCCTTTCAAAGGATCTTCCAAACCACCCCCACCCCAGCTCTGGATTTAGATCAGCTCTTTCTGTATAGCAGCTCATGTTCCAAACCAGTGATTCATCGACTTGATTCATTTGATTACAACCTTCACTATTTTTACCCAAAATACTTCTACTGTTATTTCCTAATATCTTAATATCACTACCATAATTAAAATTGTAATATAACTTTTCATAATTAAAAAGTAACCGTACAAATAAACCGAATAAAAAATAATGCCATTAAAATTTAACCGGATACTATTACCTGCTAAAAGCTCTGAGCCTAAGGCTTGTTTTTGTTTTTGTTGAAAGAGAAGTTAATATGTGCTAGAAAGCCGTTAAAGATGCACTCACATCAAACTGAGACTTCTCTTAATCTATTCACAAGGACTGAAAGAGAAGGCAAAGGAAAATCTCTCGTTTTATGTGATTCCATTTTATTTAACACCACACTGGTTTTATTTAACCCACTCAAGATCCTCTTGGATTTAGAATCATCTTGTGAGTCCTAGTCTATGGGAAACAAGATACGGCAGTGTTTCTCAAAATGTGGGTTTTGGACAGTCTGCAAGAGATAACCTACCTCCAGATTAACATGCAAATCCCCTGGCTTCTGAGACTTCTGAGATAGGTCTTAGGAAATCTGTATTTTTAACACACTTCTCAGGTATTACTTATACACACACATATTTGAAAACCAGTAGTCCAGATTTGTCGTTTTCAAACATTTATTAGCCAAGGGATCCTTTCTTCCAATAAAATCCTTCACAGAAACTAAGATAAAAAGCAGATAAGAATAGAGTCCTCTAGTTGAATTGGGAAGGTGGGGCAGAGAACAGGGTAGTGACTTCACCTTCTCATGACCCATGGTGGCATACGGACATTTCACATGGGAAAATAGAATAGTTAATTAACATGCTGGAAAATGTTCAGCCTCATAATAATCCAATGCAAACAAAATAAAAGATAAAATCTTATTTTTTACTCATAAATTAGCAAGGATATTTTGAATGATAGTGTAAATGAGGACCAACTAAAATGTTATAACCGATGTTCTTATGCTCAGAAAAGCAAATGAGTACCATCTTTCTGGATGTACTTTAAAATATGCATTTTTTTCCTTTAATGCAATACTCTACTCTCTGTGAATTTATTATGCAGAAATGGTGTGAAATTCAGGCAGATTTACGCACGGTTCCGGAACTGGATAGTGGTGATAGTTGCATAACATTGTGAATATACTTAATGCCACGGAATTGAACAGTTTCAAATGGTTACAATGGTAAATTTTAGGTCGTTTATTTTACCACAGTATGCACAAAGAATTATGCAAAAAATATGCATTTCATTATTATTTATGATAAGAATTTAAAACTGGCAGGGTGCTATGGCTCAGGCCTGTAATCCCAGCACTTTGGGAGGCCAAGGTGGGCAGATCACCTGAAGTCGGGAGTTTGAGACCAGCCTGACCAACATGGAGAAACCCTGTCTCTACTAAAAATACAAAACTAGCCAGACATGGTGGTGCATGCCTGTAATCCAAGCTACTTGGGGAGGCTGAGGAAGAAGAATCTCTTGAACCCAGGAGGTGGAGGTTGCGATAAGCCGAGATTGCACCATTGCACCACTCCAGCCTGGGCAACAAGAGTGAAACTCTGTCTCAAAAAAAAAAAAAAAAAAAAAAAAAAAAAAAAAAAAAACAGAATTTAAAACTGCTGAATACCCAACATTAGTCATTGCCACATTATGGTGTTTTTGGAAATTTCTTGTGATATACACTTACTTATGTGAAAAAAAAAAAAAACAAAAACCAGGATGTGAAACTATATACACAATATTACCTCAGCCATTTCTTTAGAAATAGAATAATCTAGATAGAAATATGTCCAAATATTACCTGTAATGGAGCCTAGAAGAGTAGTAGAATTATTAACACCTCTTCCTTTCTCTTATACTTTGAAAAGCTTTCCAAAATTTGCTAAAATTAGCACTTTCTTAAAACATGACATTTGTGTGTGTGTGATTTTTCAATTTTAGCTTATTAGCTATCGTTAGTGTTAGTGTATTTTAGGTGTGGCCCAAAGCGATTCTTCTTCTTCCAGTGTAGACCAGGAAAGCCTAAAGACGGGACAACCGTGCTCTACTACCTCTTAAAAAAATAGAAAAAAAAAAAAAAAAAAGGAAAGGAAGAAAGTGCATTAGTTTTTTATTGCTGCTTTATTTTTTTTCCATAAGTTATTGGGGTACAGGTGGTATTTGGTTACATGAGTAAGTTCTTTAGTGGTCATTTGTGAGATCCTGGTGCGCCCATCACCCAAGCAGTATATACTGCACCATATATGTTGTCATTTATCCCTTGCCCCTCTCTCACTCTTCCTCCCAAGTTCCCAAAGTCCATCATATAATTCTTATGCCTTTGTGTCCTCATGGCTTAGCTCCACATGTCAGTGAGAACATACAATGTTTGGTTTTCCATTCCTGAATTACTTTACTTAGAATAATAGTTTCCAATCTCATCCAGGTCATTGCAAATACTGTTAATTCATTCCTTGTTATGGCTATGTCATATTCCATTGTATATATAGGCCATAGTTTCTTTCTCCACTTGTTGATTGATGGGCATCTGGGTTAGTAACCATTTTGCAATTGTGAATTGTGCTGCTATAAACATGTGTGTGCAAATCATGACTTCTTTTCCTCTGGGTAGACACCCAATAGTAGGGTTGCTGGATCAAATGGGAGTTCTACTTTTAGTTCTTTAAAAAAATCTCCACACTGTTTTCCGTAACACCTGCACTAGTTCACATTCCCCATAGCAGTGTTGAAATGTTCCCTGATAGCCACATCCATGCCAACATCTACTGTTTTTTGATTTTTTGATTATGGTCATTCTTGCAGGAATAAGGTGGTATCTCATTGTGGTTTTAATTTGCTTTTCCCTGATCATTAGTGATGTTGAGCATTTTTTCATGTTTGTCGGACATTTTGAGAATTGTCTATTCATGTACTTAGCCCACTTTTTGATGGGATTGTTCCCATTGCCGCTTTAACATATTTCCACAACATTAGTGCCTTAAATGAACATGCATTTATTATATACAGTCCTAGAGGTCAGAATTCCAAAATCCATATATAAGGCTGCATTTCTTCTTCTTGGAGATTCCATGGGAGAACCTATTTCTTCACCTTGTTAAGTTACAAGGTGCTGCCCATATTCCCCGGCCCCTTCCTCCAACTTCAAAACCAGCAGAGTAGCATCTTTTCTCCTCTCTGACCTCTGCCTCTGTTCTTACATCTTCTCCCTATCTTCTGACTCTCCTGCCTGCTCTTATGAGAATCCTATGATTACATTAGTCCACCTGATAATGCAAGATAATCTCCACATCTCAAGACCTTTAGTTTAATCACATCTACAAAATTCTTTTTACTTTGGAGGGTAACATATTTGCAGGTTCCAGGCATTAGGACATAAACATCCTCAGGGTCATTTATTCATTCTACCACAAGAAGGAAGAAAAAAAAAAAGCAAAAAAAAAAAAAGAAAGAAAGGTGGGGAGAGGGAGGGAGGGAGGAAGGGAGGAAAGAAGGAAGGAAGGAAGGAAGGAAGGAAGGAAGGAAGGAAGGAAGGAAGGAAGGAAGGAAGGAAGGAAGGAAGGAAGGAAGGGAGGGAGGGAGGGAGGGAGGGAGGGAGGGAGGGAGGGAGGGAGGGAGGGAGGGAGGGAAGGAAGGAAAAGGAAAATTGTCTCTCTGCTCCAGTTTTTATTCATGTGTAACCATTGAATTCACCACTCAATGGGAAGAATAACAAAAAGGTTGAAGCTCTTTAATCTCCTATGCTTTTTAAGTATAAAATTTCAGCTAATGAGGAGTGCATGATGGAAGCCATCTATACTAGAAATGGAGGTAAGGGGTAGCTCCAACCGTGTCAAATACCCAGAGAACATTCTAATGTGTTTAGATCGGTCTGGGGAATCATTTATAAATCCTTCTGGTTTTAAACATTTTTAATCTTTCTTAGATATGTATTTTAAAAGTCTTTCTTCTACCATTTTTCTGTGTCATAGTCTGTGGAAATAACCACTAAGATAAAGAATCATCAAAACTCACTAACTTATGTTTTCATATGTTTTATGTATAAGGATATGTTTTAGGTTCTACATAAAGCATATTAAGGTATGCCCAGAAAATGAAATCATGTCCCCCACATTTTGTTGAGAAACAATGATGGTTAGGTTACAGCCAAATTTTTTTGCTCATCACAAGGTCTGAAATACAGCTTTGATTTCCTTTGTTGGAGTAGAATGCATAACCTTTCTAAATTTATTTTTATTTTCCTACATATTATTTGCCTTGATACTGATGTATGTGGTATACTTGTAAAGATAAATCTTTCTTCTTTCCTTTCCTAATTCATTCAAACCTTTGATTTATGAGAAGAATCAATATTGTATCAAATGCTGATGTCTTCATAAATATTTTTATCATTGAATATCAAAAAGCACATATAATAGTTACATAACTCGTATTCCCTTTCATGTGTCATCTTTGGAGCCCACAGTTAATAATAATAACACTAAAAACAATGGATTTAGATTGAGTAGGTACCTGTACATGGGTCAATTCATTGAGTCATTAAATATTTACTACTACCCCAAGAGAGTAAAGAACCTAGTGGGAGAGACAGGCACAGAGACATGCTGGAGCTGGCTCAAGCTGACTCTCATTGGCTCCCAAGAGCCAATTCTCTGCATCTCTTCTCAATTCCACTTCACTGACATCAAGTTAGTAGCTTGAAATCAGCCATGGTGACAGTGAGAGTATTTATACCATAGAAATTGGCAAACACTGTAAATTTGGGCTTTTTGTTAAACATTTATCAGGCACCACTGCAATACACAGATGTGCTTTACAATGTGATGTGTTAAGAAACAAAAGAGATAATAAAAGCACCAAGAAGGGGTGCTGAACACAGTTAGAAGGATCAACGAAACCTTCCCTTTTGGGACTAACCTCCAATGTCACCTCCTCTGAGAGGCCTTTCAATATAACCTTCCTGAAAAACCCTGCTCCCAGGGACGCTGTCATACTGCACTGTGCCTTTATTTCAGAAAATCTGCCACAGTTGATGATTAACTGACTTATTTTTACTTGTTTATCTGTCTCCCTTACTGGGATGTAAACTCTTCAATGGCATAGTTCTTATCTGCCTTGTCTCCCTGGCTATTAAAAGGCACTCAAAGTATTTTTTAAAGTTAGGGGTGGAGTAGTAGTAGGGTCTCAAAGGATGAGCAGAATTTGGCTAGGCAAAGAACTAAAGGTAGAACATCCTGAGCAGACAGAAATACAAAGAGTGTGGTAGCCAGAGAAGGACAGTGTGTGCATAAAACTTAAAGTCCAAATTAAGGAGTGTCCTCTAGATGGGATCATGTGAGCCACAGGGCCACTGAAGGCCACTGTTCAAACTCCTATTTACCAAGGGATGAGCAGGAGCATGGCTAACTACAAATTGGCACAGATGTGGTTTTAAGTCAGGAAAAAAGAAAACTAACAAAACACATCTCTCCTATCTGATTGGTAAACTGACGTTCCTTTTCCTCAGTAAAAGGGATTAGTCCTTAAAAAGCATTGCTGAATCTCCCCAATTCCGTGTATTCAAAGTGTGAAGAATTTAGTAGCATTTACATTGAAACAAATAAATAAGGCAACGGGGATATGTTGGTTTCTACCATGTGCATTATTGAAGTTCTTCTGCAGATAATTGTGGTCTCTTGACAATACTGCATGTATTAGAGCATCTGAGAAATGTATTAAAGGGGTTTTCTGTTTGGTGAGGAAGGAGGGTATTCAGTATCTAAGGAGATAAACTAATTCGAGTACAGGTATTGAGTCTGCATAAAGCATTGAGCCAATGCCCTCTCCCACTTCTCCAACATGCTCACGATCTATTAGATGAGGCAATAGGATCTCCAATGGGATGAAGAAAGGATCAAATGATGGAATGACTAATTCTGCTGGGTGAAATTCAGCAAGGTTTCAGGGGAAGGTAATGTTTGGGTTGGCCTTAGGAGATGAGTAGAACTTGAGCAGACAAAGTCTCAGTGGAGGAGACACTTCAACAGGGAGAACACGCTGATCCAAACCACAGAGGCCTGAAGTCAGGGTGTAGATATATTTGAAGGCTCATGGAACTGCCACACATAGAACAACTTACACAACTCTGAGCAGAACACCTGCCAATGTGCTTTTGCAAAACAACATTCTAATTTTACTTTGGTTTTCATAATGGCAAAGTGATTCATTAGTTCCTATTACACATTGCAATTTCAAAATGATAAAACACTGAGAGTCCTTTCTTAATTATGAAAGTTCAAAAAAAGGGGAACTTAAGCCAAATCTACTATTTCCACTCAGCAAATATGTGGCCACAAGAGGTACTTGACCAGCCTGCACACAACTCCTATTAAGTCTTGTCCGTACAAGCTTAATAATAAGATAATATCTTTGCTTTGTACACACAGTGGAGCCTCATATGCATACCATAATTGACTATACAGGGTTAGAGAGACCCCAAGTCAAATTATGTCACAGCCACGGCATAATTAACTATATTCATTAAAGCACAATCAGGCCAGGCTCACACCTATAATCCCAGAACTTTGGGCGCCAAAGCGGGTGGATAACCTGAGGCCAGGTGTGGGAGACCAGCCTGGCCAACTTGGTGAAACCCTCTCTACTAAAAATACAAAAATTTGCGGGGCATAATGGTACTTGCTTGTAATCCCAGCTACTCAAGAGGCTGAGGCACGAAAATTGCTTGAACCCGGGAGGCAAAGGTTGCAGTAAGCTGAGATTGCACCCCTGCATTCCAGCCTGGGTGACAGAGTGAGGCTCCGCCTCAATAAATAAATAAATAAATAAAAGCATAATTCAGGTAAAACTCACTTGAAGAGAACTTAAAATGTAAAAATAACTGATTTCCAAAATGGACATACAAAGGCGATTGTTTTATGCTTATTTCACCATTGTTTTCACTTAAATAGTGAGTTTTTTAAATATATATATACATTAAGTTCTAGGGTACATGTGCACAACATGCAGGTTTGTTACATATGTATACATGTGCCAAGTTGGTGTGCTGTACCCATTAACTGGTCATTTACATTAGGCATATCTCCTAATGCTATCCCTCCCCCCGCCCCCCAACCCATGACAGGCCCTGGTGTGTGATGTTGCCCTTCCTGAGTCCAAGTGTTCACATTGTTCAGTTCCCACTTATGAGTGAGAACATGCAGGGTTTGGTTTTCTGTTCTTGCAATAGTTTGCTGAGAATGATGGTTTCCAGCTTCATCCATGTCCCTACAAAGGCTGCATAGTAATTTTTATGACTGCATAGTATTCCATGGTGTATATGTGTCACATTTTCTTAATCCAGTCTGTCATTGATGGACCTTTGTGTTGGTTCCAAGTCTTTGCTATTGTGAATAGTGCCACAATAAACATACATGTGCATGTGTCTTTATAGCAGCATGATTTATAATCCTTTGGGTATATATCCAGTAATGGGATGGCTGGGTCAAATGGTATTTCTAGTTCTAGATCCTTGAGGAATCGCCACACTGTCTTCCACAATGGTTGAACTAGTTTACAGTCCCACCAACAGTGTAAAAGTGTTCCTGTTTCTCCACATCCTCTCCAGCACCTGTTGTTTCCCGACAACCCCATCAAAAAGTGGGCAAAGGATATGAACAGACACTTCTCAAAAGAAGACATTTTTGCAGCCAACAGACACATGAAAAAATGCTCATCATCACTGGCCATCAGAGAAATGCAAATCAAAACCACAATGAGATACCATCTCACACCAGTTAGAATGGCAATCATTAAATAGTGAGTTTTAAAATGACAATTTATCAAAAGCTATTTTCATCAGAAATATATTTTGTGTGTAAAGAAAAGTACCCCAAGGGCTGCTTGATGGCCAGGAACAGAGACTGATTCTGGCTGGCTTAAGCTGAAACAGAAATTCTTGTACAAATATTATCAGAGAAAGATAGTGTGTGCATAAAACATAAAGTCCAAATTAAGGAGTGGCCTCTAGACAACTAAATAAAAGATAAAGCTGGAAATAGAGTTCAAAAAAATCTGTGCCTCCCCCAACCCAGAAAAAAAGGGCAGCTCTTGGAATCCAGACAGAACTGATAGAAAGTGCCTCTTTGATCATTTTTCTGATCTTTTTCACTCAGCTCAAGCTTCAAATTCCCAGGATAAAAGGACCAATCTGGAACAAGTATCCACAGACAATCACGCACCTTCAATTATAGTCCCATGAAAGCTACACAGGTTCGTGGAGAATGGTTTCCTCAAAGGAAATTGGTGCTTTTATCAAAGAGGGTAGAATGGGTTGGGTATAGTGGTTCATGCCAGTAATCTCAGCACTTTGGGAAGCCAAGGTGAAAGGATCCATTGAGGCCAGGAATTTCAGACCAGCCGGGGCAACATAACAAGACCCTATCTCTAGAATAAATAAAAACAACAAAAAAAATAGCCGAACATGGTGACACATGCCCGTAGTCTTAGCTGCTCGGGAGACTGAGACAAAAGGATCACTTGAGCTCTGAGCAACAGAGTGGGACCCTGTCTCGGGAAAAAAAAAAAAAAAAAAAAAAGAGGGTAAGAAGGTAGAATGAATACCGAGTAGCCAGAAGATGAGGAATAGCCATTCTAACCCCTAACCTGAGGGTGCTCTGCCTGTGATTAGTCCTGACTCACTATGCCAGTGTGATACAGTTGAGAGTTTTGTCTTTCTCCTGATCTAGCCTTTCCCTGACCCTTTTTGTTCTGAAGAGGTCAGTAGCAACTTCTAAAATCTGTTTGTGGAGGGAATTTTACAATACACACCCGTTGGTTAGTTGGTGTTTCCATGTGATACATTTTACATACTCAACAATTTACTTATCCCTCCATACACAGCAATATGAGTGTTATCTAACCACTAGGAATTTTTCTCCTTTAAGTCTATAGTCACATGCTAGTGAGATAATTGAAATATGTCCACAGAATACAGAATATTTTTAAAATAAGTTTTTAAAAGCTTAAAAGGAAAAAGGCTAATTAAAAAAAGACTTTAGGTCTTTGGTACCAAACATTCTATTAAGCAGATATTTTTCGTGTAAGTTACTTAATTACACAGTTGAGCACTGTGTAAATACATCTCAACTCTCTATATAAACTTACATAGCTGTTAAATAAAAAACCTACAGTACATAAAATATGTTGCATTTTTCCATAGAAAAAAAGGAGTTCTGTCAACATGTCCAACCAAGCTAATGTAGAATGACTTCAGCTACAAATATCTAGAAATGCTGAGTAAAACAGGATTAAAAAAGAATTCTTTTTTAAATGCCCATGAGAAATAATGACGAATTCCAAGAATATGGAAATGACCAGGTTCCAGAAAGGCAGAGGATGTCCAAATGGATGCAGCAGTGGCCCTGGGATGGGAGGAGCAGAGGGCCCCAGATGATGCTGGGAAATAGGCTCTAACACCTATACTAGGACAAGATACAAGGGTTGGCCATGCAAAGAGGACAGTGGCGGCTAAGACCTCTACATCAAGCTGGAGTCCTACAGCGCTACAAGCTCAGTATAAAGGAACTGTACAAAGTCCACCTACCCACCAGGGAAACAGCAATGAGGCTTGCCTCAGCCCTAAGAGCAGGGTGGGAAAGGAAAGTTTCCCATGAGAAAATGAAGCCCCAAGCCCATGCCAATCCTAGGCTCAGAGGCTGAATTTGCACTTTCCTTGTGATATGGGATTTCCCCAGTTTGAGGCTGATATAGACGTTGCTCCTGGGCTGGTTGCCCAGGGCTCCTTGAAGAAGAAAATCCAAAATATCTCTAGAAGGATATTCCACAGGAAATGCCACGGGGATTACCACAGAGGAAAAAAAAATTGCCAAAGATCAGGTTATAATTTTTTTTTAATTATATAATATATAAGGTAAAGATCCAATATGAGTGAGGATCCAAAGCTCTCTCAGGATCCAAAGGTCTCTGCCATAGAAAAGCAGATATCATTTCCAAATTATTTTATTTATTTTATTTGTATTATATTTTTAGAGATGGAGTCTCCCTCGGTCACCCAGGCTGTAGGTACAGTGGTGCGACCATAGCCCACTGCAGCCTTGACTTCCTGAGCCCAAGGGATCATCCCGCCTCAGCATCCAAGTAGCTTAGAGTACAGGTACCTGCCACCATGCCCAGTTTCAAATAATTTTATATTATCTGCAAGCTAGTATAAAAGAAATATTAAAATGATTAAAGAGATTAAAGAAGGAATAAAATTCATAATGAAAGAATAAGACATTATGACCAAAGAACACACACAATTTTTAAAAGAACCAAATGGAAATCTGCAAATAAAAGATAGAATCTGAAAAATTAATGGATTGGTTAAATAACAGATTGGACTCTGATGAAGAGAAAATTAGCTAACTGGAAGAAAAATCCTAACATATTACTTTGAATGTAGCATGCAGAGACTTTTTTAAATGTAAAAAACATAAAAGGTGGAAAGTAAGCAAAATGAAAGATGGTGTGCATAGGAGCCAAGAGAAAACTTCCCTTTAGAAGTTTTGCTGAAAAATCAACTAGAAAAAGGCAGATTTTTTATTTTATTTTATTTTATTTTATTTGCCTGCTAGACAAATTCTAAAAGTGCTCTAATACTGCCAAAAGGCAGGTTAATAGGAGAAACGTATACAAGTGTATTAGCATGCACAGGAGACGTACAGAGATCTGAAAAGCAAGATGCTTGATGCTTTTATACCATCTTGAGGTTACAGAAATAACAGGGGCTCAGAGAATGGCCCAAAACAGGTTTTGATGGTAAATCAGGTTATGACGGCAAGACCAGGTTACGGGAGGAATAGAGAGGAAGCTGGTAGTAAAGGTGGTCTTGTTACGTAGAGGAAACCTCACAGGTGGCAGCCCTCGGAGAGAATAGGTAGTAAGTGTTTCTTTTAGGCCCTTAAAGGTGTCAAACTCTCAGTTAATTTTTCCTAAATTGGACAAGGAAGAGCCTCAGAGAAAGCCTGGCTTTGTCAATGCAGATTTTCTCTACAGAAGCAAACCTCCCTACAAAAGACAGCTTTTCAGCTAGTCTTATAGTTCCAGTCCTTCTGCACAGCCATCTTGAAATATATAAAAGAATTATATTTGGGGGGTGAAATATTTTAGCTTCCTTCAAGTGAAAGGTCCAAGATACATCTATTTAATAGGATTTCTAGAAAGGTTCATATAGAAAATAAAGAAAATTCAAAGAGGTGATGTCTGGAATTGACACAAATCCTCACATCGAAGAGGGTGTGCAAAGAGGCCAAAAAGAGAAAAATAGAAATAAATCTGCACTTAAATGCATCAAAGCAAAACTGTGTAGCATCAAAAAGAGAATATCTTAAGATCAGTGGAAAATAAAAAATGGAATAATTGGACTTACAGCAGACTTCTCAAAAGCAACAACAGAGGCCAGAGGAAAATGAAATCATATCTTCAAGTGCTGAGGGAAAATAATTTCAACCTAGAATCCTTTATCAAGCTAAGCTGTCATTCAAGAATGAAAGCAAAGTAAAAATAAATGTTGAAATCAACAAAGAATAAGAAATACCAAACACAGGCCCTGATAAGATAAAAGGAAATTAAATTGAAGAAAGAATGGCAACAAAAAGACTATTAAACAAAAAAGTTGGTAAGTATGTTCGGGCATGGTGGTGTGCGCCTATAGTCCCAGCTACTTTGGAAGCTGAGGCAGGACTACTGTAGCCCAGAAGTTCAAGGCTGCAGTGAGCTATAATTGAGTCACTGCACTCCAGCACTCCAGCCTGGGCAACTGAGTGAGACCTCATTAAAAAAAAAAAAAAATGTGTAAATAAAAATAAAAATATACTTTGAATGTAAAAAACTTATAATATTTCATTTGAAGAGTTTAAAAATAAGGTAGAGCTGAAATGTCAGTGTGAAAAATATGACTGCTTACAGTCAAAACGTACTAAGGTCTTTTTCTTGTTCAGAAGGATTCACTTTACACTGTGTAAGTCAAGTATGTGTGTCAAAAGTGTACAGGTAATCACTAAAAAAAATAGACTGCAAAAGAATGTAAAACTTCTAAATCAGTATTAAAAAACATAAAAATTTGATCAACTCAAAGAAAGGAGAGAAAAGGAAATAAAAACATAAGATATATTATATATATATATATTTTTTCCCCACAGGTTATTGGGGAACAATACAACTAACTATCTACTAAACCAAAGAGCCTCTCTGATTAGATTAAAAATAAACAGACAAAATAATAATCCAGGTGAGTGCTTCTTATAGGAGACCTACCTAGAACACAATGACACTGAAAGGCAGAAAAAATGAAAATATATATATAGATGGTCCCTGAGTTACAATGGTTCAACTTATCATTGTTTGACTTTACTATGGTGTGAAAGCAATACATATTCATTAGGCACTCCATTTAGTAGAAACTGTACTTCAAGTACTCATGCAACCATTTTGTTTTTCACTTTCAGTATAGTATTTAATAAATTACATGAGATATTCAATACTTTACCATAAAATAGGCTTTGCATTAGATAATTTTGCTAAACTGTACAGTAAGGTAAGTGTTCTGAGCATGTTTAAGGTAGACTAGGCTAAGCAATGATGTTCATTATGTTAGGTATATTAAATACATTTTTGACATGATGTTCTCAACTTACGATGGGTTTCTCAGAATGTAACCCCACTGTAAGTCAAGGAACATCTGAAAACCAGGCAAATTATAAACAAATGAAAGCTTGTATATTGACATACATAGTAGACAAAACAGACTTCAAGTATTTTGAGGAATAATAAAGGCTATTACCTAAAATTAAAAAGAAAATTCTCCAGGAAAATAGCATAATCCTATGCCTTTTTTCCCCCACAACATTATAGCTCCAAAACATACAAAACAAAAATTTAAATACAAGGAGAAATTGACAAATACATATCCACAGTGGCATATTTTAATGTCTCTTTCTCAGAAATGGATATATCAAAGAAATAAAAAATTAATAAGTATATAATTTGAACAATGCAATGAATATGATTAAGCTAATGGATATATATGGAATCTTATCCCGACAATTTGATTATAAATATTGATTTTCAAGCACAAATAAAAGTACAAAAGTTACCAAGGCAACAAATCAAATCTCAAGAAATATCAGAGAACTAGTATCACATGAACTGTATTCTCTGACCAACATCAACCCAAAACACAGCCCAAAAGATCCCAGGCATCCGGAAAATTTTTAATTTCCAAAATAATTCATGAGTCAAAGAATAATTCTAATGGAAAATTAAATTTTAAAGAAATGGTCAATAACAAACATTAAGCTTGGGTTATATCTGAAATATTTTTTTAAGAAAGAGAGGGAGAGGTCTGAAATGAATATCATAAAACATAGTTTTTAAAGCTGGATGCTATATATAAAAATGCTATTATATTATTTTCTGTATACTTTAAACAGTTTTAATTATTATAACTTTAAAAATGAAGCTACTTATTCTGCTTTATATAAATGTTATTTGTATCTCAATCATTGGAGGAATGGTAAATATTTGTTTTGTATTTGATTTCCATATGGGATAGACAGGAATTTAGACAAAATGCTTCTATCAGTGAACACATGGCTTCATCCAATATGGGGCAACTGATTTTCCTTAATCTCTATGTCCTATTTTACTAGAGGCCAAAGGTCAGATGTTCCCAGTCCGGCCTCTAGGGTCACCTTCAAGTCTGTCAAAAATACCTCCTGCTGGTGACCAGAAAGGCTGCAAAGCTGGTCATTTTTAAAAAGAACATATTGCAAAGATCACCCACGTAGAAAATCAACTTTGGGGGCAAGCCTCATGGTTGACAACATTTATATTGACCCCACTTAAAATATTTTATTACATACTTCTGATAAAAAAGCAAAATCTGCCTATGAGTTGGAGTTTTAGTAAACATCCTCCCTTTTTGAAGTATGTCTTTAAAATAGTCATCCTAAGAAAAACTGAGAACTCCCTATCCTCTGTGACTCAAATCTTAGGCAATCCTCAGATTCTCTTTCCCAGTTCTCCCAATTAAGTCCTGGTGATTCCTGCTATCAGAATTTTATGTCATTATTGTCAAACTTGAGTAACGTACACCCTCTTTTTGGAGGAAAAATATTCTCCTGAGCCCCTAATGTTGACAAATTACTTTCATTAGAATGTTACTTAAAAATATATACAAATGTAAAACTAGATATAAACTCATTATGCTAAACAACTATAATACCAAAACAAATTTACAAATTAGAAACAAAACTACCAAACCAATGCAGTTCAAATTAACAAGATTAATTTAATGTCACAATTAGTATTGTTTTGCTAAAATTGTATTGCAGTTAGAAACAATTGGCTTCCTGTTAGATTCAGGCAATGGTAAGCACTTAGAGATGTATTGGAGGTTTGGGGAAAGGAAAGTCAGGATATTTGCTCCATCCCTTTTCTGGTTCTGGTTTAGCAAAGAAGCTCCTCCCTCCCTGATCCCAGCTGGCTCCCGAAGGCAGCTTTCGCCATGGTTACTGACTGCATCCAGAAGCCCTGGTTTCCTGCCTCTGCTCACACTATCTCCTCCCCAGATACCTCCTGGTACTGATCTGCTGCTGCCACTAACCTCTGTTTTGACCGTGCATTCCCTGTTTGGTTTCTTCCTCTCTTCCAATACCATTGTGATGTGGTTTGGATTTGTGTCCCTGCCCAAATTTCATGTCGAATTATAATCCCCAGTGTTGGACAAGGGGCCTAGTGGAAGGTGTTTGGATCATGGGTGGGGGCAGGGGGGGAATTTCCCCCTTGCTGCTCTCATGATAGTGAGTGAGTTCTCATGAGATCTGGTGTTTAAAGGTATGCAACACCTCTCCCTGCTCTCTCTTCCTCCTGCTCCAGGCATGTAGGATGTGCCAGCTTCCCCTTTGCCTTCCGCCATGGTTGTAACTTTCTTGAGGCCTCTCCAGTCATGTTATCTCTACAGCCTGCAGAACCATGAGCCAATCAAACCTCTTTTCTTTGCAAATTACCCAGTCGCAGGTGATTCTTTATAGCAATGCAAGAACAGACTAATATGCATTGTTTTTTACTAGTTTCCCATATTAAATTTGCTTTATTAAACTACTATTCTCATACTCTCTTTTCCTGACTGACCCCAGGGATACACAGGTTATACGTAAGAGTGGAAAGAGTTGGAGTGTAATCAGATTTCTTCCTTCATCTATGTGTATTTATGCCAATTGTCGTACTTTTAACTTCCCTCTTTTTTACACTTCAAAGTGCCAAGAATAAACCAAAAAGAGGAATCTCCCCAAAAGTGTATACTCTTGTTTTATGTAGAAACCATTTTTGTTCCCTAAATTTCCTGTGGCTCCATATGTCATCAGAAGGGATTCAACAGGAAAGCGTCTGTATCACAAAGGGGAATTACACCCAAACAATGGATGAGTTAGATTCCAATTTGAGAAGAATGGCTGAGCAACCTTAGATACATCAGCCTCAAAACAACTAATAACTTAAAAGGGAAATCTGAATATTCATTTCCCTTGAAAAAATGGTGAATGAATTGAGGTAACCAATTCTTTTTTTTTTTTTTTTCCTTCCTAGAGTTCTTTTAACATTACATGATTTTTCAACATTTTTCTTTACAGAGTTGTACCACCAGATAGACCAAGAAGAAATTAATGTACACACTTGAATATGAAAAAGAGAGAGGGGGGTTTTAAATCAGGAAGTATGTCTTTAAAGGAACAGCATAAGAGTAAATAATTTATGATAGAATGACCAATATTTCTTCTATCAAATGACAAGTTTCTTACTTTCTCTAATGTAGCTTTTATTTTATATAGGTACCAGCTCCTACTTTTGTCAATTCTCGAGGGCATGAATATTTAATGGGTTGGGAAAAGCATGGTTACTCCTAAGAGTCTGAGAGAAAGAGAGCCAGCATGTTCAATGTTTATTACAGAAATCAACTGATGGCAGGACATTCCCAGGAGTTCTTTGAACCAGCAAGACATGGGAGGTTAAGTTGATGCCAGGCTCCACTCCAGACAATTAAACTAGGATCTCTGGTGGGAATCTCTGGGGGTGGGTCTCAGGCATTAGCATTTTTTAAAATTTTCCCACATTATTCTAATGAAGCCACTAGCCTCAGCCAAGAATTAAAAGTTAGCTTGGATACTATCTTTTTATTGGATTCAGTTTTTTTTCCTCATAAGGGTTTGTTCATTTCTCCCCCTCATTCTTTATTATTTTGAATGACATTGACATAAGTGATACTAGAGCTATAATCAACTTGATATTTTGTTTTACCTGCCACTTGATAAAAGAAAACAGAGAAGGAAAAACATGAGTTCTTTTAGGGGTAAGGGGTGATGATTATAGTGATGCCTGCCAGAATCCTCAGATGGCTGAACTGTGTGACTTTCACCTCAAAAGTCACCATCAAGGGATGATGTATCAAATCCACTGTCCATTGGTCATTCATTTTGTGTAGTCCTTTTTCTCAGTATCTTCAGGCTGTTAGCACATGGTATCAGACACAATCTGTCAATCCTCATCACATTAGAAATGTCCCAGTTCACATTCTCCAGAGCCCATGGCTCTTACAGGGTTGAAATCTTAGCACCCACTATAGCAACAGCACATTGTATATATGTATCTCCCAAGACAAACACCTCACAAAGAATAAACAATGACTTAGCCTGGGGATCCCCTAAACATGCTTGATAGCACACCTAATAGAAGTTTAAATAAGACTTTAACATTTTCCCCATGATCCAATGGATCACCTTGCACCTCCCCCGAGGTGCTCACACCTCACTCCAGAGACCACTGAGCCAGTCTACCGGATAATGCTGCCTGACAAAGAGTTATTACTGTTGTGCTTTGAGTTGTCCCTGAATCTAAATATTATAGCCGAAATTGTGAATCAGAGTTGTTCAACAATGCAAACAAGGTAAATAGCAAATTCTTCATCATCACCCATGAGTTACTTGATGAAAAATTCGAACAGAATTTTGTGTTAGTACCAAATGTTCCCTGTTACCACCAGAGCTAGGCCTCTAGGACTTCCCAGGCTCCAGTCTGATCCTCTGAACAATTTTACTCAAATCACTTTACTGTTTATAGCTATTTCATCGTTTTAGTGGTCACTCTAAACCAAAAAACAACCTCTAGATTTTCTTGCTGAAGGGCTACATTCTTCAAAAGAATGCACTAGGAAAATTCTGGCCATAATTTCAAAGCAGATTTTCTCTCTACAATAAATAGGTGTATTTAAAATATAAAATGTTCTCAATGAGGTATCCTTTATGGAAAAAAATGCAGTATAGCAAGGACTTTGGCAAATGGATTGATTCTGAAAAAATAAAAAGAGGCACAGAAAAATTTCATCAAGGTCACTAAAAGGGGAGAAATGAGCTGAAATAAGCAAGTGCAGAGATCTGAGTCATGACAATTAAAGATCACAGAGTTTGATTCTGGTTTTGCAGTAGAGGAAACTGATCTGCCCAAGGTCATGCTCTAGTTTAATGGCAGAACTGAAAACATCTGCAGACTCCTAGCTCACTGTCCCTTCTTTTGGTCTATAATATAATTACTTCCTTACTTATCTTCCATTCTCTTTTCTATCAGTCTTAGATAAGAAAGCCAAGACATTTCTTTGGTTGCCTTGTAAATTATCCTTACTTCACAAAGACCCATTCCTCCCCCTTGGGTGTTTCCTTTTCCTGTGGTCTTCCCATAGGAGAAGGCTCTGTATTCCCAACTGCAGGGTTCCTGTCTGCCTCGTTGGAGAGTTCTTTCATCACTGCAGTGCGTGGGCTGCCTGTCTCTAAAAATAAGATTCCATTTATTTGTTTGGTACAAGGAAAATCAATTATGATACAGTTCTCACTGTGGAGATATTCTCAAACAATATTTTAACTGACTCCCAAGTTCTATTTTAGAAGCATCATAACCACAGAAGCACAGAATTCTGGAGATTAATAAGTCTGCGGAGTTCATCCAATGTGGTTCCTTACCATTTGGGGGTCATAAAACCCCTTGAAAATATGATGACAGCTACAAAAACTCTCCCCAGAAAAAAATATACATACAAAGATATATATGAAGACACATATACAAAATTCATACAAAAGCATGCAATGTTGTTCACTGGCCAGGAGGGTAGTCCCTGGATCCCTGGGTTAAATACCCCTTTGTTGAGCTAGTTAGTGGAAGAAATCGTGCTAGAACACAGGTCTCTTCTTCCCAGTCCAGAGGTACACTATAGGATGACAAAGGTGACCATGTGATTTATCATCTAAACCAGGACACTTTAGAAAGTGAAAAGGTGGGCTACCGATGATTAAGACAACAGGTGTAAACTGAAACCCTTTGGGGCAAATCAGGACATATGGTCACTTCAGTCACACCAAAAACAGATAACCTCTTAGACCTGACACTTCTTTGTGCCAGAAAGCCAAAACCTCCCGAGAAAAAAAGAAAATGTGAACTTGCAATACAACCTCTGAATCTTTACTCTACAGTGCTTTAAAGAGACCAAGCTTCTACCCTCTTGTCTGAGTTCTCATTAAATGCATATCACACATCTCATGAATATAACATACAAAGGAAATTATTATAACACTTTATAGCAACAGGATTTAAGTTTCCTTGAGACCTCCCAAGGGGCATCTCAATCAATTTTAGGTTTTATCAGCAACCCGGTAGTGAACATCAGAACTTTCTCTTTGCTGCTGTTGGTAAAGTCAGTTTCACTCCAGAGGTTTGACCATTTCAGTCTGACTATGCAAAGAAAAGATAAGAAAAATGGATTCCATTGTAAAGAATCTCCCTAAAGGTCTAAATAATTCATATCGGTCTCAGCCTTCAGACATTATCTCAAGCAGTAAGCACATTCCAAAAGGCTCCAAACTTCCAGCACTTTCCCTGGTGAAAGTCACACTCAAGCCCTTCACTCATCAGCTGGCCTTTCCTCTGAAGGGTTAAGTGACTGTATCTATGCATCATGTTCTTAGAATGTTATTATAATATCAAGACTTTAAAAGAGAGTCTGTTTCTCAGCTTAGTGATATTTAACTATCCTAGCAAAGCCTCCAGTTCTGAATTACATTACTATGCTCTACTTTGGGGTCCCAGATCAGCCACTGTCACTGGCTATATGTTAAAATTATATAGAGAACTTTCAAAAAAAACTTTCACACTTGGATTCCACCTCTGGAGATTCTGATTCATTGGCTACAGGTTGGGCCTGAGCATAATCATTTTTTCCAAAATCTTCCCAAGTGATTCTAACTTGCAGCCAGAGTTGAGAACTACTGCCTTAAAGAAAAACCAATGGGCATTCCATAGGTAGTATCTACCGGCTTTTTCCTTTTCCCTTAAAGGTAGGGGAATGCAATGGGACATGATCTGGCTCATATTGGAGATGAGCTAGTGGGAGGAGGAAGAGGGCTTAAAGAGCTAACGTACAGTCCTAGTAGACTAGTAGTCTAGCAAATAGGCACAGCTGTACACAAACCTCCTGCATCGACCCAAGTGGGTCTTGGGCATTAACAGCAAAGATCCTCAGAAGAAATCTCCTTGGCACTCAGGTACAAGAAATATCACGTTCCTTCATTTTCTAAATCAATATGTAATTGGCTCACCCCACACCTGCCAGTTGGTAGAGAATCCAGCTACAATCATTTTCCCACTCAACCCTTCTCTACTTTTGCCTATACTCCCTCAACCATATCTACATATCATAAACCTCAAGGATTATGTAGCTCAAGAAAACAGAACAAGGGCCCCTTTTCTTCTTGCCCACCACTCCCACATATTCACTGTCATCTTGATGCTTATTCATAATGCCACTGGTGTGTGGCATTCTCCCCTAGGGAGAATTGCAACTCCATATTGATCCAGGAGACATCAGAAGGGCAGTGGCAAAGAACAGGCTGCTACTCTTTGCCTCCCTACTGAGGGAGAAAAGCCCTGCAAATTCTGGGGCACTTCCTTAGAAAAGGGTTCTGCTTCCTGAGATAATAGCAAAATCTCTGTCTCATCTTTCTATTTCTAACAATAAGTACTTCCCCAAAAGGCTGCACCTCCTCTTCTCTTCTTTGCAACATCACCATGAAATCTGGAATGATTCGGCTTGACTCCTTTCATGCACCTTCTTAAACTATTTAAGTTACTGTCTATTATGAGTAGACACCACTATAGCTAATCCTTCCAAAGAAAGAATGAGTAAACAGAAAGGCAATGGCAACATAGAAAACCCAGGTACTGGGAGGCCGAGATGGGCAGATCACGAGGTCAGGAGATCGAGACCATCCTGGCTAACACGGTGAAACCCCTTCTCTACTAAAAAATACAAAAAAACTAGCCAGGCGAGGTGGCAGGCGCCTGTAGTCCCAGCTACTCGGGAGGCTGAGACAGGAGAATGGTGTGAAGCTGGGAGGCGGAGCTTGTAGTGAGCTGAGATCCGGCCACTGTACTCCAGCCTGGGCAGCAGAGCGAGACTCCGTCTCAAAAAAAAAAAAGATAACCCAGGTACTAAGAAGCAAACTTAGCAATGTGTGTCCAACTAAGTTGGACATACAAAGATATATATGAAGACATATGTACAAAACTCATACAAAGATCTGCATGCAATATTGTTCACTGACCAGGAGGCCAGTGCACCCAAAAACCAGAAATCCTGAATCAGGGCACTGAGGTGTGCTTGCCCTTAGAGAGGTATACTCAGCTCAGAGGCAAGAGTACTTCATAAGGTCTCCCCATGGTCTAGATGAAATCTTACTCCAGATAGTCTCATTACCCAATGAATATTAGATATACTCACCTGGCTTCCCAGGTGTCTTGATATAGAGAAAGTAATGGTGGTGGTGGAAACCATCAGGAACTGAGATGCAAATACTCTGGTCTCTTGGAATGCATCCTGTCCCATAGGTTAATAAACTAGTAGCCTGTTTTTCTATTAGCTGCACGCAAACTTAATTATGCAAATGTCTCTGCAAGTCTGATCTTTTCTATGTATCCTCATATTTTATTTTTGTGCTTGCAAGAATTAACCTTAAACAACCTTGTGAGGACTTTTCATAGTCAACCATTTGGCCTTCCTTCCCCTGGAAGCACCTCCTCCCCTCCTCAGTGTCTGCAGAGCTATTGCCAATGGAGTCACCTTAGGCTTTGTCTGCTTCTTAGAACTTGTGAGCAGATGAAGGGGACCCCTAACATGGCAACAACAACAACCTGGAAGTGGAGAGTGCAAAAAATGACAAATCTGCTTTTTACAGCAGAGGCACTCAGATGCTGGACCCTACAGTGTGCAATAACCGTGGGGATCCTGGATACTTTGCATTGCAACCATAGGAAGTCTCAATATGCTGTGTGTGTCCTCTAGTGCCTGGCACATGGCAGACACTCCATATTATTGTATCTTGTGCACATTCTTTCCCTAAAGGGGCATCCCAGTATCTCAGCCCAGCAATATTGATGTGCTACAATACCAATGGGTAAACAGACCTAAATAAAATACTCATTCACAGAGAGTGCCCCCAGGCCTCAACCTTTTGCATTATATAGACTGGGGCCTGAGCTTACACTTACTGGCAAAGGAAATTTGCTTGCAAAGCAATGTTTGACCCATTGAACAAGCAGTACCCCAGGCAGAAACTACAATGCTACAATCCAGTTTTAGAGAACTGCTTAAGCCACGCAGGTTCTTGGGACCTGAGGTTTAGCCCAGCTGCTGACCCACTGTTCTCTACTATATTTGTCTCTTGATCTTTGACTTCACTTTTATAAGTAATGCAATCTTTCTAACTCTAATTACTTAGAGCAAATCATTGACTTTGGCCATCAATGTTTTTTTACCAGCAAATTTTTAAGCTACAACATTTTTATTTCTGTATCTAAAGATTAAGGTAGACTCATTCTCTGCTATTGTGCTACTTTTTAATTTTTTTCAGAGATAAGGTCTTGCTCTGTCATCCACGCTGCAGCGCAGTGGCATGATCATAGCTCACAGTAACCTAGAACTCCTGAGCTCAAGGGATCCTCCTGCCTTGGCTCCTCAAAGTGCTGGGATTATAGGCATAAGCCACTGCACCTGGCCACAACTTTCTTTTTTAAACGAATTACTATGCACAAGCCCTTTGCTATACATGTAATCTCATTTAATCCTTTTGATACAGTATCTCATACTCCCATAAATCCTATGAGGACTCATTACTTCAATTTACAGATGAAGAAACAAAGAAACAGAGGCTCCAGGACATTTGGGTAAGGGGTCCATGAAAAAACGGGTGTCCATAGCGCCAAACTTATGCTCTGCTCCTTTGTGTGATTGCAGAAAAGTATAATTTTGTAATCAAGATTCACAAAGGGAACAAAAAAGCCACATTCACTTCACCTATTATAGTCCTTGAAGACAGAAACAAATCAATTATCACCTCATTTCCGACAAAGAATCATAGACTGTTTCTCTAGATATGCTGGTTTGATGCTGACTGATTTATGCTGTGTGGGATTGGGCAGGGCACAAGCAAAAGGTACCATGACTCTGGGGAAGTGGTGGGTGGAGAAAGAAAGGGCACATTGCAAGATAGCCGATACGGAATATTCCGAAAAGTTGTGTTTCAGTTTCCTGTGAACTTGTCTCACTTTTTTCAGTAAGTATTCTTCCCTAAACTGTACTGTCTAAATGTCATAGGTAGAATTTGTTCAGCTATGAGGGTATCCTTTCTAGTAAAAGTTTGGAGATGTGTTCGTTACCTAGGGCTGAAAAAAAAATCACCCCAAAATGAAATGTGTTAAAATAACATTTATTATCTCATGGTTTCTATAGACCAGGAATCCAGACATGGCTTAGCTGGGTTCCCTGCTTTAGGATCCAACAGGTTATAATTAAGATGTCAACCAGGGTCGCAGTCATCTCAAGGCTCAACAGACAGGAAAGAAACTTGCCTCCAAACTCACTCACATGGCTATTAGTAGGACGAAGTTCCTCACCAGCTGTTGGACTCAGGGTCTCTGCTCCTTGCTGGCTGTTGCCTGGAAGCTACCTCAGTTCCTTGCTATGTGGGGCTCTCTATAAGACAGCCCACAACCTGGCAGCTTGCTTCAGCAGAGCAAGCAAGCAGAGAGGACCAGAGAGAGTGGGAGCAAGACAGAAGAAGTCACAGAAGATTTTTGAAACCTGTGATGGCTAATTTTGTGTGTCAGCTTACTTGGTCACCCAGATATTTGGTTAAGCATTATGCTGGGTGTCTCTGTGAGGATGAAATGAACATTGAAATTGGTAGGCTGAGTAGAGCAGATTGCCCTCCTCAACATGGATGGACCTCACCCAATCAGTTGAGAACTTGAATAGAAGAAAAGGACTGACCCTCACTCAACCAAGAAGGAGCTCCTCCTGCCTGACTGCCTTTGTAATGGGATATCAGCTGTTTCCTTCATTTGGTCTCACACTGAAACACTGGCTCTTCCAGGGTCTCGAGCCTGCTAGCGTTTGGATGAAAGCTACACCATCAGCTTCTGGGTCTCCAGCTTGTAGACTCCACCTGCAGAGCTTGGGGATCTTGAGACTTGCCAACCTCTATAATTGAATGCCGTATATTACATGTTCTGTTTCTCTGGAAGTTCCTGACTAGTACCTAATCTAACCTGGGAGGGGACAGCCCAACACGTTTGCCATAGTCTATTTGTTAGAAGTGAGTTACTTGGTCTAGTCAACACTCAAGGGGAGAGGAAGCTGACACATGTTGTGGGGTACCAGGAGGTGTGAGGTACCATATTAGAAACAGGCTTCCTGTAGTGCATCGCCTGCCAAGTTAGAATGAAGAATGGAGACAATTGGAGGTGTGTGGAGTTGGCAGCAGGAGAGGAAACAGAAGAGGAGTTTGTATGTGGCCTTGGAAGTTACCCAGGGAGGTCACCTTTTCGTGCTTCCTCTCTGACTGGTTAGGGATTTGCAACCCAAACCTGGGCTTTCATGGTGAAACAAAAGCATGAACCATAATCAGCATGCAGATCTGGCACATAGCAGAATTTGGCAAGTCTCAAAGCTGGTGGAGATCCAGACACAGCAGAAAAAGGCATAGATTTGGACTCAGAGGACCTAGATCAGAGCTCCACAGAGCCACCCAATGAACAATGAACTTGGTCAAGCTGTACGAGGACACTGAGGTCGGGGGGCTCTGTCTTCCCATCCATGAAATGAGACTAACGGCACCTTCTTCATACAAATGCTGGGAACATTAAATTAAATTCTCATTGCCTTAAAAGTGTTCCATTGAAAGCCAGTTCAGCAAAAATATAACTAGACAGAAAAGGATTACACTAACCATTAAACGTGAGAAATTCTGGCTTAAAAGGTGAACCAATCTCCTTCCTACATCGTCTGAGGGTCATTAAGAGGTACTGAGTATTCTGGGCCTACAAAAGAAAGGCAGATGAGTCCGTGTTAACCAAACAGATTTGGTGACCACACTTTTCCCAAGAGAATTTTATGTGACTTGTGTTAAATAATGAATTAAATAACACAGGTATAAATGCCTACCCATGGAACCTGGCAGATCACCCACATGTAGTCAGTGTGTGTTGACTCTGAATCAGATTGTAACGAAGTAGTCATGGCAATAAGCCACATTGAGATGACCAGGACTGAAAGCACATATATAAAAAATATGTTTTCAATGGCTGCATAGAGCTTTAGTTTTTATTTTTATTTTCGGAGACAGAGTCTAGCTCTATCATCCAGACTGGAATGAAATGGTGCAATCACAGCTCACTGTAGCCTTGAACTCCTGAGCTCACACAATCCTCCCACCTTAGCCTCCCAGGTGGCTGGGACTACAGGCACATGCCACTACATCTAGTTAATATTTTTTTACTTTTGTAGAGCCAGGATCTCCATATGTTGCCCAGACTGGTCTCAAACTCCTGGGCTCAAGCAATCTTCCCGCCTCATCCTCCCAGAGTGCTTTGATTACAGATGTGAGCCGCCCCACCCAGCCCTGATAGAGTATTTTTTTGAGAACATCAGGCCAGACCATACTCCTGTAGAAAGGGAAGAGGTTTACTCCTGAAAAGAGAGGCTAGTTCCAGTGTCACACTTATCTGTGGAGGAGGCAGGGAAAATGGCATCCTGAAGGCAGGTTTTAGCCAGATAGGACAGAACTCCTAGCCTTTCTTTCTATCTCCCTCTGAACTTTGAGTTGGTTCAGCTGGCTTGGGAGCAAAGCTTAAAGGCGGCTTTGGACACACAAACCCAGCCCCAAAGAAGGTAAGAAAGCATCCGGCAAGATATCTCAAGCTGAAGACTAACACATCTTACTTTACAAAGCGTATTTCTCATTTTATGTTCCTCTTTTACTTGATGCTTTTGTTAAAAATCTAGCCTTCTGTGAGGGCCTTTAAAAATGCTTCAGCTGTGCTGGAGGGAACTAAGGTCATGCTGGGCTGGCATGCTAGGAGAGGCGTGTCATATGAGGCCAGCATGATTACGTCTGGTGTGACTCTTGGAGTGAACTTCTCAGTTCACATCCCTGGCCCCTTCCCAGGGACTTGCCCTGATTCACTGAGGTGAGTTCCAGAGGTCATGTCTTTACTTGGTGACATGAGCCAGGGCTACTTTCTTCAGGGCTGAATGCCTAAATGAAGCTGGGCTAATCATATTGTCTCTCCTGGAAATGTGGACATCTGCGTTCAGAGGACTGGCCCCTGAGGGTCCTGGAGCTGAGCCACAGAGCATCCTAAAGGGAAAGTCCAGATATTCCCACAGTTAAGGTCTGTGGAGCCTCCCTACTTCTTACCCTGCTGAGGTTTGGTTTTCAAACTCAGGTCTTCTCAATAAATTTTTCTTTTGACTTAAACTGGACAAAGTCTGTTTCTCCCCCTTTAATCAAATGAATCTCAATCTCAATTAACACATAGCAGCGGCAGTCAACTTCTTTTTTTTTTTTTTTTTTTTAAAGAAATCTCCAAAGGCAAGGTCATTCAGTGGTAACCCTGGAGAATTCTCAGTAAAATAGAGGTACAGTTACCAAATAATCAGAGTAGATCCCAAAGGTCAAAATTTGGGGAGAGTTAACCTCAGGGAAGCAGAGCCATGACGGACCAGCAGCTGAGCACCAAGGAGAAAGCATTAAACAGGCTGCCCAGCAGATGGTCAAAATAGGGGACAGGTATGAGCAGAGTTTAGCTAAGGAGCTAAAGTTCAGAGGAATGACCTCAGGCTTAGATAAACTGAAACTCAGGGCAGGGACACAAGTTCAGGGTGACAAAACACTACCCAGTGGGATCACAGGTCAAAACTGAAGCCCAGTTACCAGAACTGGAGCATGAGGTCAGAGCAGGGCAGCTCACCAGTGTGTGGCCCATGCTGCTGGACACCTCAGTTTTCTGACAAAGGTCAGGTCTGGACCCAGAGTCTGGAACAGGGCTAAGGCTGCAGGCAGGGGTCAAGAACAAGGCAGCCAGGGTGCGGGGACAGGGAGTCAGTGCTAACACTGCAATCTCGCAGCCTTCTTCTCCACAGTGACACAACCCTGGGGCCTCTGCTCAGCCCCTGAGCTTCCAAGCAGAAAGGGCTGTAGGAGAGGATGAAGTAAGTCAGGGAGACAGAGCCACCGTCATCAGCCTGGAGCCCTTGTCCTGCATGGAGTGGTGCGTGGCGGCAGAGGAGAGGGAGAGCTGCTTTTGTTTGTTTATTTCCTCATAGCAACTCACAAACTTAGCCAACTACAGATAAAAATGAAGTGCATGAAAACTTTCCTAACTTCCTGACTCAGAATCATTACTAAATATATAGATCAGATGTAGGCGGACGTAGGCAGAATTGTAGGTTCCACCTAACAGTCCTCAGACACTGCTGCCCCCGGGCCCCTCCACGTAGAAAGAGCTCCCAAAGGTCACCAGGATGTGCTTGCCATTTTGCTCAGTATTTTCTAAAATAATCAAAATGAAAACTAAAAATTCACCTTCTTCATGTCTCCTAACCTCAGAGGAGCTAAGCACAACCGGAGAGGCTTGGTCAAAATTGGTAATAGATTGATTGATTAGTTATCCTCTCTTTAGTGCCCTCCCTCACCTTACTCCTCATTTACTCCTGTGACAGGGCATGCGGAGGCTCCCAGGACTGAAGATACAGCTACAGTTCCCATGGGGTGCAGGTGATTTCAGCAGGCTGAGACCGCACAGAGGGCATGGATGAGTTGGCGTTTCTATGAGAGGAAGGATAGAATGGGTCACGCATTCTGAAACAGATTTGCAAAGGTCTTTAGAAGTTATCTGGCTCCAGTGTGCACCAACTGATGAAACTGATTTATCTAGCAGTTGGCAAAGGGTAAGGTTATTCTTAATGAATATTCCCACGAGGGCCCAGGATTAGGCGTATCAACATGTTCATTCCTAGATTTCAGCTGTGCTTGAAGAAACTGGTTGAGGGGAAGGGAGAGGGAGTAGAAGCAATTGTAGAATAGAGAGGATCATATCAGACCACATCATGGAGTTAGTGTAAGGCTCAAAAGAATTTGTCACCAAGCTCCACAAAAGAAATAAAAACTTTTCCCTTCTTCCTTTTGCAGTCTACCTTTACTGAATGTGGACTGCATAAACTCATTTGTTTTCAATTTAACCTCTATGTGATTAGTGAGGTACGTTGCCAGAATACGCAGAAAAGAAAATAAAAATACTGTAAATCAAGTTTCCCCATTCTTCACCCCTGCCGCCTTTGCATTTGGGGACCTTCAAAGCTCCTGGGAGGATGTGGCTTTGACCCTGGGCTTGCTCATGTACAGCCCTTAGAAGAGTGCTTGGCACATAACAAATGCTGTGTAAGCATTTGCGATCAGTAGTAACATTTGCATTCACATTTGTACCTTTCGTGTAGAATTCCCTACCCCTAATCCAGCCAACTCTTAATACCTTTCCTGATAGACCATGGCCTTCATCACTGTCCAGGGCTTAGGGCCTACAGAATTTAACTCTGAATACTTTGATTAAAATCATTGTTTCTACAGATGAGAAAGTTAAAAAGTACTCCCCACTTGATGTAGCTCTTGGAGAGGGAACTTGAAGATTAAGCTACTCTCAATTATTAATACTGAGAAAAAGAAAAATGTGCAGGCAGTCCTCACTGCCATCCCCTCTTAAATTCCATCCATCTGCTGCCTGGATGGTGCTGACAAACCCCTATATTTCACTTTTCACTTCATTGATTCGCTCATTCAACAGTTTCCCCGCTGATTCATCCATCTCAAAGTCAACTTGTTAACATTTTGCCTTACCAATTCAGGAACGCCAGTGGGTGGAAGAAGGTAAGTACTGGTTACACCACAGCAGGAGATGAAAAGATGATTCATTACTTACCATTCCTCTGCTTTCAATGACTTTTGTAAGAATACCATGTAGCAAAAGCTGAGGCACCCTGCTTGCAGTCAAAAACGTATTTTTGCGCTTTTTTGATTCATGGATCCATAGGATTCTATTGGACAGGTCCTCTCCCATTTAGGATTGTCTGTTCTCAATATCATGGACTAAATACAAACAACTGTGAAAGGCAGCTATTCACAGTGAAGCAGCCACAAAGCTAAGCACGAAGGTATTTTGCAATGGTTTTTGAGCTTCAACTATCCAATTTGATTCATTCCCTGTAAGTCCAGTTTTCCCTAGCTTGCAAACATAAATAAGGAAGGTCACTTTCCTATTATTTACAACAACTTCAAGACTCCATTTATCAAATTAGCTTGGCCACAGTCCCCTTCCCCAGGAATCCTCAAAGGTGGTGGTATTTCATGTGCTTTCCTGAGTCAGTTAATCTCTGCTTCCACGGGCTCAGACCATCAATCTCCACTCTGTCCACTGGCCACTTAGGCCAAATGCCAGTTGCCGTTTACTCTTCTAGAACTGCGACCTGTCTGTGGCTAATGCTGCTATTTCCATGCCACTCTTGGTTGAGGAGGGAAGGGAAAAGTGGAATGAAGGCACTCCCTCCCTTTTCCTTGCATGTCTAGTGTATAAGAGATATTTCCTTGACACAGATGAAGCCAGGCTGTAACTTTTGGGACAACACTTCAGTTAAGGTCCTGAGATAACAGGAGGGAATAGTAACCTTGCAGCTCCAAATGTGGTTCATGCAGCAGCAGCCTCAGCATCACCTGGGAGTTGGAGAGCAATTCAAAATCTCAGGTCCCATCCCAGTCTTCCTAAACAGTCTGCATTTTAACAAAACATTCAGATAATTTTTATGCACATTAAAGTTCGAGAAACATGAATTTCTTTTTCAAAAATATTTTTTATTATACTTTAAGTTCTGGGGTACACATGCAGGTTTGTTACATAGGTATACACGTGTCATGGTGGTTTGCTGCACCCATCAACCCGTCATCTATGAGAAACGTGAATTTTGACACAGACAAACTTTCATCTGCATGCATCATTGGCCTCTCCACATTCACTCTCCACCCTTTTCTACCTTTGTTCTCTGCTTAGGATGTTGACCTGTCTTGACTGCATGGGTCAGGGCCTTCTTTCCCTGTGGCTTCAGCGGATAGGAGGAAAATTGGGTTAAGTTGCCCTCAGGCTGGCTGCAACCCTCTGGGTTGTGAACTGCCTTGAGGAAGCCCAACTCGCTTCCTTGGTCTTAGACCTGCTATGGGAGCCCCATTTCCTTATCCAGAAATCGCTTCCTTTCACATATGATTAGTAGTGGGAATGTCCACCCTTCTCAACCACTTTTATGGTTTCCCCCAGACCCAATAGAACAATAACATTAAAACAGACTGGGTGAGTGGCTCATGCTTGTCATCCCAGCACTTTGGGAGGCCTGGGTGGGTAAATCACCTGAAGTAAGGAGTTCAAGACCAACCTGGCCAACATGGTCAGAAACCTTGTCTCTACTTTAAAAATACAAAACTAGCCAGGCATGGTGGCACAGGTCTGTAATCCCAGCTATTTGGGATGCTGAGGCAGGAGAATCACTTGAACCTGGGAGATGGAGATGGCAGTGAGCCAAGATCGCACCATTGCACTCCAGCTTGGGCTAAACACTGAAACTCCATCTAAAAAAAAAACAAAAAAAAACAGTGGCCCGATATTAGAACATTCTCCAACATCCACTTATCTAGTCTTGGAGAGCAGTTCATCTAAGACATTCACAGTCCTGCCCGGACCGATGAGTGAAATCATAGTCTTCTGCTTTTGAACAATCTTTTCTCCAGTGTTAGGGCTGGACTTGCATATCCTTCCAGCCAGCATAAACAACATAGCACGTAATATCCTGAGAAACAGCTCAAAGTGGAAAAAACATATCTCCCCTTGAACCCATCACAGCTTTTGAAAGTTATAGGAGGGCCTCCACCCTTGCCCAGTTATAATCCATTCTTCAATCAGGAACCAGGGTCCTCTCCCTAAACTGCAAATCAGATGTCACCCTTCTGCATAAAGCTTTATTCGGATTCAGTTTGTACATAAAACATAAACCATGGTGTTGCAGTTCAATTTTTCCAAGAAGCAGATCCTGAGATGAAGGTCAGAATATAGGAGATTAATCAGGGAGTGCTCTCAGGGTCAACTCCTGTGGAGGACATGAAGGAGGCAGGATTGGACAGAGAAGAAAACAGTTGCAGCAAAAGCCGCCACCAGTCCCACAGAGCTTGGGAACCTGCGTGACTATGCAGCATCATCCTTAATTGAATCAAAAGGAGCCCAGTCTTTGTATCTTAGCATTGCCAGTCATTCCTGGGCTGCCCACTGGAAAACAAGTGTGACCTTGGACCACCACCAGGATCTCTTCAGCCAAGGGCAATTCCCAGTGAGACTTCAGCTTCAAACTGGCATTGCCCACGCTCTTGGCAGCTGGGAAAAGGAGTGCTCCGTTCCAAAAAGTGGTGCGCTGGGAGTTGGACCAGATAGCAAAACACGGTCTACTACTCATGATCTGTAAAATTCTCCAGGATCTGGCCCAGTGTACCTATGTAACGTGGTCTTACCCACTCATGACCCACTGGACTGGAGTATCTTTGGCCTCCATCTGGATTCCTCAGGGACTTTGTACTTACTGTCCTCTTACCCAGACCACACCCTCCCTGCATCTTTGTGTGGCTAGTGCCTTCTCCTTCAGGTCTTAAGTCAGAGATCACTGCCACAAAGACACCTTCTTTGACCACCTATTTAATGTAACTCTCACATTTCATCTGCTTGTGGCTGTTAATGTCACATTGCTTATTTCTTTCATAGACCTTATCACAAAATGGCATTATGTATTTTTGTCCTTGTTTAACTGCTGCTCAAAAGCTTCTTAAGGGCAGAGACTTTTTGTTGCTCTTCTTTATTCCTTTCCCCCAATGCCTAGGGTAGTGAGTAAAACATAGTAGATGCTATAAATGAATGAATGAATGAACAGTGCATTCTGAATTGGAGTTGTTTTTATACTTTCATGCTATTACAGGCATGGCTTCCTCTAAGTGGAGTGCATTGTCTTTCCTCCTAACAAATTCGCACTTGGCTCAAATGTCAGCTTGTCTGTAAAACACTGTCATCTGCTCATATGACCCCCCTCCCTTTCTCATCTTGCCACCCTCAGCTCTGTGTGGCTAGAGCAATGCCTAGCACAGAGGAAGCAGCGATAACAGCACATTTATTGAACACGCACTGTGTGCCCAGTATTGCTATGTGAACAAAACAGACAAAATTCTTGCCCTTGTGAAATTTATATTCTAGTTGGGGAAGACAGACATAAACAAAATAAATAATTTATCTATATACTTTTGCAGAAAACAGGGATAGAGAATACTAGGTGGTATTGCAAAAATTAAAAAGAGTAGCCAGAGAAGGCCTCACTGGGTCCTGAGCTTCTTCAAAGAGCAGCAAGGGAACCAGTAGGACATGAGCAGTCAGTGAGGGAGAGAATAGCAAAAGAGATCAAAGATGTAACAGGGCCAGACCATGAGGAGTCTTGTAAGTCATGGTCAGTGAGAAGGGAACCACTGGAGGCTCTTTCTGAGTAGAGGAATAACACAACCTGACTTAGGTGTTGAGAGCGGGTGTATATAGCCAGGCGCCTGGCTATATCAGGCGCCTGGCTAATCTCAGCTACTTGGGAGGCTGAGGTGGGAGAATTGCTTGAGCCCAGGAGGCAGAGGTTGCAGTGAGCCAAGATCAGGCCACTGCACTCCAGCCTGGGTGACAGAGCGAGACTCTTGTCTCAGAGAAAAAAAAAGAGAGAGAGAGAGAGCGCAGGTGGGATGAAGGCAAGTGTGGAAATCAGGAGACCTCCTGCGGCCACTGCAGTGGCCCAGGTAAACTTGGATTTGGCTGGTGTCACTGGTATGGTAAAAAGTGGACAGGTTCTGGATATATTTCTAAGATAGAACCATCAAGATAGATTGGATGTGAAATGAACCAGAGGAGTCAAGGACTACCCAGCATTTTCATCTAAGCGTGGAGTTGCCATTCACTGGATAGGTAAGATGGCAGGACAAGCAGGTTGCTGAGGGGGAGAGTAGAAATAAGGAATTGGGTATAATAAGTTTGAGATGCCTAAATAGATACCCAAAATGGAGATATTAAGTTACTCACTAAACAGGAAGGAAACCTGCGATTCAAATAAAGAAAAGACTTTTCTTAGAACGAGTAACTGCAGCAAACCATGTGATCGATCAAGAAGAAGTATTAAGAGAACAATTCAGTTGCAATACCCAAAACATGGATTTCTTAACAATATATTTTTGTACAATACTTTAAAATTCTAAACTATGCCTGGACTTCATTATATTACATCATTGCTGCGTTGGAAATATCTTTGTGTGAGGGAAGATAAAAGAAGCCAATACTTAATGATCTTTATTTTCTGTTCCTTTTCTTTGTCTTTCTTTTGCCCCTCTCCCTTCATTCTCCCTCTCCTTCTCCCTCTTCCTCTCCACTTTCATATTTTCATGTCTCCTGCCAACGGCCACCCAAGGCATTCTAGGAATTTGATTCTCTCCCCTAAAACCAAAATTCCTCCTTTAAGAGTTTTGTGAAAATAATTAGAGGAAAATACTTAGTACCACTTTGCATTTATTCTGGGGAATACCAGTGATATGGTTAGGATATCTGTCCCCTCCAAACCACATGTTGAAATGTGATCTTCAGCATTGGAGGTAGAGCCTAGGTGGAGGTGTTTGGGTCATGGGAGTGGATCGTAAGTGGCATGGTGACTTCCCATAGTAATAAGTGAGTTCTCATTCAGTTCACATGAGAGCTGGTTGTTTAAAGGAGTCTGGCACCTCCTCTTCTCTCTTGCTCCTTCCCTCACCATGTGACATGCTGGCTCCCCTTCACCTTCTGCCATGATTGAAAGTTCCCTAAGGCCCCCACCAGGAGCAGCTGCCAGCACCACGCTTCCTGTACAGCCTGCAGAACCATGAGCCAAAATAAACCTCTTTTCTTCATAAATTACCCAGTGTTAGCTATTTCTTTATAACAATGCAAATGAATTAATGCAACCAGGAAGCAGAAGAGAACACTTCACAATATACAATTAAAGTACAAAATTAGATTGGATCTCAGAAATACAAAAGGTCAAGGTTTTCATCATGAAATAAGAAAATGACTATATTTGAAATGGCAACTATATTGTTTTTGTATATTCATGAAGAAGGCAAAAAATGCATTACAATTTTTTAAAAACTCATTGTAGGAAAAATTATTTTCTTATATATTTTAATTAGTAATGTATACACAACAAGGTTTAAAATTATTTGGGCTTAAATTTTTTTAATTACCTCATTGCTTACCAGTACCTGTATTTGGTTTTAATCTTCAGTTGGAGCATTTCCTAATGTCACTGAAAAAAACTAAATTCAATAAATTTTAAAATGAGTTATTACTTACCTGAGGTTATTTTTATAAAAATAAAGAATCATTGGGTCACACTGTAATTGGTAGGATTGTTTTTTCTTAATGGTACATAAGATAACAGTGTGTTACATAATTAATACTATCTTAAATTTGATGAGTTACAGTACTAAACTAGGTATATATACAAACACACACAAGCCTAAGTTTGTGCATATGTATAAAAATGTAGACATAATGCCATTTAGATTAGTACCATAAATGGATTAATAATTTAGTATCAAGAATCATGGATATATTTATAAATGGAGAATATCTATTTATTTCTTTGACAAGTATTTTTCCAGAACATATTTGTTGAAGGCATACGACATGGTTTGGATATTTTGTTTCTGCCAAATCTCATGTTAAAATTTGACCTCCAGTGTTGGAAGTGGGCCTAGTGAGAGGTGTTTGAATCATGGTAACCAGGTGGTGGATCATTCATGAATGACTTGGTGCCGACTCTGAGGTAATGAGTTAGTTCTCACTCTATGAGTTCACACAAGATCCCATTGTTTAAAAGAGTCTGGGATCTCCCCCATCTCTTTCTCTTGCTCCCTGTCAACATGTGACATGCCTGCTCCCCTTCACCTTCCACCATGAATAAAAGCTCCATGAGGCCTCACCAGAAGCTCTGCAGATGTTGGTGCCATGCTTCTTGTACAGCCTGGAGAACTGTGAGCCAATTAAACATCTTTTCTTTATAAATTACCCAGTCTCAGGTATTCCTTTATAGCAGTGAAAACAGACTAATAAAGCATAGATCAGTTGTGCCAGGTGCTGAGAATACTACAACAAACAAAACACACATAGTGCCTACTCTTAGAAATTTCAATTCAGTTAGGGATATAGGCCATAAAAGAAATAATTAAAGTGTCATAAATGTTTTAATAGGAAAAATTAGGTATGCAATATGAAAATAGAGCAGAGAGACTTGAACCTATAAATTCTTGTTGAAGGAAGTGATATTTGGGACTTAATCTAAGAAAAAACTGAAGTTAGGCAGTAAATGTGAGATATGTGCCTGTATGTCAGGTGTGGTGGTGCTGAGATATTTTTAGGATCATATTTACTTGTGATTTACCAAGTCCCCTTTAAAAAACATATACTGCCATTCTTTTTTGGAAGGAGAAGCAGGAGAAATAAATGTAAGCATTAATACTGCCAACACCAAGTTCTGTTGTCTGAGATATCTACACATTTTCCTACCAATGAAAAGTCATAGTCTATTCTGAGAAGCCAACATCCCTCATAGAAAGGTTAACCAAAATGGCAAAACCAACAGGTACTAAGTAGGATAAGTCAAATATTAGATGCTGTCTCCATCCTTAGTAGGAACAATATTCTGAGATGCAAATTTGTTTTTATTCTGCAGCTTGACAATAACTTTTATGGCCATGGCCAGTTTCATCTGAAATGATTGGTTCCAACTGATCTAAGTGAAAGGAAATACTTTAGAGTTTTGCACAATGAACACTACCTCTCAGACAATGAGTTGGCCCATTCATGTGACCTACTGGCCAAGTCCACCTCCTTTTAGCCATATAATCACACAAAGGATCTCTAGAGGTCCCACTCAGATGAGCCCAGAGAAAACTGAAGAAGAGAAAGCCAGTCCTTAGTGGGCACAGGCTGGGACCATTGGCTCAGACAGGCCTCTCAGGGCTTCACATCTCTGCACCATCGCCTGTGCCTTTAGATTTCATCACTCTACACTAATTTTCAGAGCTGTACTGTAAAATCCATAGGAAACTCTCAGAAGCTACTGAAAAGGTAAGAAAAAATGAATCACAGTAGATATGGTTGGTGTAGTTAGAACTAGATTCAATTTTTTAGCATTTATTATGAATTATCTTCTCCAAATCAAAGGAAATTGGCAAACCTAAGCACTAATGTAGACATAGGGACAAGTCCAGCAATAATGAAAAGTAAAATCATTTATGAATATTCTAGATGCATATCTCATAATGCACATAATAAAAAATGAGTTTTAACTAAACAATTTCATGAGAATAAAACTAATAATCCAATCTGTTGCTGACAAGTGGACGTATGGTTTAAAGGCCAAAAAGCTAATTAAAACTACAGTAAAAGAGAACTTGCTAGTGATTATTGGCAGGATATATGTGACTGTATTTTTTTTTTAAGTATACATATACAGGTATGGAAAGAAGAGGCAGAGAGAAGGAATGGGACAGAATACCACAATTTCTCTAGAATACAATCCCTTGGGTTTAATTAAGGGGAATAAAGAGAAGATAATGGAAGATGTGAGCCCTGTACAGGATTTGGACTCTCATCTAATTTAGAAGAATGTTTACAGAGGATGTTACACTGAGTGATGCCAAAACAGAGGAGAGAAATATGAGCCATAGCACAAGGTAGAATATGAGAAATAGAGAGAAACAAAGCAGAAATAGATGGGACAATGTTTAATCCTTGTGGACCAGGTGGAAGTGAGGAGGGATGGACAGTCCACAAAGAGGGAAGTCTGCAGAAAGCATGGAGAATGGCAACTATGGGACATGTTGAAAGAATATTAATCAATAATTATCATCAAGCGACAAGATCCCAAGCTGGAAAACAAAAAGGAAGAGCTCTGCTCAGAGATAAACTTCAAATGTAAACCAGTGTGGTTTTCTCATTGTTTGTACGTGTGGATTTGCATTGAGCCACTCCAATTATATAGACAGTTGCAAACAGTGTATGGTTAGCCCAATGTGGCCAGCCAGGAGGTATTATTTGTCCTGCATAGTGATTTGTATTTGTTTATGTTCTTATGCCAACATTTAAATATTGGCATCATTTGCTTTCTAAAAAATAACAAATTTCTAGCTTCTCTTTAAAAATTAGAAAATCTGGCAACACAGGGATCATTTGCCCAGTTTGCTCCAATCGACACCAGCCCATTTCATTTGTTATTATTACCTGACCCTGCAGACATTTCAGTCTGTGACCTCCTCTTCTGCACTTGTCACTAGCATCTGACATTTTCAAGACACCTAATCAGAGACAGAGGGGGCCTAAGAATGCACAAAATAACTGACTGAACCCATGACTTATTCCTTACTAGCAGTACTTTATTATAGCAATTTTAAAATTCTGTTACAGTTAGTTATTTTTCTGTCTTCCTATTAAATTCAGAAGTCAACTGGGGTGGCAAAGGGGAGCTATTTTAAAAAAAAAAAAAAAAAAAAAAAAAGCTCAACTAGAATCTTATCCATTATTTCCTTCCTTCCCAGAACCTACTATAACCAGTAAGTGATTAAGCAAATCTTGTAAGCCATAGAGACTCCCACAGTAACCAAGCACTGGACCAGAGGCCCAAAACACAAGCTGGGCCAACACCCATGGAAACCAATGAATCACTGGTATATAGTCCATCTGCTTTGTGGAAACTACCTGAATCTGTTCCAGCCCACCTGATATATATAATTTGACAACTGGAAAGGAAAATGTGGGTCTGTTGATATGGGCAAGATACTTCTGAACCAAAAAAGAGAACTCCAGGAGAAATGTAAGAGAACATTCAAAGAAGCTATATATAGTAGATTCCAATTTTAGTCACTACAACACAAATGTTTGGGGGGTAGTGTTGGCAGCAGGGGTGGAGAAAAGGCAGTGCTCTTTCATTTCTATAGTAATCTACTATTCTCAAGCTCCCAGTCTTGATGATTCAGAGGTACAAACTTGTTGATTAAAAAATGTTTTTAAGAATTTTTTTTAAACCACAGTCTCCTCTAATTTAAAGCACGTAAGTTTGCAGTCCCTTCAAAGTTCAAACACTTTAGTGAAGCTATTTCTGCCTTTATAAGCAGGCTTCCTTCCCCCTCCTCCCTCTCAATATGGCATCTGGATGTGATAGAGGTAAGAGGGGCCTCGGGTCATAGGGCCTTCCTCTGAATCACCTGGGGATGATATTGATGACTTCTTACAAGGTGGCTGGTCTGATCTGGTCCTAGCTATACTGTGTTACGTTGCATCCTACAGTGTGGCTAATCCCACAAGTCCTTTTGGTTATGGGATGGTTCTGCACTACAATTCATTCTGATGCTAATCACTGCAGTTAGTGCCAGATTTCTCAGATTTTAGGGCACAATCTAAAGCAAAACTGCCCCACTTCAGATGCCAGTCACAAGTTTGGGGATCCTCAGGCCACTAGCACTTCAACTGGCTACAAATCCAGGTGGTCTCCATGACCTCCCTTAGGTTTGATAATTCACTAGAATGACTTACAGAACAACTTGCAGAACTCAGGGAAAGTGTTCTACTTACAATTACAGTTTGATTATAAAGGATACAAATCAGGGCCTGTCAAATGAAGAGACTCATAAGGAGAGGTCGAGGGAAAGGAGGTGGTCCCAAACATAGAACTTCTGCGCACTCTCCCCATAGAATTACATGTCACCCTTCTAGAAAATCAATGTGCTCACCAATCAGGAAGCTCCACTGAGTTTTTGTGTCCAGAGTTCTTATTGGAATTTTTTTTTTTGAGGCAGGGTCTTGCTCTGTTGTTCAGGCTTGAGTGCAGTGGTGTGATCATAGCTCACTGCAGCCTCAACCTCTCAAGGTCAAACAATCCTCTTGCTTCAGCCTCCTGAGTAGTTGGGACTACAGGTGTGTACCACCACACCTGGCTAATTTAAAATATCTATATATATATTTTGTAGAGACAGGGTCTTGCTATGTTGCCCAGGCTGGTCTCAAACTCCTGGGCTCAAGTGATCCTCCTGTCTCAGCCTCCCAAAGTGCTGGGATTACAGGCGTGAGCTAACAAGCCTGGCCTGGAATTTTATTATGTAGACAAGATTAATTGAATCATGGCCACATGATTGAACTCAACCTCTAGCCTCCTTCCCTGTGCAGAGATTGGGAAGGTAGGCTGATATCCTGTGGCTCAACCTTGTAACCACATGGTTGGTCTTTCTGGCCTGCCCCTATCCCAAGTCACCTCATTAGCATAAACTATCAGGGGCCATCATGAATGAAAAAAGATACTCTCACTCAGGAAATGCCAAGGGTTTAGAAGTTCTCCCTGGGAACCAGAGAAAAAGACTAGACAAATTCTTTATTATATAATAAATAGACACCCACTACTAAAGCTCAGGTCACAGCTATAATCTCCCATTTCAATGTCTCTGCATTCTATGGCTTTCCAGTCTAGACTCCAGGCCTCTTCCAGTCCACCTTCTCTCAGCATTTCTGCACCAGCTCCCACCCAGGGATGTGAAACTTCTGGTTGCTTTTCTGCAAACATCCCCCTATGCATGCATGAGACCCACCAAGGCTTCAGGCACCTCCCTCAATTTGAAATGGAAACTGGAATCAACAAAAAAGAATGAAGATGGCTGGAAATGGAAAAAATATAAAACATGTATTAATTTGTTAGTGTCTTCAAATGATTAGCTTTTTAGGTTATTCAAAAGATGGGTATGTAAAGCAAATATATATCGTGGGTTTTTTTACAGTGGGTTTTATAATATATGTAGAAGTATAGTAAAATAGCAAAACATTTAGAAAGAGAGAAAATGAAAGTATGTTATTGCAAATTTCTTAGCTAAAGTAGTATAATATTATTTTAAATGGGCTACAATAAGTTAAAGATGCATGCTGTAAACCATAACGGGTTTAGTTAATGTAGGCTTTGAAATAAGAAACAATGATTTTCAAAGTAAAGGGTATCTTTGTCAGTTCAAGCTGCTATAACAAAGTATCATAGTCTAGTCTTGGTGGCTTAGAAAAGACAAAAATTTATTTCTCACAGTTCTAAAGGTTGGAGGTCTGAGATCAGCATGCAGGCATGGTTCGTTCTGGTGAGGTCCTGCTTCCAGTATTCAGGTTGCTGTCTTCTTGTTGTATCCTTCCATGGTGCAAAGACAACGAGAGAGTTCTCTGGGGTCCTTTTTTTTTTTTTTTTTTTTTTTTTTTTTTTTTTTTTTTTTGAGATGGAGTTCTACTCTTGTTGCCCAGGGTGGAGTGCAATGGTGCGATCTCGGCTCACTGCAACCTCCACCTCCCAGGTTCAAGCAATTCTCCTGCCTTAGCCTCCTGAGTAGCTGGGATTACAGGCATGCACCACCACACCTGGCTAATTTTGTATTTTTAGTAGAGATGGGGTTTCTCCATGTTAGTCAGGCTGATCTCGAACTCCCAACCTCAGTTGATCCACCCGCCTCGGCCTCCCAAAGTGCTGGGATTACAGGCGTGAGTCACTGCACTCAGTCAAAAGAAAGAGTTCCACATGGCTGGGGAGGCCTCACATCATGGCAGAAGGTGAAGGAAGAGCAAAGGGACATCTTACATGACGGCAGGCAAGAGACCTTGTGCAGGGGAACTCCCATTTATAAAATCATCAGATCTTGTGAGACTTATTCACTACCGCAAGAACAGTATTGGGGAAACCACGTTCATGATTCAATTTTCTCCACCTGGTCCTGCCCTTGACATGTGGGGAGTAGTACAATTCAATGTGAGATGTGGGTGGGGACACAGCCAAACCATACCAACACCTCACTTAAGGGAATGCAATAGGAGGGAGTGGAGGGGACAGAAAGACTTTCCCATTTACGCTTTTTACAAAACATTTTTGTATTTTCTTGTATTTTTATGTTTAAAACCTTTTAAACAAATATTTAAAATACTCTTGATTAAAATATGTACATACTCCTCTCTTGTTTTCAAGCAAGAATGAAGTGTCGAGAGCAGCATATATCGGGTAACGAGGGAACCCAAAGGTGAGCCCCAGACCAGCTGCCCTGAGACACAAGACCCAGGTCACCCTCATCCCATGAGATAATATCTGGGGAACCCAAGACAGATTTTGCTGCCATCAAGATGGATGGATAGTATAAGGCTCTCTAACCCTTCCCCAGACTCAGAGCGCTCCTATGGAATGCTCCTTTCTCTGAATGGTCTCAGCCCTTCCAAATTCTACTGCACAACTTAGCAGTCAATTGTGCTCATACAACTCCAATTCATGTTTAGAGAGTTTGTCTGTTGGTTTGAGTGTTTAGTTTCTCAGCATACATTTTCTCATATTCACTGTATTATAAATTGTGGTTAAATCCTCAAAACTTCCCACAAAAGGCACTTTAAAGTTAATGTATTTGAAATATGTACTACCAATAGTACCATATTAGCTATGCTTAGCCAGCATTTATAACTCTGTTTATATGGGGAAATGCATTCCATTTTGCAACTAGAGCTGGCAGGATTGCCTGGGAAAGAGGAGAGTTGACAGTAAGAGGCAGGGCTTTGGATAGCAGGGATTTCTGGGATTTCTTAACTCCATGGATGTCAGAAGATGCACCTGAGTTGGACATCTGTAGCCCATCATTCATTCACCCTTCATCTGGAAATGACACTTTGATTTTACTTTGGGGAACTGCTCCCACTGTAACCCAATGTATGTGGTTAGGCTGGGCTTATCCCACATACACACACCCATGACTCAGGCAGTACTGGTCACAGTGATTGATTTAGAGATGGCCATGCTCTGCCTTCCCAGTTAGATTATACACAACATGAGGACAGGAGGCATGTCCTAAGCTCACTTGTATCCTCAAGATAATCCAGCACAGTGCTCAGCAGTATTGACATAGTCATGTCCAGGCAAGGAGGAGAATGGACATGTATTGAGCAACAACCATGTGTTAGACATTTTACGTAGCTTTAGCGCTAAATACCTTTCTCCTACTCTATGTGATGCCAACCAGGGTAGTGTTTTCCAGAGACCGTTATGTTCTAGGAATAAAATCCTACTCAGTTTATTAATTTTAAAAGGTTTCACCTTGAGTTTTTAATATGGCTATAAGAAGAAAAATATTTCCTTTAACTATGTTATAGTGGTTCTGCGCTCATTTATCAAAGAAATAGCAATAATGATGCTTGTCTTGACTCACAGGTCAAAAACTCCCTCTTAAGAGCTTTAGAGTTTAAAAGAGATAAATTTTGTGAGTGAACTTTGCAAAGCAGTAAACAAATATTATTATTTCTATTATCATTTCCATTATTTTTATTGTTATTATTTTCATCTTTTCTTCTCTTACTCATTCAAATGAATAAGGCATCTGAAAAACAGATGAAGATTGATTGAAACCACATTCCACCTAAGCTATAGACTTTTCCATAACTTGAGATAAATAAATAGATTAAACCACATGACACACGCATGCACCACCTGCAAAATAATCTTAAATGTGATTATTTTTAATATAAATAAAACAAATGCTAATTTTCCCTCTAGGGAAGTCATGGATTTTCTGTAGCTTGGCAATATATGTCTATAATAAAAATTTATATTTGTGTTACTGGTTAATAGCTTTGGGTTAATCAATGAAATCATTTACCTCTATTCTAAACATTGCTTTTTTGCTAAAATAATATTTCCATTTTTTTACATTGTTACCTGAATATAACTTTTAAAAACTCGTTACGATTAGCTCAGCCTTGAGTTTTTTTGACAGAAGCCTCAGAGGCCAGCTACAAAAAGCTTCATTTCTCATATAAAAGTCTGTTCCTCATTATCTCAAATACATCTCCACTCAGAAACTACAGCCTGCAGTCTTTGAAACATCATTCAGTCTGACACAAGGTAATGAACTCTCCCCATCTGAAGGCCCAGTGGGAGCTAGGGGCAGAAGAGGGAGGATAATCCAATGCCCCCCTGTCCTTGTCTAGTGTCCGGGGCATCCTGCCTCATTATCTGAGAGAGAGGACAAGAGACAGTCCTCCTTCCAACAGAGAACACACCAGCAGGTGAAAAACGGGCGGCCTGAACCTGCTTTGAGTGAAGCTGTGTGCTCAAGAAAACATATGGGTGGCGTGTGGGCACCTGCAGAACCAGCATGGTCAAGCCATGAATGCTTTCAAACCAAGCACCTTGCTTCTGTTTTCCCTTAGCTTAAAAAGTAAAGCAATAAATGAATAGCAAAAAGCTCCAGGTCCAGGACTCTATCACAGGAATTTTCTAAAGGAGCTGAAAAAATCTGGATATGATCTATTATATTGGAAAAGCCTATTATAATGCAAGACTGGGGAAAAGCTCAGCAAAACACAAAAATAAAGAAGGGAAAGTCAGCAAGAAATAAATTTCACTGGTCAACTCAGCAGCAACTCTGTCTGCAACAAGTCTTCAGCTCAGTTCTCACTTTTGGGACAAGTACTCGTTCATCAATCTGGAGCCAACACACCAATTATAATTCCAGATCTGCTCTAATAAAGCAAGAGATCTTGAGCAGATCACTCTAGCAAGTGCTGAGGAGAGTATCTGGCACACAGTGGATATTTGATAAATATTGGTTAAATTTACATCTACCTCTTTGTTTCCAGGATTTCTCATTTGGAAAGTTGTCTAACTAATGGAGTAAATAACATTTCCACATTTGCAATGCATACCGTTACATCACACGTCATGGTTCAATAATTATTTTCATATGCATTCTCTCATGAACTCTTCACAATAACTGTTAGTCAGACGTGAAACAAGTGTTATTATTCTCATGTTACACACAAGGTAAGTATGGCTCAGGCACACTAACTAGACAGTCACACAGCTAGTAAGTTATATAGCTCTTTAAATCTCGTAGATTGTTAGAAATCTTATAAGAAAATGTATCTAAAATTGCCTGGTACATAGTAAGTAGCCCATAAATAGTAGTTCTATGGGGAGCCAGTAGAGCACAATAATTAAATCACAGGCTTTGAATTTTATATCCAGACTCCATCACTTATTGTGAGGATTGATTTTGTGTGTTATCTCAATTGGATCAGAGTGCCTCTCTACCTGTCTTTGAGCTGGGACATAGGTATTCTCCTGTCTTTGGACTCAGACTCAAGCTGGAACCATACCACTGGCTCTTTTGAGTCACCTGTTTTCCAGCTGCAGATCATGAAGTTCTCTGACCCCTAATCATATGAGCCAATTCTTTATTTTATATACATGCACAAAAAAGAACCAATGGAGGAGATATCTATAGATATCTCTGTTTTTCTGGAAAACTCAGACTAATACAGATTTGGTACCAAAAAGTGGGGTACCACTGTAACAAATACCTAAAAATGTGGAAGAGATTTTGTAATTAAGTAATGGGTAGAGGAGGTTGGAAGAGTTTTGAGATACACACTAGAAGCAAGACTGCTATGAAGGGACTGTTAAAGGCAATTCTGGTGATGGCACAAGAAAAAAAAAAAGATGAAAGCTGTAGAGAAAGCTTCCATCTTGGAGAATATGTAAGTAATTGTGAATAGAATGTTAATAGAAATATGGAAGGTAAAGGCCATTCTGGTGAGGTCTCAGACAGAAATAAGGAGCAAATTATTGGACAATGCATAAAAGAATATCCTTGTTACAAAGTGGCAATGAATTTGGCTGAATTGTTTTTTAGTGTTTTATGGAAAGCAAAACTTGCCAATGATGCAATTGGACATCTAGCTGAGGAGATTGCTAAGCAAAGTGTTGAAAGTGCAACTTGCTTCCAACTGCTTATAGTAAAATGTGAGAAGAGCAAGATAAATTGAAGATGGAATTGTAAGCAAAAAGGAACAAGAACTTCTCAGCCTATCTGTATTGCAAAAAGTAAGAAAGCTTGCTCTGAAAAGAACACTAAGGATGTGACCAAGCAACCATTTGTTAAGGAGGTTAAGCTGGGTGTGAACCATGAACCTAATCAGCCACCCCAGCAGAAACGCTGCCAGTTTGAACTGAAAGGGATCAAGATGAGACGAAATGAAGGAAGGCTGTTGGAATTCTTGGATCCTAAAGGACTGGACCTTTATGAACTACAGAGCAATTTGGCTGTGAACATACACTACTCTTCAAGACAAAGGTAGAATGACCCTGAAGGCAATCCCAGAGCTCATCTCTGGATGTAGCAATTTAGATCCACATCCCAATGCCTCACTCCTAGAGACCAATACGGCAACCAGTGTCTTTCCACTCTGTGTCCTGAGAGCTAGTCCTCATAGCCTCCTCCTTATCTCCTTGAATGCAGACCCCCTCATGGAATCCTAATGTGTGTTTTCACCCCCTGGAAATATGTCCAAGAGCGCTTACCTCTTCCACCTTTTTATCAGCAGGGAGACTTTCTATCACATATAAGCACAGCATCTCAGCAACACCTCCCACCTCACCTCTCTTTCTCTCTCTTTTGTGCTCTCTCTCTCTCTCTCTCTCTGTTTTTCTCTCTCTTGCTGTCTCTCTCTGCTATATGAGGACACAGCAAGAAGGCAGCTGTCTGCAAGGCAGGAAGGGAGCCCTCACAGAACTTCATCATGCTGCCTTCATGTTCTCAGACTTCCAGCCTCCAGAACTGCAACAAAATAAATTTATGTTGTTTAAGGACCTAGTCTCTGGTATTTTGTTATGGCAGCCTAAGCTGACTAAGACACTTATCGAACTGTGTGCAACTGGAAAAGGTACTAAACCTTCTCGGGCTCAGTTTCCTCATCTGTACAACAGGAACAAGAATACCTACCTCATACAGTTATTGGGAAAACTAAATGAGAGCAAGCATAAAAAGCACATAACTCGAATTCTCTACCACACCTTTCTACTTCCCTAAATGATATCTGTGAAAATAAAACAAGACAGTTTATACAATAGTAGACTGAGATAACAACTGGAAATACTTTGAAAAAGAAAAATTACAAAACAAAGAGGATGAGGATTAGGAGCAGAACTCATTGAGAGTATAAGTCATTACTTCATTGTACTAACTTACTAAATTATTTGTGTTATGCTAAACCCACAGTGTCACAAATATAGGCCACTTCAAGTAAAAATAACACAATTTAGGAACAATTGCACTGGATGTGAAGGAGGAGAAAAAAGAACTGAAGACACACACACACACGAAAAGAATACATTGATTCCTAAAATGCCTTAGTCTTAGAATTATTTCAAAGCAATTAAAACACTTATATTAGGAAATATAGCAGGAGGCAAAGACAATACGAAAGAAATTAAAAATACAAGGTAATTAAAGAAGGGAGCGATTTGAGAGGAGCGGCGGGGGGCGGCAGGGAAATGTTGACAAGAAATTAAGATGTTAAAGAACAAAGTTCAGAATAGCTAATACTGAAGGGTCAAAAGCATGGAATTGTGTCTGCCACCTCCTATTTTCCTTGTCACTATTGTATATTAAAAGTAACCTCTCCTTAGCCACAAAGTCCCATGGACCATCTTCTGCGACAAGATTCTCTTTAGTAAAAGGCTCTTCTCACTCTCTTTTCCCAATAAAAGCTCAGATTTGTTCCATAAATTTCTGTCCGAGAGAGCTTGCACAGTCTCAGCCTCCCTGTCAAGCTTCATGATAGCAGTGGATGATTTTTACGGACTCTCCCTAGTTCGGGGCAAGATGACTTTGAGGGTCTTGATCATTTTTAAGAACTTACAGTTCTCCTAGTAGTATTATGCTCATGTTTCTCCAAGGCCCTTCCAACACCTTCATCTTAGTTTAATAATGATCCCATCATTTGTTGCTACCTTTAGGAGATCTTTGAAGAATGCAAGACAGGCCGATTTATTCTATTAGAATATCAGTAAAGTCAATCCTTTTATATAATAAATCCTGACAATCATATAGAAATGGCATTGATACATGTTTGCATTGTGTTTGCATATGCATTTCTGACAAAAAAGACTCTAAAAAACAAATATGAAAAGTAAGACAGAATTAATTAGTGAGTGCTTCCTGATCCAAATGTGTGCAGTATAAGGTAGATCTTTGGGGTACAACACATCTTCCACAATGGATACTGCCTGAGTGGGAAGCCAGTGCCACAATCTCAGGCACTGTTAAAGGGGTTCCTGCCACAGTCCCCCAAGGAAGGAAGTAGCCTTAAGAGTTGCAGACATCCAAATTTCTTTCTTTCTTTGTTTTTTTGTTTTTTTGTTTTGAGATGGAGTCTTGCTCAGCTCTGTCACCCAAGCTGGAGTGCAGTGGCATGATCTCGGCTCACTGCAAATCCCACCTCCTGGGTTCAAGCGATTCTCCCACCTCAGCCTCCTGAGTAGCTGGGATTACAGATGTGCACCACCATGCCCAGCTAATTTTTGTATTTTTAGTAGAGATGAGGTTTCACCATGTTGGTCAGGCTGGTCTCTAACTCCTGACCTTGTGATCTGCCCTCCTCGGGCTCCCAAAGTGCTGGGATTACAGACATGGAGCCACCGCAACACAGACAGACATCCATATTTCTATGCCTTACTCTGTGAATCTGTCCACTTGTCCACAACTGACTAGGCCAGAATGGGCTCCTCACCAAGACTAGCCAATCTCTAAAAAGTGAGCTGCAGATGGAAATGAGCATTCACAACAAGGTGAGTCACGTTTATGATCAGCCCTAGAAGAATCACCCATGAGCCACTGCTGCTGGCAGACCGTAGACAACTGTCCTTTGAGGTTCCTGATTACCATGCGATGTGGCTGTTCCGTGGCTTCCAGTCCACGCATGAAGCCTGCTTGTTTTATTTCTCCTGTGCACAAAAGTCCTCCCCAGAGGGCCAAGATTTCTTATCTCCACTTGTATCCTCTAACCACCTAGGCTAATCCTCACAGAGAGAATATAGTTAGCACATGAACCCTCTCTAACCACTTCTGGTCATAGGATGTTTTCATCAGAAAAGCTTCCTTGACTATTTCAACACTCAAGTACCTTTTCAGCAGCAGGTACCTCTGTCACTCCCATAAGTGTTTACCTTGGATTGCCGTGTATTGACAGTCAACTACTTAATCTGTCTATGTCTTGTCTCCTAAATCAATGATGAGTTTTTGGAGGAGAAAGAACTCTGCATCTGACATGAAGTTGACCAGCCATCTTTAAGAGAGTTTAGGCTGAAAATTGCAGCTCATTGGCCCTTTTTTCCATGGATGAACAAATAGCCTCTTCCTCCTGAGGCAAAAATGACCCAAGCCTGGTACTGTTTCTTTTTATTTACTTATCTCTCTCAGAAAACCTACATTCATAAACCATTTGTACATGTGTTCAACATATTTAGAAGTCAGAAAGCTTTCTAGACCACCTGAGAGTGTATTGAACCAGGCCCATTACTCATGCCTCTTATCTTATTTATCTTATTATCTGCTCTCTCTGCAAATCTACAACATCATGTGGGTCTTAATAAAAATCATCAGATGTACTATATTTGAGAATATTGGCCCAACCAATTTTCCACCCTGGTGCTCTGTACAACCCCAAGGGCTCTGTGAAATCTTTCAAGGTTTCCCAGGAAAGTAGAAGAAATGAAAAGAGCAGAGTGGGTGAGACTCTAAGCCACAGCACTCCCCTTTAACATTTTGTTCTGTTTTCCATATTGGGCACAATAAGATTTATTCTACAGCCCTAAACAACAACGAAAACTTGCCTGTACCATGAGACTTGAGGAATCTAACTTAACCCCCTGACCAAAAGCAGTCTTTCTACCTTTAGATTTTTCCTCTTTTGAATTGAGGTTTTGTGCCTAAGGTTTTAAAAAGCCAGTACACTGGTGTCAGTCTTGGATGCTCTATTATACCTCATTGCCTGTTAGAACTTGCATATCACACTCTGTTAAACTTGCTGCACAAATGAGACATATCCAAAAGGAAAGTTCCAATGGTTGGCCTGGGAGAGGAACTAGATAAAGACCCTGGAAGTTCTATCTTAAGAAATTCTTACCAGCATTTCCCAGGGGGGCAGGCAGGAAACAGCCCAAGGAGTAAACCAACATGGGAGGGAGGAGGGTGCAGGGAGAGGGGGTTTATACAATTGTCCCTTGCATGGGAAACAGAGGCCAATAAAGGCAAACCTCACAATGACTCTGCAGGAATCCAGGGCTTCCCAGCCTTCAAAATTCACAAGCTTGCTGAGTGTATCTTATCTTGACTTTTACAAGGAAAACGGTTAACTATTAGAAGTTAACTATTTGTTCAGAATGCTCATTCCTCCATTCCACAACCAGTACACATCAGGTTCTTTCCAATAATAATATTCCTCCTTGAGTAATATTCAGCGGAAATAGGCCAATCAAAACCAGTAACCCTAGGTTTATTTAAAAATATATATAAGCTGCGGAAAGGTACAGACCAGAAATGGGGCTGTATCTTCTGTTTAGAAACCGCTCTCACATTCAGCAAGATATCTGTTTACAGGCAATACTAAAACCCGATTGAGGGTTAAGAAAAACTAAGTCCACATGAAAGGAAATGTGGATATATGTGGATCGATGCTTTGTTAGGTTGATGTTTGTGTAAGATTGTGTGTGTGTGTGTATATATATATATATGCTATGAATTGGATTTAGAGGTATGACAATTTGTCACAAACCTATAAAATATTTTTCTACCTAACGTCACCCAATTTCCTACTTCTGGTAGACCAGGCATTTGATTAGAGTCTTCACTGAACTTGGAAGCGTGCTGTGGAAAGGCCACAGCACCTCTCATCATGCTTACCTCCTGCTATAGCCACTAGCATTGCCCAAGAACACACTGACCTTTTGCGGTGCTAAATTCCTTGACAATTATCCTCACTCTTCTCTTACTTTCATATTTTCACTTTCTTTTCTATCCTCAGACCCCCACCTCCATCTCCATCTTCCACTCAGTGAAAATAATTCTACTTGCATCTTTTCCCATAAGGATCTATGTTTTTCTCGTATTTTCATTCTCCTAATGTTTAGCAGGTCAAATGCAGTTGGTCTCATCAACAAATATAAGCCACATGTCAAAATGGTTTAACACAGTGTTAAATCCTGACCTGAGTTTAGCTCTGGCTCTGTAAACTTACCCTCAATGCCAAATGTCACATTTGATGTAGAAGCAATTGCTGTGCTGTTTAGATGTTCCTGACACCATTTGAATCCATTACTTCATTGAGATATTTTGCTCAACATCTTTTTCCTTCTATGGATGAATTAATTGTGCCCAACACTGACCATCCTCACTCCAGAGCCCAGGCCAGCTATGACAACCCAGTCAACAACTCCAAGACTAGCCCTCCTCCCTCCCGATTTATAGTTGGAGAGTCAGGCAATCTGCACCAGCAGGATAATAAAGATTCATTAAAGGGAAAGGAGACTGGGCAGATTTTTCTCTTCACTTCCCCTAGAGGGAACCAAATGAAATTGTTATTTTTATAAGTGGAAAGTGGTCAAACATCAGCAATGTTGTGTGTTTCAGCCCAATACATGAAAAAATATATTCACAATTCAACAAAATAAATTACAAACGTCATCATTCACAATGAATATGAAAATGAAAAGTGTCTTGAAAGATTCGTGCACATCTAAGAGCACAAGAATGGCAATGTTCTTTAGGGCTTTGTATGCTTGAGGACTTACCCTCTCAATGCCTTCTGTATTTAAATGCTAAACAAGAGCTATAGATCCTTTGCCCCACAGCTGAGGAAATAAAAGCAGCACACGCAGGCAAGCAGGGCTGATGCAAAAACATGTGAGAGAAGGACACATTTTTTTATTTTGCTCCATAATCCAGAAGCCTAATTCAAGAGGCTGCTTCACTGTGGTTAGTAATTCATCCAAACATGAACCTCACAAAGGGCACCACCCTCCCACGGGGCATGAGATGAGGTGCTGGCCCACAGACACATGACTAATGCAAGGTCATCTCAGGGTCCACAGGCTGAACAAGTCGTGAACCTCAACCCTACCAATGTCAGGCCATTGCTTCATAGGAGCTGCACTTCCTCTTTAAAAGGCGAGACCAAGAATATAAAACCAAAGACCTCCATGGCCTCAACCAACCCATCTTAGGAACACAGAGGCTCCTTTCAACAGATCCAACTTCCTTTAGAAATTCTGGCATTTGGTGGGTAATGTTATGTCTCTTCTTCAAAGGTTATCTTCTGCTTTTTACCCTCTCTGAGTTTTAAATGGAAGAGCCCTCCCTATAAAGTGAGATATACATACAAGCACACATATGGCATTTGGGCTAGATCTCAAGTATAAGAATTAAGCAAAATATAAGGCCTAAATGTGCAGTGAATTAAGAGTATGGTTTAAAAAAATCATTTCAATAAATCAAACTTTATTTCACATGCCCAGAGGAAACACCACCACAAGGTTGTAACTTCATGGCATTATATTGTTATGGTCTCTTTATTCCTAGACTTTTCCCCCAAAATATAACTTTTAAATCAAAATAATGTTTAAGTTCCTTTTAAAAGCAATACAGCTTAAAAATGGGTGTGGGCTATAAAACTAGACACTACACATGCATATCTGAAAGAGGTATACCCAATCTTACTCTCAGAGCTGTGCTTCCATCCTCACAAACTTTTGAAACCATTCAAAAAGCTTATTTCAAGTCTATTTATAAAGGAAAACAAATGGGAACATATAGGTATAATTTAACAAAATCTCTTGCCTTTAAGCAAATGGAACAAAAGAATGGCGTATTTAATTGAAACCCACAAGCTCCCAAACCTCATTTCAGGCACCAGTTTGCATAACCGTTTTTACCTTACTTTGACTAGAGTCCCTGCTGATAAGAGTTCCATGTTAAAATTCCTCTGACTTTCCACACTACAAACTTTATTTCTCTTAACAAGTATTTGTTGAGCACCTAGAAGATGCATAGCTAAAAGTTCAATGTTGCTGTAAAAATAAAAATATGAGACAGCAACTTCCAGGAAACATCCTATAGAGAGAAAAATCACAAGGCAATAAGTCAGTTTCCCACAGCATGCTCCTAAGAACACACACTACTTGATTTAATAGCTTTTATATGAAAAAACAATTCAACCACTAAATAGTTTTGAGAACTGCAAGCTTGAACAAAGTTAAATAATTTTCTTTTTTGTCAGCTCTCTCAGAACCTTGACTGGGCTAATGTAAATTGCAAATCTCTAAGACAGGGATGCACGATGCAGTCCTTCCTGTACTACTTGATTGTGAACACCTTTTTGTGTGCATCATCTTCCACCAATCAGACTTGGAGAAACACTAAGCTAAGTGATATCATCTGTTCTATTCACTTAAGAAGTTTCGAGGACAGAAACAGAGTGGAATGTTTGAGAAAGACTTCCAGAGAAGATGAAATTTAAACTGAATTCTGGGCTGGATTCTCAGATAAAAATAAAATTTGGATAGGCCCGGGGTGCGGGGGAAAGAGAGAAAGAAGTTTCTTATGAGAGAAGACATGAATGCACCAAAATTTAGAGTTAGGAATGAGCATGGCACATTTAGAAGTCAGTCAGCAAAGAGAACGGTCTTATTAGAGAGAAGAGTTCATGTGGGGGAGTGGCAGCATTAAATTATAAAGGCTGAAAGTACTGTGTCAGATATTTTTTCTAATTCTCCTAACAACTCTGAAAGATAGGCATTGCGGCGATCATTTTACAGATAAAGAAACTGAGAATTGCAGAGACAAAGAAATTTGCCAACTTCTCATAACCAGTAAATAGCCAAGCAGGCATGTGAACCCAATTTATCATCTTCAAGATGGAAAATGAGTGAATTTGAGACTCAGCACATAATAAGCTTGTCCAATTACAAAGCCTATGCTATTCATATCAAGGGATCTCACAAGATCAAATGAAAAAGAAATTCATATAAATATAAAAGCACACCAAATAAGAGTAAAATAGTGTGATTCCTACAAAAGGGTAGATATTGATTGTGCAGGACTTTAAAAGCCAATATGGATTTTCTGGGGGGTTTTATATATTAGAGACAGTAGAGTTTTCTGAGTGTTGGAGATTTCTTGGGAAGAGATTGATATGAAACTTGTGGTTTAGGAAGATAAGTTCAACCATGGTGCTCAGGGCAGATTAAAGGAGGAAGGAAACAGAATCTGAGATGCCACTGGAGGTTGTTTCAGTAATTCCGACATGAAGGGATGGCAAGCAGGAAGACAATGCTGGCAGTAAAAGTGAGATGGGAGGAGCCGATGGTGGAGAATGATGTCCAGTCGTTCAAAGGAGGGATTAGAGGCACTTGGTGAGGCTTAGTGATGGAAGGTACGTGACAAAGGAGAGGCAAGAGTCCAAAGTGGCTTTTCTGCCCTTTTCTTGCCTCTCTTTACCCAGGACTGGAGGTGCAAACAACCAGCAGTTGACATGGCCACTATACAGAGAAGGAAAGGGTGAACTGATACTGGCATTGGACAGGGTTCCATGACGGAGAGGCGGCTGAGTTACCACCAAGAATTCACATAAACAGGTGCATATATGTGTTTCCTCAAGCAGTGACTGTTCAAAACCACAACTGCTATCCTGCGGAAGTTCCAAAACTTTTCTTCTATGTTAAAGAAGGGGTCCTTATTCTGAGACAGGGTTGAGCATCATTAGTATAAAGTCAAGGTGACAGTGTCTAGCGTGGTAGTTCCAAGCTGAATGACCTTGAGCAAATTCCTTCAACTCTTTAAGCTTCAGTTTTTCATCTTTAAAAAATGGAAGAGATGATTTAAGAAGTTCATTTGAGGCAGTAAATTCTGTAATTCTCATAATCGGCACCAAATGACAGATCTTTGGCTAAAGTTAAATGGCTTTGGAATAAGCTATTTTCTGGCCCATCCCACCTTTCTTTTCAAGCAGAACAGAGTTATGCATATGTGAAAACTCTCATACTCCTCAGGCACAAATCCGATCTTTATTTCAAGTCTCCAGGCTACTAAGCCAAGTCTCCACAGCCAGGCCATGTGGAGTGACTGGTGATAATTAGGTTGTGACCAACAGCTACATTTCCTTCTAAAACAAAGGGAGCTTTGCAAAGTACACCAGACATTTACTAGATGAACCAGTCTTTGCAGAGAAGTCATAGCATTTTGCTTTCACATAGATACGTGAGTGGATTGAGACTCCAACACTTAATAAATGCCTACATCTCAATTATCCCTTTTGTTTATTAGTAGAAATCTGTCCATGAGTATGTAATGATGCACAATAAAAATATAAATTTTCCTGGCAATGGTCAAACAAGCATTGAGAAGCTCTGGTCAGATCACTTTGATTTGTTTGTAGAATTCATTCTTTTTCTCCCCACAGGACCCACATAACCATGCTTACTGGCTGGCACAAACAGAACTCTTTGAGAGCCCCAGGGTGGAGTTCATTTATATATCCAAAATCCTGCACACTCACAAAATTTGTGCTTTTGAAAGCCCATCAAATAAAAGGCAAAACGTGGGTGATCAAGACAGCTATAAACTGACTACAAAAGGGCAGAGACCTTGGCTGGAAAGCCACAGGATGTGCATGGAATGATTATTGTCAGAATAGAGAGCTGGACATATATTACTCTTTTTGTTTCCTCACATGAGCCCAGCAAGGTGCTGCCTTCGGTCAACTGCATGAGCCAACCCCCACGGGAGTCTCCTCAAATGGAAAACATAGATAGTGCATGGGCCGCAGTCAGCCCCCTTCACACTCTGTTCTCCCTGGAAATGAGAATGGGACTGCAGCCAGGGTAGGGGTGGGGTGAGGATGAAGGAGACCAAATTGACTCTGAAACAGTAAGACTGGTTTCCATGTGTCAAAAAGGAATTTGTCACTAACATTAAGTGATTCATTACCACCAAATGATGACATTTGCTTTTTTCTCTTTGTTAGAGTGAGGTAAGAATAGGGCAGGAAAGATCCTGGGTCTAAGATTGGTTTCACTCAGAAACAGATCTTAAGACAGTGATCTGCTTTGGGAGGTTGAGGTGGGCAGATCACAAGGTGAACAGATCGAGACCATCCTGGCCAACATGGTGAAACCTTGTCTCTAATAAAAATACAAAAATTAGCTGGGTGTGGTGGCGCACGCCTATAGTCCCAGCTACTTGGGAGGCTGAGGCAGGAGAATCACTTGAACCCGGAAAACAGAGGTTGCAGTGAGCCAAGATCACACCACTGCACTCCAGCCTAGTGACAGAGTGAGACTCCGTCAAAAAAAAAAAAAAAAAGAACTACGCAAGTAGTTAACAGAAAGAAAGTCCTAGGAAGTGCCAGGAGGACAGGAGGAAAGTGTGAATGCGAGCAAGGGGGAAAAGCCAGTACAGGGTATACTGTTAGTACATAAACCGGATGCTGTGGGTACCTAAGTCTTAATCCCTCTGAGTACATCTAGGTTGCAGGGTGGATCACATCCCAGAATCTCCGAGTTGTTCCACTGAAGAGTGAGGAAATAGGAGTATTCATTCTCCAGCTCCAGTTTATCATGGATGATGGCTCCTCCAGGTGCATTGACTGCCTGGCAATTTCCACTGCCCACGGGCAGTCCATGAGGAAACCCTCAGGCAGGTTCCCAGTGTTTGCAGTGAGACACTGCCATCCACTTGCACCGTGATGATGAGTGCCAAGCAGATATGATCAAGGCTCTGACAACATCTGCTAAAATCTGCTGGAGAAGTTGTGGGCACCATTAAAAACCACTGGTATTGAGAGGTTTGTCATTCCTTCAAATACCATCCAGCTCCAGTTGATACTATCTAAAGAATGGAGTGGCAGTCTCTTTAAAACCTGATAATAGGAGACAGGGCTCAAACCAGCTTTTACTGTGCGTGGTTATGTTCCACTCCCACCACAACTGCACTTGGATCACCCAAGTTGTTTAAAGGAGCTCCTACTTCCAGGTCTGCCTGCCTCCCACCTGTCTCCTCCACACATACACCTGCCAGGCTAAACTTATGGATATTATAAATACCACAGACACATTCAGTTTAATGCTTAATTAAATGCAATACAATCATTGTACTTTTATAAGTCTTTTATAAAAATGAATCTACAAATCAGAAAGAATCCTTCGTCACGCTCCACATCCCAATTTTGATGGAACTGTGGTCACAATATGAACAATTTCCAGAATATTCGGTTAAGTTAGGAAAAAAAAAAAAACCTACATACAGACCAGCATGTAATGTCTGTTGCTGTTTGTGTAAAATGAAGGGGGTTAGAGATCGAGATGGATGGAGAGACAGATGGACAAATAGGCAGGTAGAAATATAGAAATATATAAGGATATATAAATATACAGGCCTAGATATAATATCTCTGGAAAGATACACTGGAAACGATGATTACCTTTGGGAAAGAAAAATGGAAAATGAAGGTAGAAGAGAAACTTTTCACCATTTACCAATGTATATTATTTGGTTTCTTATCATGTATATGCATTAATTTTTTAATTAATTAACAGTTAAAATGGAAAGCAATGGACAAATAAATATGGTCCCAGTTTCTAGCCTGCCCCTTCTACTCCAGCCAGACTTTCTCCTACCTACCCTCAAACGAACAATATTTATTCTCAAAATGTTTAGGTTGCTCCTCTGGGAAATGCTTTCTTCATTGCTGATGCTGCTTCAAATCCTGCTCAACTCAAGTCCCAGTTGCTCCAAGAAATTTCTCCCTAGTAATTCCAGGCCAATTTGACCACTGACCACTGTCACCAAAACCTACAACCTTTCTTTACTTCACAGCAAGCACGTGGGACCTGAACAATACAATCAAGGCCACTATTTGTGTTCTCTACGTCACATGCTTTGGGCAGAGATGCCCATTAGAACCTGAGACTCACTCTCTGTAAGGAGGTCCACCGGGGCCCACTGGGGACGGAGAGCCACCTCTGCGGCACAGAAGTTGTCTTACCAAGAGCAGCACAGGCCAATCCCAGCAACCTTCAGCTAAACCAGGGACTTAACAGAGCAGCAAGCACCCTCTTGGTGTCTTTAAGGTGTCAAAAGCTAGCTTTGGAGAGCATATGCTGCAAAGAGAGGATTGGAGAAGGAAAGGAGAGAAGTCAAAGAAAGAAAGACCCCCAGGCTCTGTAGGAAACAATGCCAGTGACTCACCAAAGTGGCCCAGAAGCCCCACCACATTAGATTACAGAAAAGGAAAGTGTTGAGGGAGTGTTTTACAACAGCAGGAGGGTCTTCTGTCTTTTGTGCACAGTAAACGATGTCAAAATGTCCATTTGTAGGGTGAAATGGGACGACACTCAATGGCTCTGGAAGAAATGGAGGAAGGCAATTCAGGGCTTGGGCAGGGGGGAGCTCCAGGTAGAAAGAGAAAGATGCCATCACGGCAGGGGCCAGGAGAAAGTCCCCCTTTAATAGCATGACAGGAAAAAACTGACTTTGGAAAACAGGTGAGAAAGATAAGGTTTTGGAATCAATTTTCTCAGCAGTATGTAAGCTGGCATCATCTTCAGGGAAATCTCCATTACTAATCAGTACCTCCCAATTCCTGCCCTTGGTGATCCTCGCTGTTTAGTCTTTTTCCTCAGCCTTTCCATATTTCAAGTACTGTGAGATCTTACTCTACTAAAATTCAGGTTCTTGAAGATCCTAAGTCCTTTGCCCTTAATTTCTTTATTAGTGAAATTATTTGCTTCTTTATAAACAAGGAAATTTCTAGGTCAGAATTCCTTCTTGAAGATACATAATTATTTTCCCTCTTCAATTAGAAAATACTGTTTTCCCAGCTGTTTTTAAAGACTAAAACTGTAACAGACTTGAAAGGGCTTCTAAGTCACAAATCAAAATTTATTTCCATCCAGCTTAATGCTATCCAAACATGTCTAGTTTTTGTCTCTCTTTATATTTAAAGTTTTCATTTTATCCAAATGAAGTAGTTGGTGGTTCTGAAGCAGTTTTGTGCAGTTTACTTTTGTTCACGTCTTTTCTTTTCTGGCCTTGGTACTAGGTTTTCCAGTTCACTTGTAAAGAAAGCTATCCAACGATTTTTGGAAGAACAATGCATTTTGGTAATCTACCAGGATGATTTGATGTTGAAGTTATTGCAGCTTTTCAGATATCCAAATCCTTGTACATGATCAATTAGAGCTGAAAATGAAGTCAAAATGTTCCTGGCATGCCAAGTACACTATCACTGTTGTAGAAATAAGATGTTTGTTGTTACTTTGTTGAACACATATTGCCAGTCAATTTGGTAATACTAAATTCTGTATGATTTTTCAGTCATTGTCTATCACTTTAGAGCAATCAATTTTTTTCAGAATTGAAACTCAAGGCACGTTAGATTAAAGGAAGTGACTTTTGGAATCTGAACAAGAAAATTTTCTAGGGCAAAATAAAACATACAAAATCACTTCTTAGTAATTTCTTCAGTCTGTCAGTGACATTCTATATGATGTCTTCTTTTGCTCTGTTAATTGAAGAACTGGCAATCTGGGGCACTTTCCCAAGTAATAAAAATGAGAGAATTACAGCCTAGGGAAGTGAGGAGGAGAAAGAGAGGTAATTGTACTTGAAAGCACAGCATTTGGCCCACAGTAAACCATCAGTAGTGTCTATTGAATCTAGCATAACAACAAGAAGGTTGAAAAGAACAATATGAGAAATTGAGTCAAAAAATAAGAAATAACCACTTCTGAGTAAGAACCTAAATGAACATTAAAAAAATTTCCTTCCTGTTACTATGGCTTTGAAAGTCTCTAAGCAAGAGGAAGGTCTTAATCTTATTCTGATGATATCTGAATCCCTGTCCCTCAGACTAGTACACCATTTCTTCTGGTCAGTATTGGGAGCTGGATGTGAGACAGAGATAAACAGCATGGCCAAGGAGGGACAATAATACAGTTAGTTGTAGAAGCTGGTCCCAAATCAGGCATAGAAAAACAGGGGAAGACAAAGACCTTTTGTTTCCATTTAAAATATACTCCAGAATTCGTAGTCCTGATAGATAGAGATACCTATTCCTCACAGAAGAAAGAAAAGAATGAAATAAACAGAATTGTATTTATTACATACATTTTTATATAAATTCAAATTTTTATTTTTGTAGAAATTCTCCCTTTTCCACCATTGTTTGATCCCAGATCAATCCTAAAGTGGAACCCAGAGAAGAGTAAGTTCCCCAAATAAAGGCTGGGAAGGGCAGATGAGTACAGGCCAAATCTTTTCTTCAGATTCAGGAAAGTTCTAGATATTTCTAAAATGTCCCTCGAGTCTTTCTTGCCCATCATAATAAAAACAAAAACAACAAAAATACAATAGCAACACATACTATATGCCAGGCACTGTGACAACTGTTTCCCATATAAAAGCTTATCGAATCCTCCCAACCACTAAGTGTAATAGATACTAGGACCTCACTTTACAGATGAGAGAACTAAAGTTCACAGAGGCTGACCAACTTGCCCAGGATTAAGGTTACACAACTAGGAAGTGATGAAGGCAAGATTCAAATGCAAGCTGTGGGAATTCAGAATATGCTTTCATTGTAATGGGTGTGCCCTCTTCCCACTGTCCTAGTTAGAGGTCACTTGGATTATTCCCCTTGGCTCCAAAATATCTGTATAGAAGCTCCTCCCCAGGAGTCTCCAGGGGTCATCGTAGGTTACAGAACATTCTGTACATTGCAGGGAAGTTTCTTCTGAGAGGCCCAGGTGATGGGGCTTGAGCCAGGGCTGGTATTGTAAACTTTCAGTCAGCTATAGTGGAGGCATGCAAAGTTCTCACGTACATGAAGATCAGGAGGTCTGCTGGGGAGGCCTGAGGTTTAGTATATCTCTTGTGTGCTCAAACACTTCCCATCACAGCAGATCTTCCCCCAGGACTGGAGCACCAAGCTGGCATCAGACCTATTGTTTAGACAACTCTCTAGAATCAGGTTTTTGGCAACAGGTGCCTCTGATCCAGAGCCTTTCCTACTTGTCCCGGGATCCCTTCTCATATGCTCTTTAACTGAACTTTGATAGGATGTTTCACCCTGAAGAGTTTAGAATCCCACTAGTTTAGATTCAAACCATGGGCAACCCTGCATCTCCACAACCTCAGACATAGGGAGGGCTCAATGTTCAGAAGCACAATGCTCTACCTCCCCTCTCAGGATGGGAAAGGAAAAGCTTTCATTCCCAAGACAGGGTCAGGGGTGTTGGGAGAAAAAAAGAGAAAGAAATGAGTATTCATATTAAAAATGTAACCCTTGGCCATGCTACCTCTGGGAGACCCTGATGTTAAATTGATTTAGTCAAGATGAGAGCAAAACTCCATCCACCCAAAGCCTGCATACAACTCTGTGCTCCCAGAGCCTACTTGGCTGCTCTACCACAGTGTTTATTAGGCTGCATTATGTAAGCCTGTCTCCCCATTAGACGGCACAGGGACTGGAGCAAAATGGACACTCAATAAACGTGAAGTAAATGAAGGAACGCACAAATTCCGCTGGGCACGGTGGCTCACGCCTGTAATCCCAGCACTTTGGGAGGCCGAGGCGAGCGGATCACGAGGTCAGGAGATTGAGACCATCCTGGCCAACATGGTGAAACCCGTCTCTACTAAAATACAAAAAATTAGCCGGGCATGACAGTGCACGCCTGTGGTCCCAGCTACTCAGGAGGCTGAGGCAGTGGAATCGCTTGAACCCAGGAGGCAGAGGTTGCAGTGATCCGAGATCGCGCCACTGCACTCCAGCCTGGCAACAGAGCAAGATTCTGTCTCAAAAAAAAAAAAAAGAAAGAAAGAAATGTGCAAATTCACAAGATATCACAACAGAAGAGCAGCAACATCACACTTAAACTCCTGACCTGTTGTATGCAGTCATTGATTTAATTGCTGTGCTGCATTTTAGTTTGAGTCCATACTTTCCATATAAACATTTAACCATCCATCCATCCATCCATTCATTTATTCATTCATTCATTCACACTGAATGCATTTTTTTGAGTGCCTACCATGTGCAAGCCACTATGCTAGTCTCTAGGAAACTGAGAGCAAGCAAAAACAGGACATGCTGAGGACACCGGAGCAAGATTTTCCCCTATATTTTTCACAAAGCTGAAATAAAAAAAGAAGAAAAATACAGAAGTAAGTTAAATAATGAATAGTAGCTGCCAGAGAAAAGACTGGAGATATGCTCAAGGGACAAAAAAAAAGAATGTCTTTCAAAGGTGACTAGAAAAGAAGGGCACTGCCAACACAGGAAAAAAAAAAAAAAAAACAAGGAAAGACATTCTAGAAGGCAGGGAGTTATAAAAATGGATCCTTAGTAGTGAGAAGAAATAAGTCTGCCAGTGCATTCTTATATTGCTACGGGCAAAGAAAAAGGGTGCCTGACTTGTCTGCATATTCTCTGAGAAAGTCCAGCTGTTCTCTGGAAAGCAGAATGCCTGCCTCTGGAGTAGAGCTGAGCCTTGCAGACTGATTAAAAAAACATGTACGGTCAGAAAATAAACACAAAGCTCAAGGATGTCTTGCTGTGTGCACTTTATGGGTGCAGAGCACTGCTGCTCCTTTAATACAGAGCTATTACCCGCAGTTGCTGACTCATGTTCCTAAACTCCACAAATGTCTTCCATTTTGTAGCACGCTCCTAATGGGCTTTCTATCCCTCCTGTGGATATGTGATCTGGGTTTTGAGAGGGAGGATCCCAAAAGGAAGACTCCCAAGGGGAATGTCCAGACAGCAAGTGTTCCAAGAGAACCAGCCAGAGGCTGCATGTTGTTTTACGATCTAGCCTCAGAAATCACACAGTGTCACTTCTACCATACTCTATGGGTTGAAATGGACACAAACCCACTGAGAGTCAAGGGAAAAGGACACAGACCCCACTTAAAGACAAAAGGTACGTGAAACAATTTGAGGCCATATATTAAAACCAACATACTCATCAACTTTTTTTTAAAATAGAGGCCCTGATGCCTGGAGCTGCAGCAGCCGTCTTGTAACCATCAGGGAAAACTCAAGAGAATCCCAGAGACACGAGTGCTGGCAATATGGAGCTAATGAACCAACCAGAAAACTGCTACCTCCAGACTTTTGAATATGTGAGAAAAATTAACTCAGTATTTGCTCTAGCCGTTTTTAGATGCATTTGTTACTTGCAGGTGAAAGCCCTGCTAACTGATACACTACCTCCAGAGACAAGTAGTATAGACTCAGAATGTCATTAACAGATCTGGACCTGAAGGAGGCATAGAAATATAGAAATAAGATAGTGTTTCAGTCTTTCGTTACTGAGTTTTCATCAGTTCTGGCTAAGTCTCAGATAATTTCAGAGTGATGCATAATTATAACTAATTGACAAATTTTACATATAAAACTCATATAAAAATGCATTATTCCTAAAAATTGGTGAAGCCCTTAATGCCTTCAAAGCACTTCCTGGTCTTCAGCCCCACAATTGGCATAGTTGATTTATACTCTTATTCCCATTCAGTCACAAGCCCCAGTAGTTCAGGAAATAAAGACATTTGTCTCTACCAAGAAATTATACCCTTAGAAAACAAACCCTGGAAGAAGCACTGAGATTTCAGAAGGAGGAAGAAAAGTCAAGAACTCCTCCAAATGTAAAACTGAAGAAAAGCTCAAAAGCAATGAGTACCTACTTCTTCCTACAGTGGGTGCCATCCCTATTCTCTTTTCTAAAACACAGACACACACACACACACACACGCACGCACAGAGTCTGCTCCAAGAGTTGTTTTCTGAGCTCACCTGCCTGAGTTTGCTGAAGCATCTATTTAACTCATGGGGCTAAGCACATTACCTCTTGCAATATGCACCCATTGTATGTGTAAATGAAGTTCAGGAAAGAAATTAATTCATCATTCAGAGAAGAGTTCTCCATAGTCAGTCCCCAACAGTAGATTCTGAGCCTAAGAAGACTTACTTCAGAAGTTGCTCTAGAGTTTAATATAACGCCAGTATGTGCCATTTGCTTCTGAGATATATGGAGTGCTTTGAGCTTCCTGGTCACAATAGAAAATGCAGGAATTGTTTTCAGAGAAGCTTCTGCTCCCCATCAGATAAAGCGATTCATTCTCCCCATGGACATTTCAGTGTGTGCTCAGACCTCACACCACAGGATCCTCCTGTGGGGAGTTTCCAAAATTCACTTAGTGAGGGCCAGCTTTTGGGCTGTGCCAGATCCATGGTGAGACACAGCTCAGAACATCCGAACTCCTCCCTTCCAGCTTGCAGACCCCCCGCACCGCTCTGCTGGGGAAGCCCTACTCCTCAGATCTCCAAAAGAAGGTACTTTATTCTGGCATCTTTTATCAGTCCCAAGGTTACCAGCTAGGACCTTGCATTCCTCCTACTCTTTGCAGGCTTTGAGAGACCCTCAGAAGTACGTGGTTCAGGCTTCTAACCCCCATCTTGCGTCCAACAATGCTTTGGAGTACACTGGACTCTGTAAATCCCAAGGCTGGTGCCCTGAGCACTATAACAAAACAGAATGACTTTAATATAAGGCAGAGTTTTATTTTTAAAAGTAAACAGGGACACACAATTGCGCTCTTTCTAAAGCTTCCAATTTTCTCAAATTTTCCATTTGGATGGTATGCGTTAAGCCCATCCTTAGTGACCCCAGCTAGTCATTATCATTACTAACAACAAAATATAGCAGATGTTTATTTGGATAATGATGCTGACTCAGTAGTCTAGAGGGAACACACTTATGAAGGAAGGAGCTGCAGTCAACATTGTGCAAGTGATCTGCTGCTAAGCCTGAATGGGGCAGGACTGGGGTACTGTAAAGAAATTGTACTAGCTCCATTGTAAGGTGATGGTAAGTGTGTGTGTGCGTGCACGCACGCCTGTGTGTGTGTATGCAGGTGCACATTTGTAATTTATCCCCTTAGAGGAAATGGAATCTTTTATTTTGTGAGGCATTCTGTTTTGTTGTTTTTCTAGCAATACATAAAGCTGTCTTATTCTAAGAAGGTCAAAACATTTTATAGACATTACATCAGCAGGCCATGCAAGAGTCTAGCAGAGTCCACATGGTCAGGTATTATTGTTTCCTGAATCAATGTCCTGCTGCAACTCCTAAAAGGGCTCTTGAATGCTAACCAAAGTAGTCCCACCACTTCAAAGCTCACAGATGCTTAAATTAGACTTGAAGGTGAAGGTTCAAGGGAGGCGTTTTCTTGGTTTCTAATTCCTGCCATCTGGTCTTAATCTGACTCCAGAGAGAAGCAAGCTGCCAGGTGACAGCTTAGAGCATGGCTGGTCTTTAGAAATGCCACCCAATCCTTTTCTGCATAATTGGTACCAGGATTTGCATATATTTGCATACATTATGTATCTATCAGGATTCTTTTAGTGCCCATTTAGAATTAAATTAATTTTGCTATATTTAAGATGTCATTCTAGGTGGCTTTTTCACTTTCTTTTTCTTTTTTATATGGGTGTGCTACCTACCTTTATTGGTCATTGCTGTATTTAAGTTTCCCAATGAAAACTGCTCTATCAATAGCAAAGTCATGCATTTAATAAATGTGTGTTGAGTAAATGAGTGAAGCCAAGATCTTGACCTGTCCGTCCCAGTTATTAATCCTGAATCAATGCCTTAAAGCTTGCTTGGGCTAGAGAACAACTGAATGTCTGGCTAGATGTGGGGAGCAGAATGAAGGCAAGGGTTACCCACAGGCTGGCCACGGAGAAGATGGACGGCATGTCGGTTGCCTCAGGCTGTAGAAGTGGCACTGTCTTGAGGCTATGGTGTTTCCCCTTCTAACATGCCCCAGGTACTCTGGGCACACTCATCTGTTCCCCTGTCAGTCTCCTCCTTTAGAGCTGGGGTGGAAGAGAATGAGAAAGACAATTGGGATAAAGCAAGGTTGGAATCTGCCTGCTCAGTGACAGGCCATCCTGCTGTGCTTAGAGGGCCTTGCTGATAGTAATTCATGTTGAGACACTCTGCTCTTATCTTTGACAACACTGCTTTCTTCTCAGCTATCTGAAGCCTTCTAGAAAAGCATTAAGTTCCCTCAAACCCACTCCCCACACTAAAATTGAGTCTTTTTTTGCTATAAGGAGACTTCTTTCGCCAGTTCCAGTGTTGGGCCTCTAAGGAATCCTGGGATTGAAGTTTACACAACCCTGGGGCTCTCTACCCAATGTACATAAGCACCCCTTGGCAAAGAGCTCTACCCTCAGAGAGTCAGAATGAACAGGTCTGGCCAGCCATGGTGGCTCAGGCCTGTAAGCCCAGCAATTTGGAAGGCTGAGGCAGGAGTATTACTTAAGGTCAGGAGTTTGAGATGAGCCTGGGCAACAAAATGAGACCCCATCTCTATGAAAAAAAAAATTTTTTGATTAGCTAGGTATGGTGGTGTAGGCCTGTACTCCTAGGTACTTAGGAGGCTGAAGTGGAAGGAATCACTTGAGCCCAGGAGTTTGAGGTTACAGTGAGCTATGATCATACCACTGCACTCCAGCCTTGGTGACAGAGCAAGGCCCTGTTTCTAAAAATTAAGTAAATAAAATAGATCTGGGGTGAATTCCAGGAATCCAAACCCAGATGTTGAAAAAGCAACTATAGATAATACTGATGGGCAGTAGAGTTGAGAACCTCTAACAACTCATTTACCAGTGAAGGGAATTTGGTTCAGAGAGATGTAATTTAGTAGAAAGCCAAGCCCTAGAACCAGATTTCTCCCCTGTTTCCAATACACCCACACCATTTCTTTTTCCCCACAAAAGTTATTGTCAAATATTTCAAGAAACAGAAGAATAAAAGTGATTTGCTGAGGGTTGAGATTGGGGGAAATAAGGTGTCTGTATTTAAAGCAGTGGCATCTGGAGTAAGGTAGAGAATGGAATCTTATGAGGGCAAGAATATGGTCTTCCCAAGCTTTGCTTTTACAGAATCGGAAACTAGCAGTTCCCAGAAGCCTGTTAAAGAAATAAAAGCCAGGTGTAGTGGCTCATGCCTGTAACCAAAGCACTTTTGGAGGCCAAGGCGGGCATATCACCTCAGGTCAGGAGTTCAAGACCAGCCTGGCCAACATGGTGAAACCCCATCTCTACCAAAAAATACAAAATTAGCCAAGTGTGCAGGTGTGCACCTGTAGCCCCAGCTACTGGGAGGCTGAGGCAGGAGAATCACTTGTACCCAGCAGGTGGGGGTTTCAGTGAGCCAAGATCGTGCCACTGGGTGATAGAGTGAGACTTTGTCTCAAAATAATAATAATAATAAAGTCCATCCAGTTACATAGGGCCCCACTTAATAGCCCTCGCCACTGATCCAACTTAACCTTGGCTTCTCAGCTCAGGTTTCCATAAGGTCAGAGGTGGTTTCCTGGAATAAGAAATGGAAGCTCCTTATTCTTAATCTTCCAAGGAATCCAAAGGGTTCTTCAGACACTTTGCCAAGGGTCAGGGATCCTGAGTTCAAAAGCAAGCTATCAGGGATTGATATTCAGCCAAATCGCTCTTTGGCCCTCCTTAAGGCATCTTCTGGAATTCCTAGGTCATATTTTGCTTTGCAGCAAAAGACCATTAGGGGCGTAATCTAAGACCCAGGAAAGTTCTCAAAACTCAAGAATTGTGAAAATGCAAGACCTCAATGGTTAAGAGTCCTCCTGGTTGCCCTTAACACTCTCTGTAGTCCCAAGACTGAACTCTATACCAAAAATAGAGTTTCAAAGTCTGTGCTAAACCGGAAGGTGCATTCGATCTAAAGGTAACCGAGGAGTCCTAACTGCATCAAGCCCAGAACTCTCCTGCACACTAAGATAAACGATATATGAACTACACAAATACTGCTTGGCTTCTTTACACCATGCAACACATGGGCTTTTGTGTGCTTCCCAACCTACTTCCCAAAACTTATGTACTGAGAACTTATCTATTTTGTAGGCGATGCCGTGCATACATTGTCTCATCTCATCCTCACAGAAATCTCATAAGGTAGGCGTCACCATACTTTACAGATGAAAGAAACACCCCCAGATCACTTAGAAAGCAGCAGGGCCATGGCTCACTCCTACAATCCCAGCACTTTGGGAGGCCGAGGCAGGTAGATCACTTGAGGTCAGGAGATCAAGACCAACCTGGTCAACAAGGTGAAACCCGGTCTCTACTAAAAAAAAATACAAAAGTTACCTGGGCATGGAGGCATGCACCTATAGTCCCAGCTACTCAGGAGGCTGAGGCAGGAGAATTTCTTGAACCCGGGAGGCGGAGGTTGCAGTGAGCCAAGATCACACCACTGCACTCCAGCCTGGGAGACAGAGGGAGACTCTGTCTCAAAATAAAAAAGAAAGAAAGGAAAAAACCAGCAGGACCAGGAGTTGAGCTCATGTCTGTCCAGCTCCAAAGGATATGCTCTTTTCACTACATATGCAACCTCCCCTGAAAAAGCAAGAGAAGAGTTGGGTGACTCAAACACTCTTGCTCTCCCCTGCTACAGAATGACTCTGCCCTTCGCCTAGTGTTTCAAAGTCCGAGTTGAGCCTTGTATCTGTGAGGATCCCCCTCACCATGAGGAGAAACCAATGTGCATTTCCCAGACTCCACAGAGCTTTCCTGGGTCCTGAGGCTAGAGACAGCTCTGCTGAAGCAGCTTAAATATGTACATTTCCAGGAAGAATATTCTTTAGTTAAACCCTGCTGTTTTGAATTTCTACAGCTATGGCTTTGCCTAACTTCCTGCAGCAGATGGATTTACAAAATTCTCTTGCAGAGCATGGGAACTGGGAGCAGAGCTGCGTCCTGAAGGTGGCTGAGCCTGGTTTTGTTGTTTTGTTTTTTGGTTTGTTGTTTTTCTGATCATGAGATACAAGACCACAGTGAAACATTTAGTTGTCTTCCAAACAGCCATCTTGGCACAGATTTGAAACATTAGCACAATCATGTGTCTTTAGTGTCAGAGAAGGAGTCATTTAACTTTTCGTAGAGAAATTTCTACTTAATACCAGCTCACACAGCAACAGAAGCCAAAAGGGACTTGTTTTCTACTGATTTTCTTCTAAGCAGTCCAAAATTTGATACACCAGCAGAGGGGTTTTGAATGGGAGAAGACATGCTCCACAGTGTGGTGAATGAGTAAGTGGCTACAGGTCATCCCTATAGATGAGGGCAGGTGGTCTGGCCATTCTAAGGGACACAGAGGCTGTGCCTAGGGGAACGACACTGGCCTGTCAAAGCCATTGGCACGACTGCGCTGAGCAATTTCCGTGCACAAGCTCAGCTGGTCTTCATTACAATCCTGTAAGGTAAAATGGTATTTTTGTGACAAATGAGGAAGCTGATGCTGAATGAGATCGAGCAATTTACCCCCATTCCCAAAGCCAGAAAGAAGTGGACCTATGCAGACATTCCTATTCTGCCCATCACTTCTTTTCACCTCACCGGGTGTGAGTCACTGAACCCATCGTGAATGGAATTTTGCTTTCTGGGCTCACTGTCAGATTAACTGCCTTGCAGACCCAGCAGGAGGTTCTCCGAGAAGAGTGAGATAAACTCAGAGGGGCCAAGTCCTGACCTGAATCCTAGCTGACTCCAGAGTCTTTCCTGAGCACAAAAGTCCAAGACATAGCAGCAAAAGCTCTCAGCACTGTGCTGGCTCCTGTTCTCCCCAGCCACTCTAAGGCGACCAGAGAGATGTGCCTGAAGCCCAGTGCTTTTTATTTACCCCAAACGCTCCTGAAAGACAAATACGTACTCATCAGCTCCCAGCCTCAGGGCTTCCTGTTTTCTTAGGTGCTCTATCACATCTGCTGCTTCACTGCCTTGGGTTAAGTTTACATTCACTGAAGAACAAAGCTGAAGACTTAGGGGTGAGACCCCAGCACTTTTCTTTTTTCTTTCAATCTAAAGCAATTCATAGATAAGCCTCTTTCTCAGCCTGTTTACAAAGAGGTATCCTAAAACCCACTGTTGTATACAAACTCCGGTGTGGAGCTTATCCTTACTCCTAGGGCACAGAAGTCTCAATGGAATATCATAAACCATTCTTTAGAACAAAAAATTACGACCAAAATGTAACATTTCCACAGGCATCACCAACCCCTGTAATTTTTACCATATTCCATATTTGATTTATTGCCAAAGAGAAATGTGCCCTGAGATGAATCTAAGGCAAAAGGGGGTGGTTTAGCACTCCTTTTCTGGTGCTTAGAAGAGTTATTTTTATCATTAAATTCAAATATTTAGCGGTAAGGTTGTTCTTGATGAAATTCCTTGTGGGGACCTTAATATTAAGTCTCCTAGAATTCATCCTTTGCTCTACTACTTTTGTGGTCTTTTTGTACCAAAATAAGCATTTTTTCCTAGACTAATCTCTTTTCAGTTATGCTAGTGAAAATCACAGTCATACACAATGTTATATTGAATATTAATATTGGCATCAGAATTTTCAGAGCATTAAAAAAATGCCTGTATGACTGGTACTTTTTATTGAAAACTCATTTAGAATATTTCCCTTGACTTTCCAGTTGTTCATTTGAAAATGAGGGAGGTAGATTAGATTATATATATAGCTCCTTCTAAGTCAGATAATTTCTGAATCTATGAAGGTCTAGCATATTTCTCCAGAATCCCTACATAGACTCTCTTAGAAATCAGGTTTTTTAAAAATAATTTAGGATAAATATTTTCATCATCCCAGTATACTCCAAATAAAATTCGTATCATTTTTGCTAAAATATTAAGCCAGGTTTGTTGAAACGTATTCTGAAGGGGAGAAAAGGTATTATCTTTTTCTCACTGATGACAAGGTTCATGGCTGACACCCCTATAACAAAAGACAGATTAACAAGATAAAATCATAACAAAACTGTTTAACTAGAGTTTTACATGACATGGGAGGCTTCAGAAATGAATACCCCCAAACCAGGGGAAATTGTGATTTTTTTTCTTTCTTTCTTTTTTTTTTTTTTTTGCTTAGGTTCTAAGAATGGGCAGTCATGTAGAACTATGATTGGACAAAAAGGGAGTATGACCCAATGGTAATAAACTGAGAGGGACTTAGCAAGATAGTTCAGAGAATTTCTTTTCCTTTTTTTTTTTTTTTTTTTTTTTCCTTTGAGATGGAGTCTTGCTCTGTCACCCAGGCTGGAGTGCAGTGGTGCAATCTTGTCTCACTGCAACCTCCACCCTCCGGGTTCAAGCAATTCTCCTGCCTCAGCCTCCTGAGTAGCTGGGACTACAGGCCCATGCCACCACGCCCAGCTAATTTGTGTGTTTTTAGTAGAGACAGGATTTCACCATATTGGCCAGGCTGGTCTCAAACTCCTGACCTCATGATCCACACGCCTCAGCCTCCCAAAGTGCTGGGATTACAGGCGTGAAACACTGCTCCTGGCCGAGAATTTTTAATTATGGCCATGTTTTAGGGGAGAAAAATGGGAGAAGCTCAGAGTGACCTTCTTGCTTCTGTGACTTTCTCAATTGTCAAGATGCTATATTTTGGGGTATCATGCCTTGGGCCCCAATAATTTCCTTTTTCCTTTCTTTCATTTTCTATAAATGCATCTACTTAGCTAAAAATCAAATATTCAAATATAGATTACTTTGTCAATACAAGTTTTGCCATTTAAAACTTTTTGCTATTTAAATTATTTTCTTTATGTGCATTATGGCTTCAGAAAGGCAACTCAGGGAAAACCAACTTATATCCAACACGTACATTCTTATCTTTTTCTACTAAAACCAAGACTCCTCTGATTAGTCAAGACTGTTACTTGGGGAATGATTGAGCAGTACATGAGTTTAGGAGTTCCTCCTTTTTGTGTCAAGCGTGGTTTGGCTTAACTCCAAACCAGGCATGGGAAGTCTTAGTCACACTAGGCCACTGAGTTTGTGTTTGCAAGGAAATCTCTGGTTTGCTTTCTGTGTCACCTAGCACACATCTCCAAAGATTTTACTTGTATCACTTTGAACCTGAGAACAGATATTATTTTGACAGCACACAGTATACATAGCAGAATCCCACAGCTTACAATGCAATAATGCACTTACTTTCAGCAAAGCAAGGAGGAAAAGGAGGGAGGTGGAGCTGGTTAAATCTAGAAGTTTCTACAAGTTAGCTTACTTAATCAGTAGGAGATGGGTTTATTTGTTTTGCTCTCTTTTAGTGGTTACTTTCTGTTAATGAAGACTGTGTGTACTTGTGTTTGGGGTAAGCTTAGTCATTGACATAAGGACAGGGATGGAAAACCCAAGTTAAGCTTAGCAACTTAACACCATAGAGGATAACAACAAAGACTGTCTCTGTAAACAAACTTTAGACCAGATTCTTTGTGCCCTATTCTCAAAGAGGCCTCATCTTTGGGCCTTGTCTTTGTCCTGCCTAGTCCAGCTTTAGCAAGAATTCTGCTAAGTCAATCTAGCAAAAATCCCCCACCCTTGATATCTAATCACCCTGGCCTGCCTTCAGCAAGAATTCTGTTAGTCTCTTTAGAAGAATCTCCCTATCCTCATTGTCTCCTCTTAGTAATTTTCCATTCACGGACCCCTTCACTCTGTTCATTGGCTATAAATGCCCAACGGCTTTGCTATATTCAGAGTTGAACCCAATGTCTCTCCCCTACTTTAATAGTCTTGATACCTATTGCAATAGTCCTGAATAAAGTCTTCCTTACTGTTTTAACAAGTGTCAGAATTTTTTTTTAAACAAGTGTCAGGCTGTTATTTGTATGTTGTAAAACAAAGCATTTACAATCTTCTCCAAGTTTTATAGCTTGGTCTTAGTCACAAGTATTAAAATATGATCTGCCTGGGACCTGAAGGCTCCAAAGTCCTTATTGCAATTGTGCTTAATACATCCCTCTACCCCATCCCCATTTCTACCCTTCTGGGACAAGAAAAGCTATGCCTTACTTAAAACTGCTGTGAGCATGAAAATATTCCACTGGAGTGGGGCTGGAGGCATAGGGTGAGGGGCAGCAGCTCTACTTTGAGCCATAAAGTGCTAAGTGGGAGTTTCATTTGCCAAGAAGGGGCCTTCCTATACAAGGTGGAAGGTGGTGTTGGTGAATGAATAATCGCCAGGGAAGTATCACCAGACACCAGGATAAGGTTTTATGGGTCATTGGGAGGAGAAAAACAACTAATAGCATCCTTGTTGAGTCTTTAGAGGCACAGAGTAGAAGCCTGAAGAAAAGTAAATAGAAAAAATAGTTAAGGAAAAAATAAGCTACAAATAGTAAAGAGGAGAAGTGGGAGCTTTGAGCATCAAGGAAATTTCTGGCAGAACTCTAGCAAATGCCTGCACAAAATCACACCAACCTGATGATGTTGTCATTCCTGATCAATTCCTCCAGCAAGGGGTTTCTCTCCAAGCTTATGGAAGAGAGAACCTGAAGGCAGTGACCTACCTATTCACCAGATTATACATCAGCATGAGTTAGTTATTCCAGCTTATTTTATGAGCTGTTATTCAAGCATTTGAGTATCACCAAAGGTGAGGTATTAGGTGATTTATTGCAGAATATTATTCCTCTGTCACTAAGCGTAATGAGATCATTTGCAAATTTTCTTTTTTCTCTGCCTTCTAAATGCATGCAATTGTTAGACCACATATTTGACAGCTGATATGATCCACAAAACAAAGGCAGATTCTCTCTGTTCATCATATAACTTAAAGAGAAAGCTTCTTCTCAATCAGTTTCCTAGAGCACTACCAACCTTGCTAACATCTTTGCATCCACTTCCTTGGCTTAAAACAGCATTGAAAGTTGCTTTTGAGTTCCTTAATGCACTGAAGATGTGATTCCTAAAGAACCTGAGAACTATGGACTCTGATGAAGATGTATGTTGGGAGATGTGAGATTACAAGCAGATCAATGCCATTCCATCAGCCTCTTCTTCCCACTGTTCTCCGCAAGGATCTATTGAGCAGAGCATTGAAGTTTATAGCACTGTAAGTGCCATGCAGGGAAGCCCACCAGGCTGGGTGTTCTGTATTTGTACTATAGATCTACTCACCACTTTGCCCCATTCTGTTCCCTGGGAGGCTGCACTCTGTGGACCATATCACTCCAGCTCACTTGTCCTCTGGCTTTTATTAAGTTTAGCCAATGAGAGTCATTGGCAGGAGATCAGAGAGTGAGAGGAGTGAGCACTTCTGAAAGTAAATTTCTTCCCACTCCAGCCTCCTCCCACTCCCTCTCCCTCTCTCCCAGGTTCTGTTGTACAGTGACTGTAATCCTGGCACTAGGCCACTACTCCTATCAGGTGGAATCTCTCTTGCCAGAGAACTCCAGGTTGCACTAATTTCTGGTAACCGCTCTCTGCCTTCCTTCAGACCATGCAGGGAGTGATGCCACTTCCTGCTGTGCTGGTCCCTGTCACCATTCCTGGGTGGTTTGCCTTAACATTACTCACACATTTTTTAAACCATCCTCTTTAGTTGACCTTTCGAGTGGGCCATATCTTTCCTACTGGGACCTTAACCACAACCTCTTCATTCATTGTCAGGATTTTATATCTACGTCAACTTTCCAAAACACAGCTAAAATCTAAAATGCTGTTTTTCACATTTAAGAGCATTTTTAGATTGCAAAGAAGTAGCTATAGAGTCCACTCCCAGCAACACGAGGACCTCTGAGGACTCATTTTCCAGTGAAGCAATTGTAACTGATAAAAATCATTTTTAAAAAATTAAAGTTTCTAGAAATTGTTCTAGGGGTACGGAAAATAAATCTATTAAAGAAAATCTACTAAATCTTGGTAGGAATACTGAGGTTGTGGCACTTGAGCCATGACACACTAGCTTCCTCCCGCTTCCAGCTCAATTTCAGGAAGGTTTCACTCTGAGTGGGACTGGCCAAAAGGTGGGGCTCCCTCTCCCTCTACTCCCTTGTTAAGGGATATGCTATCTCAACCAAAAGGGCAGGGTACTAGTTAGTGTTTCTCATCCTCTCCAACTCCAGGTTGGAAACGCTAAATCCTGGTAAGTATGGTCCAGAGGCTGGGAGCTCCGTTCTACCACCCAGAACCCCTACAGCAGATGTGGCAGGCCAGGAACACTAGGGCCCCAATTATCACCCTCCAGCTCACTCACAGGACAGAGGTTTCACACCGAATAAGCAAAATAAGATCAGAGGCTACTACCCCCTGCCCAGCACCCAAAGCTTAGTTTTTATTCAGAGAGAGAAGCAATTCATTAAATAGAGGGCTCTGAATCTCTCCCAAAAAGAAATTACTTTAGGGTGGGCGCGGTGGCTGGCGCCTATAATCCCAGCACTTTGGGAGGCCAAGGCAGGCGGATCACAAAGTCAGGAGATTGAGACCATCCTGGCTAACACAGTGAAACTCCGTCTCTACTAAAAATACAAAAAATTAGCTGAGCATGGTGGCGTGTGCCTGTAGTCCCATCTACTCAGGAGGCTGAGGCAGAAGAATCGCTTGAACCCGGGAGGTGGAGGTTGCAGTGAGCCTGAGCGACAGTGAAAAAAATTACTTTATTGTAAATAGTGTGTGGGGAAGTTCAAGCCTAAGGACACTCTCAAAAACAATGGACATTTTGATGGCAAATAATTAAAAGGAGGCTGGTAGCTCTGTAAGAGTAACAAGCTAAATCATAGGCTAGCTAATTTAAGAGAGAAAATCAGGGAAAGAAATAGCTAAGAAGAGTACTCTTGGCATCACAACAAATCTCAAAGACTGGCCTCAAAAATTATTCTTGCTTGAATTTAACCGGGTCAGGCTGTGGAACAAATTACGCCTCAGGAATTGTCAAAACAATAGGCTAGAAATTGGTAAAGCCTAACAGCTTAGTGTGATACCAAATAAGGCAGATAGCTTAATGGAGAGCTTAGGGAAAGAGAAAGTCAAAAGTAAAATGGCAGACATAAATTCAATTATAACCATAATAACATTCAATTCAATATGAATGATTAAATGATCAAATCAAATAGGCAGAGATCGTCAAAATGGATTTTTAAAAAAGTTCCAACTATATGTTGTCTACAGGAGACACACTTTAGATTAAAATTTACAAATATGTTAAAAGTAAAAAGATATAAATATATATATGTCATGCAAATGGCAATCATAAGAAAGCTGGAATGTCCATACTAATTTAGACAAAAGAGACGTTAAACCAAAAAAAAGTTATTACGCATAATTAAGAACATCTTATGATGATTAAAATATCAATTCATCAGGAAGATATTACAATTATAGACATATATACATCTATAAAAAGAACCCCAAAATACAAAAAGCAACTGACAGAATTGAAAGGAAAAATAGACAGGTCTACAATGATAGTTGAAGACTTCAATATACTAGTCTCCCCTTAACCATGGTGGATACGTTCTAAGATCCCCAGTAGATGACTGAAACCATGAATACAGTATCAAATCCTAAATACACTATGTTTTTTTCCTATATACATAACTATGATGAAGTTTGATTTATAAATTAGGCCTGGTAAGAGATTAACAATGATTAATAATAAAATAGAACAATTATAGCAATCAGAACATGTTTTCTTGTCACGTCTTCCACCCACAATTTAATGCCTTTCCCATCTTAACTAAGCACGTATTATGCACTTTTGCAGTTTGAGGAGCAACAGCAAAACTAACACAGGTTTCTTTTTCCTTCTTCACAATTTTGTGGATATAAGATGCATGCTTAACATAGATGTTAGCAACCTCAGTATATGATTTTTTTTTTTTTGGAGATGGAGTCTCGCACTGTCGCCCAGGCTGGAATGCAGTGGTGTGATCTCGGCTCATTGCAAGCTCTGCCTCCCGGGTTCATGCCATTCTCCTGCCTCAGCCTCCTGAGTAGCTGGGATTACAGGCACCCACCACCACATCTGGCTAATTTTTTGTATTTTTAGTAAAGACAGGGTTTCACTATGTTGGCCAGGCTGGTCTCAAACTCCTGACCTTGTGATCCACCTGCCTTGGCCTCCCAAAGTGCTGGGATTACAGGCTTGAGCCACTGTACCTGGCCAGCATATGATTTCTTTTTCTTTCTTTATTAAGTTGAGAACTTTCACCTTTTCATTTAAATAAAAGCACTTTATGGCTTTTATTTGGCATATCCAAACTGCCAGCATCACTACTCTTGCACTTTGAAACTATTATTAAGTAAAATAAAATAAGGGTCACTTGAACACAGGCACTGCAGCACAAAAACAGTTGATCTGATGGACAAGACAGCTGCTAAGTGACTAACAGTCAGGTAGTATATAGGCAAGGGAATGATTCACATCCCAGGCAGGACATAGTGAGCACAAGGTTTCACCATCTACTCAGAACAGTACACAATTTAAAACTTATGAATTGTTTATTTCTGGAATTTTCCATCTGGTATTTTCAGACCATGGTTGACCTCATGCATTAAGATCCTGGAAAGGAAAACCATGGATAGGAGAGGGCTACTGTATTAGACAGATAATAAATAAGAAAATAGAGGACTTGAATGCACTCTAAACCAACTAGATCTGACAGACATTTATAGAACAGTCCATCCCCAAACCGCAAAATACACTTATTCTCAAGTGCATGGGGGACATTCTCCAGGATAGACTTGTAAACTAAAAATAAAATTCTAATCCCCCTACCAACTGAAGAGATTCCCTCTTAGCCAAGGGAACCACAGAGAAACCTTAAACACTGAGTTCCCAGACATGAGAGGAAGGGAGGGCAGACACATCTCATAGTACCCCCTCCCTTTTGGAGTTTAGGCACAACAACTGACCAGCATTAGTGTAAAAGAAAGATCATAAGATTGACAAAACAGACTCTCTGTGGCAATAAAATACCAAATTATAAAGAAGACCGAAGGCTATGAAAGGCAAGGGTTAAATCACACCGAGTTAGAGACTGAGCCTTAATCTTTAACCCACTGGAAATTAAAGAATCTCTGAATCCACCTACAACCTGTAATAAGTCCCCTGCTTTCAGATATCCCATTTCAGCCTGACTCTCTATATACCTTTCATGTATTGATTTATGTCTTTACTTATAACTCCAATGACATGGTTTGACTTTGTGTCCCCACCCAAATCTCATCTCAAATTGTAATCCCCATAAACCTCATGTGTTGAGGGAGGAACCTAGTAGGAGGTGATTGGCTCAAGGGGGTGGTTTCCTCCATCCTGTCCATGATAGTGAGTGAGTTCTCATGAGATCTGATGGTTTTATAAGGGGCTCTTCCCCCTTCGCTCACTCTTGCTCTTTCTCGCCTGCAGGCATGTAAGATGTGCCTGCTTCCCTTTTTGGCATGATTGTAAGTTTCCTGAGGCCTCCCCAGCCATGTGGAACTGAGTCAATTAAACTTCTTTTCTTTATAAATTACCCAGTCTCAGACATTTCTTTATAGCAGTGTGAAAACAGACTAATACATCCTACCTCCCTGAAATGTATGAAACCAAACTGTAATCTGACTACCTTGGGTGCATTTTCTCAGGACTTTTTAAGACTGTGTTTCCCCAGGCTGCAATCATTCATATTGGCTCAGAATAAACTTCTTTAAAATATTTTAGAGTTTGGTACTTTCATTAACAGACTATATGCTAAGTCATAAAATAGCCTGAATAAATTTAAAAGAATTGAAATCATGCAAAGTATGTTTGCCAACCAAAATGTAGTAAAATTAGACATTGATAACAAAAAAATTTGAAAAATTTACAAATTTGTGAAAATTAAACAGCAGAATACTAAATAACCAATCAGTCAAAGAAGAAATCAGAAGTGAAATTAGAAAATATTCTCAGATAAATAAAATAAAGACACAACATACCAAAGCTTATGGGATGCAGCTAAAGCAGTGCTTAGATGAAATTTGATAACTGAAAATGCTTATGTTAAAAAATAAGAAATATCTCAAGTCATTAACATACCTCCTAAAGGCACTAGAAAAAGAAGAGCAAACTAAACAAAAAGCAAGCAAAGGAAGAAAACAATAAGGATTAGAGAATAAACTACTGTATAAAGGCTAGGAAAAATAATGAATAAAATCAACAGAATCAAAAACTGGATCTTTGAAAAGAATAAGAAATCTGGCAAATATTTAGTTAGACTGACCAAGCAAAAAAGAGAAAACTCAAATTGCTAAAATTAAAAATGAAGCAGGGACAGTTCTACTGAAATAAATAAGATTATAGGGGAATATTATAAACAATTGCATGCCAACAAATTAAATACCTTAGATGAAATGTAAGAACTTCCACAAAGACACAAACTAACAAAACTGACCTAAGAAGGAATATAAATTTGAATAGACCTATAACAAGTAAAGAAATTGAATTACTAGGCCCAGATGACTTTACTGGTGAACTCTACCAAGCATTTAAGTGAGAATTAGGCCAGGTGTGGTGGCTCATGCCTGTAATCCCAGCACTTTGGGAGGCCAAGACAGGCAGATCACCTGAGGTCAAGAGTTTAAGACCAACCTGGCCAATATGGTGAAACATCCTCTCTACTAAAAATATAAAAATTATCTGGCATGGTGGTGCATGCCTGTAATCCCAGCAGCTTAGGAGGCTGAGACAGGAGAATCACTTGAACCCAGGAGGCAGAGGTTGTAGTGAGCCAAGATCACACCACTGCACTCCACCCTGGGTGACAGAGCAAAACTCTGTCTCAAAAAAACAAGTAAAAAAAAAGTGATAATTAATAGCATTCTTTATAAACTCTTCCAAAACACAGAAGCAAGGGGAAACCTTCCCAACTGATTCAATGAGGCCAGTATTATTCTGATACTGAAACCAAATGAAGACATCACAGAAAAGAAAACTAGCACTAGCAGCTCTAGTTAGAGCAGTTATGCAACATAATAAAATAAAAGGCATCCAGATTGAAAAGGAAAAATTATAGCTATTTCTATTTGCAGATGACAAGATCACATATACTGAAAATCCTAAGGAATCCATTAAAAACAATATTAGAACTTATGAATGAGTTTGGCAAGTTGCAGAATACAAGATCATTACACAAAAGTCAATTGAATTTCTATATGCTTATAATCAGCATTCCAAAAATAAAATTAGGAAAACAATTCCATTTGTAATAGCATTAAAAAATACTTAGGAGTACAATTAACAAAAGAAATGCAAGCCTTATACTCTGAAAACTAAAAAACATTATTTAAATAAATTAAAGAATAAGTAAACAGAAGTAAACAGAAAGTAAGTAAAGTAAACAGAAAGACATCCCATGTTCATGGACTGGAAGATAACAATATTGTTAAGATGGCAATACTTCTCAAATTGATGTATAGATTTATCAAAATCCCTATCAATGTCACAGCTAGCTTCTTCACAGAAATTGACAAGCTGATCCCAAAATTCCAATGAAAATTTAATTAATCCAGAATATTTAAAACAATGTTGAAAAAGACCAAGTAGGAGGGCTCACACTTCCTGATTTCAAAATTTACTACGAAGCTACAGTAACCAAGAAAATATGGTACTGGTATAGGAAAGATGTAGATTAATAAAACAGAATTGAAAGTCCAAAAATAAACCATTGTGTTGGTTTTGATTGATTTTCAGCAAGAGTGCCAAGATATTTCAATGGAGAAGGAGTAATTTTTTAAATAAATGGTGTTGGGACAACTGGATATCCATGTGTAAAAGCAAGTTGGACCACTAACTCACACCATATACAAATATTAGCTTAAAATGAATCTAAAACCTAAATGTAAGAGCTAACTGTAAAACTTTTGAAGGAAACATAACTATAAATCTTTGTGACTTTGAATTTAGCAATGATTGCTTAGATATGAAACCAAAAGCACAATCAAAAACAAGAAAAATATTGAAAAATTGAAAATCATTAAAATTAAAAACTTTTGTACTGAAAAGGATATCACATAGAAAGTTCAAGAACAGCCCACAAAATGGGAGAAAATATTTGCAAATTGTATATCTGATGAGGTATGTATATCTAGAATAGATAGAGAACTATTTCAACTCAGTAATGAAAAGAAAACCCAACTAAAAATGAGCAAAATATCTGAACAGACAGTTCTCCAAACTAGATATACAAATGAACAATAAGCACATTAAATCATGTTCAACATCATTAGTCATCAGGAAAATGCAAATCAAAACCATGATAAAATACAATGTCACACCTACTAGGTGCTAATAATATACATTTTTCAAAAAGACAGATAACAAGTATTCAAAAAGGACATGGAGAAATCGGGACTGCTGGTGGCAATTTAAAATGATGCAGCCACTGCGGAAAAAGATTTGGTAGTTCCTCTGAGTTACCATATGACTCAGCAATTCTATTCCTAGGTATATACCTAAACAATTTATAAATGAATGTTTATAGTAGTATTATTCATAATAGCCACACACTAGAAACAACCTAAATATCCAACAGTTGATGAGTGGATAAATAAAATGTGATATATCCATACAATGTCATATTATTAGGCCATAAAAATGAATGAAATACCGATACATTCTACAACATGAGTAAGCAATGAAAAAGAAGCCAGTCACAAAAGACCACATATTGTATGATTTCACTTACATGAAATATTTATAATAGGCAAATCTTCAGAGAAAGAAAGTAGATTCATGGTTGCCTAGCGCTGGAAGGGGTGGGGGAAATGAGAGTGACTGTTAATGGTTTCTTTTCAGGGGGATGAAAATGTCCTAAAATTGATTGAGTTGTTACAGATTTCCCAACTCTGTAACAACAACAAAAAAAAACGATTAGTCATGGATTCTGTAACTAAAAACCACTAAACTGTATACTTTAAATGGGTGAATTGTATGGTCTGTAAATTATCTCTCAACAAAGCAGCTATTAGTGTTTTTAAACATGATGTAATTGTTTTTTTCTGATGTAGGAAGGCAAACCAACCATTACTGGAGAGCAGTATTTCTCACCATTCGCCTTCACACTCTTCAATTCAATCAGACCGACTTCCTGCTGTACAGGATGTCCGGGTGGTAGAGTGTAACGGATAAGAGCTAGTTGCCTTTGTTGGAATTCTGGCTTAATCACTTACCAGATGTGGGACATCAGGAAAGTCCCTTAACCTCCCTGTGCCTCCGTCCCTTTAGCTGTAAAATGAGGACATTAATAATTTCTAGCTCAAAGCGTTTTTAGGGGAATTAAAAATACAACACATTAAACTCGTAGAACAATAACTAGCACATAATAAGTGCTATATATAAAAACTGCTTTATCCCAGCACTTTGGGAGGCCAAGACGGGCGGAACACAAGGTCAGGAGATCGAGACCATCCTGGCTAACACAGTGAAACCCCGTCTCTACTAAAATTACAGAACATTAGCCAGGCATGGGGGCATGTCCCTGTAGTCCCAGCTAGTCATGAGGTTGAGGCAGGAGAATCGCTTGAACCCGGGAGGTGGAGGTTGCCGTGAGCCTGGGCCACAGAGCAAGACTCCGTTTCAAAAAAAAAAAAAAAGAACTGCTTTATTATTTTTTCAAGTTTCAGTTATTTATTAATCAGTATAATCTCCAGTAGGTTACATCAACATTATTTCATGTATTTAGAGGAGAAATATATTAAGTGGAAAATTGTGCAGATGGCTTCTGGAAAACCTTCATTCTAAAGCAGCTTTATAGTGAAACATTTCATTTAGAAATCTGGACCTTCTTTCTTCAGTTCGCTGTAATCCACATTCACTGAATAGAACTCGTATTGATCACTGGGACCCAGTTTGTTCCAGGGTTCTGGGTTATTCTTTCTGTCCCAACTAACATCCGGATTGATCAATGCCAGATGCAAAAGATACAGTGCCGCTCCCGTATCTCCAGCTCCAATAAATACAAAGAGGGGGATCAAGCTCGGATGCCGTGGCCTGACTGATGATCTGGCGGAGTATGTTTGTGGTAGAGGCCTCCGATTAGAAAGAAGAGAACCAGCCTAGCCACCAGGCCCTGGGCTAAGTAGTATCTGCCAACTGCTTTATTATTAACCCATTCCCCTCCCTAACACTATCCTGAATTCGCCTGTTATAAGGATAGGCCAGTCTCCATATTCCATTCCCCGGTCCACAGTGATTGGTTCAGAGATGGGCACATGAGTCCATCACGCCAATAAGACTCAAATCTAAGACTTGGGTTGAGCTGTTGGGGTAGCAGACTCCCTTCTCCCACCTGGTCATAAAAATATAAAGCATTTGGCTTCCAGAGGTACAGGCAGTCATTAGAGAGCCGCAGGAGAGAACCCACCTGAAGAGGCAGTCCCATGAGTAACAACATAATTTCCTCCTAAAAATCTTTCTCCCACCATCACCACATACAGACTGGATTAAGTGATCCTTATACACAGTCCTGTAACCATCTCTGGATCTCTTAACCCTAAGGTCAGAAGCATCTCCTTTTGCCCAGGGTGATCTCGGTTTAAACCTCTTGGCCCAGGGTAATTATTAAGAGTTCCCCTTTCATCTTCAGGTCCCAGTTTGAATGATAAACTACATGATTATCTATCACAAAATGTATGTACTCTTACGTTATTTGTTTAATTATCTCACTTCCTTGTTAGATACCAAGCCTTGTAAAAGGCAGGAACTATAACTATATTAGCCATTGTTTCATTTCCAGTAGCTAACACAGTGCCTGGCATAGAGCAGGTGTTGAATAGTTGTCTGCATAATAAGTGAATAAAAGAATTTTTAAAATCATCACCACACCCAGTCTTAGGGTTTCTGACTTTCAAAATCACCACCCCTTAAAACTGTCCCTAATATTTGTTTTTTAAGGCTATCTTTAAATGAATTAAAATATATCCGAAGGGGAAGCACATGGTGAGATGCTCCTGTAACACATACCCCTTCAAAATAACAATATTTACTTTTCTGGGAGCCGATAAATGAAAATATCTTATTCTCTTGCTGTCAAAAAGACACAACACCTGAAAAGTCCAGAATACCAAGTTGAGTGAAGATTTTTTCCTAGTTGAGACCTGAAGTTCATGGTAAAATTCCCAGATGCAGAAAAAGCCTCACCAGAGCATCTTCTCACAATGGGGTCTTACAAAGCTATTGTAGCAAATTTAAGTTGTACCAGGTACTAAAAATGTTTTCTATTTCCCCACCTGCTTTCTTTGCCTTCACTTGGCCCCTCTGCCATGCACCTCAACTGACATTCAGCACAAACCTTTACTGGGTCCATAAGCCATATAATTCCCTCATATTTTTGCCATAAAATGTTTCATAGACAAGAGAAATTATTTGCAAAGATGTTGGAAGAAGTTTTTCATTTTCTGAGGTTGAGATTATAGTTAAAACTGCAGGAAGAACAAGGACAAATTTGAATGATGATACTCTACAAATTCACTTATCCATTTGACATAAGAGGATTAAAAGAATAGGGAAAAAATGTTTTTCACAATAACTTTGGCATCCATTTAGTTGTATTAACAGTGGCTCAGAGGCAAGTGTGACCAAATTTAAAAGGTTTACTGTATGTTTTAGAGTTAAACTTCATTCAGGTAACTTTCATGCCCCTAGGGAGGGCAGCCAATGTTGTGAAACTAAGGGCTAGTTCAAGTTAAAAATAATAATAATAATAATAAATAAAGAGATGGAAAATGTCCAATGGAGAGGTTAAGTATACTTAGTAAGGGTGGTAAAACCACATGAATATTAATTGGGCCAATTCAAACCTTGGCCTCTCAATAAAACAAAAATATTTTCAAGCTGTAAGAGAAAATAAAGTAGGCTGCTCTTCCCAAGCTGTTTTCATCTCACTGCTCTCTACATTTCGTACTGCTGGTTCTCAGAATCGCAAGATTACAAAAAGAGAAGCTACACTTTCAATACGTCTTGATTATAACATCCTAAAGCAAGAAAACCCAGAGAACTACTGCAAAGTTAACACCATGGAAAGAGCCTTTCTGTTCACCAGGTGCTTAGTGAGGACTAGCTGTCATTTCCTTCCACACACTCCAGTCATGGCTGGAAAAGGAATTTTGAGCCCTGAATCTTTAGCCAGATGGAGAAGTTCCTTTCTCAATCTTGTCAATTTTCCTTCTCGCTTAATGCTTTTCCTACCTTTCCCGCCACTTCTTTAATTTCTCTGTGTACCTCCTAAAGTAATTTATTTACAAAACTATTAATTAACTTCTTTTGCAGTGCTGTATGTCAAACTAAAAGAAAGGCGGAGATGTGTGAAGAGCTCTTCACACACAGCTATGTTGAATTACGTGTACAATCCTTCAAAAGTCAGAGTGACACCTTCAGAATTCTGGCTCTTCCAAGCTAGATGAGAACACTAATTAGGCATTTTTTCAAAGATTTCTGGACAATGGTGCCTACGAATTGTCTTCTCAGTGTAATGAAAACCTAGATTAATTATTTTTTTATGTCATTACTTTCACTCTCAAAGGAGAAATGGTCACTGTTTTTGTTACACTCTGTTTTCAAAACACATCAATGTGCCTCACGATTAAAAAATCTTACACACAAAATTTGAACCAAGAAAACATCTCATTTAAATTACAATTATTCACAATTGAAAAAAAAAAGATTCTCTTCACTAAAGGATTAATCATTGGTTTATTTTCAATACAGTAGTAAGAATTTTCAATATAATGAAATTATCTGAGTGTATTTTAAGATTTACACACAAGTTCTCAGAGTTTCACATTTTAAAATATGCAACAAAGTTATTCTTTTTCTAAGCAGATAGATTATAAATACCATTATTTTCTCCCTGTTATACTGTTCACCACTGCATTGTCACTAATTGCTATTTCATAGAAACTTTGTCCTGTTCCAAATATATATCTCAAGCGTATTTCTTTGATCATTTACTAATTTACTTTTTTAATTGAGTCACTCATGTAACTATTCATTAAACATCCAAAATGTTTCATGTCTTTTATCCTGCAGAGACAATGGCTAATACAATTCTATATAACTTCTCCTGTGCTCTGGGCAACACAGACCTGTTAAATGAATAAGGACCTGCTTATTCATTTAACTAGAATTCAAACTTTAGTCATAACCCTTAGTGATACCTTCAGTAGAACAGAAAACCCTGCAATGAATACAACTGCATATGAAACTTTAACATATAATAAAGTCAGCATCTCAAATTAGTGAGGAAAAGATGAACATTTAAGTGAGTAGTATTAGGATAACTATTAACAGATAGATAGCTATACTTTAAAAGGGGGAAATGGATCCATTTCTCAGACTATAAAACAAGATAAATTCCAAGTGTATCAGGAATGTGATAAAACGAAACCATACAAATACTACATGAAACATGAGTGAATTGCTTTATTACATGACACTTGGAAAAATGTTCCCAATCATGACTCAAAATCCAGAAGTAAAAAGAGAAAGAACTGACAAAATTGATGATGTAAAAAATAAAATAAAGTTAGAAACCTTTGTATGTGAGAAGCGTCATAAGTAATGTAAAAAGGGGACAAATGACAAACCAGGGAAAATATGTGTCACTTACATTACACAGAGCAAATATTCTTCATGTAAACAGAGCTTTTAGAATTTGAGAAGAAAAAACCTATGACACTGTATTGCCAAACAAAGCTAAGAAACAATTGATAAGCAAATTCAAGTGACCTACAAAAAGCTCAACAGTGCTAATAATAAGAGAAGTATAATTTTACACTTCTCTGAGATTCTGGTTCTCATTTATCATTGGATGGGAAAAATCCAAAAGTTTGATCACATACACAGTTGACCAGACTCTGGGGAAGCAAGCACTTTTGCTCTACTGGTGGGAATGCAAAATTGCACCTCTCTTCCAGAGGAAGATTTGCTGATACCTTGCTAGACATTTACTCAGCAATCCCATGTTGAGTAATCTATTCAAAAGATACACTGGCAAAAATATAAGAAGATGCACAAGGCCATGCATTGCAACACCATTAATAATAATAAACTTGGAAGCAATCCAAATATCTATAATAGATAATGGATTCAACAAAGAATAAATCAGGATACAGCCACACCATGGAGTATAAGGCAGCTACAAAAAGAAATGAGAATTATCTCTATATTACCATGGAATCATCTTCAGATAAGTCCTTAAATTTTTTTAAAGGGATGGAAGGCTTAACATATATAGTTCTTTAAACGGTTACCTATGATGAAAGAAGGAATTATATAGAAGGGGCAGGGCCAGGCATGGTGGCTCATGCCTATAATCCCAGCACTTTGGGAGGACGAAGTGGGTGAAACAACTGAGGTCAGAAGTTCAAGACCAGCCTGACCAACATGGGGAAACCCCAACTCTACTAAAAATACAAAAATTTTTAATAGAGATGGGGTTTCCCATCTGGGCATGGGGTGCATGCCTGTAATCCCAGCTACTCAGGAGGCTGGGACACAAGAATCACTTGAACCCAGGAGGAGGAGGTTGCAGTGAGCCAAGGTCATACCACTGCACTCCAGCCTGAGCAATAGAATGACGAAAAAAAAAGAAGAAGGGACAGGGTCAAAGTAATACTTCTATGAATATACCTTGTATATATATACCTTGAATATATATTTGAATTTGGTAGAGTGTAAATATTTTGCATAATTGCAAAATAAAATTAAACATAACAAAATGAGATACTTAACAATTGAGAGCAAAATTAATCAAGTAAATGCAACTGTGTATCAGGTGGATGGCAAAACCATATGGAGGTACTATTCCAAATGACTTTGAAACATTATAAACTGACTACAAATTTCTATTGAGATATACTCTGAGGACAAAAAGAACTGCAAATAAATCTTAAAATTATCAAATCACTGACACTAGTGGTAGGTATTGTTGTTCTGAGACTGTTGGGTGTATTGTGAGATTAAGTAAATAAGTAATTGTCTTGGTGCCATCAGAAACCAGGATTTTTGACATGAGAGAAAGGAGATACAAATGTAAGATGCAGAAGATTTAGTTAAAAGTCCTATTCTATATTTGAATATATATCAGTATAAATTCATGATGTATTATATATACATATATATATGTATTTCCTACCTCTATCCTCTGAAAAGATCAACCTAAGAGCAATAAGGAGTCTTAATTTTCATATTGCTGTTTCTATTAATCACTTCTAAATCAAAGCAATCATGCGCCTGCAATCCCAGCACTTTGGGAGGCTGAGGCGGGTGGATCACGAGGTCGGGAGTTCGAGACCAGCCTAACCAACAAGGTGAAACCTGGTCTCTACTAAAAATGCAAAAATTAGCCAGGCTTGCTGGCAGGTGCCTGTAATCCCAGCTACTCAGGAGGCTGAGGCAGGAGAATCGCGTGAACCCAGGAGGTGGAGGTTGCAGTGAGCCAAGATCTTGCCACTGCACTCCAGCCTGGGTAACAGAGCGAGACTCCATCTCAAAAAAAAAAAAAAAAGAAAAGAAAAAAAGAAAAAGAAAAAGAAAAAATGGCTGATTCCAAGTCTGAGAAAGAAAAAGTAGAGGATGAGCCTAGAACATTCTGTCATACCAGACAATAAGGAGACTCTCAGAGATTACTGAGATTGCTCAAAAGATTCAAAAGACAACTTAAATAGGTTCCCACTGGCCAAAGATAAACTAATTCGACACTTCAGAACACTCACTTCCATTTTTTGGAGTCTGTGCTTCCTAGGTGGCTATCTTCACACTTTGCATTTGAACACTTTAAACTAGATTCTGACCCTTTTGATTATTTTAGGTTGACATTTTGGTTACCCAGATGGGACCCAAAGCAAGCCTCCAGTGATCCCCACCATTTCACCAACAACAATCAGGGCATTGGTATCAGCACAAATGACTTTTGTTCATGCGACCTCACTAGAGCCAGGAGTCGTCTCTGGTGAGGTTCCTCTTCAACCTCAAATCTCCCTGATTTTTGTTGATATTCAGACTTTATTCAAGCCACCTAATTTCACGCTCAACAGAGGTGGAATTAAAGCTCTGCTTTAAACCAGGTAAGGTTTTGGGTTTTGTTCTCTAGAGATTCAGCTATTTTCAGATTTTGTTTTGTTTACTTTGTGTTTTGTTTTGTTTCATTTTTATAGACAGGGTCTTGTTTTTTTATAGACAGGGTCTTGCTCTGTTGCGCAGGTTGGAGTGCAATGGTGCACTCATGGCTCACTGCAGCCTCAAACTCCTAGGCTCAAGGAATCCCTCCAACTCAGTCCCACAAGAAGCTGGGACTATAGGTGCGGGGCCACCATGCCTGGCTAATTTATTTTTTGTAGAGACAGGGTCTCACTATGTTGCCCAGGCTGGTCTCAAATTCTTAGCCTCAAGTGATCCTTTCAAAGGGTTGGGATTACAGGCATGAGCTACTGTGCCTGTCCTATAGATTTGTGATTTTCACTTTTTTCTGAGGTTAAGAGTTGTTTGTTGAACTATGCATTAGAGTTCGTATAGCCTTTTCTCTCATTCGCACTATGGTCAGGGAAGGAAACCATTTCTCTCTCTGGAAAGAGGAAGTGAATTTTTTGTGGTTTAAGCAAAGTTTGTAATTAAAAAAAAACAAACAAACTGGCTAAACTCGGAAGCTGGGTTCATTTGACATATCTAAAGTCCCTTTTTGAGTGGCCAAAGCCAATGGAAAGCTTTTAATTAGAACAAAGATAAATCCCAAAGATAAGGAACACTATTCTTCCTGGACAAAACGTACCTTAGGCAACTAGGTTCTTGTGGGAGTGCTTGAGCTCATTGCTCGTGATGTGCAATGGTCCCATAGGCAATCCTCAAAAAAGAACACAGGGGGAATCTTGCTTAACCCAGGGGACCCCATGAAAGGCTGCTCTCCCAGTGCCTTAAGCACCCAGGATTCATGGTTTTGCCAAGACGCTTAACAGGGGAGAAGCAACTCATAGATGACACCTTGAGGAGTAATCCTCATTAGGCAGCACACCAGACCCAAAACATCTTTCCCTTTCAGCTTAAAAAGAACCTAATTTATGGGCAGTTATCTATGTAAAACCGCATCTTCCTTCTGAAAGGAGAGATCCACCTGTGGAAACTCCGGTTGGATTCCTATGCAATACTTATGGGGCCATCTCCTGTCAATATCTAGAGAAATAGTCTTAACCCGTGAAGACACCAAACTACAATGACCAAAATGAGATACCTTTGAAATACCTAAATTAGCTTATTTACACACACAATTAGAAAAACAGCTCTAAAATTAAACAATAACTGGGAGAGTTACTTCCAATGGTGGACCTGTTCAAGAGAGGCTCTGACAAAGCTCTTTCCCTATAGGAAGAAGATAAAAAGCTCTCCAAAACCACTGTTGAATTAAAGAAAACTGCTTTCATGTGCTTAGGCTGCGGTGGGCTCAGGTAATTGAGACTCCAGAAGCAAGTAGAACCGATGTATTGGGCAGGGGAACTTCTAGGGGATTAAGGGTATAGATGACAGTCAAAGGTCAGCATCCCCCTAATTCTGCCCTTCACATTACAATCTCTAGGTCCAGTCATCTAAACTCTGCCACTCTTTTGCCTCTGGCTTCAGATGACAGGGCACAAGATTGCAAAATCTTAACCAACCAGCTTCTCTCTCCCGGAACGGACCTCCATGAGACTCCCCTTACTAGCACTGATGTTGTTTGGTTTACAGATGGATCTTACTTAAAGGATGAATCTGGGACTTACTGTGCAGGTTATGCTATAGTATCTTTAATGGGAGAAATAGAAAGTGATTGCCTTCCAGGAGCCACATGTGCTCAACAAGCAGAATTGATAGCATTAATCAGGGCCTGTCAATTGGCAAAAGGAATAACTGCTAATATTCACGCAGGCAGCAGATCTGCTTCTGGAGTTGCTCATGATTTTGGAATGCTATGGAAACAAAGAAGGTTTTTAAATGCTTCTCATCAGTCTGTAAAAATTGGACACCTTATTTCACAATTGCTAGAAGACTTATTATTATACCAAGATCACTGCCCATTATTAAAATCCCAGATCATCCCAAATCAGATACTCCAGATCAGCTAGCTGATACGGCAGCAAAAAGAGCTGCACTAAATGCATCTAAACAAGAAAAGTAATCTATATTAAATTTTAAAGAAGCACCTGAATTTGACATAAAATGAGTTAAGTACAGAGCTCCAGAAGGTGAACAGGAAAATTGGAAGACAAAAAGGAGAGCACACTCTCCCAAAGATGAGGTGTGGTGTGGGCCAAATAATTTACCTATGCTTCCTGCTGAATTATAGTCATCATTTTTAACCTATATACGTGATTCAACCCATTGGAACCCTGAGGAAATGGTTGCTTGGGGAAAACAATACTTTTAAAAACCATCTCTGATTATAGCTCACAAGGTATACAATCACTGCCATGTTATCTGCTCAAAATATAATCTAGGGAAACCTTTACACAGTTCCCAAGGACATTTGCCTTTAACTGAAGGCCCCTATGAAGTTCGACAACTAGATTCTATTCAGCTGCCACCACTGCAAGGATACCATTATGTTCTAGTGATTATTTGCATGTTTTCTCATTGGTTCGAAGTGTATCCATGTAGAAGAGTGACTGACTGCCTTAGCAGTAAGTAAAATTCTTTCAGGAAAGATTATTCTGACTTGGAGAGCTCCCTTAAAACTCCACAGTGACCGAGGTACTCATTTTACCAGACAGAAAATTCACTCAGTATGTAAAAGTTGCCCTCTCCTCCAACACTTTCATTGTGCGTGTCATCCCCAATCATTTGGATTGGTGGAGCATACAAATGGAATAATTAAGATTCAATTGGCAAAAATAACAGAAGTTTTAAAGATTCCATGGCCAAAGTCTCTTTCATTGGTTTTTCTTAACCTAAGATCAGTCTCATTTAGAAAATATCAGTTGTTGTTGTAACTGGCAAACCTGTGAATCTGCTCCCAGAGAACTGTAACTCCTTAATTATAAAGGGAGAGATGTTCCCTTATTATTATAACCTTATGAAACAATTAACTAAGAATTATAATCTAGTGAAAGATTCTTAGAGACCTCTCAGGAAATGAAGAATTAAAGACCCACAGTCTTTAACCAGGAGATTTTGTTTATTGGAAATGGCATATTTTAAAAGACTGTCTCTGACTGAAGTGGAAGAGCCCTTACAAAGTGTCCTTTACTAATCCTCGTGCTGTAAAATGATAAAGACTAGACTCCTAGATCTATGTTTCTCATCAAAAAGGCTCTATCTCCTGAGTGGAATGTTTCCCCGGAAGGTGACTCTCAACTCAAGTTAATGCCAGGCCAAAAAAAAGAGGATACCTGATGTAGACAGCTAAAACCCAAGGCTTCATACTAGGTCTATATGTAAACAAATGCTTATTATTAACATTTGTTAATAAATAGATGATGAAGATTTTCCTTTACAAGCTCCCACTAAACTTCTTTTTATTCTTAGTTCTCATGTCTTGGTTCTACTATCACCAGCTGTTGCCCTTGAAGCAAACCTCTCTTTGCAATGTGCCCAAGACTATGCTAAAAGATTACAAAAATATGCTTGTTGGGTATGTGGTCTCATGCCCTTTCTAGTAGTTTTGGCCTTCTATGGTGAGTATCTCACAGGAAAAGATAGGGCAGAATATCAGAAATATATCTGTGTTTCTCAAAAATAGTCATCGATGTTGACGCTAGTAGGACTAAGGATAAAGTATATCACTGGCCTATTAATAATACTTTACAGAATAAAGATCATAGTAAGAGCTTCTCAGGAAAAGAAACTAGTCCATTAGCTTTCATGCTGGTGCTGTCCCTACTGAGGGATGAAACAACCAGGCTGCCCCAATTGAGAGTTGAGACAAGTCAATTTTAGAACGATACAACACAAATTTGGGATGGTTTTATCTGGCTTGCCCCCTTCTTTGGCCAGCTCAGTCAGCTTGTCCCCTTATTTTGGGAACAGAGAAATTATACCAAAAATACCTGGCCCAATAGCACTAGAGATAGAGTACTGATTGGCATGCCACCGAATGGGCACAACCAGCAGGTGTTCATTGGTTAGCTCCAAATGGAACGTCTGGGCTTTGTGGCACTAACTTATGGTCACAGTTACCCCCAGGATGATTAGGTGATGTTCCTTGGGATATGCTTGGGCACAGGGCTGAGTAGTTCATACTCTGCTAAAACCTGCAAATTTTCCTCATTCACAATCTCATTGGGTTTGTTCTATGTTTCATGGGTATGACCACTTATTAGCTTTCATCTTCATACTACAACCGGGTATTGAGGATGTCATTTGGCATGTAGAGGCCCTAACCAATGATACACAAAGGCCCTAAATGATAGCCATATGGGTATTTCATTATTAAACAATGAAGTTACTCTTATGAGAAAGGCTATATTACAGAACTGTATGGCTTTAGACATACTCGCTGCAGCCCAAGTGGGAGCTTGTGCTAATGCAGAAACAGTGTTGTGTCCAAATCCCTGATGAATCAGATAACATCACTAACTTAATGGCTGATATGAAAACCCAAATAACTGACTTTTCAGATCTAAGGCCCTCTCCAAATGATTGCCTAAGCAACTGCTTTAAATCTTAGAAACTTGGTGGCAAAAGCTGTTACTTATTCTAGTAATTATAATGATTTGTGGTGTTTGGTCCTGTTTTTGCCTACACTGCTGTTACAGCATTTGTTTGCAACTGAGCCAATGTACACCTGAAAAGTCTGGAATAATGGTCACTCAAAAAATTACTTTGATTAAAAAGGCAGTCATGTAGCCTGAATCAGGTTTCAGGACCATTTCTCCCGTGTTTGCTTCATAATTCAGCTTTGGTCTTTTCCAACTTTCCCCTCCATGGGACATGACTTCCTAGGAATGAACCTTCCTAGCGATGTGGGATTTTGACCTACATAAACGACCTAAATACATGATTCTTCTGCAACGCTTTCTCCAAAAGATTTTGAAGAAATGGGTGAAACTGAAATGAAAATACATTTTAGGACCCTCTGAATGTATTATGCCAAGGGGAAGTTAAGCCCTGGAGACTGAGGCATGCAACATGTTTGCAACTTCTGTTTCTTTCTTTTCCTTTTTTATTTTCTTTTTGTAGGAATGGAGTTCTCACTATGTTGCTCAGGCTGGTGTGGAACTCCTGGGCTCAAGCAATTCTCCCACCTCAGCCTCCCAAAGTGCTGGGATTACAGGGTGAGCCACTGTGCCCAGCCTGCAGCTTCTGTTTCTTCTATTACAGATTAACTCTCTTCTTCATTGTTCTTGTTCTGTAAATGACCAGGACAGGCCCAAAGCCAGACCTTCTATCCTTCCAATCACTGATCTTTGTTATAGATTAACTTCCTCCTTTATTGTCCTGTACCTAACTCAGACCAGATGGTGCAAAAGACCCCATGACTGTTTGACTGTTATATCTTTACTGTGGAATGTTAAATATACCTTTCCTAAAAGAAAAATCATCTCAGCTAATCAGATGGTTGTAACTATGCTTTAAGCCTTATGTAGAAGGATATTGAACTTCTGTGAAGCTTCTCTAAACTTTATCTATATAAACAATCCCAAATTTCTACACCTCAGGACGCTGACTTCCATTCTTTGGAATCTGTGCTTCCAAGATGGCCATCCTCAATCTTCATGCTTGAATAAACTTTCTTTAAACTGACTCTGACCCTTTTGACTATTTTAGGTTGGCAGACAGAATCAGGATTCAAAATAGAAGCCAAGGTCAAGGAGGTTTATCTCAGAATTAAAAAGAGATCCCTGGTGATTGCCCCAAATGGAATTTAAATTCCACCTCGGCCTTACTGGCCACTAGTCTCACGAGGCAAGGAAGAGGGGTGAACTGAGTGGGTTGCTCAAGTGTCCTTGATGTATGTTGTCCTGTCCCAAGTCATGGGGCTGCTGGGCTGGAAAAACAGCGTACAAGATCAGGGATTAAAGCAGACACATGATCATCTTTAAGCTCTGATGCATGCTAAATCCATTCATCCATTCAGCAAATCGTTACTGAACACCTTCCATGAGCCTCACTCACAGCACACTAGATAGTGAGAAATTCATTACAAAGGAAAGAACTATGGGACTATTAGGCTCCTCAGTTCACCCTCACCCTGCCAATCCCTTACTCACCATAATTACTCCCTCTTAAAACCAGCAAAACATTGATCACATTTCTGTATCCCCAAATCTCCATTTTAGTACCCTATTCCCCAAAGAACAACATCCAAACTACCTAACATAGAACACCAGACCCTGGACCACATGTGACTATCTCCCCACACCTTTCTCTCAACCTGAGGCCTGAACTAGAGCCGATAAATCAGCACTGAGGTTTAAGTGATTGATAAATGATTTTACGGGTTGTCACTGAGATGACATGAATGTCCATTCATCCATTCAGCAAAGTGTCACTGAGATTGGAATAATAAATCCCTTCTGCTAGATTTCATGAAGTAGCATGAGTATAGTAAAACCACTATGGGGTAAGCCTTTCCCAAAAAGCCCCCATTATCTCTAGGAAAATGCTTATGCAGGAAGATAAAATATACTTTTTTCCCCAACATCTCTGACAAAAGATACTAACATATTTCAATCAATACTGACTGTAAATTATTTGTTGAGAATAATATAAAAACAGAATTTTTTCTTCAAAGGAAATGACTTTGCAATGTTTTGAGTCTACTATTAATTTGAACTCCTTTGTAAAGAAAGCATATGAGCTATGAAGTCACAGCTGGACACAATGGGCATTAAAGCAACAAAGGATGGATGGATGGCAAGATGGTCGAATAGGAACAGCAATGCAGAAGGCGGGTGATTTCTGCGTTTCCAACTGAGGTACCTGGTTCATCTCATTGGGACTGGTTAGACAGTGGGTGCAGCCCACAGAGGGCAAGCCAAAGCAGGATGGGGCATTGCCTCATCCAGGAAGCACAAGGAGTTGGGGAACCCCATCCCCTAGCAGAGGGAAGCCATGAGGGACTGTGCCATGAGGAACGGTGCACTCCAGCCCAGATACTACACTTTTCCCATGGTCTTCACAACCCACAGACGAGGAGATTCCTTCAGGTGCCTATGCCACCAGGTCCCCGGGTTTCAAGCACAAAACTGGGAAGCCGTTTGGGCAGACATTGAGCTACCTAGAGCAGTTTTTTTTTCATACCCCAGTGGCTCCTGGAACACCAGCAAGATAGAACCATTCACCCCCTGGAAACGGGGCTGCAGTCAGGGAGCCAAGTGGTCTAGCTCAGCAGATCCCACCACCATGGAGCCCAGCAAGCTAAGATCCACTGACTTGAAATTCTCGCTGCCAGCACAGCAGTCTGAAGTCGACCTGGGATGCTCGAGCCTGGTGGAGGGGAGGAGCACCCGCCATTCCTGAGGCTTGGGTCAGCTGCTTTCCCTCACAGTGTAAACAAAGCTGCTGGGAAGTTCGAACTGGGTGGAGCCCACCACAGCACGGCAAAGCCACTGTAACCAGACTGCCTCTCTAGATTCCTCCTCTCTGGGCAAGGCATCTCGGAAAGAAAGGCAGCAGCCCCAGTCACGGGCTTATAAATAAAACTCCCATCTCCCTGGGACAGAGCACCTGGCGGAAGGGCAGCTGTGGGTACAGCTTCAGCAGACTTAAACTTTCCTGCCTGCTAGCTCTGAAGAGAGCAGCGGATCTCTCATCACAGTGCTCGAGCTCTGCTAAAGGACAGACTGCCTCCTCAAGTGGGTCCCTGACACCCATGCCTCCTGACTGGGAGATACCTCCCAGCAGGGATCAACCGACACCTCATACAGGAGAGATCTGGCTGGCATCTAGCGGGTGCCCCTCTGGGATAAAGCTTCCAGAGGAAGGAACAGACAGCAGTCTTTGCTGTTCTACAGCCTCTGATGGTGACACCCTGGCAGAAAGGGTCTGGAGTGGACCTCCAGCAAACTCCAGCAGACCTGCAGCAGAGGGGCCTGACTGTTAGAAGGAAAGCTAACAAACAGAAAGGAATAGCATCAACATCAACAAAAAGGACGTCCACACAGAAATTCCATCCAAGGTCACCAACATCAAAGACCAAAGTTAGATAAATCCACAAAGATGAGGAAAAACCAACACAAAAAGACTGAAAATTCCAACAACCAGAATGCCTCTTCTCCTCCAAAGGATCACAACTACTCGCCAGCAAGGGACAAAACTGGATGGAGAATAATTTTGATGAATTGACAGAAGTGGGCTTCAGAAAGTGAGTAGTAACAAACTCCTCCGAGCTAAAGGAGCATGTTCTAACCCAATCCAAGGAAGCTAAGAACCTTGAAAAAAGGTTAGAATAATTGCTAGCTAGAATAACCAGTGTAGAGAAGAACATAAATGACCTGATAGAGCTGAAAAACACAACATGAGAATTTCGTAAAGCATAAACATGTATCAATAGCCTAATCGATCAAGCAAAAGAAAGGATATCAGAGATTGAAGATCAACTTAATGAAATAAAGCATGAAGATAAGATTAGAGAAAAAAGAATGAAATGGAATGAACAAAGCCTCCAAAAAATATGTGACTATGTGAAAAGACCAAACCTGCATTTGATTGGTGTACCTGAAAGTGACGGGGGAGAATGGAACCTAGTTGGAAAACACTCTTCAAGATATTACCCAGGAGAACTTCCCCAATCTAGCAAGACAGGCCAACATTCAAATTCAGGAAATACAGAGAGCACCACAAAGATACTCCTTGAGAAGAGCAACTCCAAGACACATAATTGTTAGATTCGCCAAGGTTGAAATGAAGGAAAAAAATATTAAGGACAGCCAGAGAGAAAGGTCGGGTTACCCACAAAGGGAAGACCATCAGACTACCAGCAGATCTCTCAGCAGAAACCCTACAAGTCAGAAGAGAGTGGGGGCCAACATTCAACATTCTTAAAAAAAAGAATTTTCAACCCAGAATTGCACATCCAGCTAAACTAAGCTTCATAAGCAAAGGAAAAATAAAATCCTTTACAGACAAGCAAATGCTGAGAGATTTTGTCACCAGGTCTGCCTTACAAGAGCTCCTGAAGGAAGGACTAAACATGGAAAGGAACAACTGGGACCAGCCACTGCAAAAACACACCAAATTGTAAAGGCCATCAACACTATGAAGAAACTGCATCAACTAACGGGCAAAATAACCATCTAGAATCACAATGACAAGATCAAATCACACATAACAAAATTTACCTTAAATTTAAATGGGCTAAATGCCCCCAATTAAAAGACACGGACTGGCAAATTGGATAAAGAGTCAAGACCCATTGGTGTGCTGTATTCAGGAGACCCATTTCACATGCAAAGATACACATAAGCTCAAAATAAAGGGATGGAGGAATATTTACCAAGCAAATGGAAAGCAAAAAAACAAACAAACAAAAAAATCAGGGGTTGCAATCCTAATCTCTTATAAAACAGACTTTAAAACAACAAAGATCAAAAAAGACAAAGAAGAGCATTACACAATGGTAAAGGGGTCAATGCAACAAGAAGAGCTAACCATCCTAAATATATATGCACCCAATACAGGAGCACCCAGATTCATTAAGCAAGTTCTTAGAGACCTACAAAGAGACTTAGACTCCCACACAATAATACTGGGAGACTTTAACACCGCCCTGTCAATATTAGACAGATCAACAAGACAGAAAATTAACAAGGATATCCAGGACTTGAACTCAGCTCTGCAACAAGCAGACCTAATAGACATCTACAGAACTCTCCACCCCAAATCCACAGAATATACATTCTTTTCACAGCACATTGCATTTGTTCTAAAATTGAACACATAATTGGAAGTAAAACACTCCTTAGCAAATGCAAAAGAATGGAAATCATAACAAACAGTCTCTCAGACTGCAGTACAATCAAACTAGAACTCAGGATAAAGAACCTCACTCAAAACCACGCAACTACATGGGAACTGAACAATCTGCTCCTGAATGACTACTGGGTAGATAATGAAATTAAGGCAGAAATAAACAAGTTCTTTGAAACCAATGAGAACAAAGACACAATGTAGCAGAATCTCTGGGACACAGCTAAAGCAATGTTTAGAAGGAAATTTTAGCACTAAATTCACAAACTAGAAAGCAGGAAAGATTTAAAATCGACACCCTAACATCACAATTAAAAGCTAGCAGAAGACAAGAAATAACTAAGATCAGAGCAAGAACTGAAGGAGACAGAGACACAAAAACCCTTTTTAAAAAAGCCAATGGATCCAGGAGCTAGTTTTTTGAAAAGATCAACAAAATAGATAGACTGCTAGCCAGACTAATAAAGAAGAAAAGAGAGAAGAATCAAATAGACACAATAAAAAATGATAAAGGGGAGATCAACACTGATCCCACAGTAATACAAACTACCATCAGAGAATACTATAAACACTTCTATGCAAATAAACTGGAAAATCTAGAAGAAATGGATAAATTCCTGGACACATACACCCTCTCAAGACTAAACCAGGAAGAAGCTGGATCCCTGAATAGACCAATCACAAGTTCTGAAATTGAGGTAGTACTTTATAGCCTACCAACCAAAAAAAAGAAAAAAAAACCCAGGACCAGATGGATTCACAGTCGAATTATCCCAGAGGAACAAAGAGGAGCTGGTACCATTCCTTCTGAAACTATTCCAAACAACAGAAAAAGAGGGACTCCTCCCTAACTCATTTTGTGAGGCCATCATCATCCTGATACCAAAACCTGACAGAGACACAACAAAAAAAGAAAATTTCTGGCCAATATCCCTGATGATCATCGATGCAAGAATCTTCAATAAAATACTGGCAAACCAAATCCAGCAGCATACCAAAAAGCTTATCCACCACAATCAAGTCAGCTTCATCCCTGGGATGCAAGGCTGGTTCAACATACACAAATCAATAAACATAATCCGTCATATAAACAGAACCAATGACAAAAACCACATGGTTATCTCAATAGATGTAGAAAAGGCCTTCAACAAAATTCAACAGCCCTACATGTTAAAAACTCTCAATAAACTAGGTATTGATGGAATGTATCTCAAAATAATAAGAGCTATTTATGACAAACCCACAGCCAAAATCACACTGAATGGGCAAAAACTGGAAGCACTCCCTTTTAAAACTGGCACAAGGCAAGGATATCCTCTCTCATCACTCCTATTCAACATTGTGTTGGAAGTTCTGGCCAGAGCAATCAGGCAAGAGAAAGAAATAAAGGGTATTCAAATAGGAAGAGAAGTCAAATTGTCTCTGTTTGCAGATGACAAGATTGTATATTTAGAAAACCCCATTGTCTCAGCCCAAAATCTCTTTAAGCTGATAAACAACTTCAGCAAAGTCTCAGGATACAAAATCAATGTGCGAAAATCACAAGCATTCCTATACACCAATAATAGACAAACAGAAAGACAAATCATGAGTGAACTCCCATTCACAATTGCTACAAAGAGAATTTAATACCTAGGAATACAACTTACAAAGGATGTGAAGGACCTCTTCAAGGAGAACCACAAACCACTGCTCAAGGAAATAAGAGAGGACACAAACAAATGGAAAAACATTTAATGCTTATGGATAGGAAGAATCAATACGGTAAAAATGGAAATACTGCCCAAAGTAATTTATAGATTCAATGCTATCCCCATCAAGCTACCATTGACTTTCCTCACAAAATTAGAAAAAGCTACTTTAAATTTCATATGGAATCAAAAAAGAGCCTGTATAGCCAAGATAATCCTAAGCAAAAAGAACAGAGCTGGAGGCATCACACTGCCTGACTTCAAACATACTACAAGGCTACAGTAACCAAAACAGCATCATACTGGTACCAAAACAGATATGTAGACCAATGGAACAGAACAGAGGCCTCAGAAATAATGCCACACATCTACAACTGTCTGATCTTTGACAAACCTGACAAAAACAAGCAATGGGGAAAGGATTCCCCATTTAATAAATGGTCCTGGGAAAACTGGCCAAACATATGCAGAAAACTGAAACTGGATCCCTTCCTTACACCTTATACAAAAATTAACTCAAGATGGACTAAAGACTTAAACATAAGACCTAAAACCATAAAAACCCTAGAAGAAAACCTAGGCAACACCATTCAGGACATAGGCATGGCAAAGACTTCGTGACTAAAACACCAAAAGCAATGGCAACAAAAGCTAAAATTGACAAATGGGATCTAGTTAAACTAAAGAGTTTCTGCACAGCAAAAGAAACTATCATCAGAGTGAACAGGCAACCTATAGAATGGGAGAAAATTTTTGCAATTTTCCACCTGACAAAGGGCTAATATCCAGAATCTACAATGAACTTAAACAAATTTACAAGAAAAAAACAAACAACCCCATCAAAAAGTGGGTGAAGGATATGAATAGATACTTCTCAAAAGAAGATATTTATGCGGCCAACAAACATAAAAAAAAGCTCATCATCACTGGTCATTAGATAAATGCAAATCAAAACCACAATGAGATACCATCTCACGCCAGTTAGGATGGTGATCATTAAAAAGTCAGGAAACAACAGATGTTGGAGAGGATGTGGAGAAACAGAAACACTTTTACACTGTTGGTGCGAGTGTAAATTAGTTCAACCATTGTGGAAGACAGTGTGGCGATTTCTCAAGGATCTAGAGCCAGAAATACCATCTGACCCAGCAATCCCATTACTGGGTATATACCCAAAGGATTATAAATCATTCTACTATAAAGACACCACATGCAAATGTATGTTTATTGCAGCACTGTTCACAATAGCAAAGACTTGGAACCAACCCAAATGTTCATCAGTGATAAATTGGATAAAGAAAATGTGGGACATATACACTATGGAGTACTATGTAGCCATAAAAAAGGATGAGTTCTTGTCCTTTGCAGGGACATGGATGAAACTGGAAACCATCATTCTCAGCAAACTAACACAGGAACAGAAAACCAAGCACCGCATGCTCTCGCTCATAAGTGGGTGTTGAACAATGAGAACATACGGACACAGGGAGGAGAACATCACATACCAGGGCCTGTCAGGGGGTGGGGGGATAGGGGAGGGATAGCATTAGAAGAAATACCTAACATAGATGACAGGTTGATGGATGTGGCAAACCACCATGGCATGTGTATACCCATGTAACAAACCTGCATTTTCTGCACATATATCCCAAAACTTGAAGTATTAAAAAAACAAAAATAAAAAAACTAAAAAAAGATAAAAATTTTTTAAAAGCAACAAAGTGTAAATAATTTGCACTGTTGTCCAATTCTACAATAATTTCTCCATAGAGAATCCTCTGACAAAAAAAAACCCATAATTTTTCAATTCCTCATTATAATTCTTCTTTAAAGTATATAATTTATGATACAATAAAACAAATGTGTATGTTTAAAAGTTTAAACCTATCTTCAAAGTTCCCTGAAGATTCATTCTCTTGTTTGGCATTGACTTGACTACTGTAAGTAAATATTTCAAAAAATGTAAAATATCCTTCATAAGGAAGCCCATAAAGTGTCTTATCTTAGCCCAAAATGCAAACGAAAAAGCAGCTCCATGCCATGTTTTTGCTAAATGTCATCACTTAGATCTCTAACTCACCAACCAAGACTTGAGCAAAAACACAAATAGACCCAAACAAGACTTTGTAAAGAGATTCAAAAAATATTCAGGCCTGAAAAATGTGTTCCTGCCCACATTATTGGCCCAGCAAATACATCCCATCTGGGCAAATGATCAGAGAAGTGCTGAAAAGAAAAAAAAAAAAATTAACCTCCTCAAATGTCTATAATTCTGAGCATTGAAAACTTTTTTTTTGCTTAAACCAAAGAAGTTTGGCTTCTTCAGATTTTTATGCAAGCCTTGCAGGGTATCTAGAGACCTAACCCGGAATAATTCAACAAAAGTAAAAATTTCTTATTTTCTTATGTTTTATTTTTAAGATATGAGCAATTCTGATGTCTAAAACTTTATTTCTTTTTTTTTTTTTTTTTTTTTTTTTTGAGACAGAGTCTCGCTTTGTGGTCCAGGCTGGAGTGCAGTGGCCAGATCTCAGCTCACTGCAAGCTCCGCCTCCCAGGTTTACGCCATTCTCCTGCCTCAGCCTCCCGAGTAGCTGGGACTACAGGCACCCGCCACCTCGCCCGGCTAGTTTTTTGTATTTTTTAGTAGAGACGGGGTTTCACCGTGTTAGCCGGGATAGTCTCGATCTCCTGACCTCGTGATCCGCCCGTCTCGGCCTCCCAAAGTGCTGGGATTACAGGCTTGAGCCACCGCGCCCGGCCCTTTATTTCTTTTAATATGAAAATAACGTGAGTTTTTCCTATAAAATTCTTAAAGTAAATGAGAAGCTCCAGAAAAATGTGTTGTGCTTATCCGGTGAATTTGTCCCTAAGCACAGGCCAGACTGGAAAACTTGGAATTAAATGTATTAAAGACCCCAGTCAGATTAGAATGGGAATGGATTCTTAGGGGAGGCATATTTGGGGTTGATTTTGATCAACTGTTAACAGCATTGCCTAGACTAGTTTATCAGAAGAACTGGCAAATCTTTTAACAAGGCCCTGAGGCAGTGAAACCAAAAGAGCAAGTTTATACAGCAGAGGTGCCAGGAAAGCCAGGTGAGGAGGTTGACCCACAAGCTATGGAGTGGTCTAGGTGGGATGGGCAAAGGAGACAGTCATGCCACTAAGAAGTGGCAAGCCTGGAGTTTGAAGCAGTGGACAAAAAAAAAAAGAGAGAGAAAGGTTTCTGAAAGAGGAATAGAGGACCCAGAAATAAATATTTCCCACATCTCATGTTTATCAAGAGTATTCCCACCAGTATTACCAGGAATGAAAACATAAACATCTGCTTCAAACATAATCACTGCAGAGAATTGGTAAGTGGCTGATATAGGCTTGTTCTAGTGGTTCGCTGGAATCCGTAAGAGCGGAACAAGAGATAAAGAAAGACTACTTCTCAGGCACAGTTACATGTTCCCTTTGCCATTCCCACCAAACACTGATTTGCAGTGGTCATTGCCTAAGCAGCAAATACGCTATTTTTCAGGTAATAAAGGCAAAGTTAAAGATACAAAGATACGAGAAGTATTTTTTAATTTACAAAATAGAATAAAGAAACACAAAATAGGGTCATCGATGTCAAGCAATTAATAATTTCCTAAACAAACATAACTCTGGATTTCAAAAGCACACTCGTCAATTGCAGACAGACTAGTCCAAAAGATGACTAAGGGATAATATCTGGAATATACGTTACAGAACGCCTCTCAAGTGTCTGAGATACACACATTCCAGAGTACCATGAAAACTAAACAAACAAGAAAGCAACACTTAAACACCCGAGATTTCCCAGAATTTGTATAAAATAGCATGCTAACTCACTCTGGAAAGCACGGACTGCTTAAACTTTCAGATATAGAAGGAAGATGAATCTGTTCACTGCTTTCTGTCTTCTACCTCCCCCTGAGTGTTCTCCACATTTAAGAGAAGGTTTTTGCTGAAAAGTAAAATACTTCTTGGCATTAGGAAGAGCAGCATACTTTGCCTTCTTTTTTTTTTTCAAAATTGTATCAAAATTTCCTTTGAAAGCAAGGATTGTTTTATTTATTTGCTTTGTGTCCTCTATGGTCAGAGCTCTATAAAAGATAATCCAATCAGTTCTGCAACAATAAACAGTATGTCTCGGAAGGTATCACAAAAATCCTTAGAGCGCAGTTAATTTTAAAACTTATTATTATTAATTATTATTAAAGAAAGGGTCTTGCTCCATTCCTCAGATTAAAGTGCAGTGGTGCAGTCATAGCTCACTGTAACCCCACACTTCTGGGTTCAAGAGATCCTTCTGCTTCAACCTCCTGAGTAGCTAGGACTACAAGTGCATGCCACTATACCCAGCTAATTTTTTGTATTATATTTTGTAGAGATGGGGTTTCGCCATGTTGCCTAGTTTTGAACTCTTGACCTCAAGTGATCCTCTGGCCTCAACCTCCCAAAGTGCTGGGATTACAGGTGTGAGTCATCACACCTGGCCTTAATTTAAAAATCAACGAAAACAATTATTTCTACTTTGGCATCAAAAATAATTGCCTAGGCCAGGCGCAGTGGCTCACACCTGTAATCTCAGCACTTTGGGAGGTCGAGGCAGGCAGATCACTTGAGGTCAGGAGCTCGAGACCACCTGGTCAACGTGGTGAAACCCAATCTCTACTAAAAAAAAATTCAAAACTTAGCCAGGCATGGTGGTGCTGTAATTCAGCTACCTGGGAGGCAGAGGCAGAAGAATTGCTTGAACCCAAGGAGCCGAGATCTGGGCCTTTGCACTCCAGCCTGGGAAAAAAAAGAAAAAAGAAAAGAAAAATTGCCTGCATAACACTATTTTGTAGAAAGATGCAAAATGTCACCAAAAAAAACAAAAAACAAAAAAAAACTGATCTGTATTGCCATATTAAAAAAAAAAAAGTTGGGAATTACCATAGCAGCCCTTACCTGCTTCTCTGTGCAGGACCCCCTAAGGTAAAATACAAAATGTCATCCACTGTTCCCCGCCTTGAATATCAGGTCACAGGCTGCTGTCCCTCCTTCCCCTAGGGCAGCATACCCTCACCAGCAATTCAACTGTTCTGGCAAGAGCAGCCTGCAGCCTGAGCAGGGTCTTCCCTCTCACCTCCTCTTCCCCTCAGAAAGGTGTTGCAAGAGCTGCTCCCTGCTGCCCTCTGTCTTCCAAAGCTCAATTTGGTTAATTCCTCCACAGCCTTTTTTCCCCTATCTTTACGCACATACATAAACACACTTTTTCTTCTTTTCTCCCATCCTTGCCCAGTTACTGAGAGAAAAAAATATAAATATATGGCGATATAGTGGATACTGTGATTTCAGGACCGGAACCAATTCCACCAACGGCTGTGGTGTTGGTGGCTGTATTAGTCCATTTTCATGCCACTGATAAAGACATACCCGAGAGTGAGTAATTTATCAAGAAAAAGAGGAGTAATGGACTCACAGTTCCGCGTGGCTGGGGAAGCCTCACAATCACGGCAGAAGGGGAAAAGCAGGTCTTAACATGGCGGCAGACAGGAGAGAATCAGAGAGCCAAGCGAAAAGGTTTCCCCTTATAAAACCACAGGATCTCGTGAGAGTTCTTCATTACCACGAGAACAGTAGAGGGGAAACTGCCCCCATGATTCCATTATCTCCCACCAGGTTCCCCCCACCACACATGATAATTACAGAAGCTAAAACTCAAGATGAGATTTGGGTGGGGACACAGCCAAACCATATCAGTGGCCATGGTACTCAGGAGACTTTGTCCCTGGGAATTGCTCTCAGCTGGGGAGTTGCATGCTGCAAGTCACACCTCTCCTGAAGTGGCCCCTATCCACTCACTGATCAATGAGGAGACAGACAACTGAAGGGTTGTGCCTGCTTCAGGGCTGCCCTGCCATCAGCCAAGTCCTTTGCAGTCGCTGCATCTCCTGTTCTCCAGTTCTGCTTCCCTTACTCCACAGGGGTTGATTCAGAGCGGCTCCCCAGTCAACTACGCTCACAGTCTGAATTCCAGGAAACTGACCCAAGATACCCATCCCCTTTTCCCCACATTCTTTCTTTCTTGTTGTTTTTATAGAGACAGGTGTCTCTAGGATGCCCACGCTGGAGTGCAGTAGTGCGATCACAGCTCACGGTAACCTTGAACTCTGGGGTTCAAGTGATCCTCCAGCCTCAGCCTCTAGAGTCGCTGGGACTACAGTCATGATCCTTCACACTCTCAAGTCTCTGTATTCTTTCTTTGTGTTTAAAAATGAACCTTGGGGTGACTGATCAATGCTAGTAAAACATGGGTGTCAAAGTAAAGTTTTAAGGAAAATTATTCCTTAACTTCTAAAGCCTTCAAATATGCTGAGAATTTCCCCCTCGATAATCTCCACAAGTCTCCAACGTTCTCCTCTCCTCCACTAATTAAAAATGCCATTGTCAAAGCCATATTGTAGAAAAAAGAAATTATTTTTATTAATTTCGTTATGTTCAGTTATAATTAATGGATTTGCAAACACAGTTTGCATACCTAAACTATAACATTTGATTTCTCTGCTTCTTTTCATTGCAAATGTCCATTAGTTCATCTAGGTTTGAATTTAAGTTGATTTCCATGAGCTGGCCCTTTGTTCCTTCTTTTCTTTTATTATTTTTGGTAGAAAAATTATTTTTAAGTTCAAAACAACTGACAGTGAAATAAACTGTTGGAACTCAAATCGCCTGAAAGTAAGAGTTCACAATGGCTTCAAATAATTAGCTTTGGAAAGAGAGAAGCCTCACACCATAGCAGGGATGTGAAACAAAGCTTCAGATTCCCCGACCCCTGAAGACACAGCTTCCCAGTAGCTTCACTGCGTAATGGCAGAAGGGTCCCAGCTGGACTGTTGCAGTTTAATTCCCCTGACTCCAGATCACTGCTTGGACCACACCTTTATGACTAAACAGTCCAGCCAGTCACAGGGCAATTGGGACAATGAGGTCATACGTACCACAGGCAAACCAGCCATTCTTCTCTGCTTATCAGGGCATGCGAGGACACCTACTGCACAGTCCATAAGCTTCTCCAAGCCCTTTTTTGGGAAGTGAAATAGGACTGAATATTTCATTACATCTCTGAGTGACTTAAAAACATTTTTTTATTTATTCTTTTTTTAATATTTTTTAAGTTCCAGGGTACATGTGCAGGTTTGTTACATAGGTAAACATGTGCCATGGTGGTTTGCTGCACCTATCAACCCATCACCTAGGTATTAAGCCCAGCATGCATTAGCTCTTTTTCCTGATGCTCTTCCCGCATGACCTCCCCTAATAGGTCCCAGTATGTGTTGTTCCCCTCCCTGTGTCCATGTGTTCTCATTGTTCAGCTCCCACTTATGAGTGAGAACATGCAGTGTTTGGTTTCCTATTCCTCTGTTAGTTTGCTGAGGATAATAGTTTCCAGTTTCATCCATGTCCTGGCAAAAGGCATGATCTTGTTCCTTTTTATGGCTGTATAGTATTCCATAGTGTATGTGTACCATATTTTCTTTATCCAGTCTATCATCAATGGGCATTTGGTTTGATTCCATGTCTTTGCTATTGTGAATAGTGCTGCAATGAACATATGCATGCATGTATCTTTATAATAGAATAATTTATATTCCTTTGGGTATATACCCAGTAATGGGATTGTTAGGTCAAATGGCATTTCCAGTTCCAAATCTTTGAGAAATTGCCACACTGTCTTCCACAATGGTTGAACTAATTTAACTTTAAAAAATCTTTATCAGCAGTACTCTCTGAGAGACTAGAGTTATACATTAACAAGGCCAGACCTTACCATTTACATGAGAGCAAATACTAAAAATAATAACTGCAGACCGGAGACATACCAGCCAAAATGATATAGATGGGCAGACCTTCTTTTTCACAGCAAGACTTCTAGGAAGGAAGCAGCATGTTCACATGCATTCTGACACAGGCTTCTTATCTCTTTGTGGCTGAGTAGCAAACCATTCAGATACTGGCTCCTTTGAGGAACACTAGTTCAGAGAAACCAAAAGTCACAGCACTACCAAAGCTGCTGATTTTGAGATGCTGATGCAATGTTTTGCTCTTCTTTAAGTAAGGGAAAATTTCCTCTTCCCCTTTGGCATGGATAACAAAGTAATGCTGCCTCCTGCTCCCAATGACCCCTCTCCTGAAGACTCAGGCACAAACCCATGTGACCTGGGCCAGGGGACAGTCTGGAAAGTAGATACCATGAGTTGTTCCACATCTCTTACACTCCAGCAGCAAGGCATTGCCTTAGTTTAAGCTCCTTCACTAGATTATTATTGCTCTTAGAAAGTGTTGTTTCCCAACCAAGGGTCTGGCCATGCCTGTGATGCCTGGAGGACCATCAAATGTCACCAGCCTGGAATGCCAGGAGGACCATCACCTCTACCTCCCACCTCAAACCAAGGCATTGACTAACATACTTAAGGAAACAAGATGCTGACATATTGGCTGGGTAGGCCCGGTTGATTCCCCGCTAAGTACAACCAATTGATTTCCCTACTTTTGAAGTTGCATTTTGTAAGGGCATTAGAAAGATTTGTTGATAACGATAAAGCCTATATTATGGAATTAACTATAGTTTACTGAATAAATAATACAATCATACATTTATACACAAAAAAAATGCAAATGATATAGTACTAGCACCAGGGTATGACACTGATATTCTCTATCAATCCTTCCTCAGTAGCATATTGGTAAATTCCACATGTAGCTAAAGAAATATCTCTCCATTTTTTTTTCAAATTATCTTCCACTATTCTGCTGCTGTGGTGGCATTGCTTATTGACTCTCTTTACCTCCATATGAGTTCACATCCCCTTCTGTACCAGACCATTACTTCCTTCTATCAAGACTTGTATTCATCTATTCATTCATTCAACAAATATGATTTAGGGTCTTCTGTGTGCTGGAGTATTGTTGTAGGTGTTGGAGATACAAAGATAAAGCAGATACAGCCCCTTCCAGTTTCTCTAGGATCCGGCAGCAGGGAAGACTGAAAAAGGAAATGAACCTTGTAATGAGTATTTTTAACTACTTTATTTCATTGTCTTTGTATTTGTCTTCAAGATCACTTTATTGTCAAGTAGGTTTTTTTAGACAAACTCTTGCTCTGTCACCCAGGCTGGAGTGCAGTGGCACAATCTCAGCTCACTGCAACCTCCACCTCCCAGCTTCAAGCAATTCTCCTGCCTCAGCCTCCCAAGTAGCTGAGACTACAAGCACGTGCCACCACATCCAGTTTATTTTTGTATTTTTAGTAGAGAGAGGTGAGGTTTCACCATGTTGGCCAGGCTGATCTCGAACTCCTGACCTCAGTTGATCCACCTGCCTCGGCCTCCCAAAGTGCTGGGATTACAGGCGTGAGGATTTTAATTGACATAAGCAAATGAGAGAAAAACAAAGGTAGATTTGTGAAATAAAAGATGACTTTATGCCAAATGAAAGCAAAGGAGGTTTAGGTGCCAAGTATCTCTGCAGTTCAAATGGAGAAATGGTGGAGAAATCGAGGTCACTCCAATGCGTCGTGCAACAGCATAAGCATGCCAAATTCCAAAACCTGTACCATGACAGCCAGTAATACATTCACACTGCGAGTAGCCGTTTAATTTTCTCAAAACTTCATCTGTCACACCAAATTTATGTTGTTAATTTGAGTTTTACTGGTTTTAGAGTTTTATTCTTCCGTTTGTAAATTTGTTTCAGTTTTACAATCAGAAGCGCTATAAGCATCAGCCTTTATACCTAGTTTTATGTTTGCACTTATGTAAGTAACATTGTCATTAAATTAAGTTAACAATGACACTGAGGAAAACTGTTCCTCGTGTTCATATAAGCTTTGAAAACTAATCTTTTACATTAACGGTGGTTGTTCCTAGCCATGGAGTTATCATTCCAGCTCCTATTGACAGAGTCGGCCCTGTTTTCAATTTTTTAGTTGATCTGAGAGATGAAAGAAATAGTACCTTTTTGTTATCTAGAGGCTTGAGGGGACACTTCTGGCCTTCTATGTGCAGGGACTATAATTTCCTTCAAATTTATCAGTGAAAGAAAATGGTCAGTTGAGAGCTGGCAAACATGTGAAAACAATAAAGCAGAAAGGAAAACCCAATTCAGTCCATTGCCTTAAAGAATAGGGAAAAGCCTGTGTTTTCTGATAATGTTATCTCGTGGCAGATACCAAGGGACTACTGCAGTCCCCATAGGCACAGGGAGGAGCCATGTCTTACATTACAGGTCTAGAAAGTGAAACTGAACTTTGCAATCTATACCTACCCATCTGTCTCCCTATCTCTAAAAAACATACATGAGGAAAACAGTTTTGTTCTACATGGTATCCAAAGGTTTGTCTTCAGACCTGTGCTGGTCTATGGGAAAATTTTCACTGGTCTTCAACAAAACGAGGAAGATAAGGTCAACACAGTGTTTATATAAGTATGTTGGTGTAAGTTTACCAGCTGTTCCCAGGAAGAACTGTTCTTTGTTCTAAGATGTGATGTAACCCTAGCTACACACATGCTCAAAGCAAGCATTTCCTCCAGGTTAGGAATCAAACACATTCATGGACTTCTGGCCTTCCAAAATCACAAAGTACTGCAAAATAATGTTACATGCTAGCATTTTAAAATATAATAAAATTATTATATTATAACATTAAATTTCTTTCATAAAATTATGTTGAGTAGATAATGATAGTTCCTTTTATTTTTTATTTATTTGGACATGTAAAAAATTATTTTTCTGTTTTGTTTTTGCTTTTTGAAGTTTTACTGGTCCATGAAAGTTCAAGAACCATAGTAACGACAAGAGTTGTGACTTAGAGGTAAAGAAAATGGGGTTCTAACCTCAGCTTCACTACCTTGGGAAAGCTTCTTAGCCTTTCAAAGCCTCAGGGCACTCATACAAAACAGAGTAAGACAGCATCTTCCTTCACAGAGCCACATGTGAGGATTTATGAAACATACATAAAGCATCTGAGCACTTAATAAATGGAAGTTATCATCACTGGTAGCTATCAGCTCTTGGTTTTCTTTCTTTTTTTTTCTTTTTTTCTTTTTCTTTTTCCTTTTTCTTTTCCTTTTTTTTTTTTTTTTTTTTTTTTTTTTGAGACAGTCTCACTCTATCACCCCAGTTGGGCTGCAGTGGCACAATCTCGACTCACTGCAATCTCCATCTCCCAGGTTCAAGCGATTCTTGTGCCTCAGCCTCCCGAGTACCTGGGATTACAGGTATGTGCCACCACACCCAGCTAATTGTTTGTTTGTTTGTTTGTTTGTTTAGATGGAGTCTCACACTGTTGCCTAGGCTGGAGTGCAGTGGCGCAATCTTGGCTCACTGCAACCTCCGCCTCCCAGGTTCAAGTGATTCTCCTGCCTCAGCCTCCCAAGTACACACCCCGCTAATTTTCATATTTTTAGTAGAGATGGGGTTTCACCCTGTTGGCCAGGCTGGTCTCAAACTACTGACCTCAAGGGATATGCCCACCTCAGCCTCCCAAAGTGCTGGAATTATAGGCATGAGCCACTGTGCATGGCCCAGCCCTTGGTTTTACATACATTCGATATAAATTCAGTGGTCAAGATGTTTAACTGAGAAGACTCAACATCCTTTAGAATCAGACAAAGCATAGGACCACACTTCCTAATCGGAATGGTTACTTTATTTTTTCTGAACTAAAACCAGACTCTATCTATAAATATATCAAAATAGATTAAAGAGAAAGAAATTGATACCTTTACCGTCTTTTTTGCCTACAAATAAAACCCAGCTACAGTATTGAAGCTGATGTTTTTGAACTTAATTTGACATCACTTCAGACAACAGCTCTCAACATCCTTTGATGAAAACCTATTTAACTGGGCATAGACATGCTGAGACAAAACAATACACCATATTTTTTAAAATAAATTTTCAACATTAAAAAAAACTTGAGAGGACCAAAGGAAACAGGAACTAGGATACTTGCCCAGAACAACAAGAAATGATTACTTAAAATCAGATATGTTTATGTCATTAAAATTTAATGTATGAAGCTCACTCCTTAATACGAATTATTTCAAAACACTCTAAGGACATGCTTAATGGGCAGATAATCTTCACTGGTCTTATTTACCTAAAGATTTTTTTTAATGATAAATAGGTCTAAATATAAACTAAGTTCTTAAGAAAATATAGATGTTAATAGATTTAAGTTGAGGAGACTACGTGTTCTTCCTTGTTTGAGTAATGTTCAATGACTGTTTTTTAGCCACTGGGAAAATAGCTCAGTTTTATTCTAAACAGACTCCAACTGAGAAAATAATACAAGACACTCCTTTGTTTATCTGGGGATTTGAGAGTTCTGGAAGTTCACGTAGGTTTCATGAGTGAAAGAATCAACACTTTCTTTCCATAGACATGTCAAATTAGTTGCTCCCTAAATCAAAACATGGCATGATACAAATTGGGGTCTTGATGTGGCACATTTCCGACATGCTTCTCATGAATACATGTTTTTAATTCAGGAAGTTATTCATCTGCACTCAGCAAATAACCCCCTTACCTGTTCCTTAAGTCTTTCTACTGAGCTGTGTTTTCTTTTCCCTTTGCAATTTGCAGTGACTTAGCAACTGATAAATGAGCCCTGGCTTGAGCACCATTTGACCATTAAATAATGCCTGGGGAACTATATTAGGCGAAAATTATGGGCTCTGCACAGAGAAGGCCAGAGAGCCTCTAGATAACTTCAAAACAAGGGCATCAGATGGCAGAACTCTCTACCCTCTGCTGCATAGCCCACCCAATTTGGTTTTGTTTACCCCTAACCCAAGCCAAGTGACATCACATCCCTCCCCTAAATCAGCTCCAGAGAACTTTTTGATCCCAAGTATTCCCTCATGGTACATCCTGCAAACATATATTAATCTCAAAGAAAAACAGATCCTTGCCTTAGCAGCCTATCTTTTCTTTTCTTTGAAGATAGGCTAATTTCAGATATAATTTCTGATTTGAACAGTTGAGATTGTAATGTTATTTACTTTTTCAATTTGTTGAACAACTTCAGTGACCTAAATCTGGCAGGGATCTGGCAGAGAAATTGCTTCACTCAATCCTCTCAATCTGCCGAGGCAGAATTTCCCAGTGTGCATGTTCTCACTCATGTAAACACAGATAGCCATTTGTCATTGCACCCTAAGAAATGAGACCTCTATGTATCCCAAGGATTTAGTTCTTAGAGATAACTCTATCCTCACAGCCCAAATGGACTTAAAATTTGAACTTTTCAGAAGTAAGTTTGTAAAGGTGGAATAATCAAAACCCAAAGCAATGCCTTTCTTCATTCCCATGAGATTGAAAGATGGTAGTCTTTTTAATCTTATAAAATTCCACACATTAATCCCTTCATATGCAGAGGGCAATAAATCACAAAGTTATTTCAAGCATTCACTTACTAAATTACTTTCTTTTTTTTTTTCATTTTCCTCCTTAATTTGATAATGCTACCAATTAAAATGCTACCTATCGGTTTAAGAAATCTATAGACTTTTAGATGGTTTCCATTTTGGAAAGAAATCAATACATTACAGAAACAGAGCTCATTAGTGGCAAACAGTCAAAGGTGGATTCTATCGACATTATCCAAATCCTACTCCTTCCCTAAGAATAAACTTCAATCCTGGCTTCTCCTTGGAAATTCTTCCCAATTACCCAGTTTGAAAGGGTCGCTTACTTTCCTGAAATGCCAAGTAACTTAATATTTGTAATTAGTCAAGAACAGTCTAGGAACATGATTATATTGGTCTCTGGAGGCTTTTTACATTTTGAATGTCATTTTACTTCCAATGTCTTTTTACCTTGTCCCCTTATCTAGCTGGTAAACAAACTCCTCTCATACACAGACCACAAATTACAATTCTTTGTATCTCTCTCCCATACAATCTCTTCATTCAAAAGAATATTTGTACTATCACATGCTGGTCAGTGTACTGAGAAAAAGGGGCACAAAGACATTATAATTAAGTTTTTTACTTCAAGGGGCTTAAATTCTTAAGTTCTGATAGGAGAAGAAAGCATGCAAATGCAAAAACAACTCAATAAGATGACATGTCAACCCCATCTCTACTAAAAATGCATAAATTAGCCGGGTGTGGTGGAGCATGCCTGTAATCCTAGTTACTGTGGAGGCTGAGGCAGGAGAATGGCTTGAGCCCAGGAGGCAGAGGTTGCAGTGAGCCGAGATTGCGCCACTGCACTCCAGTCTGGGTGACAGAGTGAGACTCCATCTCAAAAAAAAAAAAAAAAGACAACATGTTAAAGAATCCCAAAGGGAAAATATACAGGGAATGGCCCAGAGGTGGAAGGGGTTGGTTTGGTAGGTTGTCTATAAATATTTGTTGATATAAAATAATATTTTACTTTAATCTAATATGTATTTCTATTTATTTTGACTTCTACATTCTCCTATTACTATGTAAGACAGACATTTGTAGCAATTTTCATTCATTTGTTCAACAAATTCTTATTGAGTATCCAAAATGTGTCACCCATTGTACTCAATGTTGAGGACACAAGGAGGAACAAGACACATGTGGTCCTTGTTCTAATGATGCACAGAACTTGGGAGTTTAGACAAAATACAAATAAGCAAACAAAACAGCTGTAAATTTTGGTAAGTGCTTTGAAAGACACACAAAGATCATTGAAATAGAGAATAATAAGGAGCAAACACCTTTAGGAAGAGTGGCCAAGAAGTGTCTCTCTGAAGGGAAGCCAGTCCAGAAAGGGTAGAGGGGGAATTATTCTGAGATGGAGAGAGGCATGTGCAAAAGTCCTGGGGAAAGAGAAGACCAAAGGAAAATCTCTATGGCTGGAACAGGATGTGTGAGGAGGCAAGAGGTTCAGATTACATGGTTTAAGTGGAAAAATATGAACAGTTCATAGATGAGGTCCTAAAACAAGTTTACTCTTGGGGCTGTTTCCTGTATGAACAGGCTGTCTCATGTTATCTAGGTGAAGAGGTGGGAGGGGACCCATCTTAACATTAACAGTAATACTTTACACCAGCAGTCTTACTTTTAATGCCACATTGGGGCCAGTTTGAATGCTTGCACTTGTATTTCAACCATGTGTGTGTGGGGTGTGTGTGTGTGTGTGTGATGTGCTCTACATCTCACATTCTTGTTTGGAAGCAAGTTTTCTTTTTTATCTAAAGTGTTCCAATGAACTATGATCATCACCTGTTAACTACGATCAGCCTTCCATATCTGTGGGTTCTGCATCCATAGGTTCAACGAACTACAAATTCAAAACATTTGAAAAGAATTATGTCTGTCCTAAACATGTACAAGCCTTTTTCTTGTCATTATTCCCTAAACAATATAGCATAACAACTACTTACATAGCATTTATTTATATTGTAGTAGGTATTATAAGTAATCTACAGATGATTTGAAGTGTACGGGAAGATGTGTTTTGCAAAGGTTATATGCAAATACTACACTATTTTATATCAGGGACTTGAGCATCTTCAGATTTTAATATCCAAGGAAGGTGTTGAAACCAATTCCCTGCAGATACCAAAGGATGACTGCATATCCTCCTCTGGTTAATTTTCTATTGAGTCCAGTAGTTTCTACCTCTGGTAATAATAAGAGGAATAAACTAAATGGATTATTTGGATAATCCACTGTTATTATCTTTATTCTCTCTATGATATGCTGACTGATGACAGAATTAGCACACCTTCTCTGGACTATTGGCCTCAAGACTGCATTCTGCTTTGAGATTTAAAAAATTTTAACTCAGATTTTTCTAAGGGAAGAGAGGAAATATGCTTTTTCTCTTTTCACTCTCTTTTCTTCTTGTTTTAGAAGCCTGAATCTGGCTGGGCAAATCCTCATTATCTGCAGGGATGAGGCCAGAGTTGGGGGAGCAGGACCTGCCAGGGTAAAAAGACAGGTGGAGGAGCTGGCAGGAAACTGGGCAGAAGTCAGCCTCAGGAAGACCTGCCAGCAGTTGAGCTGCAGCTGCTACGTGTAGTTCAGGAGCTGGGTGGCTGGATCCAGCATCCACAATTAGGCCTGGGAAGAACAAGGCAAGCCTCAGTCCTAGGGGAATCAAACTATGGGAAAATTATCAAGCAAGAACTGAAGGACAAAAATTAAGGCTTCAGAACAGGCACAGAAGGTTGGGGACAGAATGGTAGTAACAAGAAAGATGTATTCTGAGCCCCAGGGTGCTGGGATGAAGTTCTTTAAATTCTGGACTGAGATTCAGCTGGAATATTCTGTTTAGTATATTGGAACAGTACCATCCTGGCTGGCAATAAGCTACTTCTTGTAGCTCCCCCTTCCCTCTCATCCACCCTCAACAGGTGGCCCCTTCCCCTCGCTCTGTTTCAACCACCTGCAAACACCTAGGCCACTCCTCCGACAGCCACTGTCTAATAGCCAACGGCCTCTTCCCAGTACTTCAACTCAGTATACAGGGAGCACTGGCCTCCCTGTGGGCAAATGCTGGCAAGCTGTCTGTCCCCCATCACCACCTCAAGTTGTGACTGCCCATCAGCCTTTCCCTGGAGTTGCCCCATGTGGTGCTGTGTTGCGACTGCAGCCTCTACCCTAGGCTGCCACCACCTACCCATTGTTCGATATATTTAATATTGCCTGCACTTAAATCTCTACTATTTAGGCCAGGATTAATCCTAGACACATACACACATTCACATACCCTCCCCCACACACATGGAAGGTTAAAACTACAGTTAAAAGTGCTAGGCCAGATGAAGGCAATAAAATAATAACATCAGCTGTGGAGACAGAAAAAATGAAATAGTTGGAAACCAAGCAAGGTCTGATAAAAAAAAATTAAAATTAAATCTGAGCTCTATAGTTCTAAGACACAGATATACAGAATAATTACATCAGAGGGTAAGTACAGATGTCCAGACCTGTAGACCCAGGCTGAATCAGGACCTCTGAGGGTCCCTCATGGAGATCACTATGCACAGCAGAGCATGGCTCTGCTCTAAATTATTTCTTTAAAAAAAAAAAAAATGAAGTCTCACTCTGTCACCCAGGCTAGAGTGCAGTGGTGCGGTCTCAGCTCACCACAACCTCCGCCTCCTGGGTTCAAGCAATTCTCCTGCCTCAGCCTCCTGAGTAGCTGGGATTACAGGCACCCACTACCACGCCCAGCTAATTTTCGTATTTTTAGTAGACACAGGGTTTTACCACATTGGTCAGGCTGGTCTCGAACTCCTGACCTCAGGTGATCCACCAACCTCAGCCTCCAAAAGTGCTGGGATCACAGATACAGGCGTGAGCCACCATGCCCGCCCAGCTCTAGATTATTTCTAAAGCATTATCAAACCTGTGTGGCTTTCTTACCACCTGCTGCCCACCGATCCCATCTGCAGATTTTTTGCTGATTGACCCAGCTGCCAAGAGTTGAGGTGAAACTTAAAAGAGGGAAGGTAAAAATAACCACAAAGACAAAAATTGAAATAGATGACAAATGAATGAAGACTGCATTAAGAAAAGTGTAAAGCAATCTCTCTACTGGGTCATATAAACGATTGTTTTCAAATTATTTTTACTACCAAACAAGGTTATAGGTTTAAAACGGGTTTTTTGTTTGTTCTGTGAGTTGTCTTTTTTTTTTTTTAACAAAGCAAAGAAACAATGAAATATTATCTTCAAAATGTACTTTTCTTGAGTCCGTGTGGCTATTTATTATTCAAGATAACATCACACAGAACAAATGAAAAAGAGCTGATTGTGAAAAATTATCTGTGAGAATCCTACTGGGAAGAAAAGTCCACGTGAAGAAAAATTGTAAAGGGTTTAGAGTTCATGAAGAATCAACTGAAATAATGTTCAGCGCAAAATTTATCATGTAATAAAAGTTTATGATCATGTGTAATACTCAAAATAAATGGAACAAATCAATGTCAGTATACTTGCTTTCCTTCCTTTTGTAAGAAGTCTGCACTGTCTTCTGGAGATTCCTGCCAGCCTGGCAGGGTCTGTGGCCCTGTGACCTCTGCAGCTGGCCTCTCCCTTCCTCCCTTCTCCTTCCTGTCCTGTCCGTCCACGCATCCACACATCTGGATGCCATCTCAGGTCAAGCAGCGGCCTGGCTAAGCAGCCAGAACCAAGGCTTGGATTCCACAGGGCTGCAACTTGGGTACAGCTGGAATAAACTTATCTGTTAAAGGAAGTCAAGATTCAAGTTCAGGGAAAACCTGGCCTGAACACCAAGTCCGAAGGGCTATAGAGCTACAAGTGTGTTGTCAGGTTTCTGCCTGTCAAAACAACAGAAAGTTCAGGAGTAAGCCGGAGGCAGTGGCTCACGTCTGTAATCCCAACACTTTGGGAGGCCGAGGTGGGTGGATAATCTGAAGTCAGGAGTATGAGACCAGCCTGACCAACATGAAGAAACCTCTTTTCTACTAAAAATACAAAATTAGCCGGGCGTGGAGGTGCATGTCTGTAATCCCAGCTACCCAGGAGGATGAGGCAGGAGGATCACTTGAACCCAGGAGGCGGAGGTTACAGTGAGCCAGGATCGCACCATTGCACTCCAGCCTGGGCAACAAGAGCAAAACTCCATCTTTAAAAAAATAAAAAATAAAAGAAAGTTGGGGAGTAAAAGGAAGGTTCTGAGAGTGCAGCTCTTTGGTGGTGGCAGGTTTCCGAATGGGCTGGAGGCAGGATGGGACACCTACCAGGTAAGTCTTCCCCTGTCTTCCTCTGTCTCAGCACTGACTATGTTACTGCCTTACTGGAAAACCTCAATGCTCCTCATTCCCCATCCAGTAAAGGCCCCTCATGTTCTGGCACTATGTTTCCTTTCCAATCTTATCTCCCATTATTCATTCATGCAAGCCCTGGACAAAATTTGTTAAGTTCCTAATGTATGTCAGTTTCTTAAGTGCCAGAGTCAGAGGTGGTAAAAAAAAAAGCACTGTTTTCATCTTCCCAAAATCCACAGATTTTCTGGACTGGCAGGCAGTCCAGAAACCAATCACTTGGGTGTCTAACAGGCATCTTGAAATTACATGTTCAAAATTGATTTGATCTTCCCTCTCAAATTTGTTCTTCCCACAGCCTTTCCCACTTCAGCAAATGACAATGGTCTTCCTTCCATTTCTTCAGGTCAAAGTCTTGGAGCCACTCTTGACTCCTTTCTCTTTCTCTTACAGCTTGTTTCAGCACATCCAACTGGCTCTGCCTTCAAAATACAACCAGGATCTAATCACCTGTCACCAACTCACTACCACCATCATGACCCAAGCCACCATGCTCATTTCCTGGGTTACTGCTCTAGCCTCCAAACTATCTCCCAACTTCCATCCCTGCCCCTCTATAGTAACTTTTCAACATGGCAAGCAAACCAATCCTTTATATTTTAATATAAGACAGGTCATGTCTGTAGCCCACCTGCTCAAAATCTTCCACTGGCTTCTCATCTCATTCAAAATGAAAGCCAAAGGCATTCAGGTTGTGTCTAGGATCATGCATCCTCTGGCGCCCAATTCTTTTCCCATTGAAATCACTTATTGTACCACCCACCACTCTCCCTCTTGCTCATTCTGCTCCCACGGGTGTGTTTCTCAAACACCATCATGTCCCACCTCAGGATCTTTCCTCCAGCTGCTCCCTCTGCTTGGAATACTCTTCCCTAGGACAGGCTCATGGTTCACTCTCTCACCTCCTTTGGGTCTCTGCTCAACTATCACCTTCTGGAGAATTTTTCCAACCACCTTGCACAAAATAACACTATCTTTCCCAAGCACTCCCTACTCTCCTTACTTAATCTGATTTATTTTTCAACATTGTGCTTATTGTCATTTGACATACCTTCTATTTGTGTTATCTGTTTATTGTTCATCTTCTCCATTTGAATAGAAGACACAGGAGTTCAGGGACTTTGTATGCTTTCTTCACTGCTGTCTCCCCTGCACCTAGAAGAGTGCCTAGCATGTAGTGTGTTCAATAAATACATATTGAATTGATTAGTTAGCCAGCTTGAATAGAGAACTGTTTTCTTTTCCTTCCAATTCCTGGATTCAGTAAAATCCTATTCATTTAGTAAAATCCTACTCATCTTTAGTCTCAGTTTAAAGAGCACCTCTTCAAAAAGCTATACCTGACTCACGCTAGAGAATTCTGTTCCTCTGGCATGTGCTCATGATACTTCATTTGCTGGGTGGAACATGAGTGAATGGAGTGGTGGCATTCCCGTCGGCCTCCATCCGCCAGTGTGTCATATTTCCACCTCTATTACTCATCATGGTTCTTCTGGCAGCCAGTGACTAAACCAAGTCACACAGCCAATTTGCTTTCAGAACATGAAGTTCCACTTCAGTATTAGGCTACTGTAGAGTCTCCCCCTCACTCCATCCCAGCCTGTACTACCCAGCCCTCCTCCTGGCCCCAGGCAGGGAGCTCATTCCACAGTCCTTAGACTCTTTCCCCTCACTGCCCGACAATTCCTCCCTCCACCTTCCATAGCTCCTTTCCCATGAATTTCTTAAATGAAACAGAGTGAGGTTATTGTTCACTATATTGGCTTGCTTATAGACATTTTAGAAAACCTCATATTGCATACTAAGATAGTCACTTATATATATACGAATATGGCATTTGAAGTGTTCCTACAGAATTCTGGGCAACAAGCTTATGGTCCCTAAAATGATCCACTGTGAAATCAAGGGTGACTTAACACTTTTTATCTCCAATTCTTTTGCAGAAGCATAACATATTACACGTTCAAGAAGAGCCACTTGATGGGCATGGTACCTCATACCTGTAACCTCAGCACTTTGGGAAGCTAAGGCAGGAGAATCGCTTCGGGTCAGGAGTTCAAGATCAGAGAACAGCTAGATCAACATAGCAAGACCCCATCTCTACAAAAACAAAGCAAAACAAAAAACCATTAGCCAGATGTGGTGGCCCACACTTGTATCCCAGTTACTCAGGAGGCCGAGGCATGAGGATCACTTGAGCTCAGGAGGTCACGGGTACAGTGAGCTAAGATCGCACCACTGCACCCCAGCCTGGGTAACAGAACTTTAAGACCCCATATCAAAAAAAAACAAAGAACATTTAATTAACCTCAAAATCCATCTCTCTAAAAGAATAGTCATCAATCATCAACCAACATCTAATATGTACCTAATATTGGGTTATATGTTTCCCTTATTGAGGAAACCAACACATGTGAAACAATGGACACTGTAGTGGACATTACATGATTTGTTCTGCACAGAATCTGTTTTCCCTTCTGGTTTTCCTTCAGGAAAACACATGTCTCCTCCACTCTCTGTCCACTTGTTTTGGGTGGAATTGAACCTACGTTCAGTATACAAGTAAACAGTGATCCAAGCCTGGCCAGTCAGAGCATCCTAGCCATGGCCACAGTAATTGGCCCAGGGATGGGCATATAATTCAAGCCAACCCAATATGAAGTAGATTCAAATATAGTATAGTAGTTAAGCAGAAGACTACCTGGGTTCAAATCCTAGCTTCACTAGTTGCCAGGTGTAAGAACTTGGCAAGTTATCTGCTCTCTGATGGCTCCAGCTCCCTGGGTAGGAAATAGGGAAAATAATTTCTAGCCATAGGATGGTGAGACAGTTTAGGTAAGATGATAAGGGAAAAGTGCTTAAAACCACGCCTGGTACATATTAAACTTTCCATGAATACTAATCAGCTCCATGTCTGGAACTTTTTTGAAAAAGGATCTTTCTTCTGGGGCCATCTTGCTAACACATGGCAAGAGCCTGCCTGAGTTAAGTCAAACCATGGAGGAGAAGCAGCTTAGGAGAAATGATGGATCCTGGCCACATCAATTGAGTCCCAAGATCTAGATGTGCCTGATAATCAACAACCCCCTGGACTTTTTGTTAAGTGAGCCAATACATTCTTTCTTTCTTTTTTTTTTTTTTTTTTTTTTTTTTTTGAAGTAGGTTAAGTTGGGCTCCTAACTCTTGAAAGAGCTCTGCCTCATACAGGCAGTGGTTCTAGGCAATGTGTAATTAAGTGCTAAATGGGTTTCATAAACATCAGAAGAGGGCAGAGTGAGACAAGTTCAACATGGGCTACTGTAAGTAGTGAGGACAGGAATGGGTAGAATTCACCCACCTCAAATTCTGCCAGCTCTGGCAGCTGTGTCAGAAAATGTCTGGGGAGTAATTGAGAAATCATTGCCCCAGAAGTAGTATATTTGTTAATCAAAGGAAAGTCACCTTCTAGAAAAAATAATGCCATCACAGAGGTTTTTTGTGTTTTTTTGTTTTTTTTGGGTTTTTTTAGCACAAATCTCTCACCTCCCCCCATAGCTAGAATCTAGCACTCTTTTGCCCATGTGGAAATGACAACTTCCAAGCCTGCAAAAATGACTCTTTCCAATAGAGTGAAGAAAGGCCTTTGGTTTTATATCTAATAATCATGTTAGCTGGATGTAACTGACATTTTCAGAAAGGACAACTTCAAAGTGATTCCTTCCAGGAAATTAGAAGGCACAGAAACCATTGCCTTATCCTGAAGTTTCCATCCAGGGATCTGTGGGCGCCTTTAGCCCTGAGTTCAGGGAGCTGTCCCTCATCTGGAATTGTGCATGTTTACTGTAATCCTCCTCTAGAGTTTCCTGGGAGGAAATTCATTTAACATCCCTCCCTCGACCTTTTTTTTTTTTTTTTTTTTTTTTTTTTTTGAGCAATTTGGTGTTTCCACCTCTCACCCTTTCCTTAAAGAAATCCAGCTATGTATCCTTTTTCCTATGTTGAAAATAAAAGAGAATCTGTCTTTTTCACAATGCAGTGAGCAGGTGAGCAGGTTATATACAGCATGACAAAAGCATCATTTCATAGGCCTAGGGTTTGAAGTTGATAAGAGGTTTTCAGGAACAAAGGGGTATTTCAAGTGAGTGAGCAAGACAGAGAGAGTGAAAGTGAGAGTTTAACAGCCAGTCTCACTTCTTCCAAATTACTTCAATTTTTCTTATGGAACAGTCAGCAGAGGCACTCTCATTTAGAAAGTTCATTACAATTTTATTACCTAATAATTGCTCAACACATACCAACAACCATAAAGAAAATATCAAAAGTGGAAATGCCCACTGTGTTATTCTTAAGGTTTGTATCCGTTGCCAAATTCACCCTTGCTTTATTAAGGTTGCAATATTTAGCTTTTGGGTTTACTAAACAAAAGAAAGAAAGAAAGGAAAAGAAAAAATAATAGAAATATTTGGAAAATGCCTTCTAAAAAGAAGATGTAGAAAAAACTGATCAGAATATCGGTGGTAACTAGGATTTCAGTGTCTATTTCTCCTATGCACACTTTTTTTTACTGGAGAAGAGTCTCGCTCTGTCGCCCAGGCTGGAGTGCAGTGACGCGGTCTCGGCTCACTGCAACCTCTGCCTCCCGGGTTCAAGCTATTCTCATGCCTCAGCCACCTGAGTAGCTGGGATTATAGGCGTGCATACCTTTTAAAAAGCAGACCACAAACAAATTTATATGCACAATTCTCTACCATTAATACAAACAACAAAAATGTTGGAATCTACCCTCGAGGAAGGCTCAAAAGTGATTATTCAGTCGTGAATGTCACTTATTTGTCACCTGCTAATTTCTGGCGGTTGGTGCCAAGACAAAAGCCCCGAGCTCCTCTCCATTCTCCATTAGAATTATCTCCCTTCTTCTCATGGCTATTGCTCTAATAGCTGTAGGTTCGAACACAGACTAAATTCTTTTCTCCTTGACTTGCTGAATATGGATAAACTGGAAGGAAGAAAGGTTGAAGGAGAGTCTGGTAAGAGGCCTGTGATGCTTGTAGACTGCACAGGCTTGAAGCAGGACAGCTGTACTGTAGCAGCTGACGACATCCTCCTGGAAGGATGTTCTGCCTAACATTCAGTAGCTCTTGCCTGTAACTGTGACGCCTAAAGCTCAAACAGCATAGGGCTAACTGCCTGACTTTTCCTAGGCCTCAGACTTTGAGCATTGACAGTTTAAAATAAATTCATCCAAGACTAGAAATGCTACGAATGTAAAGGTGTGATTAGGCACAATTAAAAGGAAACGAAATGGGCCCTTTCTCACCAGGTGCAGGTAGTTTATTACTGTTAAATTAAGCCAAGAGTAAATCCCCTGTACTTTCTTCTCAGATCCTGGACAGACACTTTCCACATCCTCCTCATTGCAGTTTTGAGACCGTCTGGGGTTGCCAGTATCCTTCAACTGATGTGGGACCAATAAATCTCAACTCCACCAAATCCAATGCCCCCTTTTAACAATTATATCCCTTTTGTCGTCCTAAAATAGAATCCATAGGTAGTATACCCTATGATATGGCTTGGATGTGTGTTCTCTCCAATCTCATGCTGCAATGTGATCACCATTGTTGGAGGTGGGGCCTAATGGGAAGTGATTGGGTCATGGGGGTGCATACCTTATGAATAACTTCATGCTATCCTCGCAGTAACATATAATTTCTCATTCTATGAGAATCTACTTGTTTAAAAGAGACTGACACTTCCTTCCTCTCTCATGCTCCTTCTCTTTTGCTTCCTTTCTCTCCATGTGACGCATCTGCTCTCCCTTTGCCTTCTGCCATGAGTGGGAGCTTCCTGAGGCCTCAACAGAAGCAGAGGCTGATGCCAAGCTTCCTACACAGCCTGCAGAACCCTGAGCTAATTAGAACCCTTTTCTCTATAAATTATCCAGCCTCAGATATTTCTTCATGGCAATTCAAATGGACTAATGCACCCTATCTACCAACTAAAATTTTAAAATAAATAAACATAATGAGTAAACTGAAATATCAAGGAGACATACAGGGAAGGTCATTTAGAATACATTATCTCAGCTGCACTAGAAGACATCTACAGTTGTCAGACACTGCCTCTAGTCATGAAACCACTGTGAATGCTACCGATGCCTCATCCCATGGGCATTTGGGATGCATCTGAAATGGTGCACTTCTCATAGTCAACGTCCAAAGAGAGCAAAACACAGTATTTGTAGTTTACCCAATAATTACATTCTTGGAAAATTCAGTGTATATTAAAACTATACAGAAAACATTTTGCTTTCATATGTTCAATAAAGTTCTGTTTTAGACTCGGATAATTGCAAACACGTTTCTCATCCACATGAAAGTTCGGGGAGTTTAAGTTGTACAGGATAGTGCTGAGCAGGTTCACTGTGCACTGGTTACCACTTCAGCCCACTGAGTCTTGGGCTGCACTTACACTACTTGCCCAAGTCTGCTCAAACAGAACATTCACTCACACAAACTACATGAAGTAGGTTTATTACTCACAGATAGGTGACAAGTGTCACCAGAAGCCTAGGAGTCATTTCAAGCCTGTCCCCCATGGCTCAGGAAAGCTGCCTGGGGTGGACAGAGTCTCATCTGCATGTGCCCCCTTTGTTGAAGGACCTCAGCAGGCAGCCCAGCCTGGGTTTTATACCCCAAGTTAACATGACACGTTGGACTAAAGTGTTCAAGGATATCCTGTTTTTAGCGGGGACTGGAACAGAGAGTCCAGGCTATTCTGGCTGGTTCCTCCCTATCACAGAATGTTACATTCCCAACACATTCTACAGTTACTCATAAGAACTACAAGGAAGAAAGGGAGGAGAACTGGGTCAGTCTAAGGCCACCCAGAGAACCGTCCTACACTCAGAGGACGATACTTTGTTCCATAGGATAAACCTCAGTGTTACAGGACATGTAGCATCACTGGCCTCTGGCAACCATTGTGACACCCAGTCCCTCCCCTCAAACACACAAATCTCCAAAATGACATCCAGGATCCGTACCCTCCATCTCTCATTGGGGACATTTTGGTGATCTCAACGCAGTTCTCTAATAAACTCATCTCTGCTTAAAAATAATGAAAATCTTTATTCCTATAGGAGATGGAAACTTAAATATCTGTTCTAATCCTTTTATTTGAAAGAAGAAAGCTGACAGAATTGTTAAGTTATGTCATACAGTGACAGAGTGGCACATTCAGAGCTGGAACTCAGGTCTCCGAAGGCTCTCCTGAGTCCTATGGTCATTCCCGAGTGAAATGTTGACTGTGAAAATCATCATTTCTTCAAAGAATCACTTTAAGCAGCTGTATTTTATTTCCCTAAGTTTAGAAAGTGCATTACTTGTCATTGCTCTTTCCTCACACACCGCCTCCACCTAGAAAATTGATTCTGCAATGACCATGAATAACTATCGATCATGTAAAAAAGCAAGTCAGGTACTTGGCACAAAGTCACCCAGGAATAGGGGCCAGTTTCCTCTTGAATCTCTCCGTTGGCGACACAGGATGGTATTATAGTTTTGGAACCATTCAGAAATTGTTTTTGGTAATTTTCAAGACCTTCTCGCACTGTATGAGTTTTGAGAATCTTCAAAACAGTCGAGTGAGGTTAGTATTATTATCCCCTTCACAAATAGGGAAACAAATCCCTGAGAAGTGAGGGAATTTCTCCAAGGTCACGTAACTTACAAGCGAAAGGTCAGAATCCTAGCCCAAGTCTCCTTATCTCTAAAACCATAATCCTTCCAGTAATCTGTGCTTCTTATTCTCAACAAATATGCATTCCCTTTGCTTAATTTTCATTTCCTTCCTGAGGTGGTGTTCTACTTATTCTTTTTAATTTATTGGTCAAACCAGACAAAAAGAGAAAAAATATTAGCACTCCTGTATATCTAGAAGATAGAAGTATTTTTAATTAGTAAAACAGGATCTCCCTCATTTGAGATCCTTTGTTTGTGTTGTTAAACAATATGGCTATTGTATTGCTTAAGAAACCAACTCTAACTTAAATAAAGAAAAAAGAAATCAATGCAAGCATATTGGGATGTCTCGAGGAATCTGAGAAATACTGGGCAAACCAATTCTCAGAGAAGTGGAACAGGGAGAGCCAGGGACCTCACCAGCAATGGTCCCTGCACCTTCTCTTGCAGGCCTGGGGTCTCTGGAGGGGTGATCCCACTTCTGACCACTCCTGGTTTCTGTGTCTCTCATTTCAGGTTTGAATCTTCATAAGCATCAACCAGAATTACCCTGCTTGGGACCAGTCATTCAGGACTAATATGTAAGGTCAAATAGAAAACAACAGCAGCTGGGACTCCACTCCTGTGAGAAAACCAGACATTTCTCAGAGGAAAGAGACAGGACAGCCAAATCATTCGTTGTTTATACAAGAGAAAAGGGCAAAGATGAGAACATGTTAGCCAGGAAAATCATCGAGACTTGATGAAAGATCAGATACAAATGTACAGAAGTCTAAATATCTAGGTTTCAATTAGATATTGAAAGATAAAACAAAGCAGTCACTCTATGTTTTCCTCTATGTAAAAGACCTTTAAAAATTTAAGTGTGATCTAAACAAAACCATATCTGAGGCCCAAGATGAACTCTGAGCTCTCAGCCAATCACTTAGTATCTTTAAGTGCCATATATTCATAGGTATGAGCTATCTTGTGCCACCTCCACCTCCCTCTTACACCCCCATCAAACTGCAGAATTTATCTGAAAGGAAAGAGACATAAGCCAGAATGTGGAGCAATGAGGGAGACACCACAGGCCAAGGGAAAAAACCAAGACAGAATCCTGGAGAGGTGGCCTAAGACAGTGAAGTCTGCAGATCATGTTAGAAGGTGCCTACAAATCCCCACTGGGTGGAGAGGAAGCTGAAGGTGTCTAGTCACCTACAGATCAATAGTAGGTGCCCATGAAATACTAACTGATTGATTGACAGCTCAGGACCCGCTGGTGGAAAAACAATATTCAACGTTATTTTTAGCCATTGGATAAACTAGCCAGCATGTTGATCCACTGCATTTTTCATTTATGATCTAATTGTTTTGGCATTACATAGTCACAGCCATAGAGCATTTCAACCTTGCAAATGTGTTCATTAAATTTTCTTATTTCCAGGGGCAGAGTGTGCCTACAAAGCTCATAAATATTAATGCTTGGATCATACTTTTCCCTCTCAATCCCTCTCCCCCCATAGGTATTACTGAACAGCTAATGGGAATACATAACACTGTGTAATTACTTTTTGTTTTTAAAAGTAAAGGTACAAATTCAGGTGTCTGTGCTCGAAGCAATGATCTAATTTATACTCGGAGGCCTGTATCTCATAGTGCCACACATTTATGCAAAGAACAAGCTTAAGCTCACATTTAATAACTCCAAATGAGTTGTTTGGCACCTTCACATAGAAAATTGGCATATAAAGGACCCCAGGGGTAGAAGGAGGGAAAAACTATCTATAGATTTTTTTCTCCTTCCTGCTGTCCCTTTCAGAATAAATTATGGTCTTTTATTTGACTCACTAACCTACTAGGGCTACTGCTGTAACGGTGCTTGTCATTTGTCCTTGATGTATGTACCTAACACGGTGACAGTCTTTAGACAATAAGGAAGAGTCAGAATATTCCTCAAAGTAATTAGATAATTCCCATTTGCAATTCTGATATCGCCTTCCAAAGCATCAAAGAGCTCAGGCTGCTGTTTATAGGAATACACATCACCTTATGATGTTCCTGCAATTATTATTTGTATTCAATGGAGACTATATACACACCTCTTTCCCTTTGTCTCCCCTCCCCTCCACCCAACCCCACTGATCTTTCAAACAGTCATCATTCATAGAAAGAGGTTTAATTTACAAAGAAAATAATACAAATACCACATTTGCAAATAACTTACAAAAGGTAAACCTAACAAAAGACTTAATCTCAGCTAGTCAGTTCATTTCTTTAATGGCCAATGGAGAGAGAAAGTGCAGTAAGGGAGACCTCAGCAACTTAAGCCTGACGCTCTCCTGGGCTGGACCATTCTCAGAATGAGATCACTCAAGACAGTTCACTTATTCTGGAAGCATAGTGGATCCTCAGTAATAAGATCTCTATTCACACTGCTATAACAAAATACCATGCATTGGATAGTTTATAAATAACAAACATGTATTGCTTACAGCCCCAGAGTCTGAGAAGCCTAAGATCAAGGTGCTGGAAGATTTGCTGCCCAGTGAGGGCCTGCTTTCCGGTTCATAGCACATTCTCACTGTGTCCTCACATGGCAGAAGGCACAAGGGAGCTCTCTAAGGCTTCTTTTTTAAGGGCACTAATCCTGCTTATGAGGGCTCATCCTCATGACTGCATCACCTATCAAAGGCCCCACCTCCTAATACCACCACCTTGGGGGCTAGGGCTTTTAACATATGAATTTGGAGGGGCCACAAACATTCAGACTACAGCCATCTCTCTCCTTAATTTCCCTACCCCACCTGCCCAAGCTTTTGTGTTCTCTCTTTCAAGGCCTCTTCCACCATTCCCTCAGTTGCTCTTCTTTGAGTCAACCACCTTTGTACCAACCCAATAAGCATACCCACTATGGGTGGAGTGGTGCCCTCCCAAGTCATTACCTTGACGGCAGTGTCCAGAGAGCTGGACAGGAGGGTGAGAAATGGACACTTATCTCAGAGAAGTTTGTCGGTTTGCATTTCTTGGACTTTTTTATCTACTATGATATATCTGACAGAAATGTCCATACACGTGTTACCCCTCCGTCAATGACTGTTGTCTTCTTCCCACTGCTTAGACCACTTAGGTTGCCAGCCATGAGTTATGTGCAAGCTAGCTCTACCAATACCCTTTTCTTTCCCATTAAACCAGAAGATACGATGGTAGGGACCATCAGCAGAATAGGATGGGCACAAATACATTAAAGTATAGTCGAACAAAATAAGTGCATATATATTCATTATAAACAATGACAACTTTAAATAAATACTGATAATTATGGCCACATAAGAAGGATCCAAGCAGTTGGGGGAAGGTGGGTAAAAATAGTGGAAATCCACTTATGAAAACCCCAATTGAGATGGAATAAAGAATCTTACCTACAGAATGTTTTAAAAAATATTCTAACACTTGGTAGAGACAGTGAGAGGGAATTTATCCAAAAAGGGCCTATTGCAATGAAGTTTTGTGGTAGGAAAAGTGAGGATTTATAGCCCAGGAGCAGGATGGGGGTCAGTGGATGGAAAACTGCTGGTATGATTTCACTGTGTCCTCACCCAAATCTCATCTTGAACTGTAGTTACCATAATCCTCCACTTGTCATGGAAGAAACCTGGTGGGAAGTAATTGAATCATGGGGGCGGTTTCCCCCATGCTATTTTTGTGATAGTAAGTTCTCATGAGATATGATGGTTTTATAAGGGCCTTCTCCCTTCACTCAGTCCTCATTCTTCTCCTTCCTGCTGCCATGTAAAGAAGAACATGTTTGCTTCCCCTTCCACCATAATCTATGTTTCCTGAGGCCTCCACCGCCCTGTGGAACTGTGAGTCGATTAAATCTCTTTCCTTTATAAATTGCCCAGTCTTGGGCAGTTTTTCATAGCAGCGTGAGAATAGACTAATACAGTAAATTGGGACCACAGAGAGCGGAGTGCTGCTGTAAAGATACCTGAAAATGTGGAAGCAACTTTGGAAGTGGGTAACAGGCAGAGGTTAGAAAAATTTGGAGGGCTCAGAAGAAGACAGAAAAATGTGGGAAAGTTTGGAACCTCCTAGAGACTTGTTGAATGGCTCTGACTAAAATGCTGATAGGAATATGGACGATTAAGTCCAGACTGAGCTGATCTCAGATGGCAATAAGTAACTTGTTGGAAACTGGAGTAAAGGTCACTCTTGCTATGCAAAGACTGGTGGCATTTTTCCCCTGCCCTAGAGATCTGTGGAACTTCAAACTTGAGAAAGATGATTTAAGGTACCTGGTAGAAGAAATTTCTAAGCAGCAAGCATTCAAGAAGAAGCAGATCATAAAAGTTTGAAAATTTTTCAGTCTGACGGTATGACAGAAAAGAAAACCCCATTTTCTGGGAAGAAATGCAAGCCCTGCAGAGATTTGCATAAGTAACGAGGAACCGAATGTTAATCACCAAGACAATGGGGGAAATGTCTCCAGGGCATGCCAGAGACCTTCATGGCAGTCCCTCCCATCACAGGCCCCAAAGCCTAAGAGGAAAAAATAGTTTCACAGGCCCATCCAAAGGCCCCTCTGCTCCGTGCAACCTCAGAATACAGTGCGCTGCATCCCAATTGCTTCAGCTTCAGCTGTGGCTAAATGGGGTAAATGTACAGCTCAGGCCATTGCTTTAGAGGGTGCAAGCCCCAAGCCTTGGCAGCTTACACATGGTGTTGGGTCTGTGAGTGCATAGAAGTTAAGAACTGAGGTCTGGAAACCTCCGCCTAGATTTCAGAGAATATATGGAAATACCTGGGTGTCCAGGCAAAAGTGTGCTGCAGGGGCAAAGCCCTAATGGAGAACCTCTGCTGGGTAAGGTTGAAGGAAAATGTGAGGTTGGAGCCCCCACACAGAGTCTCCACTGGAGCATTGCCTAGCAAAGTTGTGAGAAGCGTGCCAGCATCCTCCAGATGCCAGAATGGTAGATCCACAAACAGCTTACGCTGTGCCCCTGGAAAAGCCACAGACACTCAATTCCCAACCCATGAAAGCAACTGGGAGAGGGGCTGTACCGTCCAAAGCCACAGGGGCAGAGATGCCCAAGGCAATGGGAGCCCACCTCTTATATCAGCATGACCTGGATGTGAGACATTGAGTCAAAGGAGATCATTTTGGAACCTTAAGGTTTAATGCTTGTCCTATTAGATTTCAGACTTGCATGGGACCTGTAGCCCCTTTGTTCAGGTCAATTTCTCCCATTTGGAATGGGTGTATTTACTTGATGCCTGTGCCCCCATTGTATCTAGGAAGTAAATAACTTGCTTTTGATTTTACAGGGTCGTAGGCAGAAGGGACTTGCCTTGTCTCAGATGAAACCTTAGACTTGAACTTTCAGTTAATGCTGGAATGAGTTAAGATATCGGGGGACTCTTGCAAGGGTATGATTGTGTTTTGAAATGTGAGGATGTGAGATTTGGGAGGGGCCGGGGTAGAAAGATGTGGTTTAGCTGTGTCCCCCCTGAAATCTTATCTCGAATTGTAGTTCCCATAATCCTCACATGTCATGGGAGAAACCTGGCGGGATATGAGTGAATCACGGGGCAGTTCCCTCCATGCTATTCTTGAGATAGTGAGTAAGTTCTCATGAGATCTAATGGTTTTGTAAGGGGCTTCCCACTTCACCCAGCTCTCATTCTTCTTCCTGACACCACGTGAAAAAGGACATGCTTGCTTCGCTTTCCAACATGATAGTAAGTTTACTGAGGCCTCCCTAGCCCTGCAGAACTGAGTCAATTAAACCTCTTTCCTTTATAAATCACCCAGTGTCAAGCTGTTCTTTATAGCAGCATGAGAATGGACTAATACAACTGCTAAGAGGAAGCATTGGGGTGAGAAGGATTCTGGCTAAATAGGCTTGACAGGATTCTTGCTGAAGGCAGGACAGGATAGTCAGACATCACCTGGCGGATGGTGATATCTGATGGCTAAATGCACTTACTAGGATTCTTGCTCTTGAAAATAGGCCCAAGGACAGGACCCAGCAGAAAAAGGGCATAGAGCCCACAGTTTAATTGAGAAAAGGGTCTTTGTCAGTAATCACCCATTCCTACCTATAGGGTTTTGTTCTGAAACTCTTCTCTGTTCAAAATTTTCAAAGCATTGTTCTTTGTCTTATGATAAAGCGGGGGCTATTGTTTTGTTCTGAAATATAATAAGAATAGAAACAAATTAAAATGTTATGCCAAAGCTCAACTGTGCAGGGGAGCATTTCTGTCATCTGTGAATGCATGTTAGGTGGACACCCTGCCACACACTTTTCCTGTGGCATGGCCATGAAAAGCTGACAATAGGAACTCGGCACTGGCAGCTGAGGGGTTAATATCACTATTCCAAGGCTGCCCTGAAAACAGCACACTTAATTGGTCAACTATTTTTCCTGGTTCCACCACATGAACTGATGGTATTACACACATGTTTCAGCTTACTCCACACTGCCAGTTATTGCAAATACATCACAATAAAGGGGTTTTGTATGAAAATACTTGAATCTATTTAAAGTAACTGCAAACACATGCATACTTGTTTTGTTACATTTTCTCCGACTGTAACCAGGGGCCATTTCTGTCTCTTTTTTCTCCATTGTTTTCCCCCTTCTGTTACGCATTAGAGATGAATTTGTATTGCATTGTGATTCCTTCTTCACCTAAAAACTATCAGAATTGTATTCAGCCTAGTGCATTCTGCATAGAGCAGTGTTTCTCAATATGTGATCCATGGAATGGTCTGTGGCAAGCTTAACATTTTTGCGGGTAGATTATCGTTTTAATGAATACCTTCCAAGACTTGATTTAGAAGTTAGCACAGTTAACAACCGATGTTAGCACAGGCTGACACAGCTTTGCTCAGATGGCTACTATAAATTGTATTTTAGTGTTAAATATATGTTGAATAGATTCATTTATAGGGCATATTTATTTAAAGATTTATTTGTTTAACAACAATGAAAATTGTCTTTTTAATCCAGAATCTGTGCCAAACTTATATTTCAAATATGATAGTTTAGAACTTTTTAAAAAAGTATTGGAACAGCATTTATCTCTATGTTTTGTTGGTTGTTAGTAAAGGCTGTTTTGCTTTTTATCCTGATTTCTTTATCACCAATATTTCTTCATATCTTACAAAGTGAACTGATTCCCTTTTCTCACTTTTCCCTTCTATCCTATCTAGCTCAGCATATGGTGTTATCATTGTTTGTTTAGGTAATGAATTTTTCCAACTTTACCATCTCGAATCAGATCTCAAGTTTATTCGTGTTTGTCCCTTAGGTCCAGGGAAATATAATGTACCATTTGGATTCTCCAGGAGACAGATGCTGAAGGGAAGGTAGGCAAACAAAGGGTTTATTAGGGGGTAGCATCCATGAAAGAAAAGACAAGAAGGCAGGATGGGACAGGGTAAGTGGTCAGACAGTGACGTAGATCTGATAAAGTCACTGTCTGCCCAGCAGGGAGCAAAGATTGCCTGTTAGATGAACCCATCCCATTTTGGAATGGAAATTCCATCAAATCGTCCTTGTACCACCGTCTTTCTCTGTCATTGTCCGCCAACTTCCCCAAGAAGAGCAAGACTGCAGTGCAAAAAACTACAGATTCTCAAGGAACTACCCACTAACCACACTCCTCTGGCAGCAACTCCTTTCTTGAAGGGGGATCAGAGTAGTGCATCTCTGTGTCTGCCACAGAAAAAAATCAATTTAAATTAATTATTTATTTCTGTAGAAAGACAGTAGTCTATATTGCCCAGGCTAGTCTCAAACTCCTGGGCTCAAACAATCCTCCCACCTTGGCCTCCAATGGTATTACAGGCGTGAGTCACTGAGCCTGGCCTCTATTTTATTTTAAACAAATGACAAATCATCAACACAAAATTTTGAAAAGAAAGAGAAATTCTAAGACTAATAGATTAAATATTGCATCAGGATACATAAATACATACATTGCAATGTCATTGTTTAGTTTTCCAACTCCATACACAAATTTACAAATCCATATATCTGACTTGCTAATATGTGCAATCATATTTTGTTCATATAAACATTTTAAAATGTGCAATGCTAGAAATCCAATGGACAGCCATAAATTGGCACAAAAGAATGGAGAAGAAAAACACAAGTTCTTTATATACAAATATATGTTATATTTGCAAAGAAAAACTTAATTCCACATAGATATTATATATTAACATTTGATAATATATTTATTAATATAAAATGACACACTGGTATTGGAAGAACACGTAAAGACTCAACATCTAGTATTTCACATATATAGAATGTTTGGGAAGTGATTGGTGCAATGGGGTGGGAGAGGGGTTCAGTTTATCTTAAATAGTTTTATAGAAAGTATACATTTATTTTTAAGAATTCACATAGCAATTGGACACATAAATCGTCAGGCATTTCAAAATTATTTTGAATTTTCAAAAATTATGTAATAATTTATACTGTGTTTTATATTTATGGTTTTTTTGTAAGTACTTTGGAAATTGGTGAGCATTAATTGTCCATGGACACCAGCTATTAGGAAACACTTATCACAGTTAATGTTTAACATCTGCATTAATACTACATGTACCTATTAATTAACCCCCTTTGTGTGGAATGTTTATGGTGCATGACATTCTCTAATATTTTCTCGAGATAATACAAAAGTTAATGAGAACTGCACATGTGCATCAAGAAGAGAATAGAGCCTTTGTCCTAATCTTATTAAGTTGCTCCAGATGTGATAATATTGTCCTGTCTCCAAATGACTTTCTTTATTATCACTTTAAACGAATAAGATTTAAAATTAGAAAACAGAGTAACACAAACGAAGAACTTCCTGAACTTGCATTTATTTTTTATTTTCCTTAATAATCTTAAATTTCCTTTGGGTAAAGGAATGTGCTTGCAGAGTCCCTATACAGCTGATTTTAGATCTAGGGACATTTTTCTTGTGCATAAAGCTGAGTTATAAAGCTCAGATTATTTTCAAGTCCAGAAGAGAACCAAATACTGATTCTATTAAGCATTATATCACCCACTTTAAAACACTATCTGCTGAGTGACAACTATGTGCCTATAGTATACTAAATGTATCCACATATAGTGTCTCATGTAATCATTTATTGATTCAACACATATTTATCAAATTAAACACCTTCTGTAGCAGGCAATAACAATACAACAGTGAGCAAAGCAGGCATATTTTCTTTGTGGATCTTTCAATCTGGTGGGAGAGATTCATAGAACATAACTCCATCAGTCATCTATTGCTGCAGAATAAACTATCCTAAAACTCTGTGGCATCCAACTATAAGCATCAATTATCACATTTGTTTGGTCTGTAGGTCAGCTGGGGCGGCTCAGCTCCTTATGTCTCTCATTCTTCCAGGAAGAGGAAATGACCAAGTGCATGTCCTTCTTAAGGCAATGGCAGAGGTGCAAGAGAACCAGTCCTACTACACAAACACACTTCAAGCCTTTGCTCATGTCCTATTCACTAACATCCCATTGACCAAGTGAAGTCTCGTGGCCCCAAGCCCAAAACTAATGGAGTGGAAAGTATACCCTGTCCACAGTGAGACAGTGAGACAAATTTGCTGAACAATAATACAAACTATCACAAATAATGATAGAATTGAAAACTCTGGCAGCAAAGTGACAGAAGTTTGAGAGTACTTGGTCAGGATCAAACAGGAGGGCTGGATCACATCTGGGGTCAGGAAGACTCCCCTGAAGATAAGAGATGTCAGCTGCAAACTGGATAGGTCAAAAATAACTAGGTAAAGAGGAAGGTGGGGAATTATCCAGGTGTTGAAACAGTGGGTAGTGTGGCAATTTCAAGGAACAGGAAGGGAGCCCTGAGAGCGCTGCTTAGAGAGTGAGGAAAAAGGTGGAAGAGCATGAAGCTGGAGAAGTGGGTCAAGTGAGATCTTGCAGGGCCTTGCAGACCATGTTAAGGATTCCATCTTTACCCTGAGATCAATCAGAGGCAATGGAGAATTTTAAATAAGTGAGAGATGTGATCAATTTCTGTTTTGGAAATTACTCTAGTTGCAATGAAGGAAACAGCTGGGAATGGACTTAAAGAAAGTCATCTGCAGGTAGAGGGTAATCTACGTCATTGGCATAGATTAGGGGTTAGTCCACTGCCTATTTTTGTAAATGAAATTTTATTGTACCACAGCCACACTTAATCATGCATAGATTGTCTATGGCTGCTTTTTTCCTACGATGCAAAGTTGAGTCATTGTGACAAAGACCTTATGGCCACAAAAACTGAAATATTTACTATCTGGGCTTTTACAGAGTTTGCCAATGCCTGCGTTGTTGAGATAGCTTTAAGAAGAATCATAGAGGGAGCGGACAGAGGACCTAGGACATAGCCTGATAAAGAAGAGAATGATGAGACACCGAAAGAAACTGAAAATCCCGATCTGCCAACAAGAGATTTTAGCCCCATTTTACAGATTTAGAAACATAGATTCAGAGAGTGTAGTAGATTGAAACATACAGTCACAATTTCCTCCCCTTCCCGTCCCGTATGCATATCCCATTGCAATGCTACATTGCTACTTATTCTATTAAAAAGTGAAGGATTCTTCTCCACGGCTTTGGTTCTGGGAGGTCCTGGTGAATAGCTTTCACCAATAAAATGTGGCAGGAGTGACATTGCAGGAGTTCCAAGTCTCAGCTTTGAGACCCTAGATTTCATTTTCACTCTCCTGTCCTGAGACTATCACGTGAGGAGGCCTGGGCTAGGTGCCTTGAAGATGAGCATTCACATGGAGAAGAGGACCAGCCAACAGCCAGCAACACCCTCCCAACATGTGCATGAGGCCATCCAGGACTCTCCAGATCCCAGGAAGCAGCTGCCTGGCTGCTGACACTTGAGTGATCCCAGGCGAGCTTAGCAGAAGGACCACCCGGCTAAGTGCTGTCTAAATTGTTGACCCACAAAATCCTGAACTAATGAATTCTTGTTTGAAGCCACTAAGCTTTGGGATAGTTTGTAACACAGAGAGAAATAATTGAAACAAAGACATTAAGTGACTTTCTAAGATCACACGGGCACATACCATTATGTAGCAAGCTGGGATTGAAACTTTGTCTTAGGACCACAAGTTCCCAACATGCTCTCTATTCATGTCTATACATGGCAAAAAACAGCAAACCTATGGTATTATGTTAGTCTGTCTTCCTGATGGTCTGTCTCAGTGCACTTACTTGACTGATTCTAGAGTTGGATAATTTGTTATTAAGTGAAGGGGATTGAGAATACCTTCTCGTATAAAACAGAAGATACAGAATACAGAAATATTGTGCCAGCTTGCCAAGTTTCTGAAAATTCAAACATACACAACTGTATTAGTTTGTTTTTGCATTTTTTGCCTTCCTTCTTTTGTTTCCTTTCCTTCCTTCCTTCCTTTCTTCTTTTCTTTCCTTTTATTCCCTCTTTTCCTTTCCCTTCCCTCCTTCCTTTCCTTCCTTCCTTCCTTCTTTCCTTCTTTCCTTCCCTTCCTTCCTTCCTTTCCTTCCTTCCTTCCTTCTTTCCTTTCCTTCCTTCTTTTCTTTCCATTCCTTTTCTTCCCTCCTCTCCTTTCCTTTCTTTTCCTTTCCTTTCCTTTCCTTCTCTCTCTCTCTCTCCCCTACTCTAACTCTAGAAAAAAAATTTACTCAGTCTTTCACCATCACATATTCACTGTTTTTGTTTAGTATAATGCCCTTATTGAATTGGAAATAATATCCCTGGGAAGAGAGCTATTAGACATTTAACCCTGCAGTAGGTAAGTTTGTCTATGAGTGGTTTCCAGTAAGTGCAGCACAGGATAACTGTGCCTTATATAGAATATACATGGCCAGGACAACCACTACCTGGACATAGTTTAAGAAAAACAGAGAGAGAGAGAGAGAGAGAGAGAGAGAGAGAGAGAAATATCCCACTGAGTAGAACAGCCAGGAGGTAATACGGAGTCACTGGGAAATTGACCGTTAAGAATGGAAAGAGTGGGATGGGCACAGCGGCTCACACCTATAATCCCAGCATTTTGGAAGGCTGAGGCAGGCAGATCATGAGGTCAGGAGTTTGAGACCAGCCTGGCCAACATGGTGAAGCCCCATCTCTACTAAAAATACAAAAATTAGCTGGGCATGGTGGCATGTGCCTGCAAGCCCAGCTACTCCAGAGGCTGAGGCAGGAGAATTGCTTAAACCTGGGGAGCAGAGGTTGCAGTGAGCCAAGATCATGCCACTGTACTCCAGCCTGGGTAACAGAGCAAGACTCTACCCCCAAAAATAAAAGAATTGGAAGAGTGGGAACAAGGGAAGACAGAAGGCCTGCAAGGGCTGAAATCTTCCCTCGCAGCTAAGTCAAGGAGCAACTATTTAATCTTGAGTAAGGAAAAAAGTAAACAAACAAACAAAGAGTTAAAGAAAAAGAGTGAGGCTGGGCCCAGTGGCTCATGCCTGTAATCTCAGCACTTTGGGAGGCCGAGACGGGCGGATCACAAGGTCAGGAGATCTAGACCATCCTGGCTAACACAGTGAAACCCCGTCTCTACTAAAAAATAAAAATAAAAAAAAATTAGCCAGGCGTGGTGGCGGGCGCCCGTAGTCCCAGCTACTCAGGAGGTTGAGGCAGGAGAATGGCGTGAACCCGGGAGGCGGAGCTTGCAGTGAGCCGAGATCGCGCCACTGCACTCCAACCTAGGCCACAGAGCAAGACTCTGTCTCAAAAAAAAAAAAAAAAAGAAAAAGAAAAAAAGAAAAAGAGTGAGAAGGACTCATTCAGCTTCCTAGAATCCAGATCCATGCAAACAGTCATTTCTGGTATAAATGGTGAAGGAGATAAACTTGGATCTAGCTACAGTATACCTTCCCATCTTGTACTCCCCAGTTTCCTGGCCCTCGCTAAACAAACTCTACCTCCCAGACCTCTATCCCTCAAACCCCTGACCCTCACTAAACATACTCTACTTCCCCATCCTGTGCCCCTCAAGTCCCTGGTCCTCACTGAACATGTTCTACCTCCTCATCCTCTGTCGTGTAAGCCCCTGGTCCTCACTACACTATACTCTACCTCCCCACCCTGTACCCCCCAAGCCCCTGGCCCTGGCTAAACTGTGCTCTATCTCCCCACCCTGTACTCCCTGAGCCCCTGGTCTCCACTGCACCTCTTCCCACAAATGCCACCTCTGTCTCTAGAGCTCTCCTAACCAGTTTTTCTGTTGTCTAAGAAAATCCTCTCTCAGGAAAGCAGCTCTCAGTTATTTGGACGCTAATGAGTTTAAATGAACATGTCTATTGCTCCGAGAAATTGTATCTGAGGTCTTCTAATTATGGGGGATAAAACACTGTATTAATGGAATTTCCAGGAACAGTAAGCATGTGGGAGAAGCTCTTTCTAGAGCTAGAGAAGGCTATGAGCTAGATCCTTATCATGTTTGGCATGGATACACACTGACTGCATTTAGGAATAAAGGCCTCTGTGAGAAAAGAAACTAGTAAATGAGAGTGGTATGACAGGCTGGGAGTTTGGTAGGATTGTCCTGACTTTGTATCCAGGTGAAGATAAACTTGGAGGAAAGTCACGTGGGAAAGGGAGCTAAAATCAAGTTATATGCTTGCTAACAAATGCGAGAGATGGTTAGGAACAGACTGGGAGATACTGAAAGGAAGAGTAACTGCCCTACAGATACAGGTATAAACCAAGCACAGAGGAAAAGAGGTGAAGCTGAAAGTGTCAGAAATGCCAAATGGAAGGATGATAATGGGTGGAGAACAGGACTCAAAGAGACACTGAGTTATACTCACCAGAATGGCTGGCATCAAAAGACTAACCACACCAAATGTTGGCAAAGATAAGGAGCAAATATTACTCTCATACATCACTGATAAGGGTATCAAATGGCACAGCCACTTTAGCAGTACTGTTAAGGTTAAACATTCATCTACCCTATGACCCAACAATTCCTCTCCTAGGCATTTACATGAGAGAAATTAAAACATATGTTCTCAAAAAGACTTACATAGAAATGTTTATTGCAGTCATATTTGTAACAGCCAAAAACTAGAAACAGCCCAAATGTCCATCAACAGAAGAATGGATAAACAAATTGTGGTATATTCATACTATAAAATGACCCTCAGTAATAAAAACAATGAACTACTAATATATGCAACAACATTGACAACTATCAAAAATATTGTTAAGCCAAGTGTTGGCAAACTGCAGTCCAAAGGCCAAATCTAACCCACCCTCTATTTTTGTAAATAACGTGCTATTGGAACCCAGCCACATGCATTTATTTCCATATTGTCTATGGCTGCTTTGGTACAACAGCAGAGTTGAGTAGCAGAGACAAGACCAAATGAATTGCAAAGCCAGAAGTATTTACTATTGGGTCCTTTACAGAAAGTTTTCCAATCTCTGTATCAAGGGATAGAAGCCAAGCAAAAAAATAGTATATACTATATGATTTCATTTATATGAAATACAAGAACAGACCAGAACTAATCTACGGTGATTATGGGGTGTGTTAGTTAGGGCTCTCCTGAGAACCTGAACCAATGGGATATATAGAGATATACAAGAGATTTGTTATGGGAATTGGCTCACATGATTATGAAGGCCAAGAAGTCCCATAATCTACCATCTGCAAATTGAAGAACCAGGAAAGCTGGGGATGTAATCCAGTCCAAGCCCTAAAGCCCAGGAATGAAGTGGGGATGGGGACTGGTGTGAATCCCAGAGTCAAAGGGCCAAGAACAAGGAACAAGAATGTCTGAAGGCAGAGGAAACAATGGGGTCCCAGTTCAAAGAGAAAGAAAGAGAGTTGGCTCTTCCTGTGCCTTTTATTCTCTCAATGGATTGAGCATTGCTGCCCATGTTGGTAAAGGTGAATCTTCTTGACTCAATCTACTGAGTCAAATGCCAGTCTCTTCCAAAACCAATCTCACAGGCACCCCTAGACATCATGTTTTACCAGCTCTTGGGCATGCCTAAGCCAGTCAAGTTGACACATCCAATTAACCCTCACAGGTGGAGTGGGAGCATTGACTGGAAAGGGACACAAAAAACACTTTGTAGTGATAAAAATGTGTATCTTGTTTAGGGTGATGGTTATGCATCTGTCTACAACTGTCAAAATATCAAACCTCAGATATGGGAATTTTATGAATAAAGAAGTTTTTCTTTGAGAAAATTCTGAAATAAATCATTAGCCTGATCGCAGGGAAACAGAATTATAGAATAATCATTTTTTAAAAAAACCTTTAAAAATCCAGAATAAAAGACTGAGTTACAAAAATAATAACCTCTCCTCCTTGACCCTCCAAAAGAAAACACTAAAATAGTGAGAAAAACATGTGATAGGAAATCAGGAGATCTAGAAGTCCTGGTTTCCGAAGTCAGAGTTTTGCTAGTTTGATGAAGAACTTGTTCTTTGTTGATGCACTGACGTTCTCAAGGCTTCACGTGTTCATCTGCAAGCTGTAGGTATTAGACTAGGCTGTCACTGAGGTCCCTCCTGGTTCCATTGCCCCATATTTTATGACTCACATGTCATTAAGATGACATAATCCTCTCCTGTAGCATTGGTCCCAACTCCCCACCAAGGTGTTTGCTTTAAGTGTCCAGCTAATTGTGGCAGCTCTCTACAACTGAGAAAATATTCTGTGTTTTGTTTGTGCTGCTAAATAGTTCATGGAAAAGTCTTAACTCCCTTTAGTTTACAGCTTTTTGTAACAGATAGTAAAGAATCTAGGAAGGAGTCTCAAACAGGACTATTTGAAGCAAACTAAGGTTTGATCAACTAGAACTGATGAAGACAAACACTGTCTTTTTAGACCATTACCACGAACATTGTAATTACGACGCATAAAAGGCAAGTGTGGAACAGTCATATGGGGCAACTTGGGGCAAAGGTGCTGCAAAGAAGATCTGTGCTGGCAACATGCCATTGTTTTCAGCCCCTCTGAATGCCCCTGCTTCTCTCCACCACCCCTCTGCCACCCCACCGCCCACCGCCAATACCACATCATGGACCAAACCAGGGAAGTTGACTTCAATGTATAGAAAGTTCCCTGGTATCCTGATTTTATAAATTGAATTAAATCATGCTATATCTTGCTTTTTTTAAAAGATAGAGTCTCGCTCTGTCGCCCAGGCTGAAGTGAATTGCAGTGGTGTGATCTCGGCTCACTGTAACCTCTGCCTCCTGGGTTCAAGTGATTCTCTTGCCTCAGCTTCCTGAGTAGCTAGGATAGGCGTATGTCACTAATCCTGGCTAGTTTTTGTATTTTTAGTAGAGACGGGGTTTCACCATGTTGGTCGGGCTGGTTTTAAACTCCTGACCTCGTGATCCGCCCACCTTGGCCTCCCAAAGTGCTGGGATTACAGGCGTGAACCACCATGCCCAACTATACCTTGCTTTTTTAGGCGCAGGCTACAATACAACCCCTGGAGATCTGTTTTATGAGAATTCAGAATCAATTTGGCATAACTGGCCCTATTTTTACCCCTTTAGATAAATCATATTCTGCAACATTCAAGACACCCACACCATATTTTTCCACCATACAATGGCAGAAAGCTACCATATTGACTCTCTCCATTTATTCACCCAACAAACATGCCTCTAACGTCTCCGAAAGCCATGCAATGGGTTAGACATTATCCCTAGCATCAGGGAAGTCACAATCTGGTATGATGAGCTGTTGATAACATCATGTAGCATGGTGACCAACTGAGAAAATATTCTGTGTTTTGTTTGTGTTGCTAAACAGTCCTTGGAAAACAATCCAGCTTCTCCTGTTCCCGTTGCCTACTTCTCACCATGTTGGTAACTAGGTCTTTGTTTATGAGATCTAAGTTCTCTGCATACCCCATAGGGAAGATAGAGCTATTTCTATATTTCTTAGCTAAAGAAACACACACACACACACACAGGTTATCAGATACCTGGAAAGTCAAGCCCAGGCTTTACAAATTCTCAGACATGTAAAGGTCAGAAACATAATATGAGTAAAGTAAACCAGGTATAAGATGACAAATAACAACTGATCTCCACTTCACTGATGAGGACACAACAGAAAGAGGTGAAGAATGCATAGACATGTAAAGCACATGCTAACCATTTGCTCAGTGCTAACTGGCTGCTGCCAGGAGAAATAGAGATCCCACCATGCTAGATTTGCTGAATTCTCAATAACACCTGGACACATTCAAATAAAATCTTCATTTGTAAATGATAGCAATTCATTCAGATTTAAAACTCTGTGCAGGATGCCACTGCATACACCAAGGAAAAACGGTAAGAGGGTGTGAGACTGAATACAACACAAGTGCTAGTTTTCCACCTTTGGTACTAGGTACATTGAGAGAATTAAGTGCCCATCGAAGAGAGGAAGGGTGGAGATGGGAGTAGCCAAATGTCCTGAGCACAGCCAGATCCCCTGCAAAAGGGAAGGGGAAGGGACAGATATTATTTATTCATTTATTTATATTTTGAGATGGAGTCTCACTCTGTTGCCCAGGCTGGAGTGCAGTGGTGCGATCTCAGCTCACTGCAACAGGTTCAAGCAATTCTCTTGCCTCAGGCCCCCAAGTAACTGGGATTACAGGCATGCCCCACCATGCCCAGCTAATTTTTGTGGTTTTTTTTGGTAGAGATGGGGATTCACCATGTTGCCCAAGCTGGTCTAAAACTCCTGACCTCAGGTGATCCGCCCACTTCAGCCTCCAAAGTGCTGGGATTACAGGCGTGAGCAACGGCACCCAGCCTGGGACAGATGTAATTTAGTGAAGTAGTGGTGAGAGCTTGCTCAGGGTAGTGCACCTGAAGGGCCAGGCTATTGGATGGGGACAGATGTCTTGTGACTGAAGAAGTAGCACCAGGTGCTATGTCTTGGGAACTTCAGCAAAGGTTTCTGTGGTTGAGCATGGCGTGGCGCCATGGAATGGCTCCACAGAAGAGATGGAGTTGTTGGCAGAGCCATCTACCTTTGAATAGACCTATGGGCTTGAGCCAGGAACCACCTCAGAGGAAACCACCTCTGAAAAATGACCAAGACTATGCTGCACTTTCCTGGACCACATAAGCCCCAAGTTTCTCATAGAATCTAAGAAGAAAAGAGGGAGCTCCTTTCACCCCATCAGCCAAAATATCAATTATTGACTTCTCACAAACTCCCATGAGGAAAGAACCAAGTGGATTTAATTTGATATAGAAAACTGAAGAAATTGGCATTTCTTGTACCCAAATAGTCATTAAACAATTCATATAATTCTACATAAACCACTGGATAAAATACAATGGGTTAGATACAATGGGTTAAAGGAGTGATTATTTCTGCCTGAAAGACTGAGGAAGGTGTCTCATTTCAATTTGATCCCAAGCCCCTCCTCTGAGGCACTCCAAACAGGAAGGACTCTCAGTGGGACGACAGAAAGCAGGGCAGAGCCACAAAGCTTCTACCTGGAACATTTCTCTTGTCAGTTTTATTGGGTGCTATATTAGTCTCCTATTGCCACTCTAATAAATTACCACCAACTTACTGGTTTAAAACAACACAAATGTATCACTTTACAGTTCTGAAGATCAGAAGTCTGCAATAGGACTCACGGGGCTAAAATCAAGGAGTTGCCGGGCTGCGTTCCTTTCCAGAGGCTCCGGGGAAGAATCCGCTTTCTAGCCCCTTTTAGAGACCCTATTTTCCTGGGTTCACAACCCCCTGCCAGCTTCTAAGCCAGGAATTGCACACCTCTCACCTCTTCTGCCACAGTCCTACCTTCTCCTCTGACCCCTGCCTCCTACTTGTAAGGACCCTTGTGATTATACTGAACCACTTAGATAACCCAGGATAATCTCCTCATTTTGAGGTCAGCTGATTAGCAACCTTAATTCCATCAACAGCCTTAATTTCTCTTTGCCATGTAACATAACATATTCACAGTTTCTAGGAATTAGGACATGAGCACCTTTGGAGTCTCATTATTCTGCCTGTCACAGGAGCCCTGTCTACAAAGCTCACATGCCTCTTCTTACCACCACCTTAAATGAAAGTCTACTCATTCTCTGATGCATAAACTCACTCTACTGAACCCCCACCTCATGCACCAGATGACAACAGAGAAGAAACAAAGAGAAGGTCTTTGTTCTAAGCAGTGGAGGCACAGAGCTAATGCTTTCCAAGACACCAAAAGAAAATCCATCTTTAAAATTTATGTCTGCGTTGGCAATCAAAGTAGGCCAAGGGACTCTTAGTGACTCCCTTGTGACAAGCAGCAGGCATTGATCAGAGAGCTGGCAGATATTAGCAGGGAAACCTATGGCTACAAACAGAACGAAACCTCTGATGTTGTTAGCACTCGGCTCAAACCAACTTAGCCAGCCAAACCCAAGTTTTAATTATCCACAAAACTGTGAAGACAGTACAACCACTGTTGTACAAGAATTCTAGAATTATGAAACTTTTCTACATACTTAGAGCTTTTACAATATTTTCATCCAAAAAGAATAACCTAAGGAAACATACAAATACTTCTGGTAATACCACACACATTTGTCTTTGCTTTTTACTAAAGATAGATCACCTAAATATGTTGGCAGAGCCACCCACCTTTGAATAGACCTATGGGCTTGAAGCAGGAGCCATCTCAGAGGAAGCCTCCCCCAAAGAATGACCATGACCATAGCCCTCTTTCCTGGACCAAATAAGCCCATTCTAAGATGAGGCTTTAGAAGACAGCTAAAGTATCAGCCATCTTCTACCTTCCACTCATTCTCATGGCTTCCAATGTCCTCAGAGGAAGGTTGGGATGAGAAGCAAATTAGATATTGATACTAAATCCACATATGATGTAGTCTTAGTACAGAAAGAGCCATATGCAGGTCCTAGGACACATCACCTTGGATTTTGGATCTGACATCTCTCTTTTGGATCCTATTCACGCAGTACCATTTAATAAAGTGACCTATGTCCCAAGGCTCTATATAGAAGGTGAAAGTGACACTTAGTAACACTGAGTATACAAAATGTAGCAAACAACAGCAGTAGAAAGAACCATGAGATGTTTGTTAGCATCTCAACTAAGGCTTTGATTTATGTAATTTCATAAGGTTTCTATAAACCATTGATAATTATACACTGTTACTTAAAATATGGATAACTTTAAAATGGAAACACAACGAAATTGGAGCAAATTAATTACTATGATGTAAATGCTATAATCTAAATCTCTCAAAACAGGAGGTCTAGAGAGGAAAAATAATAAAATGGTAACCATTGTTGTAACTCAATCACCCCATTTTATAGGTGCAAACTCAAGCTTCCGTGAGCTAAAGTTCAGTTAGTGGGTAGCAAAGCCAAGACATGAGTCCACGACGCATCTCTTTATTCTCTGTCATTGTTTTTCTTTTTCCCTCTCTCTCTCTCTAAAAAAAGTGCAAGCATATGAGTAGCTATTTTCTCATGCTCTGTGACATGCTAAGATAACTGAATAGAAGTGTCCCAGAACTTGGCACTATGGGACTGTAGCCCCACATGTGATGAACCGGAGGCAAGAGTGGTCAGGATTAATAACCAATTCATACAAAAACTAGCCTTGTCAGACTTTCTGGGTCCCGTACACCTAGCAGATGCATTTCCCAGCATGAAAGATTAGTGCCTGGAATTAGTTGGCCTGGATTCCCTATGGTTTCCAGTGTCACTGGTGAGAGAAGAGTTACAGATTTATTGCTGGACTATAGTGAAATGAAATCATTGTTTGATCATCATTCCAAACCAACATATATTTTTACATTTTTCTTACATTTTTCTCTCTGTCTCATAAAAGTCCCTTGACACATTTCCTTCCTTCTTCAAGCAACCATTATCTGCACTCTAAAAAATGATATCAAGAATAAATGTTTATGCAGTAAAGGTAGTCTCACTGACTATTCAGCATTTAATGATAACATTTGCTTTTCAATTCCTTTCCATTGGAAAAATGCCTTTATTTGTAAATAGTTGCTTAGCAACATTCTTTGTAAACGCTCGTATCTCATTTGGAACACCTATCACGTGGTTCTGGAAGTCCTTAAATTCCTTGGGGTTTCTGCAGCATTGTCAAAACATGGAGAAAAGAAGAAGAAAACATGCAAGAAAGCTGAGTCATTCCAATTCTCTAACTACAAGAAGAATTTAATAAAAATGAAAAGTTACCTTCATTTTGGATGGAACTGATGTGATGCTAAGGGAAAAGATATGAAATTAAGATGCAGGAAGATAAAGAATAGTTTATATATCTACGAAAGAGTCCATGCCTATCAAGTCAGGAGTGGGAGACTGGGAACATATAAAAAGATATAGAACTTTAGGGTTTTATCATTGGTTTATCGCTGAGACTCTCTGGTGTCAAATGCCGTCCTAACATTTTACACTTGGTAAGAAAGAATCACAATTATGATTCTTCTCTTTAGAAGCCCACACCCTCCCTCAGGGTGTGTGTGTGTGTGTGCGTGTGCGCGCGTGTGTGTGTGTGTGTTGGGTAGGAAAGGAAATACACAACCCCAATGAGTTTGTGACATCGCTTGGTAGAAGCAGCGTAGGTCCACATCACATGGTACAAGAAGTGTAGGTAAAGGGATTTCTCCTGAAGTTGGTAGACTCAGGCCAACGGTGGGAAAGATATGACTTTCTTCTGCTGGATCTTTCCCATCCAGTACCATTTCCTCTCTTTTCTTAGTTCTCTATGTGCCAAGGTTCTGCATGGAAGGTGAAGCCACACTTAGGATACAAGGGTCACCCTGCAGTGGAGGCCCAAGGCTCCCTTGTTGAGATTTTTTGACACTCCTATGAGCGTTATTCAATGGACAGCTCTCCCTCTGCTGCACCCACTCATAAGTGTTGGAAAAGAAAAGAAAAAAAAACTCAGGAACAAAGGAAGATATGGAAGTATGACACTCTGAAAATCAGGAAGAATATGCCTAGTAGCCAATCTCCCAAGTGGCTCTGTGATTCCTGTCTCCCGGTGTTCACAGCCTGGTTTAGACCTTTCCACATTGTACCAGGTTGGTCTGTGTAACCGGAGAATATGACATAAGCAATGGTGTGTCACTTCCAACATTAGATTCTACATGACATTGCAGCTTTTGTCTTGGTTGTCCTCTTGTTCTCTGTCTTCCTTAGAACACTCCTCCTGGAAGAAGCCAGCTGCCATGCCTTGAGGACACTTAACCCCAAGGAAAAGCCATTAGCAAGGAACTGAGACATCCCGTCAACAGCCATGTGAGTGGGCCTTCCTGGAAATTGATCCTGCAGCTTCAGTCAAGGCTTCAGATGATGCAACCCAGATGTTGAACCAGAAACACCCAGTGAAACCACGCCTAGATTCCTGACTCTCAGAAACTGTGAGAGAATAAATGTTTGTTGTTTTAAGCCACTAAATTTGGGGGCAATTTGCTATGTAACAATAGGTAACTAATACCATAAGTTAAAAAGCAACATTTGAGAAATTTAGAACATAAACTCCTTGATGATAATGTCATATTTGTCCTTTGGGAGAAAAAAAAATCCTGAAAAGAAATCTCTTCATTTTATTGTGAGGATGTAAAATGCATCTTCCAGCCACATTATATTCAGTTTTCAAATCACTTTTATCCACCCAGTTATCAAGGACCTTGTTTATACATTCTATTAGGATAAAATGATCGAAAGATAAAGATGTGGTAATATCTTCAAAATGCTTAAACCAAAAGTCCAAAACCAACACCTTGCAGCATGATTTTTGTTTTCATTCTCAGTATTCATTTGCATTTTATTTAACCCAAGTTAATAGCTATCTAGGTTGTACATTTTCCATTAGACCTTTAAGATCTACTCTTTTCTTTTCTACCTTAGTTTGTACCTTGATCTTGGCCTTTGGGGACTGAATCAATATGCCCCTCTGCCCTCTAGCTTTCTCTTGGTTTCAGCCAATGGATGAGCATGCAGGAAACCAGAGAGTGAAAGGGGAATAAGATGAAGGTACCTCTACCATTGACTCCTTCTCTACCATGGATTGGCTACTTCTCTTCACCCAAGACCATACTCCAGTCAGGCAGCCCGCCTAGCTCTCTCCCATAGCCACAGCTGGCCCCCTAGGGCTGAGGAGCGGTAATGCTTCCTGCTGTTGCTAATCCTGGGGTGCTTCACCATTCCTCAACAGATGAGGGAACCCTACTCACACCTGTTTAAATACTTATTTTATTTGTTAATGACTTGGCTTGAATGTGCCATGTATTCCCTACCAGGGCTGAACAATACACTAACCTTTTTAAAATGTGAGATTTCCCAAAAAGGTTAGAGTTATCACAGTCATCTTTAAAGATCAGAATATCTGGAATGCTGGGTCCATATTCCCAAGCAGCTGGCATCCATGCCCTTTTAACAAACAGCGATCTCTTCAGTGACCCACCAGTCCCCACTATTGCCTATTATGCAACTTGCTTGATCAATTCCAAACATGTGTAGGATCTGCTTGCACCTTTATCCTTATTGGAGTTTGTGAACTCAGACTAAACTGTGGCAGGAGAAACAATGTTTAACACAAATCACTATATGTAGTGTGGAATGTTGGTACCAAATCACTTTATGTAGTGTGAAATGTTGGTACCAAATCACTTTATGTAGTGTGGAATGTTGGTGCCAAGAAGTGATTCAGACAATAAAGACAATGGCAATTATGTGGACGGAACATTCATTTCTGTGTGTGAGAAATTATATAGTGAACTGGACCTTAACATCTCTCTTTGAAGAACAATACCACACTTGAAACTTTATGGGGTATGGGCTGATTAGGAAGTGTAGTCATTATTTACACCATTGCTTGTATAGGAAAATAAATTCTGGGATCCAAACAACTGATTTAACAGTAACATTTTTATAATATAATCCATTAATTAAATTGGTGACCCCTTTATAAGTAACTCTAAGTATCAAAATAAGTAGATTTTAAAGAAGGTACATCCAAAAAAAAAAAAAAAGTCTAGGATCAGTGACCTTGATTCAAAAGATTTTAATGGTAAAACATTAAAATCTGGAGGAGAAAATGATGTTCATTATCAGCAACACAATTTAACATCATTATGAATTAACTAATCAATGCAATTAGACAATAGAAGCTAATGGGGTATAAGTATTAGAAAAAAGTCAGAATCATCACTCTTTAGAGATGATATGAGTTTAAAGACAAGAAACCCCAAGAAAATTGACATAACAAGTACTCGAAGCAATACCAGAATTAGTAAGGTGATGAATTACAAAATTCTTTTTAGAACCAGTGACTTTTCTGTATGTTCATACATTCAGAAAATATTTTCCAAATACTCATTATTTGCCATGCAACATTCTAGGTATTAAGGATACAGCAAAATAAACAAGCCAGATAAAGCATCCTTGCCCTTAATAAGGAGTGTATCCTCTAGTGAGGTAAGACATACAATATATAACATGCAAAAGTAATACATACAATTAAATAGGAATTCGTGTTAAGGATAAAATAGAATAAGGAAGGAGACTATAGGGTATGAGAGGAATTATAATTACATATAGGTGACTAAGAAAGATTTCATTGAGAAGATGACACTGTGCAAAGGCCAGCAAGCTATGGCTGTATCTGCTGGATGATGGCACCAGGCAGAAGGTATAGCAACTGCAAAGGCTCTGAGGTGGGCCCAGTTAGAAATATTACAGAAGGACTATTCCATCCACAACAAACAAGAAGAAAATAAAATACCTATGAGTAAATACTAAAAGAAATGTCTAAGATCTTTATGAAGAAAACAATACTGTGTAGAGAAACAAAAGCTAAGCAAATAAAAAGTGTATCCACCAGGGTTAGATAAAGGAAGAAGAGACGTTATACTATGAAATGAAGAATTGATTATAGAGTGAAACTTTACTCACTGGTGGAAGGAGCTGGAGAAGTTAAGACTCAAAACAGGAAATTTTAGGACCAGAAAATGTCACTCCCCAGTTCTCCTGAAGCAGTATCCTGGATGTAAAGTCAGAGCATTCAGAGGAATTGAGAGACGAGATACATACACCTGCTGAAAGTGGTACCATGAAGGGAGACTAGCGTCAGCCTCCAGAAGGCCATTGCTTCCACATAGCTGTCCCATCTGTGAGCTCACAGCCAAATATCTGATGGTGGGACTGGGCTTGCTCTTTGTCAGCAGGGCCAGAGTCAAAAAGAAGAGCAGAACATAGAATGGGGAAGAGTAAGAACTCACTGGAAACAAACTAGACACCACAGGTACCCCTCGTGACTTCGAACCATGACCACTTTCAGAGACAATGGCTGCTGCAGCAAATGTACCTTCCATGTCCCACATACATTTCCCTTTTGCCAACTTCGACCTGGAACTACACAGGGAGGGGGGTTCTGGAAAACAGCCAACTGGACATGAAACTTTCTACCGGAAGACAACTTGGGCTCTTAAAATAAAAAGATTTCCTGGCCGGGCACAGTGGCTCACGCCTGTAATCCCAACACTTTGGGAGGCCAAGGTGTACAGATTACCCGAGGTCAGTAGTTCGAGACCAGCCTGGTCAACATGGTGAAACCCTGTCTCTACCAAAAATACAAAACAAATTAGCCGGGCATAGTGGGGTGCACCTGTAATCCCAGCTTCTTGGGAGGCTGAGGCAGGAGAATCGCTTGAACCCGGGAGGCAGAGGGTGCAGTGAGCCAAGATTGCACTACTGCACTCCAGCCTGGGAAACAGAGACTCTGTTTCAATAAATAAATAAATAAATAAATAAATAAATAAATTCCATGTTGTAGAGATGTCGATCACATCTAATATTTAAGTTTAACGCAACTCCAAGTGCCAACAGAATTTCAGGGAGGTGGAGAGAGTTGTCAATAAATGTACCAATAAAGTTCCACTAGAAAAATTAAAATGTAAGAATAGTCAGGAAAAATTTCAAAAGGAAAAGGGGCATCCAACTAACAAGATGTTACAACATATAATAAAATTACAAAAATTAAATCTGTTTAGTATTGGAGAAAAACCTCATCAATGCAAGAAAACGCTTGAGAAATAGATCTAAATACATATGGGAATTTTAAGGTAAAAGTGGAATTTCAATTCAGTAAAGAAAAATGAATTTGAAAAATGATGTTGAAACACGTTTGAGGAAGACCTTAAAGCACAGGACAGAAAACCTAGAAGCCAAAAAAGAAAAGACTAATAAAAAGTGGCTACATTAACACAGAAAGCTTTTAAATAGAAAAAAATCCGTAAGAGACAAAGTTGAGAGACCCACAGTAAACACTGGAAAGCATATGTACACAAGAGCTAATTTATTTTGTTTAAAACGAATTCATACCAAAGAAAGAAAAGAAAAAGGACTAAGACAAAATTTTAAAAACAGAAGATCAGCAACACAATAGAAAACTGGCGATATGTATCTATACAATGTTTACCAAAAATACATAAACAGCCAATAAACTATTTGAAAAGATTCAACCTCATTGGTAATTAAAGAAATGCATGTTAAATGAATCATAAAATGTTATTTTTCACCAGTCCAGTGAGCAAATACTAGAGAGCTTGATCTACCCAGTAATACCAAGAGTGGAGAAAGAGGCACCTCATACTCTCCATTCCTCAGGTCATTTCTATCCCTCACGTAAGTGGCTCCCCTGGATTGGTTTATCTTCCTTTCATCTCTTCACTCCAAGCATGAATTCAGTTCCTTTCCTTTTCAACCCAAAGGGCAGCTAAGACCAGAATGTGCTGTTAAACAAAACTTCATGAGCAATTGAGTGGTAGTATAAATAGAGTTTGGAGAGTAATTTTAGCTGCTACAAAACATGGTTACTCACATCTTGACTCTACTCCTAAATTCCCATCTTACTCTTAAATGTCTTCCATGAGACAGAGGCCAGCTTACCCCTCATAATCCAGAATCTCTAGGTCTCTCCCATCCTAAGCTCCATAAAAGCTTCAGCCTCAACCCCAGGAGGGCCTCCCTTACTCCAGTCTGAGGGACACTCATTTCAAGCCTCAGGATGACTGACAGTGGGAAGATTAACTCTTTTTCAGTAGACAAAATCACAGTAGTCGATGGCATGTTTTTCAAAATCTGTTGATCAGCATCATGTGAAAGTTATTAATAGCTCATTTTAATTCATATTTAGGAAAAAAATCTCTTTAACTCTTCAAGCATATAACTGTCCATCTCAAAATACATTAAATTCATAGTCCTAAATTGAACACTTAAAATCTTCCATTATAGCCTCTGAAGTCAGATCCACAGTGACTTCAAGTTTTCATCAAGAACTCTACGTGAGCACTTGCTTTACACTCCTCCTAATGACGAAGCCAAACCAAATTTGCTCCAAGTGTGAACTAGTAACTCCACTGCCTCCAGTAACCAAAAATGAAGGACGCTCAGAAGGGCAGTTGTCTCAATAAAAGACAGTTTAAAATTCCACCTTCATCAAACATTCAGCTTTATGTTCATTCTAATTTTCTATACTGTGCATACATTATTTCTGTATTTGGAACAAATTAATGAATGTCCTTTAAAATAATCCTTTAGTCATTTGAGTTTAGAGGACAAAGTATATTTCCATGAGTATAACCATTCTGAAAAACTAACCATCCTCTACAGAATCAATTACAGACAAACTTGGGACTTGATTAAGGTTCATCTTGGGGCTCATTTGTTTCTCCTTTGGATCTCCTCAGCCCTTCTTCCCGAAGCATCTCTTCTTTCTGGTTCTTAACTACTCACTGAACTGTTAAACTAACCCGGATATAACCCAGTGCCATCTCTATTGTGTTACAACTAGGTTTCTTCTACCAGTAGCTGTGATTTAAATCAGAAAATCAAAAATGACACTAAAATTTAACAAAAGCACCTTTTGTGTAACACAGGGGACTTCAGACATTCGTGATGCTGCAAATCTCACCACTGAGTCTATTTGTAAGCTTTCTCCTTCCCCTCACCTTCCATTTGCTTCTTCTATTGCTACAGATAGAAAAGAGAGTGCTCTGATTTTGTTAAGAATTCAAGAGCAGAGGCTGGCTGTGGTGGCTCACACCTGTAATCCCAGTACTTTGGAGGCCAAGGCAGGAGGATTGCTTGAACCTAGGAATTCCAGACCAGCCTGAGCAGCATGGCAAAAGCTCATCTCTAGAAAAAAATGCAAAAATTAGCCAGGTGTGGTGGCATATGCCTGTAGTCCCAGCTACTCAGGAGGCTGAGATGGGAGGATTGCTTGAACTTGGGAGGCTGAGGTTGCAGTAAGCCATGATCATGCCACTGCACTCCAGCCTGGACAACAGAGGTAGACCCTGTCTCAAAAAAAAAAAAAAAAAAAAAAAAAAAAAAAAAAAATCTCACTTTCGAAGGAACGCATTAATATTGCAAACCAGGCAATCAAGACAACTGTAAAGAAAATCTCACAACATGGAAATGAAGACCCATCCCCCATTTATCATGGCCCACAGCTGGCAACAAGGAAGCTTAAGATAAGCTTTGTGACATATTTTAATAAATCTTCACAAATAAACCATCGCAACTCAACCCACGCTATCTTTTCTTCTCTTTTTTTTTCCACATAGTTTTCCTACCTCTGTAGGTTTTCAAAATAAAGAGCTCTTTTCTCAGTCATCATCAACAGATACTACAAGAACGGCAGATGGAATACAATCTGTTTAGTTTAACTGAAGGCAGGCCCTTGTTCATAAGAGTTCTGACACTGTTTTATTTACCTTCATAAACATTTTCCCTTGCCCACAAAGAAAAGTACACATATTCATAGTGGTCTTTCTGTAGACCTTTCTCTTTCATGATCCAGAAGGGAAATTTCATGTTGGGGTGTAGAAGAGAGGAAAATATTTGGCAAAAGTTTGAAAACGTGATAATAGTTTCAAAGATTCAGGAGATAAGATTAGGAAGTTTGCTGAACATGTGAAGAATAAAGCAGTGCATTAAGGAAATTTTATTTGATTTAGGAAAGATTTCTTCATTAGACATGTCTATGCAATTGCACTTCCCAAAGTAGTTATGCTATTAAATGAAATATTTTGTCTTATCCATAGTGTCTTTGCATATACTTTGCCCATTTATCATTATTATGGCAGGCAGCCTCTTAAATAACCCCAGGAATCCCTACTTCTTTGGTATTTCCCAAGTGACCTCTTCCTCTTGAGTAACTTGTTCCTAAACAATACAATACAGCAATGTTGCACAGATATCACTTCTGTAATTAGGTTATATAAGACTGAGACTTGCCTCTGGTTGATAGACCGTCTCTGTAGCTGGCTTTGATGAAGCGGCCAGCCATGTTAGAGAAGCCCACATTGCAAGGAATTGAGGGTGGCCACTGGCCAACAATCGCCTAGGAACTGAGGCACTTACGTTCAAGCAACTGAATCTTGCCAACACTCACATAAATGAGCTTGGAAGTAAATCCTTCTCCACTTGAGCTTTCAAGTGAGACCCCAGCACAGAGAGACCCTTTGACTGCAGCCTTGCAAAAGACCATGAAGCAGAGAATCCGGCTAAACCATGCCCAGATTCTTGACCCAAAGAACCTGTAAGGCAAAAAATATATGTTGTTTTAAGTCACTCATGATGAGCCTCAGAACGTGCTACCCCAAAATGTAGCATGTTGGCATATCGAGTATTTTAAGCTGGAGGAATTTGAGAAAACAGCAGAAATAAGAAGGTCTCTCTGATCTCTCACTTCTCCCCTGACACAGGCCATTCAAGAATTTTCTGACCTTTCTCTAAAGTAGTTCATAAAACCCGCATTCCAGAGTGGTCCTCCCTATACCTAAAGGAAAGGGATGAAGACACAGAGGTGCCAAGAAGAATCTCAATAAACAGGTCATGCTGAGTTCTCTGTCCCCAAGTTTATTACCATTCAATCGCACTTTTTTGCCCTCCAGTCATACAACTCCCCGTAAAAATATACAGATTTCCCTGTTTCTTTGGGTCTTCATTTCTAAAGGCTCTTGTATCATATAAAACTTATTTAAGTAAGCCTGTATGCTTTTCTCTTCCTTTTCAGGTTTCTGTAAACCATTTATTTTATTTTATTTTATTTTTACTATGCAACAACAATGTCAACATTTGTCATATTACTAATCACTTTCGCAATGGCTTTCTGAGTGTAATGAGCAATCTGAATTAGGTCTTGTGTTACCAGTTGAAGATGGTGTTCTTGTATTCCATAAATGGTTACCTTTCCTAGGGTCAAAATTATTAATGTCTGGAGAATTCAACTGAAAAATCAGGACATCCATCACACTTTCAGCCTTGATTTTAGCATGCATATGTGACTTGGTCTGTTTCATCTGACTAAAGCCACGTTCTGCTTCACCTGAACTTGCAGGGAGGGTCAGCACTAGGTTGTATGCTTTTCTGTTATTAATCTGTTTTTTGTTATAGGGGTATCAGCCATAAACTTTGCAATGGGAGAGAAAAGAAACCTCTTCTCTCCTACATTATACAACAATAGACAACTGATACAAGCACTCATTTCTCTTTTTGGAAATATCCATATCACCCACTATTTGCTGTAAACATAAGTTACTACATACTTGTGAAATGACTTAACATTTTATTTCTAAGGGGGGGAATTTAGCAAGGCCTGTTTGTTCGGATTCTTTTTGGTGCCTCTGTGTCTTCATTCCTTTCCTTTAGGTATGGGGAGAAACTCTCACCATCTGAGAATTCTGGTTCAGAGTGTAGGCAGGGTATTGTATTTATAATTATTAATTTGGTGCAAAAGTAGTTGCAGTTTTTGCCATTTGAAAGTAAAGGCAAAAATCACAATTACTTTCGCACCAAGCTAATACCACTTACTTTGGCTTTAATTATGATGGCCTTGTCCACATTTAAAATGAAACTATCTGAAAGAAGTAACTTGGATACAAGGTTATCAATTTACCTCTTTATCTGAGTATATGAGTCAGTTGTTTCGTTTCAGACTCCTCTGAAAGCAGGTTTTTACAAGAAAGCACTGGGTCTCTCATGGGGTAGAAAAGCTGCAAAGTTATGAGCTCAGAAAACAATTTCAAAATCATATCATGTGCTTGCAGTACCTATTTCAATACCAAGAGAAATGACGCTCAGGAGATACACAAAAACTCACATTCCCCCCCACCCTTTTTCTTTTTTTTGAGATGGAGTCTTGCTCTGCTGCCCAGGCTGGAGTGCAGTGGCATGATCTCGGCTCACTGCCAGCTCTGCCTCCTGGGTTCACGCCATTCTCCTGCCTTAGGCTCCCTAGTAGCTGGGACTACAGGTGCCCGCCACCACGCCTGGCTAATTTTTTGTATTTTTAGTAGAGACGGGGTTTCACCATGTTAGCCAGGATGGTCTCGATCTCCTGACCTCATGATCTGCCTGCCTCGTCCTCCCAAAGTGCTGGAATTACAGGAATGAGCCACCGCACCCAGCCATATTCCCCCTTTTTGTATTCTTTGCCATATCTTTTTACTATGCTTCTTATACACAACAAAATTGGATTGACAGACATTATGGAATCAGGCTTATACAGTAATTTTCTTTGTTTCCATAAATGAAAGATGCAAACAGTTCTACTCATGGATGAAAAGTAATAATGGGGTTCATTTTTCTGCAGAAGTTCTCATCTGGGACTTTTCCACAACCACCACCAGCAGCCCAGAGTGAGTTTGGAAATGCTTGTTTGCTTGTTTGTTTTTGAGAATGACTGGGCCATGGCGATCTTTATCTCAGACACCTTATTACTCTTCTGTGCTCTAGGCTTTCTCAGCACACTTCTGTCAACAGATACATATAACCAACGTGGAATCTTGGGAGGAAGATCCAGAGTCTTGATCCCTTTCTTCCCAGAAGGACTCCAGCCTCCTTAAACAAAAGTGTCTACCCCTGCTCCGACAAACTTCAAGCCACATTTATCAACTATTTCTCAAAAAAACAAAAACAAAAACAAAACAGAAAGAAGAAGTTTAAGTTCCTCCTCACTGAATACCCTAGAATAACTGTCCTTAACTTTTTAGTACCAGGGACCAGTTTCATGGAAGAAAATTTTTCCACAGATGGTGGAGGGGATGTTTTGGGGATGATTCAACTGCATTACATTTATTGTGCACTTTATTTCTATTACTATTGCATTGTAATATATAATGAAATAATTATACAACTCACCATAATGTAGAATCAATGGGAGCCCTGGGCTTGTTTTCCTGCAACTAGACAGTCCCATCTGGGGGTGATGGGAGACAGTGACAGATCATCAGGGATTAGATTCTCATAAGGAGTTTGTAACCTAGATCCCTCACATGCACAGTTCACAATAGGGTTCATGCTCCCATGAGAATCTAATTGCCACCGCTGACCTGACAGGAGGCGGAGCCCAGCCAGGAATGTGAGTGATGGGGAGCAGCTCTAAATACAGATGAAGCTTCGCTCACTCACCCACTGCTCACTTCCCGCTGTGCAGCCCATTCCTAACAGGCCACGGACCAGTACCCGTCCACAATAATCATGATGGGTAAGGCTTACTTACTATATTTTAACGTACCTGGCATTCAGCTAAGCACTTTGTGTTTCATCTATCATAATACACATCCCAATTCTACGTGGGGGATATTATTAGGATTCTCATTTTACAAACAGACAAACAGAACCTCAAGCTTAGATAGGATAAACGTGTGAAGCAGAGTGTCACAGGTTTTGTTTCCCGAGAAGCAGACTGCAGTGGAGACTAGCATGCAGGAGGTTATCAGGGAGTAGAGTACTCTTAGGATCAATCCCTGAGAAAGAAAGATGGAGAAGAAAGAAAAAATGAGCTGTGATGGAGCCTCAGCGAAGGCTTCTGCCAACCCCATGGGCAACTCTGCGGCTGGGATGGCCCCTGCAGAATCACCTGAGTTTGGGCCAGGAAGCATTTCGAGGAGTCATTGGATAGAGGCTACCCCAGGAAGGCTAAATGGCCTTGAGCAAGATCGATCTCTTCAGTTAAGGCAATTACTGACGGGGATTGGCAGCTGAGAGGTTTCTACCACTCCCAGCAGCTGAGAAAATACATCCTTCACTCCTGCAGTGGGATCTGGGCGGTGCATCCAGCAACCGCCACATGCGGTTAACTGCAGTTTAAGTCTGTTGCTCTAGGATGTTAAAGAATTGCTGTTAGGAAGAAAATTGTTATCTTTTGTTTAGAACAGCCTCTTTGGTTATAAAAGGGGAGGTCCCTCTAAACTTATATAAATGAAAAAGAAGACAAAGAAAGCGCCAAATTGCCTCACATAACCCAGAAGCAGGGCTGTGGAACTGGCCCCTGGAAGCTTTGGAGGTGAAAGGGCCCTGAAGACTCAAAGAAGAGGAGGAGAAAAGCCCCAGCAACAAGCAGCAGGTGACAGCTGGGGGCATGGATTGCCTGGGAAAGGGTCCCATGTGAGGTTGGCCATGAGCCTAAAATATCAAATATTTAAGTGTAGGTTGTTTGCTATTCTAATATCTGTTTGGTTGGTGATCCCCCTCTGAAAACTTCAGTAAATGTCTGCCATACAGCACGTCTTTGTTAGTGAAGCTTTGGAGAACTATAGACAAAGCTAGTCCATGCCCACAGAGAAGCAGGGAAGCAAGCTGGATAATTGAAAAATTCAAAAAGAAGGAAATTATGAGCCTCCATGAGAACCTTGAAAATACCGGAAAGGGCACTGAATCTTGTACTGCATGTGGGATGGGGATCTATTCAATATGTTTGGCTACTAAAGGAAAGGATTATACTCAGATAACTGGAGAGCTTTGGAATATTCAGTTTATACCTTCACAAAAGAAAATATGATCATCTTTGTTTGGGAAAGTCAAGAAAGTGCTTCAGAGAGGAATAAGACACATGAGCTGGGAATTGGAGGAGAGGTAAGAGATGTATTGGTGGACAGAGATAGAGCAGGTGGAATAAAAATGCATCCCGGTCCAAGGGAATAGCATGTAAGGTCTAAGGAATAATAGAAACTGTGCCAAAAACTCCAGTGAATCTGGAGTATGGAACTCCAAAAAAAGAAAAGAGAAATGACTCAGGGCTTTATATGCCATGCTGCAGAGCTTGGCTTTCATTGTAGAAGCTCCTGGTGTCAACAAGTTCACATCTACCCACTGGAGTAAATGTGGTAGGCCAGGACTTAAAGAAAAAAATGCAAACAAATGAGGCTCATCTTTTTGAAACATAAATTTTACATAAAGATTAGAAGGGAAGGACTTTTTTTAGATTAAAACAGCATGGCAGTATTCTGCAGTAGAATACAAAATTTCCACAGTTTTTGAAATAAAAAATAAGGTTTCAAGTAGATTTCCTGATTGATTCGGTCAGTTCTTGCCATACTCTCTGCCCTCTCATATGAAAGTAACTTTGACGAAACTCTTTTTTCCCCCTTCTTGTATTTTCTTTATAGGAGTCAGAAGTGGAGGGAAATTTCTGATGAAACTCCTATGTAGGGTACTGAGAAGTTTTAAGCAGGAGGGTAAAATTATCATTTATTACATTTAGCTTTGTATTGTTTCTGTTTCATGTGTTTTAATTTTGTGTCCTCCCTTCCCCAAATTGTGTTGTAGTTTATAGCATGGCAAGAGGATAGAGAGAAAGAGAGTCAATGACGAGAACAAGATGGAAAAGGTGCACACGTGCAGCAGGCTGGCTGCGCAGGATGGACCTCGTGGGACATCTATCCCTTGGTGTTATTTTCAATGGGTTTGTCATTGGTTTGCTTAGTCTCTAACTTTGCTCCCTGATTATCTATTTGTTTGTTTGTTTGTTTGTTTAAATAACAGCTTTATTGAGATGGGGGCTTAATACCTAGGTGATGGGTTATAGGTACAGCAAACAACCATGGCATACGTTTACCTATGTAACAAACCTGCACATCCTGCACATGTATCCCACAACTTAAAATAAACTATATTAAATTAAATTTTTGTAAAAATGAAGTCCTGATACATGCTGCATCATGGATGGATCTCGAAAAACATGCTCAGTCAAAGAAGCCAGCCACAAAAGGCCATATACTGTATGATGTCATTTGTATGTAGGTCCAGAATAGGCGAATCTATGATCTGGGTTTTATCAGGCTACCAGTTCATCCACGGTTGAGAAAATCCCAGAGAACTGAGTCACACTTATTAAACCAAGAGATTTTTTTCACAAAACTATTGACAACATGTATTAGTCTGCTTGATGAGTTGTCATAATAAAATACCATAGACTGGGTGGCTTAAGCAATAGAAATTTTTATTTTCTCACAGCTTTGGAGGCTGGAAGTCCAAGATCAAGGTTTCAGCAGGGTTGGGTTCTGTGAGGACTGTCTTGCTGGCTTGCAAGTCCTTCTCATTGTGTTCCCACATGACCTTTCTTTGCTGCCTGCACTTGGAGAGGGAGAACTCTCTCTCTCTTCCTCTTACGAAACCACTCACAAGGGCCCCACCCTCATGACCTAATCTAAACCTAATTATTTCCCAAAGGCCTCATCTCCAAATACCATCATGCTGGGGGTTAAGGCTTCAACAGGGTGGGGGACACAATGTACAGTCTATAACGCAATATATCCAACATCAAAAAGGAATGTATTCTCCTAGCAGAAGAAAGATGAATAACATACATTTTCTACCTGAATTGCCTTTGTTTAAAAATCCTAATCTGTGTAATATTTTGGAGAAGACTTGCCATTGCCATTTGGTTCAAATTCGAATGGACTCTGGATGGGGTCAACTGCAACCTTGCAATGGGGTGGGGGGTGACTAATGGAAGTAAGGGATGGGTAGACAGCAACCACTTATTCAGAAAAAGTCTTGGAAAAGAGTCGGGATTCCTCCTCCTTTTTCTGTAGTTCTAGCTCAGAAATCCCTACAAAGGCTTAGCTGCTGGCTCTGGACGTTGATCTCTGTCTACCTACAAACACAAGTGGACCAGGCTAGTTCCGAGCTTCAGACACCTGGGACACTGGGATGACCTTTAGCCACAGAGTTGAAAGCACTGTGGGCATGATAAATTGGGGCATTGCATTTGAAAGAGAATAAAAGAGCCTATACAATCCTTTAATCAATTTATGTCTCCTTACATCCTGAAATATTCTCCTAAGAATCAAAGTATGTTCTAAGGAAGGCACGGGAGGGGTCACTAATTTTGGCAGATCCTGACACACTGTGGTTCCCCTATCCTTAAGAAGAGAAATTTGCATTCACAAGTTTGTGTGGTGAACACAGAATCACAGCCAAGGGAACTGGGTGCTCTGTGACAAACGTCTCTCAGGCTGCTGCAGTTGGGGAAATGATATCCGCCTCACTAAGAGGCTGACCTCTCTAGGTGTACTAAAGGCAAGGAGGCCTCAGCCAGATAAACACTAGCACCACCCACTTTTCGTGGCCTTCTTTCTCTAAACTGCATAGAGACTAATCCCTTCTCTTATAAAACTACTTCAGGGAAATTAAAACAAATTAGAGCACATATTCTTTCATATTAACTGCATTTTAAAGTCTGCAGTGAGATTTGGGGAATTCCATAGCCCAGTGAACTGTAAGGGTGCCATTTTCTGCCCTTTCCTTCAAATTCTGGAATCTCTGGCTCCTTATGGAGTGACAACAGTTTGTGAATGCAGTGAAAGCCAAGCTTTTGACAAATGCTGTTTTCCAAAATAGGTGAAAGTACACAAAACATAATAGTTCATCAATAATTAAATACCTGATGATGAATTGATATTTGACTGGTGATATGATAAATGGAATTTGTCTTTTAGATAAAACAACCTCATAATAAAATCCTTCAATAATTAAAGCCCCTTGGCTAATGCCCGAGACCCTCCTGACACTGAGCAGAGCAAACAGCTTTTACTGAGGTCCCAGAATGCTTACTCTGAGATATCTTTGTCCTTCTAAACAATTAGCAGCTCTGTAGAAGGGCAATGGAATAACTGTCTGGGTGCCCCTTGACATTGAGAGATCTAAAGGTATTTTTTTTTCCTCTAAAATCTACTGTGATCAAAGAAGACTTCAGAGTGTCAAGAAGAAAAACAAGCTAACACAATTTGTATTGAATTTTGAAAAATCTTTCCCTGTAGCCATGGGTAACTGGATAAGAAAACACTAAACAAGTCCCTTTGGGGATATTACATGATGGTATTCAATTTTGTATCCTGCCTCCTGCATTGGGGATTTCTTCAAGATACGAACAGGCTCTGAGAGACAGACTTATATAAATAGAAGCATTACTCAGTGATGAGATTACCCTTGGCTATAAGGCAAAATTACTTCTAAATAGATCATGACATTAAAAAAATGATTTCTGGTTTCAGTGCTAGAAGAAAGCAGCCTAAGTATTTTAAAGGCTGCTCATAAAGCTCCAAAAACTCACATATGAAATTATTTCAGATACAGAAGGAAATTGTAATGATGAACATATTCAATTTACCTTTGACAGAACCACCAAATTCCTCCTACACTCCCCACCCTCAATCCCCTACCCAGACATCAGGGCAACATAAGGAATCATATTAGAAAGGGTAGTTTTGATTTATTGCAACAAGAGATGTGGAAGAGAAACTTTACATGATTAGTTAAAACTTTCCCCCACTGGGAGCAAGGCTCCGATGTAACTCTAAAATCAGAACTCCCTCTGTTAGCAGGCTACGTACTTAATTAAGGTCTGAACTGTCAATGTTCAATATGCTAATTATGTGCTTAAGAACACTGATTATAATTTTTAATCTATCACTCTGTTGGATATGGTACCTTCTGGATATATAATTACATAACCAAGGAATCTTAAAATACTCTCAGGTTGCCTTTTCCCAGTCAAGTCACATCACTCATGTAGTTAACATAATTTTTGGCTGTATAACCACAAAAACATATTGGGATTCTTCCTCCATCTATGCCAGAAGTTTTCAGACACATGCCTAATTCTTCATCTGAAATAGTCATCTTTCTTTCTTCTAAGGAATTCTTCTCTACCATAGGCAGAAAAATGTCCCCAGAGACCTCAGTGCTGTAAAACGAGTTCCTCCCCTAGTGTGGATAGAAGGGACGGAGACTGGCTCAGAGAGACCAGAGTGTCTTATCTTCAGTCTAGACTATGACTCCTGGAAATTCCAGGATGCCAGCATTCACAGTCTCCGGGATTTAAAAACAAGCATAAATGTACAAATGATACTCAATGGGTTCTACATTTCCTCCCTGGAAATGTATATTTCAGACAAGTCAGGATTCTTCTATTCACATGAACCATTTCATGTCACGTCTTTTATGGGGAACCATCAATATCTCTTTTCTCTGGAACATATCTCAACTGAGATCTGTGGTATTGTACGTCTAGCGAGATGGGCAGAGTGTGGAGTAGACTGAAGTCATCACGACCTCTGTAACACCCTGAGGCTTCTATTCCCCCGTGGACATTCCATGAAGGGAAGGAACATTCTTCTAACTCAAAACGCCACCAAAGGAGAGCAAGCAGGCGTCATACCTCGGCTGGTGGGTGCAGCAGGAGCCGCACGACTCACCTCCGGCCTCTTCCCTGATGGGCATGATGGCGGCCAATCTCCAGGACCGTCCCAGTTGAAGCTCCAGAGGGAAAGGCGATCAATCATTCACCAGCTGCTTCCCTGGCCGCAATAGCAAAAGGGAGCAAGGACTCACATGGACCTGTAAAAGGAAAATAAATCTCACAACCCTAAAATCACCAAGCCAAAGGGAAAAGTTAAGCTGAGAACTGCTAGTCAGACAAACCTGCCTCCCCTAAAGAAAGCCGCAAAGATTCAAAAAGCTACACACCTCCCTCATATTTGTCTACAAGGAAATTCCTTGTGGGCCTCAAGATCTTTAGCCTAAAATTGTTCTGTTGAATTTCACCCTGGCAATGTAAATTGATAGCTTATCTTCACAGGTGCCAGACAAAGGACAGATAGAACTCAAAGTCTTCCCTCTGCTCACCTGAGACAGAGGCATGTTGGATTCCTTCCTCTGCCCTACTGTTTCTGTAAAAATGCAGATTCACTAAGCCAGACTAAGGCATAAGTGACTATTCCTCTACCTCCCTCTCACATGTAAATTGTGTATTCAGTGAAAGGCTAATCAGAGATTGCAACCATTTGTCTCTTATATATCTATGACCTGAATGCCCCCACACCCCCGCTCTTCAAATTGTCCTGTCTTTCCAGACCGAACCAATGTACGTCTTACACATATTGATTGATGTCTCATGTCTCCATAAAATGTATAAAACCAAGCTGTGCCCCAACTACCTTGGGCACATGTTGTCAAGACCTCCTGAGGCTGTGTCATGGGTTTTTCCTTAACTTTGGCAAAATAAACTCCTAAATGGACTGATACCTGTCTCAGATACTTCTGGGTTCACAGACCCACTGTGATCCTCTTTGAAACTCTGAGAAACTCTTCCCCTGGCACAGGGAAGCTGTGCAAGGAGGCTCCTTGTGAGCAGACAAGGGAAAGGAGCCCTTTGGATGCACCCTGGACTGAAAGTGGCTGCATTTTTCCTTAGACTGATGAAGCCTGGAACACTTGGGTTTCACAAATGATGCCAAAACAGTATGATAGCAAAACAGATGGCAAACAGTATGAAGTATGTCATTGGGATAGGGCTCAAACAAGCAGAAAACAAAAGAGAAACAGGAGGTGACGAGGACAAGGGGTTGGGGGAGTCAGGGAAAGTTTAAGAGGAGATGAGCCTTAAGTGAGGACAAGAAAGAGAAGTAGGAGTAGCTCATCAGGCTGACTAGGGGGAAGTTGCAAAGGCCCAGAGCAACACAACCACAGAGTAAGTTTGGAGATTGGAAGGTGGGTCCATGTAGCTGCAGAGGTGGTGACTGAAGAGAGGAGAGGGCATCTAGGGGGAGCTCTGAAACCCATTCCACAGGCCCTGGACTTTAAGTCACAGGATGGCACCATCAGGTTTAAGTGGCAACTCCGTCTCCTGAGATTTGAGTTTAGGAAAGATTGCAAGAGCAGCATGGTGGAGGAACGACTGAGGAGAACAAGGCTAGAGACGGGGGTCTGTTCATCTGTCCAGGGAAGAGAGGAAAGGGGTCTTTGCTAAGGTAGTGACAGGGGGATGGAGAGAGGTGGACTACATAAAAAAGAAAAACTTCCTCCAAGCAAGAGGAATCAAAACATCTTACCCTAATAAGAGATTTGATGGTTTCCAAACTCATATCCAGCTCAATTAATCTTCACACAAACCCACCAAGTCAAGTAAAGCCAATAGTGCTTTACTTCTAGATGAAGGAATGAGTTCCAGGTGATTGATAAGAGGTACGAAGTTCCCCCCCAAGAAAGACTACACACCCAAGCCTGCACTTTCCCACCGTACCACCATGCCTGGCGCTGATGAGCTTCTGTTTTGCAAAGCTGATAACTGTATTCAGAAAAAGTACATGTGATTTGAGAGAAATCCCACTGGCAAAACAGCCAAGTCAAGAAAGAGGAATTCTCAAGGAAAGAATAGTTCTTTCTGTTGACCAGAAAAATAGTACTGCTCTGAGAGCCATTTTTAGAACAGTTAAATAACTTTTAAAATTACATGAAAGATCCAATCTTATTTGAGGGTTTCTTATTGTTTTGAAATATTTTATTATTTTGTATTTTCTTTTCTATATTTTAATGGGCCTATTTTTACCCAGAGATATGATTTAGAGAATTATGTTACTTGGGAGAAGTAAGATATTTTATGTATCTCAAAGATACATAAAAGTGAATTAGCTCCTTGAATTCAGAAATCTGCATACCTTTATCTCTTTGGAAAAAGCAATGTTAAGAAGCTAAATACATTAATAAGTGTTCTATCAACCTAAAATTCACATACACTGTAATGAAAGAGTTCTGTGTTCAGCAACTTAACTGAGTATGTTTTACGCCGAAAACATCCAGAGACAACATGCCAAGGGGGAGGGAACAGTAAAGATTTTTATAGCAAACACATGATTTTTGAAGAAGAAAATCCCCTACTCCCTTGGCAGTGACCAAAAAGAAAGAGCACAGGGGCATTTTCTTCAAAGGAGACCTCCAGGTGACTGCTCTAATGTGGTTAGCAGCGATTCATGGACTCATAGAAGGTTATCCAGCCAGAGCTGTGCTAACTAGTGACATGTTTCCTTATCCACAGTTTGAGATCCTCAATCATAAGATCACAAGGGAAGGAAAAGCACAAGGTACCTGGATAACAGTTGAGAGATGGTATCTGTAAGCAGCTGTTGCTGTCAGACTAGAACCAGGATATAAATCCTTTCCCAAGGACTGGTCAAATTCTTTGATCTTGCCCAAGCACTATGGAATTGACAATCAGAATACATTAAAGTGAATTATTCTTTTATTTTTATTTATTTATTTATATATTTATTTATTTAAATTTTACTTTAAGTTCTAGGATACATATGATACATGTACAGAATGTGTAGGTTTGTTACGTAGGTATACATGTGCCATAGTGGTCTGCTGCACCTATCAACCCATCAGCTAGGTTTTAAGCCCCACATGCCTTAGGTATTTGTCCTAATGCTCTCCCTTCCCTTGGCCCGCTCCCCACAACAAGCCCCAATGTGTATTGTTCCCCTCCCTGTATCCACATGTTCTCATTGTTCAACTCCCACTTATGAGTGAGAACATGTGGTGTCTGGTTTTCTGCTCCTGTGTTAGTTTGCTGAGCTTCATCCATGTCCCTGCAAAGGACATGAACACATTATTTTTTATGGCTGCATAGTATTCCATGGTGTCTATGTGCCACATTTTCTTTATCCAGTCTATCATTGATGGGCATTTGTGTTGGTTCTAAGTCTTTGCTATTGTGAATAGTGCTGCAGTAGACATATGTATGCATGTGTCTTTATAGCAGAATGATTTAGTATAAATTCATTCAACCATTGTGGAAGACAGTGTGGCAGACAATTCCTCAAGGATCTAGAACTAAAGTGAATTATTTAATACCCCAGCCAAATTTGTTCTTCCTCTAGTCTTTCTCACCTTTGGAAGTGTCACTTTGACTCACCCTGGTGCTCATTTCTGTAAATGTCCCTTCATCTTCACACTCAATCCATTACCAAGTCTCAATCCGTCTAGAAATCTCAAAGCACTCCCATCACCCTCAATCACGAGCCATGTCAACATATCAAGTGCCTCATTGCTATTTTCTCCCTCTTCCATTCTTACCTTTTCTACCTTTCTCCACATGGGAGATGGAATAATCTTTAAATGCAAATTAGAAATTAAAAGTCTCTCACAGGTGTCCCTTTGCTCCTAAAAGAAAATACATAACACTGTAGAATGTCCTATGGTAAGTCTTACATGTGATCTGGCCCCAGCCCTTCTCCAAATAATCTCATGTCTCTCTTTCCTTCATGCATTACTCTGCAGAGACACTACCTTTGATTCTGTAAATATGCCAATCAATTTCCCACCTCAGGATCTTAGCCCATGCCGTTCTCTTTGCCTGGAACGCTCTAGTCCCTAGTCTTTTTTTTTTTTTTTTTTTTTTTTTTTTTACTAACTTCTACATCTTACAGAAGATAACTAAATGAGGACTAAGTATAATCTCAACACTTTGGGAGGCTGAGGGTGGAGGATCACTTGAGGTTGACCAGCCTGGTCAACCTGGTGAAACCCCATCTCTACTAAATATACAAAAATTAGCCAGGCATGTGGCATGAACCTGTAGTCCCAGCTACTAGAGAGGCTGAGGCATGAGAATTGCTTGAACCCAGGAGGCAGAAGTTGCAGTGAGCTAAGATCATGTCACTGCATCCAGCCTGGGCAAGAGAATGAGACTCTGTCTCAAAAAAATAAAAAAATAAAAAAATAACTAGACTAAAATATCCAGCTTTTCCTGGCCCCATTAATCTAAATTATGGCACTCTTTCTCAATACACTTATGTGCATTGAGCTTCTTCTTCTTGGCACTTATCCAATTTGAATGTCCTACATTCATTGTGTGCTTATCTTTTTAATGTCAATGTCTTCCACTATGCTGTAATATTCATAGAACAGACACTAGGTGTGTCTTTCTGGTTTACCTCAGTTTCCTTAGCACCTAGCACAATATCTAATACATAGTAGGTACTCAATACCTATTTGTGGAATCTGTGAATGAATAGATGAGCAGAGACCGTGGCTTAGAGATATTTTTTGCTATATAGAGAGTTTTCATTTAAAGGGCACCAGTATTTAATTCCACTTTTTAAAGATTAAATACAGGTAAAAATTACACTGTTGAGTTAAACAGGCTTATATTCAAACACTACTGAACCACTTAGTGACTGTATAACTTGGGAAAGTTTCTTCCTTCTCTGCATCTTGGGTTTCTAACCTGTATAATAAATATAATAGGGCCTATCTTATAGTTAAAAGTGCTCTCTATTTTTCCTTACAACTTTATTGTAGTTTCCAATTTTCCTACTGTTATAATCAGGAAGGAGCAATAAATATTATTTTAGAAAATGCCTGCCTCAAAGTTGTCATGAAGATTCTTATTATCTACTAATTTGTGATTCAGATATCCTATTAATTATCTATGCTGGGTAAGAAGCTCCAAAACTTGGTGACTTAAAACAACAACAATCTTCATGATTTCTCGGTGGCTCTGGAATTCAGGAGTGGCACAGCAGGTCGTTCTGGCTCAAGTCTCTCATGAGGTTGCAGTCAGATACCACCAGGGCTGCAGTCACCTGTAGTCTACTGACTGGAGATAGAGGATCCACTTCCAAGGCAGCTCACTCACATGGCTGGCAAACTGGTCTGGCTGTTGGTTGGGGGCCTCAGCTTCTCTTCTTGTGGAGGTTCTTAAGCATCCTCCCAGATGTGGCTGGCTTTCCCCTGGGCAAGAATCCAAGAGACCAAAGCAGAAGCTGCAAGCCTCTTAGGACCCAACCTTGGAAGTCACAGAGTGTTTGTTACTTCCACCCTATTTTATTGGTCACATAGAGTCAGCCCTAATTCATTGTGAGAGGAGACCACACAAGGGATTGAAGACTGGAGCACTGGAGCATTTGAGAGGTTATCACTGACGAGGAACACTCAGACTTTCACCTTTCTCCTCACAGGACACCCATAAACTCTCACCACTATTTCTAATACTGGCAGTTGCTAATTGTGATATGTTTGTTTTTTTCTTTTTAGATGCTAGGCTCTTGTTACACTGCCTCTGATAGAACAAAGTGTGTGTCTTTTGTATATTTTCATAGATGAGTCTGGGTCAATGTCATTTACTTTAGATAATGGTTTCCTGTTTAATTTGCTTTCTCTGACTCTCACCACGATGCCATTTTTGTTCACATTAGAACACAATAATTAAAACAAATTCATCATTTGATCATCACAATGATGATGGGAGTGGTTACTCCTCACAGATCACTACTAACTAATTTCAACTGAGACAAAGATGATGTAACAAGTAATACCTTTGTAACTGCTATTCTACTGTGGGAGCTGAAAGGGGACATGCATACTCATAGAATAAAAAAGCTAACTGCTGCTATCTAGAGGCCTGATGCCTAGTCCCATATCCAGTGATATGGCATTGACTAAGACTGATTGAGACACTTGGGTGCTCTAGCTCTTATTTACCCTTCTTACTAAGTAGGATTGACAATAAGTGTCTTCACCTTACAAGCACAAATAGGAATGCCTGTAAGCTAAAGACACAAATAACAGATTGCCTCTGGGGACAGGAACTAGCTATCTGGGAAAAGAGGTGGGTAGGGTATTTTCACTGTATACTCTTATATCATCTGGATTTTAAACTATTGAATGCACTATCTAATAAACATCCCAGCGCTTTGGGAGGCAGAGGCAGGAAGATCACCTGAGGTCGGGAGTTGGAGACCAGCCTGACCAACATGGAGAAACCTCGTATCTACTAAAAATACAAAATTAGCCGGATGTGGTGGCGCATGCCTGTAATCCCAGCTACTCGGGAGGCTGAGGCAGGAGAATCGCTTGCACCCAGGAGGCAGAGGTTACAGCGAGCCAAGATCACACCATTGCACTCCATTCTGGGCAACAAGAGCGAAACTCCATCTCAAAAAATGATAATAATAATTAATTAAAATTATTTGAACAACTCAGCTTTTCATCAATAAAAGACTGGTTAAATCAAGTATGTTCCATCTAAAAAATGGAGTAGTCCTATTCAGCTAAATAGGGAATGAAATGTGTGTGTGTGTGTGTGTGTGTGTGTGTGTGTGTGTGTGTGTGTACAATTTATTGCTATGAAATTATCTCCAGGATATATTGTTAAGTGAAAAAGCAAGGTGTAAAAAAAGTGTGCTTAGGTAAAACTGCTACTGTTTATCTAAGAATGAGAATATACATATATATAGAGAGAGAGAGAGAGATCTCATATATATGTACGTTTTTAAAAAAGAAAGTAATGGAATGATACTATAATAATTTAAAATAGATGGTTTAAAACCATGATTTTTAAAACCTATGGAGGAAGGAGGAGTATAGCATGAATATGACAGGGATAGAAGCTAACCTTCTTTGAATATTTGTAGATTTGACTTTGAAACCACATAAATACTTTGCAAAATTATAAAATATTTAAATTTGAAAAGTAATCTCTAAAACTTTAAAATGAAGTGAAACAAATGTCCAATTGGTGGCACAACCACACAGTGAAGAATTCTTTCAAGTGGCTTCAAAACAGAGGAGTTTCCCCACGGTGTACTGGAACCAGCCAGCAGGCAATCTCTGATTTTGAGCATGTCTTCTCACCTCTGCATTCAGTGACTTCAAGATCATAGCTTGAAGGTGGCCACAGTGGGGGTATTTCTACCATGGAAATTAGCAAATTCTGCAAATCAGGTTTTCTTTTACTTTGGTTCCTATCTTGTATTATTTGTTTGTTTGCGCCATACTGATTGTTAAACATTTACCAGAACATCACTGAATTTAACTCTACATACCCAATGACAAAAGTAATTACAAAGCAAAATTACCACAAATTAGTTTCAGTAATCATAGTCTTCATAGTAGTGTTGGAATTGTTATTCTGAAATTGTTTTGTGCATAGTATAGGATAAACAAATAAGTAATTACGTAGCTTTTGATAAGAACTGGGATTTTGGAGACTGAGAGAAAGAAGATATAAATGGTAAAAACCCTTCTTAGTCCTGAATTCCAATTCGAAGGATTAGTATGCACGCATGATGTATATTATTTTATCTAACATAATTATGGGAATAAAATTTATCTAACATAATCATGGGAATAGCAAAACCCAAACTGGAAGCTCTAGGACAAACTACATAATTTCTCCAACCAACACAACTACAAAATCCTAAGAAAAATAAAATGTAATGGAAGAAAGTCTCTATTGATTAAATGAGATTTAAAAGATACTTAACTAATTTCATTGTATGAATCCTGAGTTTTTTTAAGTTGGGGAGAGAGAGAAAGCATGTGAGAGAGAGGAAGCATTCCTAAGACAATTAAGGAAACGTGAAGACTAATTGGATATCTGATGTTATTATGGAATTTCTGTCAATTTTGAGTATATGATTATTGTCTGTTGTGTGTATTGTGATTACATTGTAATAGCATAGTCCTTGTCTTTTAGAAATGCATCCTGAAATATTTACATATGAAATTATATGAATGATATAACATGGCTTGAGATTTGCCTAGTATTATCCAGGGAAGGGGGAAGAAGAAGAGCCACAGAAAAATACAATTGGTCATAAGCTGAACATTGTCAAAATTTAGTGATAGGTATAGGGGAGATCAGCATATTATTTGTCTACTTTTGTATGTGTTGAAACTTTTTCTTAAAAAAAAAATTTTTAATATTAAAATTCCTACACCCCTATGTCTGCTAGATTTTGCTTCCTCTAAGTTTTGCCAATATAAGCATATTTTTTACTAAGTTTCTATGGGTTTTTTTTTTTACTATCATCATCATCTAGTAAAAATCATTTACTAAGTATCTCATATGTGGGTCTCGATTTAACAAAATTTACATGTCACCAAAGCGTAGACATAACACCATATGGAATTAGAAAAAAATCAACTTAATAGAGTCACTTTGTAGACCAAAAGACCTTGGCAGCTTCTAATGAAATGCTTAATTAGGAACCACAAGCACTTCCCAAACAATAAGCAATCAGAACTTCTTAAAAAGCCACCCCCTTAAAAGAGTTATTGCTGCTGTATAACATAATATAGGCCCACCTGGAAAGATTCTTTAAAACATCTGGAGTCCAAATACATCTGCTACAGGTGAGAAAACAAAGCCTCCATAAAGCCACAGAACAGAAAAAACAAGCTGATTGACCAGAGGGGCACATTTATGAATAGCCCATTAGGAAGAGTGACAGACAGCACTTCTATCCACGGCACATTCTCAAGAAAAGGAAGCCACATAAAAGTACAATGAAGCACCAGTCAAAACCATCCTCATTTGCATTTGGTGCAAAATAACCTTTCCCAATTCAGACAGACAGCAAATATTTAACAAGGAAAGAAGAGAAGCAGGTGCAGTATTTGAGCAATTGGAAACGACTCCTGGCATCGTTGAGAGTCATTGGTGGGACATTTAGTTCAGTGACCTCCAGACACAACTAGTGCTTTTGATCTTTATAAAAAGTAGAAGGTATTTTAAGAGGGGAATCATCCCTGCTCCCCAGCCCAAGTTCCAACCGAATAAAAACACATACACCATGGCAAGACGGTAGTGAAAAACCTCAGCCATCAGCCAAAGTAAGTAATACAAGTAAAGCCTGAGAAGTGTTTGAATTCAGACTTCAGGTGAGATCAACAAGGTGTTGACTTTTGGAGTTTCTAGTTGATGTCCTCAAAGCTTCAAGACACTTAGGTAGCAGCTTTCTGAGTGGCTGTGAGCCAATATCCTAGTAAATGTGTCCACCATGCCTTCTGCCCCAGAACCACCCTGAAGTGTTGCTGAACGTGGACCTCCTAAATTAAAATAGCAAGCGTGACTAAGGACTCTGAATTTTTAAGCCCCCTAGCTGGTATGTATGCCTACTCAAATTTGAGAACCGTTGTACAAATTGGAGAACCAGGCCCAAACAGTGAAGGTCATCAGAAGATCTCAAAATGCCCCATAACAGAAGCAAATGCTTATTACTTTTGCTTTACATAAAGTGCAAGTAAAATCATTTTTGAGTTGCCTGTCTCATATCTACAGAACTTGGCAGGAGGGTGGAGGTAAGGGTTGGAGGATATTCAGTGTCAGAGATTTTAACTCTGGCTAGAGTTCTTATTTTTTTACTCTTTTGAATTATATAGGTTTAGAGTTCATGAAAAAAAAAAAGAATTAGCCTCATGACGGAAGAGACTGACCCATTATTTTTGTTGACTACCTATGGTATAGAGTATATTAAGGCATCTAGGACAAAGGCATATTCATGTTACCTACTATGTATGGAAAGTAAATCTCACTCAAAATAGAGAGCAAAAGCCTAGAGCTGGGTTCAAATTCCACTTATCAGCTGTGACTTTAGCTCATTCACCTACCTTTCTAACCATGTTCTTCATATTTAAACTGAGAACAATGATAATGTCTCCCATGATGCTGTGAGGATCAAATGGAGTACGATGTCTTAATTCACTCAAGCTGCTTTAATAAAATACCATAGCCTGGTTTCCTTATAAACAATAGAAATGTATTTCTCACAGTTCCAGAGGTTGGGAAGTCCAAGATCAAGGCTGAGATCGATTCCATGTCTGGCGAGGGTCTACTTCCTCATAGACAGCCATCTTCTCCCTCTAACTTCACACAGTGGGAGGGGTTAGGGGTCTCTCTCTTAGTCTCTTTTATAAAGGCGTTAATTCCATTCATGAGGGCTCTGCTGCCATGACCTAATCCCCTTCCAAAGGCCCCACCTCCTAATACCGTCACTGTGGGGGTGAGGATTCCAACATATGAATTTGGGGGAACATAAACATTCAGACCACAGCCTAGTGTATGTTTTTAAAAAGACTTTTGAAATCTTCTGCCCAAAAATTGAGCATAAATTGTTATAATTATTTATTTGCTCAACAGCATTCAGCCATGTAACCACTGCCGAGCACCTACTAGATGCAGACACTACACTGTTAGACGCTAGGCTATTACCTGGGCTGTTACCATGGTATTATTATGCAAATAGACCAAACATAATACTTACATGACTACGACAGGTAGGGAGGGGTTCTGCCTCTAAAAGGAGTCTTTGAAAAGGGAACTGGGGAGAATTATTGAGCAGGGAGTGGGAGACACTAAAAATTATTTGTTGTATATACTATGCGGAGGACAGTCAATACAGGATAATCAGTCAACTGAAATCCCTTACTCTAGGACTATGAGAATTCTATGAGAAATTCTGGGCCAAGATCTCTATTTGTAGAGACTTGTAGGGATGCAGCTTTGAAACTAGCAAGCAGTTACAAGAAGAGACTATGGAGTATATTTCTCTCTCTGGTTCAGCAATTTAAAAGAAATCAACCACTCTCTCCTCATCAGTTCCCCACTGGCAGATTTTGCTAGACTTTTCAAAAACTGACTGAGCAGTATTTCTATTTATCAGGAAGCAATCAATGTGAATGGTGTGACTTTCCTGTTGCTCTCCATCAGTAAATGGACATAACTCAATTGGGAGGACTCCGAGGTGCCAGTGAGGCTGGTTGCAGCGCCTGTCTGCCCCTTCTCTGTATCTTTTTTCTTTTTTTTTTTTTTTAGACAGAGTCTTACTCTGTCGCCAGGGCTGGAGTGCAGTGGCGCGATCTCGGCTCACTGCAACCTCCGCCTCCCGGGTTCAACCAATTCTCATGCCTCAGCCTCCCAAGTAGCTGGGATTACAGGCACTTGCCACCACGCCCGGCTAATTTTTGTATTTTTAGCAGAGACGGGGTTTCACCATGTTGGTCAGGCTGGTCTCAAACTCCTGACCTCGTGATCTGCCCGCCTCAGCCTCCCAAAGAGGTGGGATGATAGGCGTGAGCCACCGTGCCCAGCCAACTCTCTCTGTATCTTGTCTCCACCCTTCCACGCCCCTTCCTGAGAGCCCTGTATTCTGAGTCTCTCCCAGCAGAAGGAGAACACTAATAAATCACTAACACGATTTTGATTTTAGTTATGTGTCACCCCCATAATGCTGTGTGCACTTTTAAAGAGGAAATCAAAAGAATCTATTCTGATGATGGTGTTTCAGGCAGGAGTGTCTAGGAGCAGGGGAGATCATTCTGGGTCTGCCAATCACATCTGTGGGTGCCTCTGCCTCCGAGCCTACACCTCCCTGCCATGCTGTTGCCCGTCTCACTCTCTGGCCATGCTGAGTGCTCCGCCACCCTCAAGTGCCACACAGCGGTGCATGGCTCTGCCATTGTTGGTATCTGGAGTAACAGCTGTGGTCATTTCTTTCTTTGAGGAGAGCCAAAACTCACCCTCTTCCCTGGGCACTCTCCACCTCTGCTCCTCAGTCATCTCCTAATCAAGAACTTACAGTTTCCTAAAATTATTAAGAATGTCATAATGGATTGGGTTGGCATGCAGAAGGAAAGCACTGAGAGTATAAGTCCTTGTCTGGGAAGATAGCCAAAGTTGTTCCCCTGGGCATTTCCCTAATTCCTTTATTTTTTTTCAAAGCTTCCTCGAATCCCACCTCCTCAGGGGCTCCATCCTGAACAACCCTGTTGAAAACCCCACCTACTTCTCACCTCATGCCCACACTATCCCTTTTCTTCCTACCAGAACATTTATCACCATCTAATATGCTATAAAATCTACTTACTTAATTGACCTATGGTTTACATGTTTCTTCTCCCACTGGTTGTAAGCTTCTTGGTGTCAGGAATATTTAGTTTGTTCACCAATGTATGCCAAGTGCCTAGAAGTGTGCCTGACATTCCATAAATACTTATTGAATGAATATATGTTATCAACGGCTAATCAGTATATTGAAGAAGCCCAGTTGTTAACTGAAGGAGAGGTAAAAGGGAAAGAAGGTGGTACTCTCTGCTAGGCCCTGCACAGGCATTTATATTTATTAACACAGTACTGCTCGTTCCTCACAGAGTTTCTAAAACACAGATCTTTAACCAACAAGTCTCAACCTAAGAGTCCATGCTAAAGCCCAGCCTGGATGGCATTCAACAGGAGAGCTAGAATTTACCTTGTTCCCAAGACTTCTGGAAATTCCTACAGGGAAAAAGAAATACTGCACAGGCAAGGACTTATGTCCCATGTGATTCCCTCCACGACTTCATCCCCAGTTCATTACAAAAATCTTAAGGATTTTCAGAAACTAAAAGTAGCTCTTCATCAGGAAGCAACTAGGGAGTTGCCAAGCACCGCTGAGGACTTTGCACCAGACCACTGACACAGCTCATGCCATAAAAGTAGATAAATCAGACACATGTGTGGGCTATTAAAATTGCATTGAAAACAATATATGTATGAGCAAATGTAGCCCATGAGATGGGAGCCTGGTTGCTGGAAAAATTATTGGCTCAGAACAAGGGGTTTGGCCCTTGCCTCTCACCAGGCCTTCCCCAGCCCCCATCGCTCAAATCCTGCTTGTCTCCCAAAATCTAAAATGATAGCATTGGCATTTTGCATCCTCTATCTACTGAGATGGAAGCCTCTCGTGGAAAAAAATTCTGGAAGGGCATACACCAACTTATTCACAGCAATTACCTCTCGGAAGGAAATTGTACGGGAAAGCAGGAGATGCTTTTAAATCCATGCACTTTGGGATTTTATAATCTGTCAAAACAAGCATGTATTACTTTTGTAATTTAAGAAGTCAATCATGAGTCTTTTGTTAAGGGTTCTGTGGAGGATAAAAGTAGGCTTCTCAGACAGATGACTATATGGAAATTCTCAGTGACAGACAATTCAACTTGCTCCATGGGAAGCAAGGAAAAACAGGAATCTCATCCAGCTGGTCGTCACCAATGCCACGTCTTCTCAGGACCCAGCGTTCAGCCTCTCAGAGGGGGCTCCGCACCTGGGCTTCTCTTGTGTTCCTTTAGCCTCGATGGAGCAAGTGTTTGCTTCATCAACATTCTGCTCTGGAAGGCTGTCTGCAGTGTCCCCTAAGTCTGCCTGCCTGAGACCAGGGCCACTCCCAGAATATTTCAAATGATCCCTTGTTTGCCTGATGCCCAGGGTCCCGCTGAACAAACTGGTTTAAACCCTCGAGCCCTGTTCCAAAAGGGATACAGCAAACGGATTTATGAGAAGTCATGTCTGCAGACAAGAGGAAAATATTGGGTAATCAGAGCAGTTTTGCAGAGACTGGCGGTAGTAACTAGACGTCCGCTCTGAGGCAAAGCAGAGAACTGGGTCATGTTACCTGGACTCCACGGCACCACAGTGGGTCCCATTCACAAAACCACACCCCACGGCCAAGAACCGGGAGAGGCTCCGTGCCGAGGGCATCTTTTCCAAAATGTGGCAACTCAGATGTGTAATCAGAAAGAGTCTACATTTCCCTGTGGCCAGTGTCTGTGACTAAAAGTGAGGCAAGGCTGGCATTGCACAATGACTTTTAGAGTTGGAAGGGACTGTGGGTGGATTTAGAGGGCGATTTCAGACTGGGCTTCACAGAACTCCCAGGGTCAGAGCCAGCATCTCAGGACACAAGAGTGAAGCTAACGGGGTCTCTGAGATGCCCGTTCTGTATTCATCAAGAGTGGTTTACCATTGATCCATGTTACATTTGGCTTCTTCTGTAAATGCCAGACAGCTTTGTGGTCCAATCTTGGCATGTAGTCACATTCAAAGAAACAGCTGTCATTGAAAAAATACATAATCTAAAGCAATTCAAATCTATACTCAGTCTCTAAAGAAAAAGCCCAAGGGGTGAAGTACACATTTAATGCACACCAAGATATCTTTAAAATCCATTACTCCCAATTGCTGCCGTTCTTAATCTCCTTCACCCAGGTGGCAGGTGCTTCCTGAAATCTTATGTTCCTTCCTACTTTCACAGCCAGAACAAAAACTTTCCACAACATCCAACCTGTGTGGTTCCTCCACCTCTCTTTCCTCCCTTTTCTGACTCAGTCCCTCTTTATGTAGCTCAGCTTAGCCTGTCTGGCTTCACCAGTTGGGTTTTTGCTTTCTGCTTGTTTGCCCTGAGTCTGTCCTACACGGCAAAGCCCAGGTGCTGCTGTAACCCGTATGAACCCTTGGCAGGCAGGGAAAATGAAAAAAAGTCTGTGAATCCTAATACAGTAGTCATTTCTACCTCATTGCATTGAAGTCTCACAGAAAAAAAAATTATGTGTACAAGGATATCACTAATCTAATCTTTCTAATAGGCATCTCTGAGAAAATTCTAACTGGTAATCACTCTGCCTCTACACACCCAGTGACAAGGAGGGCATTACTTTACAAAGCAATACGTATACATGTTAGCCAGGTTTCATTTTTGCAAGTTCTTCCCTGGCCAAATTTTTCATAAGGTTTGAGGTCTGGCCAAAAGTCCTTCTGCTTAAAAATATTTCTTTCTGTCAATCAGAAGAAATGTCTCAATGTCTGAGATTCCCACATTGTGTTCCCAAGGACTAGTTAAATATAAATATATTTTCTAAAACAAGTGAACTCTTCAGTCACTAACACCAGCCTTATTCTTTGAATTTATTTCTCACATTAGCTAGCCAGGCAACCAGTGATACCCTGAGACATTGGGTTAGGAGGAAAAAACTTTCAAAGTATGAGATGACCAGGAGATGCCCAGAGAGAGTCACAGCGATGCGGAGGAGGGGCTAAAGCCTGAAGAGAGGGCAGATTCAAAGCCAGACAGTGATAGAGACCCCTGCCCAACCCACAGCCCTCAGAGAAACAGGCCTTGAACCACCAGTCACAGCCATCCCAGAAGCCTTGAGCTGTCACTGTCAGTGGACACTGTGGTCCTAGATGTATTTTTTGAATGTGATGTATCCCCTGAGGGCACATCCTTGGCAAATGCTCCCAACACAGCAAACTCACTAACTCCTCTCTTCTTTAACGACCCCACTGGAACTTATCACTCAATTCCCAATATCTCACCTATCCTGTTATCCAGCTCTCTGTTCTATCCCAACCTCACCCTCTCCAAGCCTACTGAACTGCTGCCCTTTCGTCTCCTAGAGGGGACCAGACCTGTTTCCTGACCCAGCGCAATGTGTTCCCATGATCCAGCAAGCTCTGGCCTTCCAAAGCCTCTCCCCACAACAAGCCATTTTCTTCTCCCACTTGCCTCCAACTGTCAATTACCAGCTGTGTCCCCAGCCTCTGAAGGAGTTTAGCTACTTCACAGTTTCACCCAAAGACACCTTTCCTGCCTGATACCGCAAAACCACACTGTGGAATACTTCCCTTCTCAGGGCTCTCTAAATACTGTCTCTAAATATAGAGGGTATTGTGAGAATCTACCAAATAGAGGTTCCCCTGATATGTGTTCAACATTAACACCAATGGCAATAGCAACGACAAGCATATTGCAGACGAATGCTCAGTATGGATGTGTCCTAGAGCCCAATCCAACCCCAGTGAAAGTGAGCATTCATTGCTTTTGTCAAATCCACACTCACTCTCTTCTGATTTGCCTCTTGGGATTTTCATCCAAAGCACTTGTCCCTCTCCTGGCCAGAAATGGGTTCATGGCACAGTGAGGACACCTCTCTTCCCCGGGAATTTGCATCTTGAACTGAGAGACCCAAAACTGGAACTAACAGGAGCAAATTCCTCCAGAAGGCTGTGCCCTACAGAGACTGGACAATTGTTTGAGAGGCAACGTGTGGCACCACATAAGTACTAGAACCAGCTGGCCCAAGATTGAACATGGCTCTACTATTTATTGTCCATGTGACCGTGGATTACTTAGGTTTACTTCTCTCTGCCTCATTTTTTTCTGCAGAAAAGCAATATGCACTGCCCATTAGGGTCGTCTTAGGTTCAAATAAACATTTAGACTCACAAGACAGCAATAAGCTCCACAAGCTCCACATTTGGCATCAGTTTATTGAGAAGCATATCAGATGTTCTTCAGTACAAGAGTCCTTTCAATAGTCCACGCAATAAAAATTAGCTTTAAGATCCACATCAGGTGGGAATTGCTCTGGATTAAAAATCTTGTGACCTCTCCTCCCCCTTCACCCTCTTCTTCTCGAATAACTGGTAGTTCTTGTAACAATTCCAGAGGCATAGCTTTCAGGTCCTCCCATAAGGACATGTAAGTTGTAAAAGTCAGAGAAGCCCAAAACTAGAGCTTCCTAACAGGTATTTATAGTTCTGTTAGTCTAGGAGCAATTTCCCAATCAAGGTTTTTTTTTTTTTACCATAAGCAATGTCTCCTAGCATCAAGGTTGACACATAGCATCATAACTGGTTTCCAGATAACAGGCAGTTAACAAAAGGTCAATTAGGTTTTGTAACTCTTTTACTCACAGGATAATAAGTATATACCCAACTTATAGCACTGTATCAAGAAGCAGATGAATTAGTGTATGCCAAGGGCTTAGAACAAGGGCTGGAACATAGTAAGCTCTCAATAAATGTTAGCTATTGTTACCGGATATTTCTGGGATAGTCTATTTTCTCTGCCTTACAAGATCTGATGATCCAGTTATTTCTTCAACTCTCTTAGCTACCACCAATCCTTCCAGTAAACTGAACCTTTGCTTATGTTGATCAGTACCTTTCTACTACAATTTATCAACTTGAATTACCTTGGAGTAGCCAGAGGAGAAAGAACTCATCTGAACCAGGTAGTCTAACCCTACCTGACTATAGGACTTTTGCTGAAGCTCAGATTTCTCAAGTTACTGAGAGTCTGAAAACTTCCAACATCCCACTGGCCCAGAGTGACAAGTGACCTGAAGCCTATGTGGCTTCCAGCCCACAGCCTTCGGTGACTGTCGTCAAGGAAGAAGCCCTGTTGCTCCACTTACTTCACCCTGTGATTTTAGGTTGCTGTGTTTATTGGCGACTTGAGGGAAGAATGTCGTCAGTGTACACAGGTTCAAGTAGAGAGTGGTCTCAGAGAAGCAGCTAATTAGGGAACAGGGTGTCAAACTCAACTCAACAAGACAGGGATGCTTTTATCCTTGTATGATCCTTGGCCAGAGCAAAGACCTCAAGCCAGGGAGGAGCAGGTTATGGTAAATCTGTGCCTAAAGGGGAATCACTACAAATGGCATATTCATTTTTTTTCTCCTGCCATTAGTAAATGGGAGTGATGGTATCAGCAAATTTTGTTCCCCTTCATTCCACTGAGGTAACTGTCTGGTGTTGAAACAGGATGACTCACTTTAAAGCATTTCTCCTCCTGTCTCCTTAGGGTCATGGTGTCTGGTTTTTTGAATTGATAGTTCCTCTCCTTCTCCCAGTTCCCCCAAGTCCCTTGCCTCCAGCACCCTGGGTCTGGCCTGGCTTCCACCTTTCTGCCTCTGACACTCCAACTAAAGCATTCAGAGCAAGGAACCAAGGTGACTTTTCTTGGTTTTCTTGTCCTGGTGACTTGTAGAGTGATTGGAACTGTACTCCTTGCTAAAGTGAGTCTTCATGCATTGGGTCTAAGGAACATTGCCTGAGAAGATGACTTCTTCAGAATAGAGGAGAGGGTAAATGGATACAAAACATAAGCAAATGTCCTGATACAGGCTGATGACTCCCACTGCCATCTTTCCCTCCAGAAGCGAGGCAACGCAGTACAGCCCCCAGTGCCTCCCAGTGGGCTCAGGCTTCTTTGGGCTACTGTCCTACCTGATATAGACTAGTCATTGTCTTCACAGATGACCACTACCTGTGCTATTAGTTACCTAATTTACTTCAAATTATTCCAATCTTTTTCTTTTACTTAAATGCCTATTTTACTCTCTTTAAATTCAAAATACCCAATGCGATCGTAAGTTCCATGTTTTTTTATTTCCTTCATAAACACTTGTAGAACTCTTATAATGTAACCAAATATTAACTTATTACAAATATTAACTCATTGAATCTTCACAATAACCCTATGAGGTAGGGCTACTATTATGCCCATTTTACAGATTAGGAAATTGAGGCTTAAACTAATGAGGAAATAATCACATCATAAGTCATAGAATTGGAATTAGAATCCAGGTAGGATGGCTCTGGAACTTGAGTTTAGCCTGAGTTCACCTGAGTTAACCTCTATGCCATTCTTCTTGTCCCCCTTTTAAATTAGATTAAAATAAAAAGCCTAAATATTAAAATGTTTCTATTTCCATTCATGTACCACCTGAAATTATCTCATGTCCCACCAGTGGCACATACCACACTTTGAGAAACACCAGTTGAGTGAAAGGAGCTCTGAACTTAGACTTAACTTCAGTTTCTTTCTCACTATTTACTGGCTGTGTGCCCTTGAGCAAATTTCTCAAGCTGTCTAAGCCTCGGTTTCCCCATGGGTTTACTAGTGACAATAATTCCTATGTGTCTCACGGGTGATTGGACAGACGAAGGCAATCATACCATGGAAAGTGCTTTGGGAAATACTGTCACCACAAGTCAACATCATCCCCTCTGATGATGAATAACCACTTAAAATTAAGGAAGCAATGCCCCTATTTTTCATTACAAGCAGCCCTTGCTGGTTGGAAAATCTTCCAAATAAAAAGTAGATCTTTATGTTCCTTTGTGCTAGAAATTGTTGCTGTTGCCACCAATCCAAAGTAAGTTACTCCACGAAGTAAGGTCTGTTTATACTATTCCAGTACTGATGACTTCCTACGCAGAACATTCAATGTAAGCATCTCAGCCAAAGGCCCATAAAGCCATTTCCCCCACACTTTACACTTAGCTGTGCTAAACATCTGCTTTTCTTGGCCACCTGAGTTGATGAGTTTCACTTTGCACCACAGCGAGGTCCAGGTGTCAAGGAAGGACCCAGACAGTTTCTTCCCTCCGTGCCTCAAGAGGGGTCTGAGTTTATAGCCCTATTTCCCCTGGAAGAGCTAGTGGTGAGGAAACCCTGCAGCTGCGCATCATTACACTCAATCAATGGCCATGCCATTTTTTTTTTTTTTTCAAGGTAGCAGGCAGGGCTGAAGGTTGCATTCTCAAATTTTCAGCCAGGTTGAAGTTGTGGCCATCTGGAAAGATGGATATGAACATAAACCTTGATGAGGGATCTTTAGTTTTGCCTTTTTGGGAGCTCCTCCAACATGAAAACGCCTCCAGTCCTCACCCTGGGGGTAACATGTTTTCTTAACTGATCCTGTGAGTGTGGGCAAGCATCTATTCTCAGCTCACTTCTGCTTCTCTTCGTTATCAATTTAAAATGAGAATAAGTAACGTAATTCTTGTAGTGTTTTGATATCCTTGCAGGAACAGTAATCTGTAACACATAAGTAAAACCCTTACAATAATCCCTTTTGGGAGCTCCTACCTGATTCCAACACCTTTCAGTGTCAGAGGATGTCTTTTGAGCCCTGTACCACTTTTTACCTTGGAGAATACATCTCATATAAGAGATAACGCTATCTGATAACTGGCCATTGTGAGAGGAAAGGCAAGATAAATAAACACCTCTTGATGCAGAGGAAGCATCTCCTGAATCCCACATGGCTTGTCTCTGTACCTCTGCTGGCCAAATCAGAGTCTCCTAACATGGGCAGAAAGCAACCCTTTTCCTGAAACAATACAGGCCGTATTTTGGAGACCAGATCTTATCAAGGAAATTATTCAAAATCTGTTGCAAGTGCACCAATATACTGATAGCCCAAGTGCTGCCCTTCACTGCTTTTGTATTTGATAACACGGGGGTTGTTCAAGGCTTAGTAACACCTCAGAGGATGACGGTACAAATGGAAAATGGACCAAAAGCATAAGTTTACGTTCTTTCTGAAAGATTGTCACATGGGGTTTGACCTATCTCCATGCTTATAGTCCAGTCCTGCCAGTAGTTTTCCTAAGCTACCTCCACTGCCTATTGAACAGGCATAGATCACTTTTTAAATAATAGTCCTGGTTGTCTCTAAACAGCCATATTCATGTGGCTACTTGGGATTTTTCCCTTCAACCATTCCTTTAATGCAGAGATGTACTTAAACACTTGTATTTTAAAGATGGGCTTTACAATGTTGAAGCTGTGTCATCTGGGGTAAATACCTGGAGTTTATTGTCTCTGGCCAAGGGAATCAAGCATGCTGACACAAGAAGTGGGTTTAGGAGCAGAGGTTTAATAGGCAAAAGAAAGAGAAAGGAGAACATCTCTCTCTCCCAGGTCAGACGAGGGCACCCAAATGGGACTTCTGGCCCATGGTGGAATGCACCAGATTTTACAGACAGGCTTGAGGAAACGGTGTCTGATTTAAATAGGGCCCAAAGATTGGTTGGGCCAGGTATGACGTTTACATAATGCATGGGGAAGCTGGCTGCCCCACCCTAATCTTATTATGTAAATGAGGTCTTTGCCTGGCTAGCACCATGTTGCCTGCTTCTTACTGCACACATGGCTGGCAAAGAGAAGAGGAGATGGAGCCATCATTTTGAACACGCCTAATCCCAGATAGCCTTTTCGTATTGGCACAACTGCCAGCATTCACCCATGCAAGCTTCCACCTTGTTTGTCTATGTCTGCAGCTTGATTTTACAGGCTGCTGTTTGTTAGAAAAGAAAATGATTTGGGGACTGCTTTTTATTCAAAGGAAAACCTTACCGAGGACTCCCGTACCCTCCCTGTCTGCCTAAATAGTTCCTTTTTAGCTCCTATATCATTGCCCCCTGTCCAGCCACATCTCCCAAAGCCATCATCGTTGATAACCGTGCTCTGTGTTCCCAAGCTAATGGGACCAGGCATCTTCCTGTGCCTCAGACCTTCAGCCTTATGATAACCAGAACACCTCCATTAAAAGCAAAACAATCCAGACATGTAAAGGTTATAAACCTAGGGGTGGTTGACCCAGGGTTAACACCTGGCTGACATCCGAGTCCTGTATCCCCTCTATTAAACAAACTTCAACTCCTCTTACCTCTGCTCTGAGCTATCTCAATGGACATCACTAATTGCCCATTCCCCTTTCTCAGCAGGGTCCTCCCTCCTTTCCTCTCATACCTGGGAGCCCAGCCTCTCTGAGCTCCACCACAACCTTTTTCTCTGAGTCTTGTATTTTCTCTTTTCCAATGACTCTTCTTTCCTATCTTCCTTTCCTTCTCCTTTCCTATCATAGCCAAATTCCTGAAAAGTCAACTATACTCTTCCGATTGCTCAATTCCAATCTGCTCCTCACTCCCTTGGAATTGACCACCAAAAGGATAGCTTCAATTCACTGCTGGTCTATTCCTTTACTTTTTACCACATTCAGATTCCATTTAAGCCTCAGGCAAACAAGTATATGCTGATTTTCATGCAATTGTGTATGCTGAAAAGAGATATATATCCAGATATACACTTTTGTCCACAAATACTTCAAAGCATCTTACTAACAATTTTTCCAGGTCTTTTCTTTTCCTTTTAATTGCTAAACAATTTAAGCTACCTGGAAGTAAGAACTATGTCCTCTTGCTTTCAGTAGTGGGACTTAGGACAATCATATAATCAAATTAGAAGCAAATATTAGATTAAATTCAAGCCCTTTCTACCGAATCAAATCAACTGCATTTATTCTGTTAATACTGCAGCTCCCATAACTTCAGACAACAGGAACAGTATGTAAGAAGAGCTGCATTATCTAGGCAACAACTTGTTTTCTGAACGTTGCTAATATTACATAAAAATCCCACTTTGGATAGGTGGAAAAGAGAGATAGAAAGAAGACATTAAATTGTTGTTAGCTCCATCAAAAACCTGGGCTGTGTGAGCAGGAGTTAAGGAAAAAACAACTTTGATGCATTGCTGGTGTGAGTGTGAAGAATATGTGGCCCCAAATATGCCACTTTGGCATAGAGAATATTCTGAGCTAAAGGCAACCGAGAACCAGCAGATACAGAAAAACCTCTTTATCTCCCTAAAGGAAATATATATTTTTAAAGAAATTTCCATTTGTAAAGATGTCTTCTAACCAGGGAGACAGCTATTTCCAGAGACAGTTCTTATCACATGAGAGACTCTTATCTGAATAAAAGACAATCTTTAGTTACCAAATATTTTCTCTCCTTGAAACCACCTTTGCAAAATTATAACCAAGGAAATTATGATAGTGAAAAAAATCAGACCTTACCAACTCCATCTTGCTTCTAACCTTTAAGCTGTTCTTGTTCATTCCTGGCATAGGCCAAACTAACTTTGGGAAGAAATTCAGTTCATGGTTTGACTCTGAAACAAAGTTGATAAAAGTCCTTTCCAGACCGGCCGCGGTGGCTCACGCCTGTAATCCCAGCACTTTGAGAGGCCCAGGCGGGCGGATCACGAGGTCAGGAGATCCAGACCATCCTGGCTAACACGGTGAAATTCCGTCTCTACTAAAAATACAAAAAGTTAGCCCGGCGTGGTGGCGGGCACCTGTAGTCCCAGCTACTTGGGAGGCTGAGGCAGGAGAACAGCGTGAACCCGGGAGGTGGAGCTTCCAGTGAGCCGAGATCACGCCACTGCACTCCAGCCTGGGTGACAGAGCGAGACTCCGTCTCAAAAAAAAGAAAACTCCTTTCCCAAAAAGACCCTGTTCTTGCCTGGGGACCAGTTTGCCTTTGCAGAACTAACAAATCAACTACAAGATTAGAAATTACAGTTTAGGGTCCAAGAATCTGAACCTCCCCAAAATGCTCCTGGGGATAACATCACTGTTGTAAAACCTAAGATTGGTGCTTAAGATATTTTTCAGACCCTGCACTTGATGGATCAGCTGGCATCACCCAGATTGGTAATCTGCCTCAACCAGTCCTGCCAGCCCACCCAGAAACAGAAAACAGCATGAAAAACTCACTTCGACCCCCTACAATTCCATCTTCAACCTGACCAATCAGCACTCCCCACATCCCAAGCCCCTACCCACCAAATTATCTTTAAAAACTCTGGGCCGGGCGCGGTGGCTCAAGCCTGTAATCCTAGCACTTTGGGAGGCCGAGACGGGCGGATCACGAGGTCAGGAGATCGAGACCATCCTGGCTAACACGGTGAAACCCCGTCTCTACTAAAAATACAAGAAAATTAGCCGGGCGAGGTGGCAGGCGCCTGTAGTCCCAGCTACTCGGGAGGCTGAGGCAGGAGAATGGCGTGAACCCGGGGGGGCGGAGCTTGCAGTGAGCCGAGATCGCGCCACTGCACTCCAGCCTGGGGCACAGAGCAAGACTCCGTCTCAAAAAAAAAAAAAAAAAAAAAAAAAAACTCTGAACCCCAAATGCCTGGGGAGACTGATTTGAGTGATAATAAAACGTGAGTCTCCCACACAGCCGGCTCTGTGTGAATTACTCTTTCTCCATTGCAATTCCCCTGTCTTGATAAATCAATTCTGTCTAGGCAGTGGGCAAAGTGAACCTATTGGGCAGTCACACCCTCACATTTCCATAATTTGCTGCCCTGTTCAAAAGCCCCAAATCCTTTTGTCTTTGGTTACCCAAAAATAGTGTATAAGCCTCAATCTTGTAGCCACCTCTTTGACCCATCGTTTTCTTTATGAACTCCCATGCATACATCTGTAATTAAAACCTTTTTCTCTTATCAACCTGTCTTTTATCAGTTTGATTCGTGGGTCTCAACCATAGAATCTAGATGGGTAGACAGAAAACAATCTCTTTTCTCCCTTGCAAGTATGAATTGGAAGAAATTTTGTCAATAGTAGTCAGCAGTTTTGTCAATAGTAGAACAGCAGTTCTACTCTTTTGGAACTGATCCCACAGATTTATTTTTATTTATGTACAAAGAAAAGTGTATTCAAATATTCACTGTGGCATTAAAAAATGAGACAGTTAAACATAGGAAATGCTATTCAAGATATGTAAAAATGCAAAATGCCGAACAGTATGTATAATATACTAATAGTTATGAAGGTAGGGAAACACACACTTTGTGTGTGTATCAAAAAGATGATAGATCCATAAACACACACATACACATTTCAATTTGGAAAGACTGCCTCTGGTAGCTTATACCAGAAAATACTCTCAGCTATTGTCTTTGGGAAGAAGAATTAGGGGTTGGGGATGGAAACTTACTTTTCCTCTACATTTGTATGTGTTAACTTAAAAGTTTTGCCTTGTGCAAGTAAGTAAAAGAGAGGAAAAATAATTTCTTCTCTACCCTCCATGATTCTTAGCTGAGATTCCCTGCAGCAAAAGACAGATTAACAAGAGAAAAATAAACAGAAGTTTAATAACATGTTTACCTCCTATATACATGTTAATACATGGGCAATAACTTTGGGAAATCTCAAAGATTAAATCTCAAGACTAGATAAAGAATTGTCTTAGACTCCAGGCTTAAATACTATTGTCCCCTGAAATAAAGAAGGAGGAGTGTGGCGAAAGAAATGGTCATGGGGAGGTGATCAGGAAAAGTACAATAAACAAGAACCAGGTTTATTTTGCAGATTTAAGTCCACACTTTCTCCACTGATAAGAGTCTCCAGTGATTTAGTCAGCCCTTTCTTCCTGGTACAGAGAGGGAGATATCCTTAAAAGTGAAGATTTCCTTCATAGGTATAAATTTCTCTTACAAAAAGGTAACTTTTGTTTTCAAAGTGTCTCCTGTGTCTGCAGGCTCTCAAAATAACCAGCTCAAAATAATCCTTATGCCAAAGAGGCATATTTTGGGATGACTTGGTGTAATGTGTTCTGAACCCTATTAAAGTATTTTAAAAATTGTTTTAAAGAAAAATAATTTGCTTAAAGATTGGGTGAATTTGAATCCCTTTTTTCCCCCAGTTTAAAGAGTTGCTGTAAGATTTGAGAAGCATGGGTGGGCCAACTCTGAGTTGAGATGTTTCAGCCACTGATTGAGGATGAAAGAGGGTTTTCTCTTGCCTCTCACTGGTTTTGTGTTTCACTGTTTTCAGAACAGTAAATGAAGTGTAACCATGAAGAAGTCACAAATTACTTAAGCCTCACACAGGAGCCAGTCTCACTAGCTCACATTCATACCTCTTAGGTCATTCCATGGCCATCAACTATACCCGGCTGATGTTGCAAGGGACAGTCTCACTGCTCTGTGAAATATTTTTCTGTCTTACAGATTCTAGGTCTCAAAACATAAGGAATGACTTCAAGAGTCACAGTCCAATTGTTCCTATATGTAATTAGAAGGAGTTATCTTAAGGTTGGTAATATTGTTAATATTATTCAATTATTTCAGCTGTCTTCTCAACGTCTCTATTCCCAACACTCAATTTCAAGTTTATGGCACTACTGTGATTCTAGCCCTTCCATTTCCCACTCAGAATATCTGTGCTATCCTCCCTCAGGAGCTCCTTGGACCTGGCATCGTCTTTACCATCAGCCTCACACCCTACGCAAGAAGGGGAAATCCCAGAGACCATGATCCCCCAGCCATCTGGGAGGCACTCAGAAGACAGCCATTAGCGGACACTCTGGGACTTCAGGCAGTTCTGCTCCCTGAAACAACTGTCACTGGAGAGGCGATTTTACAGCAGCCACTGCTGTCAAGTGGAAATAAATTTTTAGTAATAAGAATAACAGCAATGGACGAATAAGCTGGCTCTTCTGGAACAGCCATCCAGGGATATTCCAGCCTTACGGTTCTATCAGGTCAAGCAAAAGTTGATGTTTCCACCTCACCAGGGAGCACTTTAGCCCTTAATCTCTTTTACAAGCAGCAGAGAACTTGAAGACCAAATGACAGCCAAGGACCTGGCCATTGCCGGGTAGCCTAGGAATGTGCGACCACTAAGGAATTAAGGCCCTTCTCTGTGTCTCTGTTTTTCTCACTTGTCTTCTTTCCAGCTGTCCTATAGGTGTGGTAAATCTGAATGCACAATTCTCAAAAAACATAACTCCCACTTTTTCTAGGTGCCAAACAGAATGCTAAAACATCTTCAATTATCCATTTTCTCTTTTCAACTTCCGCTTCTAGTATTGATTAAGCAGTGCAGACCACCTCATCTGTCCTCCTCAATCTTACTCATGCACTACTGAGACTCACCTACAGGAGGAGAAACACTTCCAAGCACACGATGTGAATTTATACCTTTGCACACCTAACATACCGACTATTCTTGAATCCTCGTACAGTTTGAAAGAGAATACAATGCAAGTAAAACCTGAATTGATTTTAGCCTGATGTTTTCCCATGGAACAGGGACTCATAAATCACTCCATGTGTCAAACTCTACCCTTCCACCCCAATTCAGTAATCACTCTCTTAGTAACTTGGGAGATATAAACTAGACATTTGTATCTACCAGGGGTCCTATCTGGCTTATTTATTTAATTCAGCTGAGAATTTGGGGTGTTATGTTTCATTAATTCACCAATGACCTATTTTAAATCAATGATTCTGAGCCAACTTCTTTTTGAGATATTGGACTTGATATAAATACAATGTGGAAAGAAGTAATTCTCCATTCTGGGTTAACTTTGTTATTGTGCTAAGTATTCCCATAAGAAAAAAATTATCATATGCTCTCAAGCTTCACAGACATATTTTTGTCTGTATGTTTACTAAGAAAGGAGATCAAGTCTACAGTTTCATTTTCATACTTTTACAGCAAGATTCTAACCCAATCCAAAAACCCCAGCTATTTTGCATTAAAGCTAAAATTATGAAAATTAGTTAGAATCACAAATTATGTCTGACTTTCAAGCTATCTGTAATGCACAGATGTAATGTAGCAACACGTATTTAAAAAAAAAAAAAAACTTAAAGGTTTTAAAGGAAGGTTGGTGTCTTCTTCCTTGCTTTTCAGACCAAATTGTTCAATTTCCATGGTGCTAAGACTTGGAGTTCAGTTAACTACTATTATTCATAATGGATTTTCAAAAATTCTAATGCAAGGAGAGGATAAACCTCTCCACCAATGTTTACTTACTGGAGAAAGAGCAAAAAAAGTGAGCAAGCAGATAGAGCTTTGTGATTTAAAGCAATAGCTTGCACTAAATGCCCCATCAAAAAGTAAATCCTCAAGAGTCACCTTTCAATCCAAACCTGGAGGATGATTTTGGATTCACCACTAATGTCATCCATGATCTCATGACTCAGAAATACTGAGCCACTTCAGGCACATTGGTTTTCCTAACTAAATATCCATGTCTCCATCTTTAAAAAGTATAAATTCCTCTCGTGCCTGTAATCCCAGCACTTTGAGAAGCCAAGGTGGGAGGATTATTTGAGCATCGGCGTTTGAGACCAGCCTGAGCAACATAGCAAGACCCCACCTCTACAAAAATTTTTAAAAATTAGCTTCGCATGATGGTGCATGCCTGTAGTCCCAGCTACTGGGGAGGCTGAGGCAGGAGGATCACTTGAGCCCAAGAGGTCAAGGCTGCAGTGAGCCATGATTGTGCCACTGAGTTTCAGCCTGGGTGATAGAATGAGACCCTGTCTCAAAAAAAAAAAAAAAAAAAAAAAAAGCGTAAGTTTCTTTTCTATTTTCACCACTCAACTTTAAATGACCTCTTTTGGTCTGAGCTATGAAGTTAACAAAAACCTATCAGAACAGTTTTCAGCTATATATATTTTTACATCCTTGTGACAATACTTTGATGAAAGTGTTAAAAGATAAAGTTGGCCACATTAAAATTTTATTTGAGCAGATAGCAATTCATGAATCAGGCAGCTCCAGATTGCAGGTGGTTAGTGCTCTCCGCCAATAGGGCATGAGGGGAAGATTTTCAAAGGATGAAACTTTCATAGGGTGAAACTTTCATAGGGTGACTCTCAGAAGCAAGGTAAAGAAAATACAGTTGGTTAAAATGCAGCAGAAGTCTAATTTGGACGATTCCAGTGGAAAGTCGCTAATTAGAAATTAATTGGCAGTTCAGGTTGGTTAAGCTTAAGTTTCATTTTCCTAGAATATGACCATTTACACTGACTTGGGTTTCCATTTGCTTACATAGGAGCCAGTCTAATGGCCTCCTAATTAATTATTTTAACAAAAAGAAAGAATGCCTGTTCTGAGAAAACCATTACTGTAGAGGTTTCTGAGTGCTCTCCTCTCATGATGTTCCTTTCACTTCAAAGACCACCTCTCCATTATCCAAGCCCTTTTCACATTAAGGACTGTTCTGACAGACACTTCTTCCTCCCCTAATACCTAGCAGAGCCTACCCACAGGAGCACTAAAAACAATTGTGGAAGAGGGATGCTACGCTTTTCTGCTCTTGAAGGAGCTCCAAATTGTAACCTTTCAAGACTTTCATGTGCCCACAGAATGTAGCTCAAGGTAGGGTAGAGACTACACTAGATGCAACAACTTAGGTTAATACTTGGTCCAAAACTTAACTGTAACTGTTGTCTCAGAGGAGGTATACCTATGTACACAAAATGGACTTCTGCTCACCCTTCCCCCCCCTTAACCTGAGAGCTACCCACTATAGTTTAGATGTTTGTCTTCCCAAGCCTCATATTAAAATTATCCCCATTGTTGGAGGCAGAATCTAATAGGAAGTAGGAAGTGTTTGAGTCGTGGGGATGGATTTTGGTTTATTGTTGTTGTTGTTGTTGTTGTTTTTAGACAGAGTGTCACTCTGTTGCCAGGCTAGAGTGAAGTGGTGTGGTCTCAGCTCACTGGAACCTCCAGCTCCCAGGTTCAAGCAATTCTCCTGCCTCAGCCTCCTGAGCAGCTGGGACTACAGGCACCTGCCACCACGTCTGGCTAATTATTTTATTTTATTTTATTTTATTATTTTATTTTTTGTATTTTTTGTAGAGACGGGGTTTCACCATGTTGGCCAAGATGGTTTTGATCTCCTGACCTCATGATCCACCCACCTCAGCCTCCCAAAGTGCTGGGATTACAGGCGTGAGCCACCGTGCCCAGCCAGGATGGATTTTTATGAATGGCTTGACACTGTCTTCACGGTCATGAATAAGCTCTGGCTCTATTAGTACCTGCGAGAGCTGGTTGTTAAAAAGAGCCTGGTACCTCTCCTCTCTCTCTTGCCTCCTTTCTCACCCATGTGATTTCTGCACACGCCAGCTTCCCTTCATCTTCCACCGGGAGCAGAAGCAGCCTGAGGCTTTCAGCAGATGCCCAATCTTCCAGCCATCAGAATCACAAGCCAAATAAGCATTTTTTTCTTCATAAATTACCCAGCCTCAGGTATTTCTGTATAGAAACTCTAAATGGACTCAGACACTATCCACAAATGTTTAATCCTGGCTTGCTGAAATTGTTCGAAGAGGAAGTTACAGCTCAGTTTCTTTTCCTGAAAGTACAGTCTGTTACATCAAAGAAAGTGTTACTATCAGACAATCAAACATATATAAATAGAACCAAAAAATGTAAAATACTTGGAAATGGACCAAAGTTATTATAAGGTGTCTTCAATGGAGAACTAGGCACTGTCTAAATACATCATTTCAGGTTATGTGATTCTTTGAGGTCTCTGTGCCTTTCCTTGACTTTCACTGTTTTACAACTCTTTCAGTTGTGGGTAATTGGTAGTGACACAAACAGTTCTTTGTCCATAGACACGAAAGTCAATTTTGTTCTCTAAAAATACACCATTGGTTTTCCTCCCCCACTGTGGAATGAGACAGTTTTACATCTATTTGTAAATTTATGGCAGCATCGTTTGCTGGTTCTTTAAATTTTCCTTGGAACTAGTTGTAACATCTTACTAGTTCTCTCATTAATTAATGATTTAAATAAGATCTCTAATGTGTATTCATTTTATATCTGAGATTTGTGATTGTATGCTATTTTTAAAATTATAAAACCCAGAGAACAGTACAAAATTGATCTTTACTTTCCTTATTGAAGAATCCATGAAGTCCACCTCAGGTGGGCCTCAAATCGCCCCTCCTGTCTTGTCTCTACCTTGTTCTCTTCCCACTTCCACTCCTAAAGTCTTCTCAGTCTTTCTAGCCGTTTACCCTTATGTCAGAGATGTTTGAACCAGAACAACTCCATCTTGAATAGGAGGTGGGCAAAATGAGGCTGAGACCTACTGGGCTGCATTCCCAGACAGTTAAGGCATTCTAAGTCACAGGATGAGATAGGAGGTCAGCACAACATACAGGGTAGAAAGACCTCGCTGATAAAAACAGGTTGCAGTAAAGAAGCTGGAAAAATCCACCAAAACCAAGAGGGAGACGAGAGAGACCTCTGGTTGTCCTCACTGCTACATTCCCACCAGTGCATGACAGTTTACAAATGCCATGGCAACGTCAGGAAGTTACCCTTTGTGGTCTAAAATAGGTTATGGAGAAATACCAATGGTGTATTTCCAGAGAACAAAATTTACTTGCATGTCTATGGACAAAGAACTGTTTGTATCACTGCTGGTTATCTACATGCCTATATGGCATGAATTATCCACCCTTGTTTAGCATATCCTCAAGAAATAACCATAAAAATGGGCAACCAGCAGCCCTCGAGGTTGCTCTGTCTATGGAGTAGCCATTATTTTATTCCTTTAATTTCCTAATAAACTTGCTTTCACTTAACTCTATGGACTCGCTCTGAATTCTTTCTTGTGTGAGATCCAAGAACCTTCTCTTGAGGTCTGGATCGGGACCCCTTCCCTGTAACACTTACAGCAGATTCTTAGGCAGCCAGTTCTATGTGAAAGGAGGAGAGGAGAATATTCTAATTCTTCCATTCCCTCGGCATATTACAGCTGCAAGAAAAATAAATCTTCCCGGTGCTAGTATTCATGATCCAAAACTTGGATTCATCAGTCCAAAACTTGAGTGTGTTATGCGATTTCCGGTAGTCAAAGATTCCTTCCACGAAAGGGGAGGAAGAGCAGTTAAAACTCTTCTCTTCTGCCACTCTGTTGCCTTTCTTCTTTTATTAAAATGGTAGGTTGCTAATTTGTCCTTCCATTAATGAGAATGTTTTTCGTTTGTTTGTTTGTTTGGAGACAGGGTGTTGCTCTGTTGCCCAGGCTGGAGTGCAGTGGTGCAAACTAATAAGGATGTTTTTAACTGATCCACTCTTTCATCTCATCTATTTTTTGGCTTGAAATCAGTTCAGGTCATTAATTGAGCATTTACTATAGGGTAGGCATTGTTTTATTTGCTGGGAATTCATAGGCCTTAAAGAGCTCACAGTTTGAAAGGGTCGCTTTCACATAAATGAATATTTATAATACAATGTAGCCATGCAGCACTTAATAAACCTGTACATTTTCAGAACAACTGTCCTGAAGGAGATGTCCAGCCTGTAGCTAGTTAACTCAACTAAAGGTTCAGCAAAGCACTCAAGCGTAAGGTCCTTACATTTTTTGTCATTAAGTTTTAATAAGCCCAACCATCTCCAGACCAGAACCTCTCTGAATATGAAGTAGAAGAGGTGAGATATCTCAGACAGTAGCTGTCAAGTTACTACTTACAAGCCAGAAAATGTCAGGGCTGACCTTGGCTTTCAGGTTCACAATTCATGAAATGCAGAGTTAGGAAGGCTATCTTGATGAGCATTCTTGATTGGACCTCTCTGCATTTGGACTTGACATTCGGGGAGCTGTTCTGCTTGGGGGTGCCTTTGTTAAGTGAAATGGGTGATTCATTTCCCTGACCACCAAGAGACATCCAGAATTTGTCACGCTTTATGAGTAATTTTGAAAGTGCTTACTAGACCTCCCTCCCTTTTCAACTGCTCAGGCTCAGTAAGCTTTTAAACTTTCTATTTCATTACAGTACAAACAACTCTACAAGCAGGCCTCCTGCTTCTCCCCTCAGGCTACGCAGAATTATTCATACTCCAGGTCTAAAGAGGAACATCAGCATGAAGGAAAAACAGACTATAGAGTAAAAACAAATTAGCAATCCAAACAGCCCACTCCCCGCCTGTCACGGGAAGGCCTTTGGTGTCTCGTTCCAGAGTCAAGGGGTTTTCTGAGTTGAAGATTAAAGGATACATTTTCAGGGCTCAGAGAACAGACAGTCTGTGAAATGTATATTCACCCAAGGCAGCCAGAACAAGCTACGCATATGAAGAACCCGGATGTGCCTTCGCCCCAAACCAGATGAGCCTGGTATGGATAGTTGGTATTTTGCTTCCACTGGGCTCGGGTCTTTCATATTTTTATTCATGCTTGGGTAAGGAAAAAAGAAAGAAAGATAAGCCATTAAGCTCTCTTTGGGAATGTGGTAAATCTTATCTTAAAGTAGTTATTCTCAACCAGGGTGATTTTGCCCCACAAAGAAACACGTGACAAATGTCTGAAGATATTTCTGATGGTCAAAACTGGCACTGGGAGGTGTTGCTGGCATGTAGTGGGTAAAGAATAAGAAGGAGAAGGCTGAGCACCCTGTGATGCACAGGACGACCCCCACAACTAAGAATTATCTGTTCCAAGATGTTGTTAGTGCAAAAGTGGAGAATCTCTGCCTTAAAACGTAAAGCAGTGAAAATAGAATATTAAGAAAAATCCTCCCTCTCTCATGTGTGTATTTGTGTGTGTCTCTGTTTCCATCTCTCTTTCTCTCTCTCTCTCTCTCTCACACACACACACACACACCACACACACACTGCTGGCTTCATAGGGGTGAAACCTATGCACATGAGCAGGGTCCATACTCAGAACCATTCCTGTGCTTGATATAATCCTCTGCTTCACCAACTTGAAATTCTCAGTAATTTTGCAAGAGAGAATGAGAGGCCCCATATTTTCCTTTTGTCCTGGGCCCTGCACATTATGTAGCTGACCCTGCACGCAAATGCCTGTGCAAGAGACACTCAGCCATTTCATGCAGCTGAAGCATATGTTCTCCACTACCCTCTTTTTTTGCTCCTAACATTCCACTTTATCATCGTGGTGCATGTTTTCCTTCTGTTTTTGAAACCCCTCTTTGGGTTATGACAGAGCTGAAGCTGGAAAGTAGACTCGTGTCGTGGATTCCGAAGCGTCTGCATATTTTCTTCTTGCCCATCAAACTGTCTAGAAAATCCATACAGGGCACCAAGTGGCAGTCAGCATATCATGCGACATAAACATTTTCTCAAAGACGCTGGAAAGAAGCTGCAGAGGCTTTTCTTTCCTGCAAGGGCAGTAGGGCTCAGCTCCGATCGTCCTTGCAGAGATGACAAAAATGATCCAGGACAAGAATCATAATCAAATAAAATCCACTTTCATGTCCATCCTCTTCTTGCCAGTCCTTTTTCATTCAATGTTCTGGATTGTTCACAAACCTCTAAATAAGCTTAAAACCTATTAAAAACCTGCAGGGTAGGCACCATCACTTCGCTTCTTGTTAATCACTTTTCATCTACTATCGTAAGTCAATCAGCAACAATTTACTGAGCAATTGCAAAGGGACAGAAGACCCTATCTGCAAACAATCTTGTTCACTTTTACAAATGGATCCCTTAAAATGTCCTGTTCCTGGAAGGATGCGGACTTCTCAGGGCACCAGAAGAAAAACCTAAGTGGATTATCTATGGGGCCTACATGAAAAACCAAACAAGAGCAACAACAAGTTTGTTTTTTGAATACTGTAAGGTGTGACAAACCCTGCCTAAGAGATCCAGGTCTGCATACACGTGTCTCTACTGCCATCTTCCGACGGGCCATCCAGCACAGCCGTCCATTAGCGTCTGCCACTTGGGAATCCCCCTGAGCACTTTAGAATTGAACTTACAAAGTAAATGGGCTTTGAAAAACATATTAAAGCACAAATCATAGTCGCTGCCACACTAGTAAACAGTTGAGAACATCAATAATAATTTTTAGGTTTGCAGGCAATTCAACTTCAAACGGTACACACGGAGCAGAATGTATCACCATCGTCTGCGAGCAGCAGCCTTGACTGAACGGTGAGACTCTTCAGGGACCCAGGCCAGGACTATGGGAAAGTCCAAGGGTAGAGTCAACAGGCTCTGATCCTAACAGCCTGAATTCTTTTGGGTTTTTGTTTGTCTGTTCCTATGAAGGGGAAAAAGACCGAAGTCCCGAGCCTGCTTTAAGTAGAAATACAGCCAATGTTCCTACTTAGGCATCACCTGAGACATGCCTAGTTCTCCTTTCCCTTTTGTTCCTAACAGTACAGACCAGATTGGCAATAATAACAATGATGGTGAAAATGCGGATTCCTCAAGGGCAGAGACTTCATTCTATTCACTGCTGCATTCCCATGACTAGAACAGCAATTCATAGTAGGTGTTCAAAAGACACGTTCCTTGCAGGGACATGGATGAAGCTGGAAACCATCATTCTCAGCAAACTAACACAGGAACAGAAAACCAAACACTGCAGGTTCTCACTCGTAAGTGGGAGTTGAACAATGAGAACACGTGGACATGGGGCAGGAGGCACCACACATTGGGGGCCTGTCAGGGAGGAGGGGGCTAGGGGAAGGATTGCATTAGGAGAAATACCTGATGTAGATGACAGGTTGATGGGTGCAGTAAACCACTATGGCACATGTATACTTGTGTAACAAACCTGCACATTCTGCACATGTATACCAGAACTTAAAGTTAAAAAAAAAAAAAGATACATTCTTAACAAAGGGACAGTCACTGCTATCATAGCTATCATTGATTGATGATATATTTTATGCCAAATCCTGTACAGTTCTTATCTCATTCAACCTCTATAATAACATATGAAGCATGTCTTATTATCCACGTGCTGGTTTTTTTGTTTGTTTGTTTGTTTTTTCCTTCTATCACTCAGGCTGGAGTGCAGTGGCACGGTCACGGCTCACTGCAGCCTCGACCTCCCAGGCCCAGGCAATCCTCCCACCTCTGCCTCCTGAGTAGCTGGAACCACAGGCACATGCCACCACACTCAGCTATTTTTTTAATTTTGTGTAGAGATGAGGTCTCACTATGGTGCCCTGACTGGTCTTGAACTCCTGGGCTCAATTGATCCTCCTGCCTCAGCTTTCCAAAACACTGGGATTGCAGGCATGAGCCACGTTGCTGACCTCCATGTGTTGTTGATGGAAGGTGAGAGAATCACCAGACTTGACAGATGGCCAGACTGACCGGAGAGGAATGAATTTATGTTGAGTTGAATAATCTGTAGCCCATGAAGAGGTAGCTACATAAAAATAATAATAAACGTCCGCTATTGAGAAATTACTATATACCAGGACAGTGCTCAGCATGATCTTATTTACTCCTAGCAACAGCTTGATGAAATAAATCGTACTTGGCATTGCCGTTTTACAGATGAAGGTCAGGAAGTTTCAGCAATCTGCCCAAGTTAGGAAGTGGAGAGCTGGAGGTCCCACCCAGGACTCCCTCCTGGCTGCAGCTTCTCTTGCCCTCATAGCTTCCCTCTCGTGATACATGTTAGGCTGTTCTCCTTCCTCCAGGAAGTCACCCCACGCTCTCATGAGCCAACATCATTCTTCACACATCAACAGTGTGAGCCAACTCCCACATAAATGCTCACCAACAGACCAACTGCAGGTGTAGCAGCTGGATACAAAACAGAAAGAGACACAAGGTGGAGACGTGAGGGTTCAGGTTGGTTTGTCTACAGTGGAATGGAGTCTCCTAAACTCAATGGCAAAGGTCACAGGATGGTCAGCTGCGAGAAGACAGCACGGAACCAAGGGCAGCAGCTTGTTTTGTCCTACAAACACTGTCCTAAAAACACTGCAAAATTCTCATGTTGAAACAAAACTCCTGGATATCTACACCAAAACCTGCACACAAACATTCCTAGCAACATTATTCATAATACCCCAAAAGTGAAAACCACCTCACTATGAATGCAATGTCTCCAAAATTCATGTGTTGAAGTCTTAATCCCCATTGTGATGATATTTGAAGGTGGGGCTTTTGGGAGGTAATTAGGTCATGAGGGACGAGACTTCGCGAATGGAATTGGTGCCGTTAGAAGAAGAGACAGGAGAGAGATCATCTCTCTCTGCCGCAGGAGGATCCAGCATAAAGATGGCGCCCTGCAAGAGCTCCCTTACTGAGAACTGAATCAGCCAGCAACTTGATCACAGACTTCCAGACTCCAGAACTGTGAGAAATAACTGCTGTTGTTTAAGTCACTCAGGCCACAGCGAGCATTATGGCAGCCAAACAGACTAAGACAAACCCAAATGCCCATTAACCGATAAATGGATCCATAAAATGTTATAATATTGTATGAAATATTATTTCATAAAAACGAAGGAAATATTATTCCACAATACAAAGGAATACAATCATTTTATTCCTTTTCTTTTTATTCAAACACCTTCATGCAACAATATGGTTGAACCTTCAAGACTAAGTGAAAGAAATCAGGGACAAAGGGTCCCATATAACCATAGGTTCCACTTACACAAATGTCCACAACACATAAATCTAGAGACAGAAACTACGTTAGTGGCTGCCTAAGGTTTGGTGTGAGGAGGGTAGATGTGAAGAATGAAGGAGGAGTGACTGCAATAGGGTACAGTTTCTTTTAGGGTAATGAAAATATTCTAAAATTGATTGTAGTAGTAGTTGCACAACTCTGTGGATATACTGAAAACCATTGAATTATCTATTTGAAACAGGTGAATTGCATAGTATGTGAATTATACCTCAATGAAGCTGTTACCAAAAAAAAAAAAATCCACAATATTCTATACGTGTTTAGAAACAAAATATATTCTCCAATTATTGGGAATCCGGGGAGGAACTCGTGGGGTTTCATCAAAACTGATCCAAAATTGATTCTGTTCTGATCCAGCCTCTTCTCCCAGACATCCTTAACTCAGCAAATGGCCCCACACTCTGCCACAGCTAGAAAGCCATGAGTGATCCTTGATTTCTCCTTTTCCTGCACCATCCCCCAGATTCAAATCCATCAGCAACTCCTGTCCATTACCTCTCCAAAATACACCTCACTCTTCACCCCTTTATGCTCCTCCTCAATGCCACCAACCTAGTCCAAACCATCATCCTCTCTCAATTCTGACTCATCTTGCTCCCATTCTTGCCATCCTCTGATCCATTCGCAATGCATGGCAAATTATTGTTTCACAACGTAAGTCAGCTCCTGGCTCTCCACGGCAGACACCCTTCTCTGGTCGCACAAGGCAGAAACTGAAGATCCACCCTTCCTCATGCCTCCAGCGCTCTGCTCATGATGACCCCCTAGGCTACTCCAGGCATGTTCTGCTCCTTTTCACCCTCAGCTATGCCAAAGCCTTTATTGCCTCCAGCCCTTTGCACTTGCTGTTTCCTCTGCCTGGGCCACTCTTCCTTCACATCTTTGCATGACTGATGACTGTGACTCCTCCTTTAAGGGTCCCACCCAGACCTCTCTCAGAGAAGAGGCCCCTGACCACCCTATGCAGAGAGGCCCCACTCAGTTCCACCTTATCTCATCCAGTGTTCATATTATGGCACTGCTTGAAACTGTAATTGCCTTGTTTGTTTGTCTACTCTGTTCTCACCTGCCTTACCCACTAGAAACTGGATCCAATCTTTTCTTTTTATTCAAACGCCTTCTATAAATATTTGCTTTTTGTTTTTGTTTGAGACAGGGTCTCACTCTGTTGCCCAGGCTGGAGCGCAGTGGTGCGATCACGGCTCACTGCCGCCTTGACTTCCCAAGGCTCAAGGGATCCTCCGCCTTAGTCTCCTGAGTGGCTGGGACTACAGGTGCACGCCACCATGCGCGGCTAATTTTTGTTTTTGTTTTTGTAAAGACGGAGTTTTGCCATGTTGCCCAGGCTGACCTTGAACTCTTGAGCTCAAGCAATTCACCCGCCTCAGCCTCCTACAGTGTTTGAATTACAGGAGTAACATTAAACATCTGTGTCCCTGTCCCCCAGAAAAGAAGACTTCTTTTAGGGTAGCACGATATCCTGGTCAACTACAAATCCTGGTTGTCTTTGTATTCCTGTGACCTGATCTTTTCATAGTGCCTGGCCTACAAAAATGTTTTTTCAATCCTGACTTCATGTCAGAATGGCCAACATTTGTTTTTAACGAAAGAGTGAATGAAAGTCATAGAAACTCCTGCATTTTAAGATTGGTTAGAGAAGGTGTCAGGCCTCTGAGCCCAAGTCAAGCCATCGCATCCCCTGTGACTTGCACATATAAGCCCGGATGGCCTGAAGTAACTGAAGAATCACAAAGGAAGTGCAAATGCCCTGTATCGCCTTAACTGATGACATTCCACCACAAAAGAAGTGAAAATGGCCGGTCCTTGCCTTAAGCGATGATATTATCTTGTGAAATTCCTTTTCCTGGCTCATCCTGGCTCAAAAAGCTCCCCTACTGAGCACTTTGTGACCCCCACTCCTGCCCGCCAGAGAACAACCCTCCTTTGACTGTAATTTTCCTTTACCTACCCAAATCCTATAAAACGGCCCCACCCTTATCTCCCTTCGATGACTCTCTTTTCGGACTCAGCCTGCCTGCACCCAGGTGAAATAAACAGCCTTGTTGCTCACACAAAGCCTGTTTGGTGGTCTCTTCACACAGACGCACATGACAGAAGGATCCAGCAAAGGAGACTGCAAAGGAGCTACGCAACTGAGAATTCCCCAGGAAGAAACATTGATGATCATGGGGAAATCAGGATCACAGCATCCCAGCAAACCTGTGAAAGACCTCACAACCATTTCTGTAGTTGCTGAACTAAAGCAATAAAATAGCATACAAAACAAAGATAATACTGATAATATTTTATAGAACTTAAATTCATAATATTGGGTACAGTACAATTCATTTCACCGTTTATTATCCAACTTTGAATTCAACATTTGAGGATTTCCCTCATACATAATTCCAAAGAGATATTTATAAATTTGTTCTGCTTGGTGTGTAGATTATATTAATTAGTGAAGCATTTTTCTTCTGGGTGTGGTTCCCCAACAGAAAGCTGAATTATTTTCTAAACTTAAATGTCTCAGAGTTCTTGAGACACTTTTCCCATGTTATAACTAAAAGAAGCTGGCAAAGCTGGCAATTCATGTATATTCTTCATTCTTCCTTTCTTTTTTTTTTTTTTTTTTTTTTTTTGAGACAGTCTTACTCTGTTGCCCACGGTGGAGTGCAACGACAGAATCTTGGCTCGCTGCAACCTCTGCCTCCCGGGTTCAACAGATTCTCGTGCCTCAGCCTCCTGAGTAGCTGGGAAAACAGGCATGTGCTACCACGCCTGGCTAATTTTTGTATTTTTAGTAGAGACGGGGTTTCACCATGTTGGCCAGGCTGGTCTCGACCTCCTGACCTCAGGTGATCTGCCCACCTCAGCCTCCCAAAGTGCTGGGATTACAGGTGTGAACCACCGCGCCAGCCTGCATGTATATTCTTCTAAAGGAGTTGGTCACATGTCCTGGAGGATTCAGATCTATAACTGCCCAAGTCTTTGGTTTTCTTTTCTCTGAACCATGCTGTCCAAGAGCCCGACTCAGGAGGTCTGGAGGGGGCCAACATATCTGTACATTTGCAACTCCAAGGGTATTCTGACATGAAGTCAGGATTGAAAAAACATTTTTGTAGGCCAGGCACTATGAAAAGATCAGGTCACAGGAATACAAAGACAACGAGGATTTGTAGTTGACCAGGATATGGTGCTACCCTAAAAGAGGTCTTCTTTTCTGGGAGACAGGGACACAGTAATGTAAACATACATTTCAATTCAATATGATAAACACTTTGAGTACTTTTGCTATTGAAGCACAGAGATAAAGCTCTCTCTAAGTCTGAGTCATATTTGTTCTGGAAGAATCAAGGAATTTTGAAGATAAAAAAATGGAGCAAGGGCTCTCCAATTGTATTTGCGACGTTCTGTGTTTCTAAATCACTTTCAGTAATCTGCCTTTTGAGAGAGGGATTCCCTTTACCACACATTAACAAATTGCTTGGAGTCTGAAACTGGGTCCTAACTGGCCTATTTTTCTTTAGTGCCTGGTTTGCTAAAATAATAACAATAAAAAGACTGACCGGCTTTATAAAACGGGATCCAGACTACATCCTATGTGAGGGGAAACCAACTTTCCATGATCTTCTGTGGTCCAAGGTTATGGAGTTACCAAAGGAGGCATCCAGGACTTTAATAAAAGTAAGGAGTGGTAGATAGTTTTGAAGATGGAGGGTGACTAACTATAGAGAACAAGAGTTAGCACAGCTTTGCTTTTAAAATATTCAGTTGCTATGAATGCAGTGAGATGTCCAGGGAAATTCCTATAGGGGTCTTTCCAGGTTGAAAATATGAACTGTCTCTGTCATTTACAGCATCCAGTTGTGTGCCAGTGTATAGCTTCTAAGAAATCCCAACTAGATTCTGGTAGTTTTGAATTCCTTTGTAGGATACAATGCCTAAATATACACACATTTACAATATGCACAGCTATTATAAATCTAGCTATAGCTAAATGTAACAATAAACTGTTCTCTCTTTAGAAGATTCTGCAAATATATTTCAAAAGCCTTTGAAAACGTATATGCCCGATTGGTCTTCAAAAGAGGATATAGCTTTCAGAAATGCTCTCAGATCTGGTAGAAGTCAAGTTGAAACTTTTTTGGAAATAAAGGTTTGAATCAGATTGTACAATTAGCTGTATCAATTTGGGTAACTACTTAATCTCTCTAATCCTTAATTTTACTGCTTATCAAAGTGAGATAGCAAAACGTGCCTAAGAGGAAAATTAATTAGATGATTATTTAAAATTTGGTACGTTTAAAAGGAATGGATATTTGCAGCACGCTTCACTAGTCTTTCTCCTTTTGTTGTAAAAATTTGCCAAAGTAAGAAGTTGTTTTAGAGGGTAGAAAACCAATAATGACACCAGCAACCCGGAATGCAGTAGAGGCAGCTATCCCGCATATCTCATATTATAATATTCAAATACATGCCGAAGACACACACAATTTGGCATGCTACAGAACTAGAGAAACAGGTAGGCCTGAGAGTAACTTGAAGTTTTTCTGGAGCAGAAACTCAGAAGTCCAAAAATGATCTTATTTACAAGCCTTTAGTCTGAGTTGACCTTTCTTCTTTAAAAGACATCCATGCCCTTTCGTCGTTTCATTTTCTGCCAATTTCCAAATGTTCTCCAAGAAAAAGACAACCTCTGAAATTCACCAAAAAATAAATAAAGAAAAACCCTCTAAATCAATCACTAAATGAGAGAAAAATAGACAGAACTTCGTAAATTGACTCAGGCTTTTAAAAATTGTCTCTCCTGATGGAGACTGGGGGATGATAGCTTGACGCTCACAGACCACAAAGTGAGTCAACAGCGGCATCTAGTGTTCAATCAGAATCCTGCACAGCCGCTTGTTGGAGATGGGAGGATCTGTTTGTTACTCTAAGACGCAAATCAGTTACATTTATCCACCCATGGATATCATTAAGAAGCACTCACCGGAGTGTTTATGGTGCTGCTTCCACAGACGTTCACAGGAGAAGGCCGCAGGTTGTCCTAATTCCAGAAAGACCGAACATCACACAGCCTTGGCATGCATCTCACGCCCATCTCAGCCTCATCTCAGCTTCCCCTCAGACTCAAACTCAAAGACAGGACTATGTGCGTGAGAGTTCCTGAAGGCGAGAAGCCCTCTAAGATGGTTTAACAGCCTTCTCTGGAGTAAACGGAATAGATTGTGTTAATTGTTGGAAATAATCCTGCTTTTGCCTTAACTTTTTCTGGACACCTGAACTCTTCAGTGAATAGTGAATTCTGGGGAAACTATTTAATCGGCTACAATCTATAAATAAGGGGTGATTTTAGATCTGTGTATGCCAGTGATTTTCAACATTTTTCCCCAGCTATGAAATTCTTTAAGGGAAAAACATGAGATATTTGGAATGACAACGTTACAAAGAATAGATACATATACATAATCTATAGCTGATCTCTTTAAAGGGGGGTTGGTGTAGAAAAACCAGATCTACAGCCACTCAGCCTTCCAGAACTCCCACCCTTCTCTTGCCTCTCCTCACCTCACTCTCCTTGGCCTCCCACCCTGTTGGCCCAGCCCCGTGCCACTCCCAGCTTCTGAGGCTTATCTGCAGAGACATAGGTACTCCTAGCATAACACAAGCCTTTTAAACTTGGATCTGTTTTCTTTAGGAGACAAGTGACAGAAAGGCACCCAACAGACCTGGGCAAAGGATACAAGGTACATTAATATAGGTTAAGATGTAACCTAGCAGACACAGAAAGCTACAAAGAGCAGGAGGCTTAGCAGCATTTTGCCACTTGGAAAGACAAGCTTCCCTTGTTTTCCATACCCACCAAGGTGCCCTGCTTTCATCCTCATCACTTTGCTGATAGCACCATGTCTTTGGCTGAGGATGCCATCAGATCCTTTGGGAAATTCTCCTTGCCATTCCGAGAGATTTTATACCCTTCTGAGCCTTCCCAGGGACTGCCAACTTGTCTGCCCATAGATGCAAGTTACTGGTGACAGTGCCAGCAAAAATCTGAAGGGTTACTGAAAGAAGAGTCAGTGGGCAGTATCCCACAGCCAATTTTCCAGGCACAACACCCTTCTCACTCTCATCCTTCAGGTCTCCCTGTGACATCTTCCTAATACCATGTGCCTTGGAGCTTCCTCTATAATTATTAATTCATTCACTTATTCATTCACTGAGAAAGCATAATTGGACATATTCCAAACTACCCCAACCAAAAGGCCAGCATTTGTTATGGTTGGAAACTACATGTGTACCCGGATTATAAAAATAATAAGCTCGGGCACAGTGGCTCACGCCTGTAATCCCAGCACTTTGGGAGGCCAAGGCAGGTGGATCACCTGAGGTCAGGAGTTCGCAACCTGGCCAACATGGTGAAACCTCATCTCTACTAAAAATACAAAAAACTAGCTGGGCGTGGTCGTGGGCACCTGTAATCCCAGCTACTCAGGGGTGGAGGCAGGAGAAACACTCTAACCCGGGAGGCGGAAGTTGCAGTGAGCCAAGATCACGCCATTGCACTCCAGCTTGGGCAACAAGAGCAAAACTCCGTCTCAAAATAATAATAATAACAGCATCTTCTCAACAACAAAAAACCTGGAAACCAGCCCTTATGGCTGAAATGTCATTTGTATGGCTTATCAGAGAATAAAATGAAGATTCCTCTCCATGTCTTTCACTCAGTAAACTATGTGTCAGATGTGTGTCATTCTTACTCAAAGCTTATTCATGATAGGTAACACTGAGCAATTGCCACAAGACAGGCTTTATTCTCAATCCTTCATCTCAGGATTTCTCAATCTCAGCATTACTAGTATTTTGGGATGTATAATTCTTTGTGATAGGGGCCTGTATTACGCGTTGCAGGATGTTTAGCAGCATCCCTGGCCACCCACAACATGAGAAGTGCTTCCCCCAACCCCTGCTCCAGTTGTGACAGATAAGAATATCTCCAGATATGGCCAAATATCCCCTGAGGAACAAAATTGCTCCCCTTCCCTGTTATATAAGAATCATTGCCTTGACCAGGTGCGGTGGCTCATGCTTGTAATCCCAGCACTTTGGGAGGCCAACGCAGGTGGATTGCTTGAGTACAGGAGTTCGAGACCGACATGGTGAAACCCCATCTCTACTAAAAAATACAAAACATTAGCTGGGCATGGTGGCACACGCTTGTAGTTCCAGCTGCTCAGGGGGACTGAGTTAGAAGGATTGCTTGAGCCTGGGAGGTTGAGGCTGCAGCGAGCCCTGATGGTGCCTCTGTACTCCAGCCTGGGTGGCAGAGCGAGACCCTGACTCAAGAAAAAAAAAAAAAAAAAAGGCACTGCCTTATAAATTAATTATATAATTCATGCAAAAACCTAGACAGATTAGATGGTTTTATTTCTCTTGTTTTAAATTGACAAAACTAAAGCACAAAAGGCTGTATAACTTTCCCAACTGTACACAAGTAAACTCATCTTAAAGTCTAGCACTCCAGCACCAGAGCCTATGCTCTTCACCACTCTGTTCCATTCTCCTCTAAATGCCAAGCCCCAGTTTATTAACCAGAATCAGCAGAACTCTCAGAAGAGCTGGTAATTTCCCTGGCACCATCACTGTCTTGGGTGGATGTGCTGCCTCTTCCAGAGGCCTGGACAGTAAAGAGAAAAACAAGAGTTAGATCAGATCTTTTCAACCTTGCCCTCATGTGTGAAACTATATTTCTCAGGACATCTCAGCTAAGAAGCTACTATAAAGTTTCAAGAGCAGTCACATAACAAAATTTCTCTAGTTTCATCTCAACTCACTGTGGCCACCCTCACCTCAGGAATTTGGAAATTCCTTCCAAAATCTTTGGGCCCCTGATTTACTCAGAAACCACAGCTGGAACCACTTCAAGTGGTATCTTAGTGGGTGCTGTCTGAATTGATCAATTCCCATGCATTAGCTCATTTAAACTTTATAACAAGCATTTCACCCATTTAACTATAGGGGAAACTAAGGATTAAAGTGGTTAAATAACTTGCCCAAGGTCACTCACATTATTAGTCAGTATTCTTCCAAGAAACATAACCAAAAGGAGAAATCTATCTATCTACCTATCTATCCATCTATCTAGGGTCCATAAGACATTTTGATACAGGCATGCAATGCATAATAGTGACATCATAGAAAATGGGGTATCCATCCCTCAAGCATTTATCTTTCATGTTACAAACAATCCAATTACACTCTTTTAGTTATGTTAAAATGTACAATTAAACTATTATTGCCTATAGTCACTCTGTTGTGCCATCAAATACTAGATCTTACTCATTCATTCTAATTTCTTTTGTACCCATTAACCATCCCTACCTTACCCTCAAACCCCTTCTCCACGACCCTTCCCAGCCTCTGATAACCATTCTTCCACTCTCTATCTCCATGAGTTCAATTGTTTTGATTTTTAGATCCCACAAATAAGTAAGAACATTCAATGTTTGTCTTTCTGTGCCTGGCTTATTTCACTTAACACAATGACCTCCAGTTCCATCCATGTTAGTGCAAATGACAGGATCTCATTCTTGTGTATATGCACCACATTTTCGTTATCCATTCATCTGTTGATGGACACTTAGCTTGCTTCCAAATCTTGGCCACTGTGAACAGTGCTGCAACAAGCATAGGAGTGCAGATTATCTCTTCGATACACTGATTTCCTTTCTTTTGAGTATACACTCAACCGTGGGATTGCCAGATCATGTGGCAGCTCTATTTTTAGTTTTTCAAAGAATGTCCAAACCGTTCTCCCTAATGGTTGTACTAATTTACATTCCTGCCAACAGTGTATGAGGCTTCCTTTTCCTTCACATCCTTGCCAGCATTTGTTATTGCCTGTCTTTTGGATATAAGCCCCTTAGACATCTCCAGACATGCCGGAATCCTTGAGTGGACGCAACATCCACTCTTTCTCCAAAGGTGCTCCAGAGATCACCTGCATCAAGCTATCCTGGAGCAGGGAGCATGAAAGCTGTGTAGTTTCTCAGGCAGGAGATCAAGGTCAACATCATCACACTAGGTCATGTTGTTAATGTGTAACCTTGATATGATGTGATGAAAATGACACTTTATATCTGTGGCCTTCCCCCGAGTCTAATCACAAGAAAAACATCAGACAAATCCCAATTGAGGTATATTTTACAAAATATTTGGCCAGTACTCCTCAAAACCATGGACAGTGCAAGACACTATTATGCCCAAGAGGAGGAACCTAAGGAGACATGACAACTAAATGTAATGTGGCATTAGGTAAAAACCAAGGAAATAGGAAGAGAGGATAGCCTTTAATTAATAATAATGTATCAATATTGGTTCACTAGATATGACTAATGTACCATACTTATGTGAGGTGTTAATAACATGGAAAACTGGATGTGGGGTATATGAAAACTTTCTTTTTTTTTTCTTTTGACACAGAGTTTTGCTCTTGTTGCCTAGGCTGCAGTGCAATGACATGATCTCCACTCACTGCAACCTCTGACTCCCTGGTTCAAGCGATTCTCCTGCCTCAGCCTCCCTAGTAGCTGGGATTACAGGCCCCTGCCACTACACCCAGCTAATTTTTTGTATTTTTAGTAGAGATGGGGTTTCTCCATGTTGGCCAGGCTTGTCTTGAACTCCTGACCTTAGGTAATCCACCCACCTCAACCTACCAAAGTTCTGGGATTACAGGCATGAGCCTCTGCGCCCAGCCACGAAAACTTTCTGTACAATCTTTGCAAAAAAAAAAAAAATGCCTATTTTCAGGCCTCATGCTAGTCCTTCAGAATTAGATTATCCTGAGTGGGATGCAGGCACCTACATATCCAACAAGACCCCCAGTTTTGAAAACTAATGTAGGCTTAGCTGGAACTCCTACTACACTTACAAGGCAAGACCCTTGCAGCCACCTGCTCACCTGCCCAAAAGAAAGGTTCAGAAGCTTCAACAGAGACGAAGTTCAGGATACTAAAGAGTAGATACTTAGCTTCTAGAACATAGCAGCCATTTCCTTTGTCTCGTGTATTTTATTGCCATCAAATGCCTCTGAATAGAAATCATCAGTTCAATTTTTGCCCCATAATTGGATTTGAGCCTCTTGCAGTAATGATGCTAATAAAATTACCTCTAATAAGATATCTAAACTGCATTTTTGCACTCTGCCATTAACAAAGTAAAATATTTGATGGTTAATTTGTCCTGCATCTTGGTTCACCACTGTATCTCTCAAAGAGTAACAAAACCAGCCAGGCGCAGTGGCTCACGCCTATAATCCCAGCACTTTGGGAGGCCGAGGTGGGCAGATCACGAGGCCAGGAGATCAAGACCATCCTGGATAACACGGTAAAACCCCGTCTCTACTAAAAAAAAAAAAAAAAACTAGCCGGGCGAGGTGGCGGGCGCCTGTAGTCCCAGCTACTCGGGAGGCTGAGGCAGGAGAATGGCGCGAACTCGGGAGGCGGAGCTTGCAGTGAGCCGAGATCGCACCACTGCACTCCAGCCTGGGCGGCAGAGCGAGACTCCGTATCAAAAAACAAAGAGAAGAGTAACAAAACCAATATTTATAAAAGTTTTCCATGGTTCCAGAAATTTTTCATCAGGCTTGAAAGAGCTAAGTAACTACTCCTCTGTAACAGATTTCTGACATGAATATAACGAAAATGCCGCCATTCCTTACTTGAATTAAGATATATCAGGACCAAATTATATTGCAAAATGTAGCGGTAACATGCAAACAGAACATGATGAAGAGGAAAGACAATTAAACTCGAGATCAGAGTCACAGGTAGTAGACCGTGTTGCAGTTACTTATCAGCTTTGTGGCTTCGGAGCAGTGACCTGAACCCATGTTAGCAAAATGATCAGTTTGGAATAGAAGACTTGTAAGATCCATTTGAGCTCTCGAGTTTTCACTATGGAATCTCAAAGCCAAGAGTTACTCTTGCACCCAGTATCACAGTGTTAAAACTTGTAAACTCAAAATAATTTAGAACATAATTCAGAAACTAATAATAAAACGTAAATGTAAAACTTGATTAGTCTTAGTCCTTTAGAATGATGTCCCACAACATGAACTCAGCCACTATCAAAGGCATTCAAAGATGCCTTTCAATCCATTTTGCCTCTATTACGAATGCTGCCATGTGAGACAGAGACCCAAGGATAAAAGCTGACAAGTAGTAGAGAACAGAAAAGCCCCATAAAACAGATGTTTTAAACATGAAGCAGGTGTTGATGTTTATTTATACCTGGCTGCTGCATAGATTGACATTGTTAAAATTTCAAAGTAGAGTTTCTTCCCCACAGACAAGGGACAATGAAAACAAATAGACAAGTCACAAAAGAAATAAAAATGGTGAACAAGCGTATGGAATAATGTTCAACCTAACTAATAAACATGCAAATTAAATCAACAAGGAGGTACCAATTTGTTTCCTTACCAATTTTTTTTACTAGTGTATATTTCAGTGATGACAAAGATATAGTGAAACTATATTCTCATACATCACTGGTAAGTGATAGCATAAATTTGTACAGGTCTTTTGGAAAATACGTGATGATAAGCATAAAGAATGATTTATATATTCATGACCTTTGATTCTGCAATTTCACTAAGAACAGAGGACAAAGCAACATGCATGAAGATGTTCACTGCAGAGAAAAATTGGGAACAGCCTCTAAAAGTCCAAAAATAGATGAAAGATTGTAAACTTTGTTGCATCTACTCAAATATTATATAGCTTTGTAAAAATGATGTTCTCAGAGGCTATTTAGTAACATAAAATGTTTATGACTTGAGAAATGTGGTAAACTATCAGATCATATATATATATCTTTGGCTTATACAATGTTTTTAAAATTTTAATTTAGTGAACATTTTCATACTGAGAAAATTTACACAAAAATATGTTTGTTTGACTCTACTCAAAAAATCAGAATAACTGGCAAAACCGAGCCCTTGTACATGACAATTATTTGCAGCTAAGTAATAACCATTCCCTTTAGGACAAAAAACATATAACCCCCTTTGATCCACAGTCCCAATCCAATGACTCTTGGAAGCATTGGAGTTCACAATCCCTGACCTAAATTTTAAAATCAGGGTTTAAAATTATACATATAGGCCACGCACAGTGGCTCACACCTGTAAGCCCAGCACTTTGGAAGGCTGAGGTGGACGGATCACCTTAGGTCAGGAGTTTGAGACCAGCCTGGCCAACATGGTGAAACCCCGTCTCTACTGAAAATACAAAAATTAGCCAGGTGTGGTTGCAGGTGCCTGTAATCCCAGCTACTTGGGAGGCTGAGGCAGGAGAATTGCTTGAACCCGGGAGGCAGAGGTTGCAGTGAGCCGAGATTGCGCCACTGCACTCCACCCTTGGCGACAGAGGGAGACTCCATCTCAAAAAAATAATTATTATACATATAAATTTTAAATATGCACATAAAAAAGAATGAAATATTCCAAATTGCTATGAATGCTTGGTTGTCTTACAGTTCTGATATTATAGTTGATTCTTCTTTTTTTTTTTAATTTTCTGCACTAATCTTTTGTTTGGAAAATGGGTTAGAAATTAGAAATTAGAAACCTGAGCCAATGTGACCTGTCAGTAAATATCCAGTCTTTTAGTAAATACCAGTCATCTCCAGCAACAACAAAAAAAAAGAAAGTGAAGACCATATATTTCTTTCCCCATAATCTTATAACCAGGTGGCATGTTACCATGAAAGCAAGTGTTGGCCCAAATTCTTCTAAATGTACAACTCTTATTGTTCAGAAATTCTACCTTTGCTTCCTATAATCCCAAATAAGTCCTCCTTTCTGTTCTCAGGCACAACAATTGAAATAAAAGTTTCAATGAAACGGGAGCAAAGTTTCATTCTTTGGCAGACACAACAATATTCCAATAATAAGATCCGACAACATATTGTTAGGTGTGTGAACTAGACAGATAAAAAACAAATAGAGCTCTAGGCCTTGAGTACCGCTGGGTTTGACAGATTTTTAGTATCTTCTTCCTAGAAAAGGTGACGGAAACCAGACAGAAAAGTATTCCTAGTATCCTTTACACAGCTTAAAAAACTTTTGGATACAAATTTTGATGAAGATAATTGAAATGATTAAGCAACCATCTTCAGAAAGTGGATTCCTGATTAGGATACTTCAAATGCTAACTATATGTCTCTAAAATATATGATAAAGTTCAGTTACACATATGCATATTTCACACTACTTATGTCAAAAATGTTTAAAATAAATTGTTGCATAAAAACTACAGATGTTGGCCGGGTGCAGTGGCTCACGCCTGTAATCCCAACAATTTGGGAAGCTGAGGCGGGTGATTCACAAGGTCAGGAGATCGAGACCATCCTGGCTAGCACGGTGAAACCCCGTCTCTACTGGAAAAAAAAAAAAAAATTAGCTGGGCGTGGTGGCAGGCGCCTGTGGTCCTAGTTACTCGGGAGGCTGAGGCAGAATGAGTAAACCCGATGTTGGTTTTTTAAAAAGTGATTATCTATAGGCTTAAGCTTCTAGCTATTATGTCATAATTTTATTTTTGTATTTCTAATTCTATTCTCTCCAAATTGATTATCTTTACATACTTAGAACATAGGTGAGAAACAATATCAAATAAATCTCCTATAGCTAATAAGTGATCAAACAATGAGACTCAAGCTAAAATCTGGTTGCCTGACTTAGTTCTCCACAACCCAGTGTTCTAAACCCATAGGTTAAGTGACTTGAAAACTGGATACCGAAATGCCCATCCATAGTGTGTCAAAACAGAAGATGGAAGAATATTCTAGAAGTTAATAACACTTGCTGAAACATTGTAAATAGCAAGTTCAAAGTGGCTAGCTATTTTCATCCTGTAGGTGGTTGTGATTTAGAAGTTATGAGAGTATACTCTCTTCACTGCAAAATATTTCTTGTGATATTAGTAATAGAAAGTGATCTGAGGAAATGAATAAATACATTAATTCAATGAAAAGGAAGCCAGGGTTGTGCCATGATCCCTCTCTGAGCATTGGAAAGTAGTCAGATAAATTGGTTTCTCTTCCAAAAGTTACTGCCATTAGTCAGATAACACCTAGGGAAACTTACATTTAATGTCTTCACTAAAGAAAGGATACTTGATGATGGTCTTGAAAAAACCATCACATTGGAAAATATGTGGTAGTGATTGTATTGGCAACTGAGATACCGTCACAGTTGGGTTCCCTGAGGGAAATTATTTTGAGATGGAGATTGGCATGAAAGAAGTCTATTAGCAAATTCCTGTGGAGGAGAGAAGGAAGACAGGCTTGGAGAAAGGGAGAGATTTAACAAAAGCCTCAGCCAACCTAATAGGGAACTCTGGAGCAATGTAAGAGAGTATGTGTGTGTGTGTGTGTGTGTGTGTGTGTCCATAAATATTTTCTATCTCAAGGGAATACAGTTTTTGACCTACCATTCTGATGGGTAGAGAAAGAACACATTTGACAGATCAGTGACCACAAACCATGTAGCTGACATTGTCTTAATCTATTCTAGCCAAGGTTTCACATCTGGTACAGATGCTGCAGTTAGGGTTACTACTTGGCTGAGTTTTCAATAGTCCACTTTCATCCAGTGTCTAGTTTTTATAGAGGTCAGACTGGTGAATTAAATGGAATTATGATAAGGCTCAACATTCCCACACGCTTTAGGTCTTGAAGGGTAGCACTAATCTCTGCCTTCACATGAGATGGAATATTAATTTTGGTTTACTGTCTTGGCCAGGAGGTGGGGCAGTTTCAGAGGCTTCCACATGGCTTTCCGTTTAAGACAATTCTAACACACACACCAAGAAAGGAATGGCGGTTCTGTCAACTCCCAAGTATGTTCAGTCTGATTATTTATTCTGAAAGTAAGGAGATGACAGGGAGTCTAAGTAGGGAAATGATCATTTATTCTGAAAGTAGTATCGACAGGGACCCTACCATTGGGTAGAGCCATGAATTCAGTGGACCTAGTGCTAAGTAATACATGGAAAAGAACTCCTTGTATTATCTGAATCCCATATGCCCCTCGCTCCAAAAGGTGGACTCTAGTGATACTCTGGTCCTGAAGTATCAATGTCAGCTTGGACCTTGTGTCTCAGCACCCTCAGATTATTCATGTACTCCCCTTCCCCAGTGTACAGTTATCCAAGTAAATAACCATAGGGGCATCATTGCTATACACACTTGCAGTGGTTTTACAAAGACCTTCTTGAAGACCTAGACTTTCCTTCAATCAGCAGTTTCTGCATTTGGAAAATAACAAAGGTCTGAAAATTTGGCAAAAGATTACGACCTTTTATTAAGGAGGCTGTGCCCTATCTCCTGATCACCCATCCTTGAGGTCTTTTGAAGGTATCGTTTGAGCAATACTCATTTTATACCTATTTTGCTCCTAAAGATGCCATGTTCCATTAATTGTCTCCAAAGCTCTGTGCAGGAATCCTTCGACCTGGCCACTCATTGTGATAATTGTATCCATTTGTCTTCTGATAGTGACTCACTGCCATTGGGCCTCTGTTCTTCCATGTCCATTGCTATCAGTGAGCTCACGTCTGTAACAGCATCTGGCCTTCAGAACTGCCACTGAGCTTCTCAGGGATGCTGCTGCCCTCTGACCAATGCATTCCTTATCCCTTTAGTACATGCGTCCTCTGTGCCTTCCTGGGTGTCCCTTTGCCCTTAAGAAAGCATAAATAATATTCTGTGCAATACATCCATGAACTGTAAAACCAGGTGTTTGATCTACTAGTTATAGGGTTTTTCCCCTGGTGCATATTAAAATAAATATTAATATAAAAACTTCAATCCATCTACCACCCAAAATCAACCTCCATACACAGATGAGCCTTTAAGAAGTACTAAAGTAAGAAAATAAAAAATGAGTACTAAAGTAGTCGACAGGGAGACAAAAAGTGGGAAACTCTCGGCCTCCCACACATCTGTGGCTCCTGGTCCTGCTAAGCACACTGTGACATCTCCAGCGGCCACCTGAGGCACCCCTGCACCTCTCTCATGCACTGCCATGGCCAGTGGACTTTAGCACACATCTAATTCTTGACTAGCTTTCGGATGATGGGAGGTCCTTAAACCCATGAGTGTTTCAGCCTCTCTGCCCTTTAATTTAAAGGGATGATGGGAAAGAATATCTATCCCTTCTTATGTCAGAAATATAATACACATCCAGCTGAAAAGTAAATACAGGAGTCTTTTAATTCCTTGTAAGGAAAATTTCCTGGATAATTCCATGTATTTTAATAATCACAGAGATAGTCCTATCCTTATTCATTATCAAAATACTGTGGTAACAATTTATACTCTATAGATGCAAACAATCTCATCTATTTTGACATAAAAAAGGCGGAAAGGCAAAACGCAAATTCTGAGACAGAGATTAAAACAACACAACATCCTTAGATTTGTTTATTTTATTGTTTGTTTCACTGTTTGAATGTTTATCTTGCAAGAGCCTACAGAAGTGAGAGAAAATATCTGCAGGCTAATTCTACATAACATGAGACAAAGATTAAGCACTAAATATAAAAAATAAAACTTTTAATTTACTTATTAAACTAGGAAGAATTTTCCTGAAACACAGCAGTTAAATTGGTCTGCAATGCATTAATAAATGGAGAATACGGATCTTGCCTATGAAATATTTTAAACACTGTGGATGCTACCAAAAAGCTCATTGGTATGCAAAAATTTTCAAGTCACAATCCTCTAAGCAGACTAAATACAAGTTAGTTTTTAACCTGAATTCAGAAGTGCAAAATCTGTAAAAATAAACATATTGTCATTGTTCTCAGCAATCTATGGATTAAACTTACAAATCCTTAAAGTCTTTTCAGTAAAATGAACCATGATCTCTTGATAAGTTCCTTGCTTAAGTGGCAAGTAACTTTTGAAGCTGGACTTCTCAATCTGTAGAGAAAAGCAACCTGCATTTGCAGCATTGCTCCCTTTTGAAAATTATCTTCTGAACTGAAGAAGGTCCAGCAAAGATCTTCAGTGCAATACTCTCTGCATATGTGCAAAAGTCTGCATGAGAGTTCCCCCCACAGGTGTAGCTGCCAGCCAACGAACCAGAAACAGATGAAAGACAAGAGAAGAAAACAGAGGTCAAACATTTCAGTTTACAGATGCTATTCCAGATAAAATGCCAAGGGCATGGCCGGGCACGGTGACTCACGCCTGTAATCCCAGCACTTTGGGAGGCTGGGGCAGGCGGCTAACAAGGTCCAGAGATCGAGACCATCCTGGCTAACATGGTGAAACCCCATCTCTACTAAAAATACAACAAATGAGCCGGGTGTGGTGGCACACGCCTGTTGTAGCCCCAGCTACTCCAGAGGCTGAGGCAGAGGAATCACTTGAACCCCGAAGGCGGAGGTTGCAGTGAGCCGAGATTGCGCCACTGCACTCCAGCCTGGGTGACAGAGCAAGACTCCGTCAAAAAAAAAAAAAAAAAAAAAAAGGCCAAAGGCTTTTGGAATAGAAAAGGACAATATACAGAGATGAGAGAACCAGATATCAATAATGTTGGGAATTTAAAATGCATGTACCACACATGAACACAGAACTCTTTAAATGCAGCTGTAGGAAGTTCCATTTGGGTCTCCCTTCTGAGCAGTACTCCTTGTCATTTCCATTTTTTTTTTTTTTAGACGGAGTCTCGCTCTGTCACCCAGGCTGGAGTGCAATGGTGCAATCTTGGCTCACTGTAACCTCACTACCCAGGTTCAAGCGATTCTCCTGCCTCAGACTCCTGGGTAGCTGGGATTAAAAGCGCGTGCCATCACACCTGGCTAATTTTTGTATTTTTAGTAGAGACAGGGTTTCATCATGTTGGTCAGTCTGGTCTCGAACTCCTGACCTCATGATCCACCCACCTTGGCCTCCCAATGTGCTGGATTACAGGCGTGAGCCACCACGCCCAGCCACTCCTTGTCATGTCTGTCATCTGATACATCTATACTTCTGAATAATCATAACTGATACTCAAAGCGATGCCCTGACACCTCCAAGGTTCTACAAGGTGACCAAATCAGAGAGGTTACATCATGTCTAGTATTATTTTGGGGTTAGCATACATTTTATAATTATTATTTTAAAATTGGTAGTCTGTTTTGAGACTCAGTGACAGCTCTCTCTATTAATCATATTGTTTTATGAACTGAAATAGTCCACTCTGTCAGTAGGATTCATGGTCAGAGATTATGATACAACCAAAATCAAAGCTGGGGCAATGGGGTCTTGGAATGGAACCACCCATTATGAACTATCCATCTGACCAACTCTGTAACTTTCCTCCTAAATGTGAGATCACCAAGGCGTTTCAGTGCACCCTGCACAATTCATGGGGCAGGGTCCTCAGATTAAAGACTTTACATTTATGTAGAATTCATTATCATTTTTCACTAAGCAAACTCTCTATTTGCTCACTCTCTTCTACATGTAATTGTCCAACTTTGGTTGACTGCTGAGTCCTCATGGAAGAATTTCCATTCTGTCCCTGAGCCTCTCCTTTAGGGACTTGGAAATGGAAGGTAGTGCAGTTCTTTCTGGCCATCTGCCAGGCATGGAACCCCAGGCTTCTTGGGGTAAGTTCGACGAGCAAGCTTAAAGAACTCTTCTGCAGCATCAAGTGCAATGAGACGGTCCTGCAAAAACAAACAACAAACCAAAAACCTGCTGGCAAGATGGGAACCAAGACATGTCAATAGGAAAAATCAATCTAACAACAACAAAACCCACCCTGGAAATGACAATGAGCACGTAAGACGTTTATTAATTTTTTCCTAACAAATGTAGAGACACACCTTAATCCTTTACTTACATTATCCAAGAAATATTTCCCCACTCCTTAATGTCCTTTCAGATTATTTTTTAGTCTTATAGGTTATATAAACAATACTTCTCACGTCTCTTTGACCTACAAATGGTTCAGAAAACATACTACACAGTAGAATCCACTGAAAAAATACAAACTCTTGAGCTGGAACCCAAGCCTCAGTAGGTCTATGTGTGATACGGAAATCCGAACTTTTAAAGCTCTTTAGGTGATTCTGATGCTGCGGGCCACTGGGAATCAAAGTATATAATGCCAGCATCTGCCACCTCATCTGTGATAGTGATGGTGGTGCTGGAATAAGTAGGATAGTGAATAGTTTTTAAAAGGCAAACAATTGAGGCAGAATTAGGGCAGATGAAAAAAAGCATCCACTTACCACAACAAAGAGGTATCTCTCTGAGAGCTCCCAACTTGTTGGGAAAATATTGGTTTCTTCAGCCAGTTTTAACAACATCTCTCGAGCTTTCCTTGTGTTTTTCGAATCACTGATGGTGCTGAGTTTAGTCACTGACAACAAAGAGTCAGCTTCCTTCTGAAAACCTAAGGTAGAAAAATGTACCACTCATGTATAGTAGTCCCAAGTTAACAAGTGTCCCGCAATACGGTCCCCACAGGAGATTACAAGCAGACCCATGTGGATTCTGTACAAGTATAAAGCATCAGAAAACTGAAGCCAAAGGCACCATTCCATGTGCTGCCTCCCAGATCTCTGTGATTGCCTGGATATTTAATTACAACTCTTTTGGTATTTTTTTTTCTCTTTGTTAACTTTTCCCTCAGAGCCTCAGATACTCATCCACCAGCTGCTTGCCACCTTGTTTCTGGTTTGAAGCCCTCTTTCCTGTCCTCCCTACTGTTTTACCTTCTCCCCTGTCCCCAGAATTCCTACCTGCCTCCCAGCCTGCAAAGTGGTTCCCTCCAGGCTGTCCTTCTCCAAACCTAGATTTCCTTCCTCAGGGTAATATGATTAGCTGGTAAAAACCACTTACCCAAAAGTATAAAGAACTCAAAGACTTAAACCCACTTGGAGTAACTTACATTGTTTAAAAAAAAAAATGGCTATTAGCTCACAACAATACTGGATGTGCAAAGAGGGCAGAGGTCCCATCCCATCCCACTGCATGCCAACCAAAGCAACAGAGACTGGTCACATGGCACCCCACGCTTGAAAAGTGATGATGCCAAGATGTCATGCTCTCTTTCAAAGCAAAAGGATCAAGGACTTCAGAACTGATCAATTCACTTTTTAAACACTGAAGTAGGATTATTTTATAATGTGGGGGTCACATTTATTACATCACAATCCTGGGACAACTAAGAAAAATCATTATCATTAACCATTAGTGATGAGGGCACGTATCCAACCTAATGTCACAAGTATTTTTGCCAACCTTGACAAAGCTTTTCTTCCATACTTCTTCTGAAATTCTACACTGAGTTTTGCTGTCTGTCTTGCAAACAATATTTCTCCCAACCTGCTTCATCTTACAAAGCTATGACTAATTGGTCAACACCCACATCTAATTAAATTAATGTACAATGCCAAAAATAAATAAATAAATGGTAGTGCCTATATGACTGCACTGGCCTGTGTACCCTATACTAGGGACAGATGGAGTAACACATGGCAGAGTGTATCCAGAAGACATGGACTGGTGACAACAGAAACATCAGGCATTTATGCTTGAGGATATAAGAGCAAGATTGGGAAAATAATTAGTACCCAGTAGCCTTAATCAGTCAATTATTGACATTCCTTTTATAAAAACTATGGTGGAGAAATTGAAGAATAATGATCACAACTAGTTATTTTTACCATTTCACAATCTCTTTCAGACTTACCTAAATCTTCTAAGATGCGCTTCCATCTGTTTCTTACTTCCCTTCGAACCTGCCGCAGGGTATGGATATCATAGTTGAGTTTCTGCCACTCCTGTAGGAAAATAAAAGTTTAGTTTTGTTTATACCCCTTGGCTTAAACCTCTATCTCATTCCCAAACCTCATGTTGCTTAAACACATGGCTCTTCTCTTTTATTAATCTTCAAAGCATGCCTAAAAGAAGAGAAGGAGACGGATGAGATAAGTTGATAGGAATAGTATCAGCTTCCACTGCTGGAGAATCTGCTCTGCACCAGGTGATATGGCACCTTGCATAAACTATCTTACTGAAACTCTTCACATTACATAGTCTCTCAACTTAGTGATCTCACTTGTAAAGTGGAGTTAACAATGATAAATATTCCATTTAAGAATGTTATAAAGACTGATGGCATACAGAAAGCACAATATCTGCACACAGTGAGCCCCTAATAAAATCTATATATTATTAAAGCCATTTTATAGATGCAGTAACTGAGGCCCAAAGAGCTTCATTGGCTAATCCAATGTCATCAGCTAATAGGTATCAGAATAGATATTTGAACCCAAATCTGGCTCCAAAGTTCATAAGAAACTGACACACACAAAAATCTATGTCTCCTTTTGTAGTCAGAATAAAGTAGACCTGAAAATCCCAAGTTTCTTGATTCCTGGGCAATGTTTCCTTCACTATATCTCAGCAACATTCTTTTTTACTTATATTCCTTTGATAGGATGAATCTGTCACAAATTCAACTTTATCAACTGATTAAAGTTCTTTATCAGTCCTATGTATAGGATGCCATCATGTTGTTCCAATATAGAACTTGAATCTTTTAGGAGCATTAGGATCTTTATTGAGATAAGTGTGCCTTTAAAATGTCAAAGAAATTTGTTTTTAACGAGCCTTGTCACTACGGAGCAGTCATTTTATAGAGTATACCTTTTACTGTTTCTTAGCAAAGACATTAACCACACAGCTATCCTAATGCACAGACCAAAAGAACATCATTCTAAATGCTCAATTTAGGACTCAAGTTATATGATATTTTGACTCCTCTAACTGAAAATGTTTCAATGATGCCATTATTTCTCTACTAAGTTCTGTTCAAGGCTTGCCTTGTTGATTGCTAATCAACTCATGACTGGTTAAGAAAACCCAATTTAGCTGCCATTTCCAAATGTTTATAGATATCACTTTGAAAAAAAAAAGGTAGCAAAATTTTGTTATGACTGCATTTTAGATCTTGAATCTGCGGATGGCACATCTGCAGGCCATGGGCTTTCAGCTATTTTCTAGAAGTCAGGAAGTGGCAAATTTGAACACTTTCACCCAGTCCTCTTGTATTTTACCAAAGACATGTTGAATGTGCATGTGCACGTGTGCATGGTGATTGGGGTCAGAGACAAAGTCTGTGACCTTGGAAGAGGGCAAAGTTAACTAAGTCATATAAGAAATATGCAACCCTGGCCATATCTTTAGCATCATGTTAAAGCATACCTATCTCATCCCCCACAGACTATGTAAGTTGTAGGGGAAAAAACTCAAGTACTGCTGTCTTCATTGGATGGACCTTATTATACTTACTTGGCCACTCAGTATAGCATATTGGAAAATACTGTGGGTGCTGAGCCTGAGTGTCTGGGTTTGAATCCCAGCTCTGTTATTTACTGACAGCCTGACTTCAGAGAAGTTCTTAACCTCACTGTTCCTCAGTTGCTTCATCTGCAATATGGGGATAATAAACCTACCTACCTCATTGGCTTATTGTGAGGATCAGATGAGTTAATGCAAGCCCTTAAAATGGAGGTTGGTCCACATGCTCCTCCAAATCAGTGTAGCACAATTAAGAAACAATCCTAGGTCAGGCCCACTGGCTCACACCTTTAATCCCAGCACTTTGGGACACGGAGGTTAGCAGATCACTTGAGGTCAGGAGTTCCATACTAGCCTGGCAAACATGGCAAAACCCTGTCTTTACTAAAAATAATAATAATAATAATAATACAAAAATTAGCTGGAGGTGGTGGCGCACACCTGTAATTCTAGCTACTCAGGAGGCCGAGGCAGGAGAATCGCTTCAACTCAGGAGGCAGAGGTTGCAGTGAGCCGAGATCACACCACTGCACTTCAGCCTGGGCAAGAGTGAGACTTTGTCTAAAAAAAACAAAAAAAATCAGAGGGCCAGGTGTGGCGACTCACACCTATAATTCCAGCACTTTGGGAGGCTGAGGCAGATGGATCACCTGAGGTCAGGAGTTCAAGACCAGCCTGGTCAACATGGTGAAACCCCGCCTCTACTAAAAATACAAAAAAAATTTGCCGGGCGTGGTGGTTTGTGCCCGTGGTCCCAGCTACTCGGGAGGCTGAGGCAGGAGAATTGCTTGAACCTGGGAGGCAGAGCTGAGATCGTGCCACTGCACTCCAGCCTGGAAAGCAGAGCAAAACTCTGTCTCAAAAAAAAAAAAATCCTCCAGGACTCAGAATTATTTCTACTATGAGCATGGAGGACATGATACATTACATTATGCAGTATGCAGTTTGTGAGGACCTCCAGAAGAAAAATTTATCTGCTCTAAGTATCAGATGGTTTTATCTTTCCTAAAAATTATTTCGTCTTTCTGGATGCTGTAAATTTTATAACTGATCCGTTTCCATTTGTGCCTGAAAATTTCAAGTACTTTCATGAAAAAAAAATATATATATACATATATATAGGGTTTCACAAGCATTTTTGAATTACTTCAATTTCTGGCTACTTTTTATGTCTTTATTCATATTTTCCTCTTTCTTTCCTGTCTTATTCTAGTTTATCTTATCTCACTATACTTTCATGTGAGTCGCCTTAACTCCTTTTAGATAAAAAGATGGCAGTAAAATAAGAGAAATATTAGGAGGAGTTACACTGTGCTTATTCTCAATGAAAATGACTCTGCTTGGCCGGGCGCGGTGGCTCAAGCCTGTAATCCCAGCACTTTGGGAGGCCGAGATGGGTGGATCACGAGGTCAGGAGATCGAGACCATCCTGGCTAACACGGTGAAACCCCATCTCTACTAAAAAATACAAAAAACTAGCCGGGCGAGGTGGCGGGCGCCTGTAGTCCCAGCTACTCAGGAGGCTGAGGCAGGATAATGGTATGAACCCAGGAGGCGGAGCTTGCAGTGAGCCGAGATCCGGCCACTGCACTCCAGCCTGAGCGACAGAGCGAGACTCCGTCTCAAAAAAAAAAAAAAAGAAAATGACCCTGCTTTCTGGAATTCATGAAAAGTGACCAGATTCTTAATCACACTTGATTAGAGACCCACTCAATCCACGGATGAGTTGCCTCATATGTTCACACAACTTTAACTTGTGAAACAAACCACTAGGTGGCTTCGCCAACTTGCAATTAGAGGTCTCTACCAATTTTTCTTGTAGCTCCATAGGCTGATGTCTTAGGCCTTGTAGGCCTTGTTCTAAGTGAAGCCAAATCTCCGTTTTTCAGAGACCCATTCATCATTGGATTATCCAGGCTTTGGACTTCTAAAACATCCTTCCCTTCCTGCTGTCCACCTATTAATCATTTTGCTATTCCTAAATATCCACAATGAATGTTACATGAATTCATTCAGTTTCAGTGCCTGTTATTCTGATAAAACATTTTTTGGGGAAGTAACACACAGCTAGTAATCAATATGAGATTAAAGATCTGCTAAGGATGAATCCATAGTTGATGCATCTTTGGATCCCACCTTCCCCTACCATGGTTTGGGGACAGCTTGCACATGACAGGTGCTTGTTAAAATTAGTGGAATGAAAATATGGATGTCATACTTCCATATTATTACTGTCTTCTTTTGACAGAATAGTCATGAATAATCATACATGAAAGTATCTGGAAATTTTATGCAAAATTTAAAGCTCTAAAACAACTAGAAGCATTGGTAGGGTTTTAACTAAGAATAGGCACTTGATTAAATAATTGGTAAGAGGAGAATCTGGATTCTTCTTAAACAAGTGACTCCAAAGAATTGGATCTTGATATGGTTTGGCTCTGTGTCTCCACCCAAATCTCATGTTGAATTGTAATCCCCATGTGTTGAAGGAGGGGCCTGGTGGGAAGTGACTGGACCATGGAGATGGTTTCTAATGGTTTAGCACCATCCCCTTGGTGCTGTCTGTCTCGTGATAGAGTTTTCACAAGATATGGTTGTTTGAAAGCATGTAGCGCTTCCCACTTCTCTCTCTCTCTCTCTCTCTCTCTCTCTCTCTCTCTCCTGCCACCGTGTGAAGAAGGTGCTTGCTTCCCCTTCACCCTTCTGCCATGAGTGTAAGTTTCCTGAGGCCTCCCAGCCATGCTTCCTGTATAGCCTGTGGAACTGTGAGTCAGTTAAACCTCTTTTCTTCATAAATTACCCAGTCTCAGGTGGTTCTTTATAGAAGTGTGAGAACAAGCTAATACAGATCGAAATGCAGCAAATGAAAAATAGTGATGTAAAAAATTTTATCCAGTTACGTCTCTCCACAACTAAAGAAACTAACTCCCCTACTCCCTGGCGTTAGAGCAAGTCTTCTGATGTCCCTTTCCAATTTTTAAATAGTAATGATCTATTTTTTTAAGTTTGAAACAAATATTTTGAAAATAACAGTTAAAGGTCAATTACATATTCTTCCCAAGTGACTTCAATGCAATTCTACCAGACATCAAAAGCTAAAGTCTTATTTTCTAAAATAATATTATTTGTTTCTCCTTAATTTCTGAAATAATATATTCTGGTCAATGTGATGCCGTGGGCCTGAACTTTAACAATGGGTAAATTAGCAAAGGTGTAGCAAAAGAAAACATACTGAGCTAATTTCATAAGATACCTGAGAACAAGTCAAACTGAAAAACATAATTGAAAATCAATAACTGAAGATGTTTATAGCTGAATTCTTGGGGGTTTTTTCCTCATCAGTTGTTGGCCAAATCAGATTAGGGTTGCTAGATAAGAAGGTTGAGGCAACAAGATGAAAGGCAGAAAAAACTCAATGTCCTGCCACCATCAATGGCTAATTCTCCTCCAGCTTTCGATCCCCAGGAGCTGACCTTGACCTTGACCTTGAGTCCTGATTTAAGCTCCTCAGATCACTTCCTCATGCATAAAACTAAAACAACATTTGATTCTTTGACCAGCATCTTCCCATTTCCCCCACCCTTTATTCCCCGGCAATGACTGTTCTATGTTTCTATGGGTTTGATTTTTTAGGTTCCACATATAAGTGAGATCATGCAGTAATTGTCTTTCGACGCTTGGCTTATTTCACTTAGCACAATGACGTCTAGGTCCATCCATGTTGTCACAAGTGGTAGGATTTCCTTCTTTGTTAAGGCTGAATAGTATTCCATTGCAATATATTTAATAAATTATCTTTATCCATTCATTCATCCAGAAACACTTAAGTTGTTTCCATATCTTGGCTATTGTGAATCATGCTGCAATGAACATGGGGGTACAGATATACATCCCCATGGTGTATATATGGTGACTATAGTTAATGATACTATATTGTTTACTTGGAATTCAAGATGATTTTAAGTGTCCTTACTGCATGCACACACGCGGGCACACACACTGATGGTAGTTATGAGTGGTAATGGATGTGTTAATTAATTTGACTGTGGCAATCACCACACAATGTATATGCATATCAAAGCATCATGTTGTATATCTTGAATATATATAATTTTCACTTGTCAATTAAATATTTTAAAACATAACATTTGATTCTCATCTATATTATTGATTGTAGATAAATGGGATAGTTTAAAAGTACTTTTTATTTCTTATAAAAAGGTGACTTACACTCTTAAAGAAATATACTCTAACAATAACATATACATTTTAAATCACCTTAAACTCTTAGGAACATCTTCAAAAGAGATCAATTCATTTTTAATTATAAAAATAATATAATCACATACAAATACAATAACAAAGAGAACAGAAAGATACAAAATGAAAACTAAAGGTTTTCATTTTTCATTTACTCCTCTTCTTCCAGTCTAATTCCTCAGAGATAGCTACTGTTCAACATTTCTTCTTCTTCTTTTTCTGATAGCTACTTCCATAACTCCAAGAATAGGCTTATACTTCCAATTTTCTCATGTGTTAATTTTAAACTTCCTTGTACTCCCTCTATGAACAAAGAGTAACTTAGCTTTTCCTCTGTGCACATGTGCACTCTCTCTCTTTCTCTCTCTTCCTCTCTTTCTCTCTCCCCTATCTCATTGCACGGGAGGCTGGAAAAGTGAGGAAGCAGATTATCAATAGCACTTTGGACAACCACAATTCATCACCTAAGGTTGGCACCTTGCTGCCCCAAACAAAAACTGGGTTCTGATGGCAAGGAAGAAATAAAGGGCATGAACACCAGGGCAGCTAATATGTTTGCCACAAGTAATATGATGTTTTCTTTGCCAACATCTGTTATCCCTTTCTCCCATCAATCTATTAAGTACACCCAGACTTTCCCTTGCAGAACAGTTATAGTCTTAGCTATCAGAGCAGACATTGATTGGCTTATGCCAATAAACTCATTTGGCTGAATCATCCAAGGAGTGTTTTTAAATAGCCATGGATGGGATTCACTTCCCAGACCAATGACATCAGAATCCCTTGAAGGGATTCCAGGTTTGCAATCCAATGACCTAAGCCAACTGGCATAACCTATTGGTTCAGGGATGGGCACATAACCCAACTCAAGCCAAAAGAGAGGCAGTGAAATCCATGAAGCTTCTGGAGCAATCAGAAATGGTGTTTTCTCTGTCCTGCATAATGTGATATGAAGCTGCAAAATCAGGAAATGCTCTCATCACTTTGATTAGCCTGAGAAGAGCCAGATTAAACAAGAAGTAACACTCAGAGAACAAAGTTGAAACAATCACAGAGATATAGAGCTTATGGATATTCTGAGCCTCTGGGTCAATTCTCATCTGAAGTCAGACCTACTTCAGGAACTCTCTGTTATCTTAGCCAATCCATTTGGGTTTAGACAACTGGAGTTCTTTTTCTGGCCCTTGCATTGGAAAGATTCATGTTGCAAAGCCCACTCATTGAGTATATAAAGGACAATATAGATACCACACAAAATGTTAGTTTCATATTTTCCCACCCTCGCCCTCAGGAAAAATTTTCAGTGTGTGGATTTATCTAGCTGGGAATAGATAGGGCTTACAGAGGATGCAGTGTTAATGGCTCTGCCTAGATCCCCATCTTTCTGTCCCAAAAGTGTCTTAGGCAATGACACAGATATAACAGCAGCCCTTGTCTGTAGCCAGGGCTTACTTTATGGTACCTCCCCTGAATTCTGTCCAGCAGAGCAAAGCCTCTAACTCTCATGAGATGTTGCTATAACAAAGGAAAGAGGTGGCTTATATCTAATTGGCTAATTTCTTCCGAAGATTCAAGCAAGAAGGGTCTAACTATGATTGACTTAACCATTCAACTCTCTTTTTTTTTTTTTTTTTTTTTTGAGACGGAGTCTCGCTCTGTCGCCCAGGCTGGAGTGCAGTGGCCGGATCTCAGCTCACTGCAAGCTCCGCCTCCCGGGTTCGGGCCATTCTCCTGTCTCAGCCTCCTGAGTAGCTGGGACTACAGGCGCCCGCCACCTCGCCCGGCTAGTTTTTTGTATTTTTTAGTAGAGACGGGGTTTCACCGTGTTAGCCAGGATGGTCTCGATCTCCTGACCTAGTGATCCGCCCGTCTCGGCCTCCCAAAGTGCTGGGATTACAGGCTTGAGCCACCGCGCCCGGCCAACCATTCAACTCTCGTATGAAGACAGGTTGAATCCTTCTGGCTGGATGTAATGACCAGTTCAAAGTTCACGTTTGATTAAAAACTTGGAGCTAAAATCTATTCACCATCTGAAGACCAACCATTAAGATGACTTTGTCTTTTGTCTTTCTTGGATGGTGAAAAACCATCTTCAGAGGAAGATGTTCAAACTCAGGCTAAAATGATCCTTATTGTATTTGATCCGTGCGCGCGTGCGCGCGCACGCGCGCGCACACACACACACACACACACACACACACACACACAGAGAGAGAGAGAACAACTGAAAGAGTATCACTCAAAATGTTATAGATGACACTCTGGTGAAGTTAGGTAATTTGTCCCATGCCCAACTGCAAACAGCAGCTAAGCCAGAACTCAAATCTAAATGCATCGAATCCCAAAGCCCACAGACCCTATAAAAAAGAAAAAAACAGAAAAGAATGACTATTGTTGTTTCCTCAAGTCCTGCTTCTTTTTTCTTATGCATTCAATTGTTTTATTTTATTTTTTTAGAGAAGGAGTTTCACTCTTGTTGCCCAGGCTGGGGTGCAATGGCACGATCTCAGCTCACTGTAACCTCTGCCTCCTGGGTTCAAGCAATTCTCCTGCCTCAGCCCCCCAAGTAGCTGGGATTACAGGCATGCACCACAGTGCCCAGCTAATTTTGTATTTTTAGTAGAGATAAGGTTTCACCATGTTAGTCAGGCTGGTCTCGAACTCCTGACCTCAGGTGATCCACCCACCTTGGCCTCCCCAAGTGCTGGGATTACAGGCGTGAGCCACCTCGCCTGGCCACATTCATTATTTGTTAAGGTAATACATTTATATGATTCAAAAAGTACTAAAGGCTCTGTCCCCCAGTCACTAGTATTCTCTCTGGAGGTAATTAATGTTACCAATTTTAGCAGCATTTTCCCCATAAATAGTAGCATATTATACCTTGTACTTTTCACTTTATAATATGTTTTAGCAATCAGTCTTTATGAAAATGTAAGATTTGGGCTCTTTCTTTGACTTTTTTACCATTTGGTATAGACAGAAAAATATTTTCTTACATGTGTCTTAAAACTTGAACATTCCTTAAGATTTTTGGCTTCCTAGTCATTCTTTCCAGTATCACCGTTGAAAAGCATTAAGCTTCCACATGGATTCATGCACTATATACAACCCTTCGGGAATTTTCATTTCAACTCAAACCACACACTAAAAGAATATGCCACATGGCTGGGATGCTGACAACACTGCTTTACAAAAATTAAATACATCTAAATCACAGACTAAAAATTAGAGTTGTTAAATACTTTTACTTGAAAGTGGCAACTTCTTGGTAAAATGAATTCTTTGAATATGATGACTGTTGTCGCTTTCCTTCCAGTTTTCACCCATTGACATCATCTTATGCTGCTTCTACTTAAAATGAAGAGGGATCATCTAAAAGATAGAAAAACTGTATTGACTGCTTCTCCAGTTTAGTCTTCTCTCGTTTTGTAGGTAGTGGGAAATATCAGATAAGGTGGAGAAAGACATATAATACACGGTGGGGATCTGGATTGCCACCAGCATCTAAGAAATCCTCTCATGTTTGCCTTTCACAGAGAAATGTGAAACAGATGATGCAGACTAGGGTAGTTCTGCCACTACTAAGGAGTACACAGAACTGTTGATGTCAGTCTGGAGAAAGGTCTCCAGTAATGCACCGTGGGGCTCAATTTTGGAGCTGATTTTTATCAGTGACTCGATGAAGTCAAAGATCACAAAAGTAGAAAGGATTACTACTAGTACATGGAATTATAATGTCAAACGTATAACAAATAAAGCCTGTGAGGCACAATCTAAAGACCAAAATTTATTAGGAATAAATAAAAATACACTCTATTTTTAGGTTGAAAAAAATCAACACAGCCAAAGCAGCAGAACTGGCTACACAGCAGTTCATGTGAAAGAAAGGCTGAGGGCTTAGATAAACCAAACATTACAATCTATCCAAAATGTGGCATTCATGAGGATTAATGAGTTTAAGAGATTAGAGTGGTCCCTAAGAAATGGTAAATACTCTGCAAATATTACATCTATCTATCTATCTATCTACCTTCCTACCTACCTACCTATCTAATCTATCAATCACCTATCTGCCCTTTTTTGCAGATGCCTTTAAATCCTTTTTGGGTTTTGTCAGGCGATACAGGAAATAACATGTTATATTGAAATAGCCTGTAGAAATTAAATTTCTAGAAATTAAAAATTTTATAGTACATTTCATTTCTTTTGGTGTTGCTCGTTGTTGTTTTTGGGATAGTGTCTCACTCTGTTGCCCAGGCTGGAGTGCAGTGGCATGATTGTGGTTTACTGCAGCCTTGACCTCCCAAGCTCAAGCAATCCTCCTGCCTCAGGCTCCCGAGTTGTTGGGACTACAGGTGTGCACCACCACACCCAGCTAATTTTGTTTATTTTTTGTAGAGATGAGGTCTCACTATGTTACCCAGGCTAGTCTCAAACTCCTGGGCTCAAGTGATCCTCCTGCCTTGGCCTCCCAAATTGTTGGGATTACAGGCATGAGTCACCATACATGGACTAAAAATCATATAGTGTGTTTCTATATAAAGTCTAAAAATTATACTTCAGTGTTCCAGTTGGGGAGCGCTATGTTGCCCTATGAGACAGATACCCTTATAATCCATCTTAAGATGAGGAAACTGAGACTGAAGTAACTTCCCCAAGCGCACACAGCAGGTAAGTGAAAAGCTGGGATATGAAACCCAAACAGTCTGGTTGTGCCACCGACACATTGAGCCACCGTCCACCCTGCCTCTTCAAACAGGACGGGAGAGGGTGGGCAAGGGAGGAAGGAAGGAAAAGAAGTAGAAAAAAGAGAGAAAAAACAACTGATTTGAGAAAAGATCAACCTGAAGCCACGCTTCCTCAGCTACACCTGAGGAGGAACTAGGAAAACACGACTGAAATCTGGGGAGAAACAGAACTTTTCTAGAGGCAGAGATTCCCCGCATCCAGCAAAGGATGCTGCCAAACCCAGGGACGATCTTTTTCTGAAGGGTGGATTCACGGGACACAGCGCCCTGGTGCTTCCTCTGAGGACCTCAGAGCTCCTCTTCCTCCTCAGAGCCAGTGGCAGGACCCTCCAGCCCCTCCTACTTTTCCCGTCCCTCCCTCCCCCACACCCTCCTCTCCACTTTGTCTCCACTTCATCTCTCAAGGAGTTTGATGAAGGTAAATCATTCCCCTCAAGAGGAAGAAAGAGAGGAAGCGGGCAGGAGCCGCAGAGGTCTGAGATTCTAAGGACGGAGGAGAGAAGGTAAATATTTGGGACTGAGCTGTGATTGTCTGCAGCAGGGAGGGCTGTGAGACTCCCTGATACTTTTCTGAAATGAGGTTTCAGGCTTCCAGACTGAGAAACCCCCAGGAAGACTTACCTAAGGTACTTCCTCTGCTCTTCCCACTTCCCCCAGTTCTTATCTCAAAAGGAAGACTCTCCTTGGAAACCTCCCTGGACAGCATGCACCCTTCTTCCCCCAGGCCTGTGAGATTACAGCGTTTCAAGAACTCCTGATTCAGAACCCAGCCAAGTCGTCTTCAGAGTTCGTGCAGCAAACCAGTTTCACTCACTCACATGATGGGCCTCTTCCTCCCACAGTTAATCAGCTGCACATTTTAACAGACATCCAAATGCTTGACGGCATTTGCCAAACCCAAGAGAAAAAGGATTCTGCAAGAAACAAGCTCACTTTTCTTCATAGGACAGCTGGCTGCACTGATGCAAGCAGCCACAGCCCCCTGCCCTTAACGAACTCCTTGACCTCCTCAAGCTCCAGTCCATTCTCCATCCCTCCCTTCACTGCCAAATGGCTTAGACTGGGAGCCTCCGTTGCTCTTCTCACTTCCTCCTACCCGCTGATCACCAGCCCCCAGCAATCTGCCTTCTTCAGGCCTGCTCTCTATGGAAAAGCCTAAGGTATTAATACTTCTCCCCATCCCACTAGTGACCTGATTTAGGGGAGTGTTATAGTCCTTTCCAAAGACCCTCACCGCCTCTGAAGTATTTAATCCTGATGGCCATACCCTTCTTAACATGCCTTTCTAGGTTTCTATGGGAAAGGGGAAAGGAGATGAGCATTTATTAAGTGCCCACTGAGCGCCATGGGTAGTATTATTATCCCTATTTTGGGGAGGAAAGCGACAGTAGCTTGCCTAGAGTCTAAGTCAGGAGGAGCTCTGGGATTCGGGATCTGCTGCCTCTAAAGCACATCCTCCAGCTGATCCCCCTCACTCTCAGCTCTCTTCCTTCTGCTGGTTCCTCTTCCTTCATCTCTTCCTTTGCAGTCCTTTCCTAAGGCTCTGTCTTAGGTCTTCTTCTCACCTCTCTCTCCCTAGATAATTTCCCCTAATGCCTCAATTTCTGTTGTTATTACTTCTCTCTAGTGACACCTAAATCTCTTACTTTAGTCCTCACCCCAGGCCTCAGCTCCAGGTCTCAGTTTCCACCTTTCTGCTGGATGTGTCCAAGTGGATGGGCTGCTGACATGTGCGTGAGCCCAATCAGACTCCACCATCCTCCCACAAGTCACCCTTCCACCTTATGTTCCCAACTTTGTCAACTGCTGCTCCCTCCCTTAATCCCATCTTCCAAATCTAAGCCAGCCACCTCAACTTGTTGATTTTCCCTCTGCACAAAATTCGTACTCTTTTCTGCCTTAATTGGCCTGAATGCCTGCAGGAACTGGTTCCTCTGCTTCCAGAAGCTAAATTCTCCAATCTCCTCCCAACCTGCTGTGTTCCCAAAGATGAGACTGGGTCACTTCCCTCCCTGCAAACTTCAGTTGTTCCATACCGCTTACTGAATAAAGTTTCAATCCCAAGAAGGTTACCCACGATCTGGCCTTTCTGGTCTTATTCCCAATGACAGCCCTCCACACATAGTCTGCCTCTGACACTTGGGATCACCACTCTATCCTCCAGCACGCCTTAAACCTGCATGCCTCGACCATGTTCATTCATGTCCTTCCTCTGTGATCTAAATCCTACTCACCCCTCAAGGCTCAGCTCAAATGCCACCACCTCTGAGAAGTCTCTGCTGTTCTTACCAACTGAAAGTAACTGCTGCTTGCTTTGAACTTCCTCAGCTCCTTTACGAAAATTGTTGTAGAGTTACTGACTGTATAGATACTCCCTTTTTTTTTTTTTTTTTTTTTTTTTTTTTTGAGACGGGGTCTCGCTCTGTCGCCCAGGCTGGAGTGCAGGGAAGACGAGGGATGGGGGATCATGCAGAAGAAGCTCCGAGCTTCCTTTAAACACACCTGGGCCTGGATGGTGTCATCTTCTTCCGGCACTACAAAAGCTGACTTTCTGCATCTACCAGCCATGGTGTGCAAGCGAAAAAGATAGGATCGTATTTCACTGTTCCTAGACAGCTGGTGCACTCGTTAACTGTCTGCCCTCACCTCAGCCCAAATGGAAAAGGATCAAATGACACAGCAAAGAAACATAGTGACTTAGAGGATAAGCAAGAGACTGGACTAACTTTGGAGTAGCAGGTGGGAGGGGGTGGAGGCCAGGGGGAACCTGTGCCCAGCGGCCTGGCACCTTCAGGACTTAGAGGGGCCCTCAATAACTCCCATCAATGGTTGCTTTATGCTTTAGCTTGGATGTCTCATCACCCTGGAGCACTCACTTTAAGAAAGGTTTGTCTGTTGGTAACCAGAGCTGATGAAAATGAGCCTTTTTGGCTGGGCAGGTCAAACTCAGATGTAGGTATCTCTCTCCATGCCTCATTAGACCTACCCATTCAGTAAGATGAGAACCAGCTTCTAGGTATAGATTCACACATAGGTCGTTTTTTTTTTTTTTTTTGGTTTTTTTTTTTTTTTTTTTTGAGACAGTGTCTTCTCTGTCACCCAGGCAGGAGTGCAGTGGCACAATGTTGGCTCACCGCAACCTCCGTCTCCTGGGTTCAAGTGACTCTCCTGCCTCAGCCTCCCTAGTAGCTAAGATTACAGGTGCCCGCCACCATGCCTGTCTAATTTTTGTATTTTTAGTAGAGATGGGGTTTCACCATATTGGCCAGGCTGGTCTTGAACTCCTGACCTCAAATGATCTGTCTGCCTCAGCCTCCCAAAGTGCTGGGATTACAGGCATGAGCCACCGCACCCAGCCTCTCCTCCTTTTTGACCCAGAGCTATCTACTTGCCCTTTCACTGAATCCCAGGAAAAACTGGGTCTTAGCGAAGTTCACGATGCCCCCAGGCCTAGGACTACCTGCTGCTCCCATCACCAGGCCCTAAGGCCCCACCCCAGATGCTCTGATACTTAAAAGATTAATAAAGTGAAATTTGGGGGGGCAGTTCATCTCTATATACCATGCAGAGCCTCAAATCCCAAATTGCACCTTGGAGTTACTGCTTAGAGCACCTTAGACAGGTACATGCATAGCCTGGTCACTAATGCAGTCCCACCACTCTTTGCAATGCTTATCTGTTTTTACTCTGAATCCGAGCTAGAGTTTTGACCTAGAAGAGGTCAAATGCGAAGGCTGAGTAATGCTTTTCCAATTCTATTTATTTTTATTCCACGGCTCCACTTGAGTTCTGGAAACAGACTGCTTTGCAGCCAGAGGCCCCTGACCTAATTCTTTATCCTGGTTTTAACCAGATTAAGCCAAGGGAGAGCTCACAGCTCCTGCTGCCCGAGTGTGTCTGCAAAGCCATGGGAAGGGGCCACTAAGCATAAGATTCGAGCTAGTTTTGTCTAATTTGGGGACTCCCACCTCACGTACAGCTTTAGGGTTAAAAGAGCAAAACTCAGGATGAGATTTTGCTATTGCTGTCAGTGGGAGGGCTGGGGCTTGCCATTTTCCATGTGATATTGTTATTCCTAATCAACTAGTTGGAACCACCTCCGAGTTCTGGGGCTCTGCAAGGAGGAAAGAGAATTAGTTACAGCAAAGACAAAGGATAACATGACTAAATTCCTGCTCGTGAATAGAAAAAGAAGACTTACATTTCTAACAAGGCAGAAATAGCCAATTCGTTCAATTAGTTTAAGCATGTACCATTGGGAAAGGCCACTTCTTCAAAGTAGTGACCCAAATTTAATTTGAACTCTGAATCCAGGGTAGAGAAAACATCTCAAACATTTTGCTATGCCTCCACATCCAGACCTGTGCTGTCCAATACAGCAGCCAATAGCCACACATGGCTACTGAGCACCTCAGTGTAGCTGGTCCAAACTGAGATGGGCTGTAAGGGTAAAATATGCATCAGATTTTTGAAGACTAAAGAAGAAAGGGCCAAGCATGGTGGCTCATGCCTGTAATCCCAGCAATTTGGGAGGCCAAAGCAGATGGATTGCTTGAGCCCAGGAGTTCAAGACCAGCCTGGGCAACATGGTAAAAACCCCGCCTCTACCAAAAATACTGTAGCCCCAACTACTCAGGAGGCTGAGGTGTGAGGATGGCTTGACCCTGCGAGCGGAGATCGCAGTGAGCCGAGATCGTGACCATGCCACTGTACTCCAGCCTGGGTGATAGAGTGAGACCCCATCTCAAAAAAAAACAAACAAAAAATGGAACTTTTATATGGATTACATGTTGAAATGATAATTTTGTTATATAACTGATTAAATTAGACTATTAAATTTAATTTCACCTATGTTATTTTTACTTTTTTAATGTGGCTACTAGAAAATTTAAAATGACTTATATGGCTTACATTGACTTTTTATTGGGCAGTGCTGATCTACACAACATCATACTCAATCGTTTAATTTTAAAATATGGCAAAACTTGCAAAGGAATGTCTCTTTAGCCTAATACCACCAGAAAACACTCTCATGTGGATCCTTCAGGATTTCAGGCCCTCTCCAGGTGATAGTGGAGGTGAAGATTCGTTGCCCTTTTAGTTCTATAGTTGAAGCATGTCTTTCAGTCTACAAAAATGCTTTCATAACCCTAATTCATTAACTGATAACTACACCTAGACTAACGTCATTGCTTTGAAAAGACCCCTAAGACAAGAAAAAAGATAAATAAATTTGACTAAATACAAATCTGAAACTTCTATATGTGAAGGGAAAGAAATAATAGTGTCTTTCGTTTTACAAAAATGTTTTCATACCCATAATCTCACTTAACTGACAGCTACACTTAGACACACGTCTCATTACTTTTAAAAGACTTCCAAGACAACAGAAAAGATAATCTTGACTAGTAAAATTTTGAAACTTTTATACAGTTATGGAAAAAAAATCACAAGAAAATGGCAAGAAAATATCAGAAGTATTTGATATAAATATAGCAGGGGGTTAATATAGAAAGAAAGTCAGGCCAGGCATGGTGGCTCACACCTGTAATCCCAGCACTTTGGGAGGCTGAGGCGGATGGATCACTTGAGGTCAGGAGTTCAAGACCAGCCTGGTCAACATGGTGAAATCCCGCCTCTACTAAAAATACAAAAACTTTGCCCGGCGTGGTGGTGCGTGCCTGTAGTCCCAGCTACTCAGGAGGCTGAGGCACCAGAATCGCTTGAACCCAGGAAGTCGAGGTTGCAGTTGAGCCAAGATCACACCACTGTACACTAGCCTGGATGTCAGAGTGAGACTCTGTCTCAAAAAAAGAAAGAGAGAGAGAGAGAGAAAGAAAGAAAAGAGAATCACACTAATGAGCAAAAGACAGTGAGATAATTCACAAAAATATCAATTAAGATATAATATCCACCCTATAATAATCAAAGAAATTCTCAAACAATGAACACTGTTTTGCTATTGTTGTCTAGCCAAATTTTCTAATAAAAATAAAACGAAGTTGCCAGTGCTTGAGAGGGTCTAGTGAAAGGCGCTATTTTGTATTATGATTGAGTTATAAAATTTTTGTCACTTTCTGTGAAAACTATTTGGCAGGATGTATCAAAGCATATAAAAATGGGCAAAATCTTTAACCCAAGAATTCCAGTTCTAAGAATCTAGGTAGGTAGATAGATAGATAGATAGATAGATAGATAGATAGACAGACAGATAGATAGATAGACAGACAGATATTTCTTTTCAAAATACCAGAAGAAAAATGCAATAAAATAGTACAATAGTATTTATCTCGGCTAGGATTACGTATGAGTGACTCTTTTCCTCCTGTACTTTTCAAATTTTCCACAATGCTCACATACTTCTTTTATAATCAGAACAGAAACTTTAAAATCCCTAAGAATGATTATTTTTAAAGCTTCCTTTGTAAACCTAATCTAGCATCTAATTAGCTCAAAAATGGAAAAGTCTAGGTCTGAGTACTATTATAACTTACATTTATTTTAAAAGGTATTTGCTATGTTTAGGATGGCAACTCACAGGCCATAGCTCATTTGATTTCAAAGAATTTTGTTAAACTGAAAGTCCTATTGGTAAATTTGCAGGTTCCTGTGCATGTCCCCGAATTCAGCCGAAAACACTGTTGCTTCTGTGGGGCATTGACCCTGTATTCCAGGATCCCTGCCAGCCTCAAAGGGGGAGGAGGCAGACAGGGAGCATGGCGACAGCAAGAACAAGGTGACGACAAGGACAGGAGCCCCAGCAGAGTTGAGGTCATCTCAGGGGGTAGGGAGAACATTCAGCAGAGACAGGCAGGGGATACAGAGGCAGGAAGGAAGACAAGAAATTAGAAAGTTAAAATGTGCTTTTTTAGAAAAACCAACAATCCTAGAAATCTGGGTTTCTCATTCTTTAGCCCAAAAGCTTCTTGTTGTAGTGGTGAACCCTTTCCTAATTATTCTTCAGGAAACCTATCACCATGGACCCTACTTACATTTGCTCTTCCTTTGTTTGCAAGCTGTCAAGTTGTTTATTTCTGCTTGACACTGAACAATGCCAGTCCTTTTTACCTTTACTCTCTAGGAGGAAGAAGTTTAAGCAGCAGGGCTGTGATCCATTCATTCACCTAAAGGGAGTAGGGGACTTGGTGGTGAGAAGGGATGAATGATCCTAGGAAGAAAGGAAAGAAGACAGGTGATCCTATCTAATTTCTCATCAACTGCACCTCCAGGTAATGAGAGGAATGATCCTTGCTAGGAGGAAAAACCTTGCCTACTGAATGCCCTTAGAAGGATGTCTCTGGCCAAAGGATTTCTTAGAGTTGCAATACTCAAAATTTTTGAGGCATGGCTCCCTGGAAAATGTCATGTAGCCAATAAAATAATGAGGGGTATCAAATGGAGTTCTTTTATAACTTAAAAGCTTTGCATTGTATACCTTACCTAGACCCATTTAGTATTATGAGTCAGAGGGACAGGTCTAGGGAGGGCAAGGGGGTCCCAGGGAGGCATCCTCAATGTCCCAGACCTCTCTCTGCTTTATCTGAGCCTCTCAATTGCCTGCCTCTTTAAAATTATTAGTAAAGCTTAATGATGGGTAAAATTTATGATCTGTGTGGATCCGATTTGACAATGGGTTTTGCTCATCCCGCCCCACTTCCATAGTTTGATTTCTACTTTCTAATTTTTCCATATTTTCATGACCTACCCCAGATCTTCTCAAATTACCTATATTCTTTTTTTAAGACTTAGAGCCACAAATTAAACCACTTCCCTAATCACCCCAAGCACATCTAGAGCACACTGTGTCCCTACGAACAAATCCGGTCACACTGATCCTTTAATAAAAGGGACAGTATGTTGTGCTTGTCAATGGCAATAGGATTCCTTTAACAACTAAGAATTATTAAGTTCAAGCCTTGTAAAACATTTTCCCTTTTATATTTTTATTTTTTATTTTTTTGAGACAGAGTCTCACTCTGTCACCCTGGCTGGAGTGCACTGGTGCAATCTCAGCTCACTGCAACCTCTGCCTCCCAGGTTCAAGCAATTATCCTGCCTCAGCCTCCCAAGTAGCTGGGATTACAGGCATACGCCACCACGCCTGGCGAATTTTTGTGTTTTTAGTAGAGATGAGGGTTTGCCATGTTTCTCAGCCTGGTCTCGAACTCCTGACCTCATGATCCTCCCACCTTGGACTCCCAAAGTGCTGGGATTACAGGTATGAGCCACCACACTTGGCAAACATTTTCCCTTACAATTCTAGTATCCCATTCACTGTCCATTTTTACTCCCCCATAATCTTTAACTGAACCTGCAGATTCTGCCTCCCCCACTCAAGTGTTGGGGTTTACTCTTACAAACCCTGATGCCAAAAGCCTCGGGCAAAATAATCACTTAAGCTGAAGCAGTCCTGGGATTGTCTGGAAACTCACTGGTTAACACATTTGTTTATAATTACCCCAGTCTTTCCTCGCTATTATAGACATATGAATGACTCCTCACCAAGCAAGTTAGGAAGCTGCCTTGTGAATGCTGAATTCTGCAGCATTCAAGGTAAAGAGACATTTACCTTGTCAGTCATCTGCCTGCCTCCTTGTCAACATGATAGGCTTCAAACAAAGCCATTAAAACATTTTCTGTGGATTTAAAACCCCAGATTATGAAAGGAAAATAGCAGAGTGGCACTAGTCCAAGAGAGGGTGCATTTTAATATATTTGAAAATTATAGTGCACTTTTTCACTTAGACTAATCTCACATAATAGAGCACTGTTTAGCCATTTTTCAAAAGAAAGAAATCACTGGTAAATGAAAAATGTTTTATACCCATAAATGAAAAAGCTAGAAGATTCTCTCAATTTCTAAAGAGGATCTCTTCTTCCAAAGTATCATACATCAGTGAGTATAAGAAGTCTTCCTCAAAGAGGTTGCTCATGTGTCCTTTTTGTATGAAAAATTAAATCCACACAGTCATTTGGGCCAACTCTACCGAGCACCAAGTGGCCTCAAGTAGAGGCCAGCAAACTTTTTATGTGTATTTTATGTTGGGGTTCTGTGTGAAACATCATTGGTAGCACAAAAGCAGCCATAGTCAGTAGGTAACCTCATGGGCATGACTGTGTTCCAATAAAACTTTATTTATAAATAGGCAGCAAACTGGATTTGGCCCACGTGTCAGTGTGTCCTAAGTGTGAAGGGAAATGTAGCAGGAGGAATCAAATCCACCCATTTTACTCTCAAAAATGCCCACAACTTCCACTTCAGGTCCAATGCATGCATCTTGCTCAAAGGGCATGAATGAGGTCTGGCATGAATGAGGTCTAGCAGCTTAAGATGCAAACACATAGGAATCCAATATTTAATGTTTTTGGGGGGTTAAAAGCTACACCACCTTTTCACAGTACATCAGCCTTTAAATATGGGGACTTTTTGAAATCATGTCTCCAGAAGGAGGTATCCCTTCTGTTAGATGAGAAAACAAGCCCAGAGAGGTTGAGTGGCCAGCCAAAGGTCACACAGCAAATTCACAGTAGAGTCAGAAGACAGTAGTAGAGTTGGGTCCAAACCCCAGGAACTCTTTCTGCTGAACCACCTTCCTCTTGTGCTCTAGGGAACAAGCATCTGTTTTACTTTTCAACACTCATTACCACAGCGTCAGGTAAGACAGTAAAAAAGATGAGCTTTTTTTTTTTTTTTTTTTTTTTTGAGACGGAGTCTTGCTCTGTCGCCCAGGCTGGAGTGCAGTGGCCGGATCTCGGCTCACTGCAAGCTCCGCCTCCCGGGTTTACACCATTCTCCTGCCTCAGCCTCCCGAGTAGCTGGGACTACAGGCGCCCGCCACCTCGCCCGGCTAGCTTTTTGTATTTTTTTAGTAGAGACGGGGTTTCACCGTGTTAGCCAGGATGGTCTCGATCTCCTGACCTCATGATCCGCCCGTCTCGGCCTCCCAAAGTGCTGGGATTACAGGCTTGAGCCACCGCGCCCGGCCTAAAAGACGAGCTTTTAATCTTGCTTCAGCAGGATAGTAATTTTTTCAAATGATGCCTCACATCAGAACCCCAACATAAAACATACATGGATGAAAGGTGCCTCTCTCCCACTGCCTGGCCCTACCCAAAGCTCACAGGACGGCTTGAAGGGATCCTAATGAGCACAGAAACCAAGTAGTTCAAAAGTGACTTTCATTACCATCTACTATACTCTTAGCACCTCTCAGTTCTAGCACTCTCCTACTCTACCTCTCAGCCCTGCCCTATGCCCAGGGCCTGCCGATGCAGTGTTCCCTCTCACAAACTTCCCCTCTGTAGCCTACAATCAAAACTTACTAGTTCTGGAGTCCAATCCTTTGAAAAATGAATTTGTGCTGACCTATGAGTAACTGGTAACTCAATTTTTTGCTAAATATAATTAATCTGTCTCATGAGACCTTTTTCTTTGAGACAGGGCCTCACTCTGTCACCCAGGCTACAGTACAGTGGCGCAATCATGACTTACTGCAGTCTCAACCTCCAAAGTTCAAGCAATCCTCCCGCCTCAGCCTCCAGAGTAGCTGGGACTACAGGCGCACACCACCACGCCTGGCTAATTTTGTTTTTATTTTTAGTAGAGATTAGGTCTTGCTATGTTGCCCAGACTGGTCTCAAACTCCTGAGCTCAAGCAATCCTCCTGCCTTAGCCTCCCAAAGTGCTGGGGTTACAGGCGTGAGGCACTGCACCTGGCATTGTCTGATAAGAATTTAATGTGTTATTCTTCCCAGACATCAGATTTGAGTTTTAAAGGGGTCTTTAGTAGCCCAACACAGTGTTTTTGAAATTGGGCAGCTTCTCCAAAGATGTCTCTGGAGCTATCTAAGATGGAGAAATCTGGGCTTCTAGAAATCTAGGCTTCTAGTCAATGACCCCTATGTCATTGATCCAGAGAAGCTTTAATTGTATCAGTTTCCTGGTGGATTTCATTTGAGGGAAAAGAGTTCCAGAGATAATATTAAAAAGCGTAAAAAGCACAGACTTATGCCAAAGCATCGACCCATGATTAAGATCTGAGCCGCAATGCCAGTACACGAGCTATTTTAAGTGTGTCAAGAATTGTAAAGCATCTGAGATTTTACCCACTTTACAAGCTAACAAGTTCTCCTGCCAATTTCATGGGTGCTGGCAAAAGAAATGAGATTCCTGGATCAGCATTTTTTATGCCATACCTCCGAGTCCCAGTTTCCATATTGTAAGGCAAAGAAAAACAAACGATGCATATACAGTAGGTTGCATTACAAAGGAGAAACCCTGAACTTAGGGAACCTGAATCTTTTATAATGGGCAATAATCCTGCCTGCTCTTTGTGCCAGAGGGAGACACTATGTCCGCCTCCCAAGGCCATGCATTATATAAGCATTATGAAAAGGTAGTCCAGAACAAAGGGCAGACGATGCCTCTGCTCACAAGATGTGCAGAGACCAGCAAACCCAGGGAGAACTGTCTCCCAGTGTGGGAGTCATGGAGGGGTGGGGGTGCAGTTAAAGCTAGGCCTACTTAGGACTCCCAATGTAAGCTTCTCAGGCTAGGAGTTAGAGGGTTCAGAGGGAAAGAAAAAATCTTGCAAAGGGACAAAGAAGTGTTTTCTACTCATTTGGTTAGAAAGTATTCACTTTCTAGAAGTATTCACTTCTAGAATTTTCTAGTATTTTCTAGTATTCACTAGAAAGTATTTAACTCTTAGGACAGAGTTAAAAATTCTCACCATGGCCTACATTTTTTATTTTATCAACTGCATGCCTATCATTACGGGTTAAATCGAGTCCCCTCAAAATTGGTATGTTGAAGTGCTAAGCCCCAGTATCCCAGAAGATGACCTTATTTAGACACAATCTCTTTACAGAAGTAATCGAGTTAAAATGAGGTTATTCTGGTGGGCCCTAATCCAGTACAACTGGTTTCCCAGTAAGAAGGGGAAATTTAGACAGAGACACGTGCACAGTAAGACAACATGAAGACACAGGGAGAAGACAGACACCTCCAAGCCAAGGAGGGGGACCTGGAGAACATCCTGCCCTCAGCAGGAACCAACCCTTCATCTCAGACTTCTAGCCCCCAGAACTGTCAGAGAACAAGTTTCTGTTGTTTAAGCCACCCAGTTAATGGTACTTTGGAATGGCAGCCCCAGCAAACAACACAGCCACTAAATGCATGGATTTTCCATTTTGAATTCACAAGATGAATCAAATAAACAGAGCCAGTCATGAAATATTAGTTTTTCTACTTTGAGGCTTCTGCATCAAAGGACTGTGACCCAAGCCTCTCTAACAAGGGTCTCTTACTCATCTGCACAGCCATACATGCACAAGGGCAGTATGGAAACGCATGGGCTCTGGGTCTGAGTCTGAGCTTTACCCCTGACTAGCAAGTCATTCAGTCTCTGTGACCTCAGTTTTACCAACTGTAGAGTGAAAGACACTTGCCTGCCAATGCCATAGGCTTGTAAAGCTCAAATATTACACGAGAAAGCACGCTGCAAAGAAAAGTGCTGCACAAATGTTAATTATTAGGACAAGATAATCACAGCTTCAGCTGCTACAGTGGGTTAAAAAAACAATAGTGACATTCACAATAGCAAAGACTTGGAACCAACACAAATGCCCATCAATGACAGACTGGATAAAGAAAATGTGGCACATATATACCATGGAATACTATGCAGCCATGAAAAAGAATGAGTTCATCCATGTCCTTTGCAGGGACATGGATGAAGCTGGAAACCATAATTCTCAGCAAACTAATACAGGAACAGAAAATCAAACACTGCACGTTCTCACTCATAAGTGGCAGCTGAACAATGAGAACACATGGACACAGGGAGGGGAACATCACACACCGGGGCCTGTCAGGGGATGGGGGCAAAGAGAGGTAGAGCATTAGGACAAACATCTAGTGCATGCAGGGCTTAAAACCTAGATGATGGGTTGATGGGTGCAGCAAACCACCATGGCACATGTATACCTATGTAACAAACCTGCACGTTCTGAACATGCATCCCAGAACTTAAAATAAAATAGTGACAACTACAACTGTTATCCATGCTTGGAGGCAGGAGTTCAATAGAAAATCATCATTCTGACACCTGTCAGCATATGCCCTCTCTCTAGTATCTATATACCCTAAGGTGCTTTTTATTTCGCAAACATCACTTCAAAACAGGTAAGCAGTAAATATCATGTCATGGATTAAAATATTAAGGAGTCAATGAAATTTTATGTTTTTGGACACCTAGCAATCAAAAGCCTAGATATATATCGTCCGGAGCCAGTTCCTCCAGATGACCGGATCTTGCCCTGTGTCAGATGAGAAGTTTGCATAAAGACAGGCACAGACAGAATGAGGTAGAATATCCTGGGCAAGCTGAATGAAGAAAAAGATGGATCAAAGGAGCAGAGGTCCTGCCTACTTCCTTTCCTGCCTGTGTTACACGGCCCTGCTCTCAACTTACTGTAGCTGGGCAAAGAGTCCAAAACAGCAGAGACAAAAGAACAAGAAAACACCTTTTGAAACTAGGGCAGATGAACAGGTAGAGTGAGTATATGAAGGACAGTCTGTGTTTCAATGTCAGCCAAGGATCTGCCAGCGAGAAGGGAGGTCATTTCTCAAACGTGCTGCCTTACCTAACCTGTCAGATGGGAAAAACATTCCTGGCACCCACAGTTAGTTGCCCAACAGTGCAACTCAAAGATGTACCAGGGGCTGATTGCTAGCTCATGCCAGGGATCACCCCCTCTAGACCATTCAGCCCTTGGGCTCCACAAGATCGTTTTGGACAAGAAGCCACCTGGATGATCCAGTGCCATGTCCTCTACCTTCAGGACCCTGTCTCCTTCCTAGGAATCCTGGAAATCAAGCTTCTGGCAGTGTTTCTCAGATGATAAGGCTGCTCCAACTCCAACTTGGGAAAAACCAAAAACGTCAGCAGCATTATCCATGGGTTATCTGGACGTCCGGCAAGAAAGCATTGAACTGGCCTCTCTGTTCAGAAAACCTCTCCTGTCCCTCAATTTCACCAGTTACAATGAATTTCACTTTACAAGTTCCTCTTCCAAAATTGCAGAGCAGGTTAAATTCATTGGCCATTCACACCCCTCACTGAATTCCTCTGGTTGTCTCCTAATACCTGCTTCTTAACAATTCCCAGCTGAGCTAAGCCTAGGTAGAGTGAATGGACATGTAACTGGGTGAAAAGAAGGGAGAAAAAAAAATATGAGTGTTGGGGTCCTTTTGGGGTGAGCTAAACTTGGTAAGGAGCAACCAAAGGGGCATAGGCAGAGGATGACAGGGCAAGAACCCTGGAGGCTGGATGACCCTGGAGAAGGGGCCCTCCGGGAGTTAAGAGGAGAGCCCAGGACAATAGGGGGAATGACCTCGCATGCAAGGGCAGCCCACCTTGCTGGTTACAAATACATCTTTGGGTAGCTCAGTCCTACTCCAAAGCCCCTTCCCTCCAAACTTCTGCCTGGAGAAGCAAAGGGATAATGGCTCAAGAGCATGTACTGTAGTCACGCCCTGTTGAAAGAAACGCTGAAACCTCAACATTAAACAGGTAACACCACATTCAGCGTAAGACAACAAAGAACATTTTTGAATTTATTTTTGCAGACTGCCAAGGCTGGATTTAAAGAGTGGACACCCTGTCCAGTCCACAGTCCACAGGCCTCTCCCTCCTTACAAGCTGTTGCATGCCTACTCCCAGCTATCCTCCAACTCCCCCAAATGTTAAGTGATTGCTGGGAAAGAGATTGGAGCAAATGGATAAATGCCACGTCCCTGAGGCATGTCCTGGGCTTATCAACGAATTCAACTGCAGTAGATTTTTATCTCTACCACTTGGACCTGTTTTCCAAACTTTCTGGTACACACCAACGCTGGCAAAAAAGAAAAGAAAAGAAACTAGAACAGATTAAAGTACATTCGGTTGTACATTGGAACAAAAAATATTTTGGTTGTGCTGCAACAGGCTTAATCCCATCACAGCCCTCTCTGAGGACAGCCCAATACCTGGGCCTGGTTAATCGTCAAGGGCACCTGGACCTTCTACTTCTTAGTTGAAAAATGCAACTTCACAGCCAGGTCTGGCAATCTGTGACTCCAACACACTTCCTGCATGCTTGTGGCCTCCTGCTGCAAAACATGTTTTTTATGGAAGAAGAAACTAGGTTAATTTGGACTTGGGTCCATTGAAAATCACCCCACGTTAAGTGCTTTATTAACAACAAAGAAAACAGCGTATTGGTAAAAGAGCTTGGGTGTGACTTTACCTCACCTAAATTGTAATTCAACATGGCAATTATTTCAAGAGGGTGTGCCCAGCTTGTATTCATTTGCTGTGTGTGGCCTGCCTCCTAGATTGCAAAACCATAAAGTGACACAGCTCACTCCTGGGCTGTAAATAGCATGACCATGTGTAAGGATTATGTAACAACAGGTATCTGGGGACCTGGCACCCAAAGGAAAGGACTGTTTCATGTCAAGAAAAATCCAGTCTCTTTCCAGAACTCTGCAGATTTAAGTCTGAGAAGCAGCAGGTCTCAGCCCCCATCAGAATTGGGCAGGTGCTCCCATTTCCCCACATATTCAATTAAAGCCAGAGAGCAAGCCCAGTGTTCTTATGGAGGGCTCCTCAGAACCTTCCTCAATACCCCACCTGAGCCCACACACATCAGGAGGTTCCATTGCATCTGTATCTGGGGCTCTCCTGGGATCCATGCAATTAAGAGCCATTTTCATTAACTGTAGGAGGAGCAAGAACAACCAAGGGGAAGAGGCAGGGCTAGGAGTGGTGTTGAGGGCACAGTGGTGAAAAAGGCAGCACACAAAGATCTATTAATTAGCATGTGACTTCACAGGCAGGTGGAGGGGAAGACAGCTGCAAAGAAAGGGCCTGATGTAAAGGAAGAATCTTAGACCCTTGGAAAGATACATGCTAACCAATGGCTTCAACGCCTTTTTGCTTTATCTACTCTGGTGCAATTCCTCAGAGCCTGCTCCAGTTCCTAAACACACAGACACAATTCCTAAACACACACACACGCAGACACACACACACACTCTCTCTCTCTCCACCTCCCACTTTCTCCAGCACACCCACAGTAAATCAAAGCAAAATAGTTTAGAAAGACCCAGGGAAACAGCCACCACAAAATGTGTTAGGAAATAATAGGGAGAGAATTGTATTTTATATGAATTATATATATATGAAATAATACCTCTGAATTGTATTCAAACTGTACAGAAAACGATAAAGTTAAAGGAAAGTAAAAGCCTCCTTCCCTCCACCTACTTCTAATACAGGTAACTGTCCACAAATCTTATCACTGTACATTAGCATATATATGCTTTTACACAAATGGGATAACATTATACATACCCACTTAGCAATAAATCATAACCATCTTTCCAATTCACTATCTATAAATCCTATCTCATTATTTTTCAAGGTATATAGCATTCATTAGTGAAGCTACTTAAGATATACTTAACCAGTACTTTCATTAGGTAGTTTTATTTCTATAATTTTGCCTTTCATAACCATACTCCAGGAAACATATAACTTTGTTTAGCAGTGTGAGAATGGTGCCCACTGACCATAGGCTAGATTGACAGCAAAACTGCTGGATGAGCTGATTTAATTTAGATGCAATATGTAGGCTATTCTACCTTAAAAAGAGCTAGTCAGTGCAACCTAAATGACTGACACAGAAGCCAAGGAGCTGTTTTGATCACAAGGAATACCATTTGGGGGCAGCCACTTCCCATGGGCTCAGCCAAGAGAAAAATGTCAATCTTTACTAGACACTGCCACAATCCATTTGGGCAGAGATTCCCCAAAGCTTAATATCCTCATAGGTTTCTGTACCTTCAGTCAGCTTTATATATTAAATAATGAATCAAGAAAATGAATGAGCCTTCAGTTGGAAAAGTGTAACTATCAATGGGCAACAGAGATGATATCATTATTTGACGGGAAGACAGTCAAGAAGTCTCATGGGGCTCACACCTGTAATCCCAGCATTTTGGGAGGTTGAGGCGGGCAGATTGCCTGAGGTCAGGAGTTCAAGACCAGCCTGGCCAACATGGGGAAACACTGTCTCTACTAAGAATACAAAGACTAGCAGGGCGTGGTGGTGTGCACCTGTAATCCCAGCTACTCACAGGGGGCCTGGTGCGGGGGAGCCGGGCTGAGCCAGAAGAGTCACTTGAACCAGGGTGGCAGGGGTGGCAGTGAGCCAAGATTGCACCACTGCCCTCTAGCCCAAGTGATAGAGCAGGACTCTGTCTCAAAAAAAAAAAAAATGGGACAGTAAGATGGCATTTCCTCACTGAGCCTTGGTAATGCATTAAGTTCTACTTGCAACAATCTGTGTGTTTCACTCAGACTACAATTTCTTGAAACTCTACCTTCCGTTCTATCCCATGCATCTTGCCTTCTATTCCAAATCTGTTGGCTCTGTCTGGGTATCTATCTGCCCAGCCTCTTCAACTGGAGCCTTTATTTGAAATACATCCCTTGCTCTTAGCCCCATATTCACACAATATTACATTATTCTAGATTTGCCTTGAGTCCACATTCTGCTATCTTCCTTCCCAAATTTCTGCATGTACCCAGTGCTTAAGGCTACTACTCATCTAGGGATGACATTCAGAATTCACCATCTACCACCATCAAAGGACAGGAGGTTCTAGCCAAATGACATGAATAACTTTATACTGGAGAGGAAAGCACCAAGTTATCATACCTGGAGGACAATGGTAGTTGGTGTGGTATATGTAACATATTTAGAGCAGCATCTGGAGTACAGGGAGTGCTCCATAAATGTCAGTTGTCAGGAAGCCCATCAGACTAACAGCAGATCTCTCAGCAGAAACTCTACAAACCAGAAGAGAGTGGGGACCAATATTCAACATTCTGAAAGAAAAGAATTTTCAACCCAGAATTTCATATCCAGCCAAAATAAGCTTCATAAGTGAAGGAGAAATACAATCCTTTACAGACAAGCAAATGCTGAGAGATTTTGTCACCACCAGGGCTGCCTTACAAGAGCTCCTGAAGGAAGCATTAAACATGGAAAGGAAAGACCGGTACCAGCCACTGCAAAAACATGCCAAATTGTAAAGACCATCGATGCTAGGAAGAAACTGCACCAACTAACGGACAAAATAACCAGCAGGATCAAATTCACACATAGCAATATTAACCTTAAATGTAAATGGGCTAAATGCCGAATTAAAAGACACAGACTGGCAAACTGGATAAAGAGTAAACACCCATTGTGCTGTATTCAGGAGACTCATCTCTCATGCAGAGACACAAATAGGCTCAAAATAAAGGGATGGATCTACAAAGCAAATGGAAAGCAACAAAAAGCAGGGGTTGCAACCCTAGTCTCTGATAAAACAGACTTTAAACCAACAAATATCAAAAGAGACAAAGAAGGCCATTAGATAATGGTAAAGGGATCAATTCAACAAGAAGAACTAACTATCCTAAATATATATGAACCCAATACAAGAGCACCCAGATTCATAAAGCAAGTCCTTAGAGACCTACAAAGAGACTTAGACTCCCACACGACAATAATAGGAGACTTTAACACCCAACTGTCAATATTAGACAGATCAACAAGACAGAAAATTAACAAGGATATCCAGGACTTGAACTCAGCTCTGCAACAAGCAGACCTAATAGACATCTACAGAACTCTACACCCCAAATCAACAGAATATATATTCTTCTCAGCACCACATCGCACTTATTCCAAAATTGACCACATAGTTGGAAGTAAAGCACTCCTCAGCAAATGTAAAAGAACAGAAATTATAACAAACTGTCTCTCAGACCACAATGCAATCAAATTTGAACTCAGGATTAAGAAACTCAGTCAAAACTACACAACTACATGGAAACTGAACAACCTGCTCCTGAATGACTACTGGGTAAATAATGAAATGAAGGCAGAAATAAAGATATTCTTTGAAACCAATGAGGACGAAGACACAATGTTCAGCAATCTCTGGGACACGTTTAAAGCAGTGAGTAGAGGGAAATTTATAGCACTAAATGCCCACAAAAGAAAGCAGGAAAGATCTAAAATCGACACCCTAACATCACAATTAAAAGAACTAGAGAAGCAGGAGCAAACAAATTCAAAAGCCAGCAGAAGGCAAGAAATCACTAAGATCAGAGCAGAATTGAAGGAGACAGAGACACAAAAAACCCTTTCAAAAAAATCAATGAATCCAGGAGCTAGTTTTTTGAAAAGATCAACAAAATTGATAGACCACTAGCAAGACTAATAAAGAAGAAAACAGAGAAGAATCAAATAGACGCAATAAAAAATAATAAAGGGGATATCATCATCTATCCCACAGAAATACAAACTACCATCAGAGAATACTATAAACACCTCTAGGCAAATAAACTAGAAAATCTAGAAGAAATGGATAAATTCACGGACACATACACCCTCCCAAGACTAAACCAGGAAGAAACTGAATCTCTGAATAGACCACTAACAGGCTCTGAAATTGAGGCAATAATTAATAGCTTACCAACCAAAAAAAGTCCAGAACCAGACAGATTAACAGCTGAATTCTACCAGAGGTACAAAAAGGAGCTGGTACCATTCCTTCTGAAACTATTCCAATCAATAGAAAAAGAGGGAATCCTCCCTAACTCATTTTATGAGGCCAGCATCATCCTGATACCAAAGCCTGGCACAGACACAACAACTTTAAACCAATATCCCTGATGAACATCGATGTGAAAATTCTCAATAAAATACTGGCAAACCGAATCCAGCAGCACATCAAAAAGCTTATCCACCATGATCAAGTCAGCTTCATCCCTGGGATGCAAGGCTGGTTCAACATACTCAAATCAATAAACATAATCCATCACATAAACAGAACCATCAACAAAAAGCACACGATTATCTCAATAGATGCAGAAAAGTCCTTTGACAAAATTCAACAGCCCTTCATGCTAAAAACTCTGAATAAACTAGGTATTGATGGAACATATCTCAAAATGGTAAGAGCTATTTATGACAAACCCACAGCCAATATCATATTGAATGGGCAAAAACTGGAAGCATTCCCTTTGAAAACTGTCACCTCTCTCACCACTCCTATTCAACATAGTGTTGGAAGTTCTGGCCAGGGCAATCAGGCAGGAGAAAGAAATAAAGGGTATTCAATTAGGAAAAGAGGAAGTCAAATTGTCCCTGTTTACAGATGACATGATTGTATATTTAGAAAACCACATCATCTCAGTCCCAAATCTCCTTAAGCTGATAAGCAACTTCAGCAAAGTCTAGGATACAAAATCAATGTGCAAAAATCACAAGCATTCCTATACACCATTAACAAACAGAGAGCCAAATCATGAGTGAATTTCCATTCACAATTGCTACAAAGAGAATAAAATACCTAGGAATCCAACTTACAAGGGATGTGAAGGACCTCTTCAAGGAGAACTACAAACCATTGGTCAATGAAATAAAAGAGGACACAAACAAATGGAAGAACATACCATGCTCATGGATAGGAAGAACAAATGTGAAAATGGTCATGCTGCCCAAGGTAATTTATAGATTCAATGCCATCCCCATCAAACTACCAATGACTTTCTTCACAGAATTGGAAAAAACTACTTTAAAGTTCATATGTAACCAAAAAAGAGCCCGCATTGCCAAGTCAATCCTAAGCAAAAAGAACAAAGTTGGAGGCCTCACGCTACCTGACTTCAAACTATACTACAAAGCTACACAACCAAAACAGCATGGTACTGGTACCAAAACAGAGATATAGACCAATGGAACAGAACAGAGCCCTCAGAAGTAACACCACACATCTACAACCATCTGATCTTTGACAAACCTGACAAAAACAAGAAATGGGGAAAGAAGTCCCTATTTAATAAATGGTGCTGGGAAAACTGGCTAGTCATATGTAGAAAGCTGAAACTGGATCCCTTCCTTACACCTCATACAAAAATTAATTCAAGATGGATTAAAGACTCAACTGTTAGACCTAAAACCACAAAAACCATAGAGGAAAACCTAGGCAATACCATTCAGGACATACACATGGGCAAAGATTTCATGACTAAAACACCAAAAGCAATGGCAACAAAGCCAAAATTGACAAATGGAATCTAATTAAACTAAAGAGCTTCTGCACAGCAAAAGAAACTACCATCAGAGTGAACAGGCAACCTAAAGAATTGGAGAAAATGTTTGCAATCTACCCACCTGACAAAGAGCTAATACCCAGAATCTATAAAGAACTTAAACAAGTTTACAAGAAAAAACACAAACAACCCCATCAAAAAGTGGGCAAAGGATATGAACAGACATTTCTCAAAAGAAGACATTTATGCAGCAAACAGACACATGAAAAAATGTTCATCATCACTGGTAATCAGAGAAATGCAAATCAAAACCACAATGAGATACCATCTCACACCAGTTAGAATGGCAACCATTAAAAAGTCAGGAAACAACAGATGCTGGAGAGGATGTGGAGAAATAGGAACACTTTTAAATTGTTGGTGGGAGGGTAAACTAATTCAACCACTGTGGAAGACATTGTGGTGATTCCTGAAGGACCTAGAGCTAGAAATACCATTTGACCCAGCCATCCCATTACTGGGTATATACCCAAAGGATTATAAATCATGCTGCTATAAAGACACACGCACACATATATTTATTGTGGCACTGTTCACAATAGCAAAGACGTGGAACCAATCCAAATGTTCTTCAATGACAGAGTGGATTAAGAAAATGTGGCACATATATACCATGGAATACTATGCAGCCATAAAAAAGGATGAGTTCATGTCCTTTGTGGGGACATGGATGAAGGTGGAAACCTTCATCTGAGCATTCTGAGCAAACTATCACAAGGACAGAAAACCAAACACCACATGTTCTCACTGATAGGTGAACAATGAGAACATTTGGACAAAGGCCTGTTGTGGGGTGGGGGTCAGGGAGAGGGATAGCATTAGGAGAAATACCTAATGTAAATGATGAGTTAATAGGTACAGCAAACCAACATGGCACGTGTATACCTATGTAACAAACCTACATGTTGTGCATATGTACCCTAGAACTTAAAGTATAATAAAATAAATAAATAAAGGTCAGTTGTCATTTTTCTTATTATCTGATTCCTTTTTACCAAGTCACCTGCCTGTATGTTCACTGTCTTCCCTAACAGATTCTGTTAAAGGGGAGAGACCGCACTGACCAGTCAAGTTTATGTCCAACCTGATGGTTATATGCATGTGGGTTTATACAGCAGTTTTTGAGAATTTGGTTAGTGTTAGTGAAACCCTGTGTGATGGTTAATTTTATGTGTCAACTTAGCTGGGCCACAGTGCCAAGATATTTGGTCAAATATTATTGTGATGTTTCTCTGAAAGTGTTTTTGGGTGAGATTAATGTTTAAATCAGAGGACTCTGAGTAAAGCACATTTACTCCATGATGTGGGCAGGCCTCATCTAATCAGTTGAAGGCCTTAATAGACCAAAGAGTGACCTCCTTCAAGTAAGAAGGAATTCTGCCAGCAGACTACCTTTTGATTTGAACTACAACTCTTCCCTGGGTCTCCAGCCTGCTGGCTTCCTTCAGATTCTGAACTTGCCAAGCCTCCACAATCACGTGAGCCAATTCCTTAAAATAAATCTCTCTCTCTCTCTCTCTCCTCTCTCGCTCTCTCTCCCCTCTCTCTCTCTCTCTCCATCCTGTTGGTTCTGCTTCTCTAGAGGATGCTGACTAATACACCCACTAAGTTCAAACAGCCCTAGCCCTGAAAACAATCAAGTTCAGAGACCTGCACAGCTGATCATCAGAGCAGAAGTCACCACACCGATTGCACTGCAAGTCTGTGAGCTTTGCATGAACAATCGACCAGCCTCCCTCCTCACACATCTACCATGCTGACGCTAAGAATAGATGCAAAACTGGAAGCGGGCCCATATGGTGGCGGATGGAGAAAATCTAATGTGTGGCAATATCGACCACTCAGTTCTCACATTGACTTGAGAGGTGAGGAATCTAGGAAAAACAGAAAGGAATTTCCTAGGCCAAAATTACCATCAAGACTCAAAACAAAAAGTAGCCTTTCAGGTGTATGAAGAAATGACGACACTCTAATTACTAATCAAAGCTTCCTGATTTAATGTGAGACACGTCATTTTAAATAAAATTAACTGATGAATGGACACATCAGGTAGAATTTGAGCTTTTGTTAAAGCATGCCCTGTGTATGACAATAGCCTAGATGCCTTTGAAATAACAATCACACATTGGAGTTTTCATAAGAGTGAAATAAGCTGGACGCTATCTTACATTTTTTTTTCTGCAAAGTTCTATGCCTATAAGCTTATTCCTGTTCACATTTAAAATAAAAGATAGGCCGGGCGAGGTGGCTCACGCCTGTAATCCCAGCAATTTGGAAGGTCGAGGCAGGTGGATTACCTGAGGTTGGCAGTTCGAGACCAGCCTGACCAATATGGAGAAACCCCGTCTCTACTAAAAATACAAAATTAGCCGGGCATGGTGGTGCAAGACTGTAATTCCAGCTACTCGGGAGGCTGAGGCAGGAGAATCACTTGAACCTGGGAGACGGAGGTTGCGGTGAGCCGAGATCCTGCCACTGCATTCCAGCTAGGGCAACAAGAGCGAAACTCCGTCCCAAAAAAAAAAAATAATAATAATAATAATAATAATAATAAATGGTAAACAAAAGTATTCAATTATCTGCCCTAAATTCACTGAACCTTGTAGCTTTCCTTCTCCACTTTATAGTAAATGCATTGACAGCAAGCAAGAAGTGCATTTCTGCTTGGGCACTACTGAGAAAAGTCACTTAACCTCTTTGGGTTTCTCACTCACTCTCTTTTAAAATAGTTTGTTTATTCCTTTTTTTTTTTTTTTTTTTTTTTTGAGACAGAATTTCGCTCTGTCACCCAGGCTGGGGTGCAGTGGCCGGATCTCAGCTCACTGCAAGCTCCGCCTCCCGGGTTTAGGCCATTCTCCTGCCTCAGACTCCCGAGTAGCTGGGACTACAGGCGCCCGCCACCTCGCCTGGATAGTTTTTTGTATTTTTTAGTAGAGACGGGGTTTCACAGTGTTATCCAGGATGGTCTCGATCTCCTGACCTCGTGATCCGCCCGTCTCGGCCTCCCAAAGTGCTGGGATTACAGGCTTGAGCCACCGCGCCCGGCCAATAGTTTGTTTATTTCAAAAGACTGCTATGAGAAGCCAGCAAATGCTTATAGGAGGTGCCTTGACTGTATGACAGGCAGCCATCTCTGATGGTCTCAGACATTCTAAGAAAAACCAAAGTCAATACTGAGTAGGTCACTGGAGGCTTGACTTGGTATTAATCCCTGGTGTTTCAAAATGTATGTCATTGACTGTGATTTTTTAAAAATAAAACCTTTGAGGCAGCTTTATGGTTTCAGTTTCCTTTCAGGCCCAGTTATTATATGCAAGATGTGGAAAAAAAGTAATAACAAACTAATGGAAAGAGCCCATTTCTGTCAGCAAATTATCCTGCACATGCCTGCCAATTAACAGGTGGCCTTCCAGAAATTTTGCCTACCACAAGCACAATACACAGGAAACACAGAAGTGCAGCGATGTGTTGGTGTGATAGCGAGGTTCTGGATACGGAGAAAGTTGGCCAGTGTCTTGCCCTTTTCCTCCAGGCACTACATTCTCCTGGAGGGTCCCAATTTGTTGTCCATCCTTCCTATTTCACTGACCTGTCAGGACTCACAAGTTACGTTACCCTTGGCCTTCATATATCTTTCTGGGGCTCCAGGGGAAGGAGGTCAATGAGGACAGACTAGATCTAAAGAAGAGTAAAACAAGGAGGCCTGGTCATCACATCCTAGAATATGAATGCTCAGAAAACAGAGTAGAATTCAGTTACAAAAAGCTCCCCAGTCTCCTGTCCTTTCCTTTACCTTCCATGGCCAAGCAGTTTCGAGGGAGGCTCCACCAGACATCAGCCTCTTCCAGGTTTACATCCCTCATGATGACATTGAGTGGTTGTGACTGGCCCACAGTTTCAGTGCATCTACTTTATGCAGGTGTGAAAACTGATCAGTATGAAGCTGTCAGCTATTTTTCCAATGAGCAATTTGGAGGTTAACAAAAGTGATAGAGGCCGGGCACAGTGGCTCATGCCTGTAATCCCAGCACTTGGGGAGGCCAAGGTACTCGGGAGGCTGAGGCAGGAGAATCACTTGAACCCAGGAGGTAGAGGTTGCAGCGAGCCGAGATCATGCCACTGCCCTCCAGCCTGGGAAACAAAGCAAGACTCTGGCTTAAATAAAGAAGAAAAGGGAAAGGAAGGGAAGGGGAGGGGAGAGGAGGGGAGGGGAGGGGAGGGGAAGGGAGGTTAGGGGAGGGGAGGGGAGGGGAGGGGAGGGGAGGGGAGGGGAAGGGAAGGGAAGGGAAGGGAAGGGAAGGGAAGGGAAGGGAAGGGAAAAGAAGGGAAGGGAAGGGAAGGGAAGGGAAGGGAAGGGAAGGGAAGGGAAGGGAAGGGAAGATTAATAACAAGTGTTGGCAAAGATGTAGAGGAACTGGAACTCTTGTACCTTGCTGGTGAAAATGTAAAATGGTACAGATACTGTGGGAAACAGTATCTCAGTTCCTCAAAAAATTTAACAAATTAAATAAATTACTTAAATTAAATAATTAATAACTCATTAAATAAATTACTCTATGTTCCAACAACTCCACTTCTAGATATATGCCCAAAAGAACCAAAAGCAGGGACTCAAGCAGATATTTGTACATCCGTGTTTGCAACAGCATTACTCGCAAGAGCCAAAACATAGAAGCAACCTGAGTGTCCATCAATGGATGAATGAATAAACCAAATGTGGCATATACATGCAATGGAATATGATTCCACCTTAAAAAGGAAGGAAATTATGACGGCTGCTATGGTATGAATGAACTTTGGAAACATTACACTAAGTGAAGCGAGCTAGCTATGAAAGGACAAATACTGCATGATTCCACTTACAGTAGGTACCTAAAGTAGCCAAATTAATAGAGAAAGGAAGTAGAAAGTTGCCAGGAGCTGAGGAGTTATTGTCTAGTGTGCATAGAGTTTTAGTTTGGGAAGATGAAAAAGTTCTGGAGATGCATGGTGGTGATTGTTGCCAAAAAATATGAATGTACTCAATGCCACCAAACTACCACTTAACTTACAAATTATTAAAATAGGAAATTTTTGTTATATACATTTTAAACTAAAAAAGAAAGGTGGGCCGGGCGCGGTGGCTCAAGCCTGTAATCCCAGCACTTTGGGAGGCCGAGACGGGTGGATCACGAGGTCAGGAGATCGAGACCATCCTGGATAACACGGTGAAACCCCGTCTCTACTAAGAAATACAAAAAACTAGCCAGGCGAGGTGGCGGGCGCCTGTAGTCCCAGCTACTCGGGAGGCTGAGGCCGGAGAATGGCGTGAACCCGGGAGGCGGAGCTTGCAGTGAGCTGAGATCCGGCCACTGCACTCCAGCCTGGGCTACAGAGCGAGACTCCGTCTCAAAAAAAAAAAAAAAAAAAAAAAAAAAAAAGAAAGGTGATCCTTGTCTAGGGCAGTCCCAGTTTATATTTTTGGCCTGGAATACTTAATATTAGCAGCCCCTCTCCTCTTACTTAAGAACTTAGGTGAGTATGTCCCAAACTGGACAACAGATAGTATAATCACTCTAAGGTTAAACCACTATTCAGTGTCATCTCATTAGAATATGGCAGAGGTATGATTCTTATCCACAAACTGTCTGATTCCAGAGACCACATTCTTCACTACCACACATCCTGCAGAATTGCTAATGACGTTGCTCCCTGGCATACATCAGGTTTGCCACTATTTATTGTGTCAGTTCTCTGACTTACATGGAGCACTGATGTGCTACCTGCTTAGTAAGAAACACTGGCCAGGCGCGGTGGCTCAAATCTGTAATCCCAACACCTTGGGAGATCGAGGCAAGTGGATCACCTGAGGTCAGGAGTTTGAGACTAGCCTGACCAATATGGCAAAACCCTGTCTCTACTAAAAATACAAAAATTAGCCAGATGTGGTGATGCATGCCTGTAATCCCAGCTACTTGGGAGGCTGAGACAGGAGAATCACTTGAACCTGGGAGGCAGAAGTTGCAGTGAGCCAAGATGACACCATTACACTCCAGCCTGGGTGACAAGAGCAAAACTCTGTCACAGCAAAACTCTGTCACAAAAAAAAAAAAAGAAAGAAAGAAAGAGAGAGAGAGAAAGAAAGAAAAGAAAAGAAAGAAAGAAAGAAAGAAACACTGATTCTCTTAATGCTAACCAAAAGAAATGCTTATATTTTCCTTAAAAAGGAGAAGGGGGATGAGCGAAGAGTAGAAACATCACAGACCGATGAACACAATGTCTTCTGGTATAATCCAGTGGATTTTAGTAACTGAATGGTGCAACACCATCAGGGCCACGTGATACACAGTGCCCAAAGCAGGTAGATACAAAACCAATACCAAAACCAGTCACTCCATGAATCAGTTGACACAGGGTGAGCAATGATCAGCAAACACAGACCAGAGTGTCTACTCGAGGTAGGAAGCCAACATCTGCTTGGTAACTTTGTCTTTGACCAAAGAAGTTCCACTGAAGCTCTTTCTAAACTCACTGGAGAGCCTGGAGTACTGTGTCTAGTCATGCAGGTTTCTGGGTCACACCGAACTGAGCTGGGATCCCAATTTTCCCACTCATTTCCTCTAACACTTTGTACCAGTGACAAAGTCTCTAATCATCTGAGTCAAAATGCCTCTTTCATAGGGTTACCATGAGGATTCAGTATTTGTCTGGAGAACATGAAGCATGCTGCTTAGCACACAGGGTAATACTCTGTAAATATTATTCTCTAGAACATAGAGCGCAAGAAACCTTGATTCTCAGATCCTAGTAAGCTTGTTTATTCTCTCCCTCCACCCTGCCCCAAATCCTCTGAACCCAAATAGTCGCTAGCAAAGTAAAAGAAAGAACAAATGCATTCAATAATCCAGATAATCTGGACCTCAAAGAAAGACGCCTTCAGAGGATCCCAAAATTATCTACAGAATCGCTTCCATTTTCCAGTTATTTTGCTCCTCCATGGCTGGGGTAAAACTTGCAGTCCTATCTCTAAATGTAGCCAATGTTCACCCACTTCTGGAGAAATCAGATGGCCCCGAAAGAGTGGGCTTTGTCCAATTCTTGGGGACATGTTGAGACATAGTTTTACAGAGCCAAACTGGAATATCTGGGTTTCTGAGTGCTTAAGCATTCTGTGGCTGGTACATGATCAATTCAACCCCCATTTCCCTGTTTCTCCCACCAAATATTCCAATCAACTCTGCTTTGTTGCCTCTTTTTGTATTAGGGACATGATAGGCTAAGTGTATGACCCAGACATTGGAGAGAGCCGCTGGGAAGGTCTGTTCCTATCTTCAACATTTTTAAGGAACTGTTTACAATGTCTGGCAACACCCTAGCAGGTAGTCTTGATGTACTGGAGGCAAATACATTATAAACGAGGATCATTTATGTGTCTGCCTCTGTAGTATTAATTTTTCACTTTTATTTTTAGTTGATACGTAATACTTGTATGTATTTAGGAAGTATTGCCTCTGTAGTTTTAAAAAAAATAAAATTTAGCTGCTCCCAGGGGGTTTGGCCAAGTGTGGTTTTCAGAGATCACTCCAGCCACACAAGCATCTGATGACCATGTGGTTCCTGCTGATGAATGACAAGCAGGCAGACACATGTCATGAGAGGGATATGCATTTGTGAGCATACAATTACTTAATAGCCTTAAAGGATAAGCATAGAATTTCTGTCACTCATTATGCCAAATAAACATCACCTATTTTTGAACCAAAACAGTACTAGAAAGGGTTTATGAGAATGATCTGATAGTCAGTGTATTAGTCCATTTTCATGCTGCTGATAAAGACATACCCCAGACTGAGAAATTTACAAAAGAAAGAGGTTTAATTGGACTTACCATTCCACACGGCTGGGGAAGCCTCACAATAATGGTAGAAGGCAAGGAGGAGCAAGTCACATCTTAGATGGATGGCAGCAGGCTAAGAAGGAAAACTTGTGCAGGAAAACTCCTCTTTTTAAAACCATCAGATCTCATGACACTCATTCACTATCAAGAGAACAGCATGGGAAAGATTTGCCCCCATGATTCAATTAGCTCCCACCATGTCCGTCCCACAACATGTGGGAATTCAAGGTAAGATTTGAGTGTGGACACAGCCAAACCGTATTAGTTAGCATATATCTCCTTAATCAAAAATGTAAAAGCAGCCAGTCACGGTGGCTCATGCCTGTAATCCCAATGCTGTGGGAGGCCAAGGCAGAAGGATTGCTGTAGGCCAGGAGGTCCAGGCTATCGTGAGCTATCATTGCCCCTCATGCTGTAGCCTGAGCAACAGAACAAGACCTTGTCACCAAAAAACTAAGATAAAATAAAAATAAAAATTAAGGCTTTTTTTAGCAGAGTCAAAATGTTAAAGCTACGTACAAACTCCTAAAGGAACTGCCAAACCATAGAAACAGGCACTAAAACAGGTCAGAGAACACTAAACGAAGTGAAGAAGGGATGGAACAAAGTAGAATGAAATATTTTGGAGGTCACCAAACAGAAGCCCAGAAAATAAGTCTTAACCAGTGGCAATCCAATGCTTATGGAAAAGCATAAGTTGGGAAACATGTGTGTTGTGCCTGGAAGCACTTCCTGAAACATGGTCACCATCCTCAGACCAAACGTAGCTGTCATCCCACTGACATGAAAATCCCTTTCATACTCACTGGCACCAACAAGACACAGAGACAGGCTTATGAGCAGACTTGGCTTATACATTTTGAAATCTGTATTGAATCACAAACAATATCTGTTCCTTTCTCTCCATTTCAATCCTGATACTCATTATGTATCTCTGGAGCCACAAAGCCAGATTAAAATCCTGCATCCAAACTTAGCAGCTGTGTGCCCTTGGAAAAGTTGCTTAAAATGGAAATAATAATGGTGTCTGCTTCAGTGAGTTGTTGTTAAAGAGGACACAGTTAATATAGGCAAAGTGGTTAGAACAGTGCCTGGCACTATTTTCATTATTATTAATATCTTAGAGAATAAGTTCACTCAGTATGATTATAATTATTAGATAAATAATAAGTTGTATCCATATTTCATTAACAATTATTAAGCTCCCTAGAGCAGAGCATGTTACATAAAGTACAACTACTTTAATGCAAATGAACATAAGGATAATTTAGGGACATGACTTTGAGGCTGTTTACTACTTCTTAGGCAAACATAATGTGCTTTATGGCATCATTCAACGATAAGAGCAATAATTTTTCCACTACTTAGAGGTTTGAAAATGCATCATTTCTTCTGCTGAAGGTCTGTTTTCCATCAGCTCCAGAAGGCTTATGTAAATGAAGGTGGATTCTATGAGATTTAAATAATGTTGTTTTGTATTTTTTGACACCAACTGACTTCAAGCTCATGCCTTTGTTTCATTATTTGCTCTTCTACATGTATATTTTTTCCTGACTTTTTTTCAATTTGGAATACTGTAAATTTAGCCTTAATTATTTGTGGTCCTTCCTCTACCAGCTTCAGATTCCAAGGGGAATGCAGATAATACATACACTGTCTTGAAATTATTTTTCATCATTTAGAGAATTCCAAATATGGACATTTCTAGGTCTTTTGTGCTGTTGCTACTCAAGGAAAAATATTATGTTCCATTCTTCTTAATACCTTTCTTGAGCTTCTAAATTGTATCATGCAAAATATATCTAGGGTTTCTTGTTCCTTAGTAAGTGAAATTTGATTTTCCTCCAAAACCAAAATCCTTTTTTTAAATTAAAATCTGTAACAATTTTATCCTGTGTGGAAAAGAAAATAAGCAATAGTAATAAATATGGAACTCATTCAATGTTAAAAACAACCCCCCTCTAGCTTCCCACTTTCACCTTCTAAATCAATGGTGAATTCAGTTTTCAATTATCTTGGACAAAACAACAATAATCATAAGTAGTAGTAGTCCTTGCTATAAACATCTTTACATATCAATAGCCCATAGGCATATTTTATTTTATTTTATTTTATGTTAAGCTATCTCCTACTGGAAAGAAAACATATTTTAGTTAGCTGACATATTTTCTAATTGAGTTATTTTTAAATCTCGACATTTTATTTGAAAATTTGGATTTTCAGCTTCTTTTGAAAAATTAAAAATTTCAGTATTTGTGGGCCCACATTCTCAACATGGTGAGTGGGTTCACATTCTCAACATGGCAAGCAGCTATCTAGAGTTAACAGCTGCTCCCATTAAAAGCAGTATGAGTTTCCAATGCCATTCAATATGCGGGGTGAAGGGCAGGGGGTGCCCACTTCCCTTACTGATGTTACTGCCTAGTCCCTGGAGAGATCTGAGGTTGCAACCTCTGTTCTCCATCTTGAAGTGTTTTCCCTAGTTTCGCAAGAATGAAGTGATATGGTCTGGCTGTGTCCCCACCCAAATCTCACCTTGGATTGTAATAATCCCTATATGTCAAGGGCAGGGTCAGGTGGAGATAATTGAATCATGGGGGTAGTTTCCCCCATACTGTTCCCGTAGTAGTGAGTAAGTCTCACAAGATCTAATGGTTTATAAATAGGAGTTCCCCTGCACAAGTTGTCTTGCCTGCTGCCATGTAAGACATGACTTTGCTCCTCCTTTGCCTTCTGCCATCCATGATTGTGAGGCCTCGTCAGCCATGAGGAACTGTGAATTAATTAAACCTCCTTCCTTTATAAATTATCCAGTCTTGGATATGTCTTTACTAGCAGCATGAGAACAGACTAATACATGAAGCATTGTCACAATTCCAACATTTCAAATGTGCATACTTTGATACAACAATTCTACTGAAAAAACTATGGAAGGTCATACAAATATATATGGATGTCCACTACAACATTGCTTTCAACAGGAAAAACATTAAATCAACCTAAATATCAATAGGAACTGGTTGAATAAATGATGGTGAATCCATGCAAGAGAATACTAGAGAGTCACCTAAAGCAAAAAAGTAAATCTAAGCATATTAAAATGCAAATATGTCCAAAATATATTAAGTGGGAAAAAAGCAAAGTACAGAACAGTACATAATATATGATCCAATCTGTAGGGAAAATGAATTTCAACAATTTAGAAGAAAACATAAGCAACTTTTTTTATTTTTTTATTTTTTGAGACAAAGTCTCGCTCTCTCTCCCAGGCTAGAGTGCAGTGGTACGATCCTGGCTCACTGCAACCTCTGCCTCCCAGGTTCAAGAGATTCTCCTGCCTCAGCCTGCTGAGTAGCTGGAATTACAGGTGAGCACCATCACGCCAGGCTAATTTTTGCATTTTTAGTAGAGATAGGGTTTCACCATGTTGGTCTGGCTGGTCTCAAACTCCAGACCTCATCATCCACCCACCTCAGCCTCCCAAAGTGCTGGGATTACAGGTATGAGCCACCACATCTGGCAACATAAGCAAGTTTTGAAAACTACATTACTGTTACACATGTAAAAGAAGACAGTGGATGGGCACAGTGGCTCACACCTGTAACTCCAGCACTTTGGGAGGCCTAGGCAGGTAGATCACATGAGGTCAGGAGTTCGAGACCAGCTGGACCAACATGGTGAAACCCTGTCTCCACTAAAAATACAAAAATTAGCCGATAGTTAATCAAAAATTAGCTGGGTATGCTGGCACATGCCTGTAATCCCAGTTACTCTGGAGGCTGAGGCAGGAGAATCACTTGAAACCACGAGACGGAGGTTGCAGTGAGCTGAGATCACACCATTGCACTCCAGCCTGGGCAACAAGAGTGAAACTCTGTCTCAAAATAAAAACTAAAAATAAATAAAAATAAATAAAGGAAGCACGATGAAAAGGGTTATTTCTAATCATTTCATGCATAATTATCATCACATCTTCATGGTATTTATTTGAGTGCCTGTTTTGGAAACAGAGTTCCTGTTCCTCTACAGTTGAGCCTGAATTCATTTCTTAGGCAAGAGGAAGAGGTTCTTTCAAGATTGCCGAATAGGAACATATCCAGTCTGCAGCTCACAACAAGGTCAATGCAGAAGACAGGTGATTTCTGCATTTCCAACTGAGGTACCTGGCTTACCTCATTGGGACTGGTTAGACAGTTGTTGCAGCCCACAGAGGGCAAGCTGAAGCAGGGTGGGGTGTTGCCTCACCAGAGAAAAGCAAGGGATCAGGGAACTCCCTCTCTTAGCCAAGGGAAGCCGTGAGGGATTGTGCTGTGAGGAAGGGTGCTCTCCAGTCCAGATACTATGCTTTTAACACAGACTTCGCAACCCACAGACCAGGAGATTCCCTTGGGTGCCTATAACACCAGGGCCCTGGGTTTCAAGCACAAAACAAGGTGACCATTTGGGCAGACACTGAGCTAGCTGCAGGAGTTTTTTTTCATACCCCAGTGGCAGTGGAACACCAGCAAGACAGAACCGTTCACTCCCCTGGAAAGGCACTGAAGCCAGGAAACCAAAGGGTCTGGCTCAGCAGATCCCACTCCCACAGAGCCCAACAAGCTAAGATCCACTGGCTTGAAATTCTCGCTGCCAGCACAGCAGTCTGAAGGCAACTTGGGATGCTTGAGCTTGGTTGGGGGAGGGACGTCTGCCATTACTGAGGCTTAGGTAGGCGGTTTTTCCCTCACAGTGTACACAAAGCTGCTGGGAAGTTTGAACTGGGTGGTGCCCACCACTGTTCGGCAAAGCCGCTGTAGCCAGACTGCCTCTCTGGATTCCTCGTCTCTGGGGAGGGCCTCTCTGAAAGAAAGGCAGCAGCCCCATTCAGGGGCTTATAGATAAAACTCTCATCTCCCTGGGACAGAGCACCTGGGGGAAGGGGTGGCTATGGGCGCAGCTTCAGAAGACTTAAACGTTCCTGCCTGCTGGCTCTGAAAAGAGCAGTGGATCTCCCAGCACGGTGCTCGAGCTCTGCTAAGGGACAGACTGCCTCCTCAAGTGGGTCCCTGACCCCTCTGCCTCCTGACTGGGAGACACCTCCCAGCAGGGGTCAATGGATACCTCATACAGGAGAGCCCCTGATGGCATCTGGCTGGTGCCCCTCTGGGACAAAACTTCCAGAGGAAGGAACAGGCAGCAATCTTTGCTGTTCTACAGCCTTCACTGGTGATACCCAGGCAAACAGGTCTGGAGTGGACCTCCAGCAAACTCCAGCAGACCTGCAGCAGAGAAGCCTGACTGTTAGAAGGAAAACTAACAAACAGAAAGGAATAGCATCAACATGAATAGCATCAACATGAACAAAAAGGGCATCCACACAGAAACCCCATCCACAGGTCACCAATATCAAAGACCAAAGGTAGATAAATCCATGAAGATGAGTAAAACCAGTGCAAAAAGGCTGGAAAGTCCAAAAACCAGAATGCCTCTTCTCCTCCAAAGGATCCCAACTCCTTGCTAGCAGGGAACAAAACTGGACAGCGAATCAGTTTGACAAATTGACAGACGAAGACCTAAGAAAGTGGGTAATAACAAACTTTTCCGACTTAAAGAAGCATGTTCTAACCCAATGCAAGGAAGCTAAGAACCTGAAAAAAGGATACAGGAATTGCTAACTAGAGTAACCAGTTTAGCAAAGAACGTAAATGACCTGATGGAGCTGAAAAACACAGAACAAGAACTTCATGAAGCATACACAAGTATCAATAGCCAAATCGATCAAGCAAAATAAAGGATATCAGAGATTGAAGATCAACTAAATGAAATAAAGCATGAAGACAAGATTAGAGAAAAAAGAAGGAAAAGGAATAAAGAAAACCTCCATGAAATATGGCACTATGCGAAAAGACCAAATCTACGTTTGACTAGTGTACCTGAAAGTGACAGGGAGAATGGAACCAAGTTGGAAAACACTCTGCAGGATATTATCCAGGAGAACTTCTCCAACCTAGCAAGACAGGCCAACATTCAAATTCAGGAAATACAGAGAACACCACAAAGATATTCCACGAGAAGGGCAACCCCAAGACACATAATTGTAAGATTCACCAAGGTTGAAATGAAGAAAAAAATGTTAAGGGCAGCCAGAGAGAAAGGTCGGGTTACCCACAAAGGGAAGCCCATCAGACTAACAGCAGATCTCTCGGCAGAAACTCTCCAAGCCAGAAGAGAGTGGGGGCCAATATTCAACATTCTTAAAGAAAAGAATTTTCAACCCAGAATTTCATATCCAGCCAAAATAAGCTTCATAAGTGAAGGAGAAATACAATCCTTTACAGACAAGCAAATGCTGAGATTTTGTCACCACAAGGGCTGCCTTACAAGAGCTCCTGAAGGAAGCACTAAATATGGAAAGGAAAAACCAGTACCAGTCACTGCAAAAACATGCCAAATTGTAAAGACCATCAACACTACGAAGAAACTGCATCGACTAACAGGCAAAATGCCAGCTAGTATCATAATGACAGGATCAAATTCACAGAAAGCAATATTAACCTTAAATGTAAATAGGCTAAATGCCCCAATTAAAAAACACGGACTGGCAAATTGGATAAAGAGTCAAGACCCATCAGTGTGCTATATTCAGGAGACCCATCTTATGTACAAAGACACATATAGGCTCAAAATAAAGGGATGGAGGAAGATCTACAAAGCAAATGGAAAGCAAAAAAAGCAGGGATTGCAAACCTTGTCTCTGACAAAACAAACTTTAAAGGAAAAAAGATCAAAAAAGACAAGGAAGGGAATTACACAATGGTAAAGGGGTCAATGCAACAAGAAGAGCTAACCATCCTAAATATATGTGCACCCAATACAGGAGCACCCAGATTCATAAAGCAAGTACCTAGAGACATACAAAGAGACTTAGATTCTCACACAATAATGGGAGACTTTAACACCCCACTGTCAATATTAGACAGATCAATAAGACAGAAAATTAACAAGGATATCCAGGACTTGAACTCAGCTCTGGAGCAAGCGGACCTAATAGATATCTACAGAACTCTACACCCCAAATCAACAGAATATACATTCTTATCAGCACTACATCACACTTATTCTAAAACTGACCACATACTCGGAAGTAAAACACTCCTCAGCAAATGCAAACGAACAGAAATAATAACAGTCTCTCAGACCACAATGCAATCAAATTAGAACTCAGGATTAGTAAACTCACTCAAAACCACACAACTACATGGAAACTGAACAACCTGCTCTTTAATGACTACTGGGTAAATAACAAAATTAAGGCAGAGACAAATAAGTTCTTTGAAACCAATGAAAACAAAGACACAATGTACCGGAATCTCTGGGACTCAGCTAAAGCAGTGTTTAGAGGGAAATTTATAGCACTAAATGTGCCTAGGAGAAAGCAGGAAAGACCTAAAATTGACACCCTAACCTCACAATTAAAAAACTAGAGAAGCAAGAGCAAACAAATTCAAAAGCTAGCAGAAGACAAGAAATAACTAAGATCAGAGCAGAACTGAAGGAGGTAGAGACACAAAAAAACCTTCAAAAAAACATCAATGAATCCAGGAGCTGGTTTTTTGAAAAGATTAACAAAATAGATAGACCGCTAGCCAGACTAATAAAGAAGAAAAAAGAGAAGAATCAAATAGATACAATAAAAAATGATAAAGCTGAGATCACCACTGATCCCACAAAAATACAAACCACCCATCAGAGAATACTATAAACACCTCTATGCAAATAAACTAGAAAATCTAGAAGAAATGGATAAATTCCGGGACACACACACCCTCCCAAGACTAAATCAGGAAGAAGTTGAATCCCTGAATAGACCAATAACAAGTTCTGAAATTGAGGCAGTAATTAATAGCCTACCAACCAAAAAAAGCCCAGGACCAGACGGATTCACAGCCAAATTCTACCAGAGGTACAAAGAGGAGCTGGTACCATTCCTTCTGAAACTATTCCAATCAATAGAAAAAGAGGGAATCCTCCCTAACTCATTTTATGAGGCCAGCATCATCCTGATACCAAAACCTGGCAGAGACACAACAAAAAAAGAAAAGTTCAGGCCAATATCCCTGATGAACATCAATGTGAAAATCCTCAATAAAATACTGGCAAACCAAATCCAGCAGCACATCAAAAAGCTTATTCACCACAATCAAGTCAGTTTCATCCCTGGGATGCAAGGCTGATTCAACACATGCAAATCAATAAACGTAATCCATCACATAAACAGAACCAATGACAAAAACCACATGATTATCTCAATAGATGCAGAAAAGGCCTTTGATAACATTTAACACCGTTTCATGCTAAAAACTCTCAATAAACTAGGTATTGATGGAATGTATCTCAAATGCACACGTATGTTTAATGCAGCACTGTTCACAAAAGCAAAGACTTGGAACCAACCGAAATGCCCATCAATGATAGACTGCGTAAAGAAAATGTGGCACATATACACCATGGAATACTATGCAGCCATAAAAATGAATGAGTTCATGTCCTTTGCAGGGACATGGATGAATGATGGTTTCCATCATTCTCAGTTGCCTCTGCTCTCGAGAATGATGGAAATCATCATTCTCAGCAAACTAACACAGGAACAGAAAACCAAACACCACATGTGCTCACTCATAAGTGGGAGCTGAACTATGAGAACACAGGGACACAGCGAGAGGAACATCACAGACCTGGGTCTGTGACTGAGCAATCACAATTGATGGGTGAGTAAACCACCATGGCACGTGTATACCTATGTAACAAACCTGCACGTTCTGCACATGTATACCAGAACTTAAAGTATAATTTTTTTAAAAAAAGAGGGAGAAGAGGAAGAAGGAGAGGAAGAGGAAGAAGGAGGAGGAGGAGGAGGCGGTGGCTTCTGGAAGACCCATCACACCAGGCCCAAGGATCACACAAAAAAGACACAATGGGCCACTTTAGAAGCTGTGCTTTTCGAGGGGCTTTGTAGTTCATGTTGCCTCTGCTGTCTTTTGAAAAGTAAAGATAAGTGAGCAGAAAGGTGGGAGCTCCTCCAGGGAGAGCTGCCAAATTCAGGCCAAATACCTTTTCCAGCCCCTTGCACATTTGCATGGGGCCTGGTGAGAGAGACAGAAAGAGAGAAAGGGAGAGAGACACTATACATTATTTCCATATTGCTCTTACTGCTTTGGGCAGAGTCAGGGAAGAAGAGGAAGAAAAGAGAAGAACTGACTGTTTTCACCAGCGGAAACTTTAGCTGGTTAATGTAATACAGGAGTGTAAGAATTTGTTCTTTCCACTAAAGAGAAAACAAGGCCACACATTCCCAATTATACGCTCAGAAAGGGCAGCCAGGGAATGCAGTTCTTGGCAGCAGCAGGCTTTATGACTTGCCTTCAGCATTGCCCATCACAGAGGGGATTTTGCTGGGGACATGGGCAGCCAGAGGTAGTGGGTGCTCAGTCACTAGTGGGATGCTACACAGCAGCCACTGAAGGAGTCCCAGTCCACCCTTCCCTAGGCCTCGAGAGCAGAAGCAACTGCAGGCCCTTCCCCGGCCCTGTGATTCGCATGTCTAACCCCTCCAAAGCATCCAAGTCACATCAGAATAAAAGGACTGGGACACATGGCACTTCTAAAAGTTTATCACCTCCTGCTAAAATATGTTTTTTTTTTGGGGGGGGGGAGATAGCAATTAATTACCAAAAATAAAGAAACCTCGATAAGGAAAAAACGAGCTCCACAGCACCTCCACCCGCCCCCCGCTGCCAACATACATACTAAACCCAACTATAAGGTTCCCTACCCTGCTCAATTCCTCTATACAAAGAAGCATGGAGTGTATATTTAGTACAGCTTCCTCCTCAGAGCTAGCTGATGAATACAGAAGTCGGAAAACCTAACTCAAACATGACTTTTGAAAGAAAGGAGAAAAAGACTACGATCCTCTTTGCTGTTTTCTCTTAACTTACAGAGTTCTCTCCTTTTTAATATTCTAGTGTTCTTAAATCAATCACTTTGGATTTAGAGTTATTGCGAGGGTTCAAGCCTTATCACAAGAAGAATCTCGAATATATAGTGGATCCACCGCTGTCTGATCAATATGCACAATTTAAGGATCTTTAAACAAGGGGAAAAAAACTAATTCAGGCTTCACTAATTCAAAATTAGTGATAAGGCAAAGTACCCTTCAAACTTCAGTCTGAATCAAGTAACTGTGGTTTAGTACACAACTGGAAAGATTAGAGATGGACGGGGTAAGCCATTTAAGATGGCAAACTATCTTCACACACTTCAACAGCATTGCCTTAATGCCTTGTGCCATTAAGGTAGGAATTAGAAATGAGCCTTATCTCTGTATCAAGCAGGTCAATCAAGACTAGCTATAATTAGCAACCAGTGATAATATATGCTGCTGAAATACCTGCCCTTCATTTCAAACATCTCATCCTTCATTCTTTTTGTTATTTCAAGCTGATCTTCTCAGGAATTACTATTTTTTGCTATACAGCATCATCTGCACACAGCAAGACTTCAAAAGGTGCTCACCTCTGAGTCTTTGGCCTGCTGATTACGAATGACTATCAAATTGTACAGGGTTCTGTCGTCATCTGCCTCTGTGTGGGACACATCATGGGGCATACTCCATAAATTCTTCTCATCATCCCTCGCCAGAGTTGCTCCAAATGAGGAATACGGATTGCTATCACTGTTGTATAAAAAAAGGAAAGATTGGGGTTTTATAATACATATAATGTTATATATCATATGCATGCAACATACAATATCAACTAAAACTTATACAATGTAATATATAAATATATTGTCAAAAAGGTCTGAATTATCTTTAATAATTAAGCATAACACAATAGAGCAGTAAAAACAAACCAAAAATACAAAAAAATCACTTTAAAAAGAACAGAGAACAGATGTACCTGAGCAGAGGTAATTACTACAGTTAAATATGAAATTCAGCACTGAGTACCCCAGAAGCTAAGACAACAAAGGAAATCCAATTCTTTTTTTTTTTTTTTTTTTTTTTTTTTTTTTTTTTTTTTGCTTTGAAACAGAGTCTCGCTTTGTCACCCAGGCTGGAGTGCAGTGGCACAACCTCAGCTCACTACAACCTCTACCTCTCAGGTTCAAGTGATTCTCCTGCCTCAGCCTACCGAGTAGCAGGGATTACAGGCGCCTGCCACCACGCCCGGCTAATTCTTGTATTTTTCGTAAAGACAGGGTTTCACCATGTTGGTCAGGCTGGTCTTGAACTCTTGGCCTTAAGTGATCTGTCCATCTCGGCCTCCCAAAGTGCTGTGATTATAGGGGTGAGTCACTGTGCCCAGCCAGGAATAGAATTCTTGTGTGATTAAAAGAAAACGATTAACAGGAAGGGATGAACGTTTGACTGGCTCTGAGTTCAAGGAAGCACAGTAAACTTGGAGTACAATGATATATAATAGCTATAAAATTCCTTACACCAGGAAAAGTAAGTAATAAATACGCATACCCAAAGACTTTCAATAAACAAGACAGAATGTTGAGTGAGAATTTCAGCAGTCCCGTTTTGTACATTTGTTTTATGATTTATGCCTTATAAGGTGTTACCTGGGTGTGGACTTACAGAGATTAGTGACAGAGCATCACATCTGGGGCATGCCTGCACACAGCCCCAGTTAATTCTGTAACCCCCAGTTGAATTCGGGAATTCGGTGGGAAGGACAGCTAGGGTCATACCGAAGCTATTCACTTCATCTAGTAATATGTATAAAGCACTGACTACATGCTAATCACAGGGCTCAATAAAATTGTGAGCAAAACAGACATCATCCCTGCCCTTGGACCTCACTAGTATGGGAAACACATTAATGAATGATCATCTGACTATAAAATAAAAATTGTGATAAGTGCCATTAAGGGGGAGCTCAGGAGGCCGTGAGAACATATGCAAGCTGCTAAGAGAAAACCCTCACGAAGGCAGGCGTCAGGCAGGCGTCACGAAGAAGAGGTGCTGGAGCACCTCTTCTTAAAGGTTTTTCCACCTTTAAGTGGAAAAACAGGAACAGAGTTGCAGGCAAAGGAAACAGCATCTTCAAAGGCCCGGGGTGGAAGGAAACACAAAATGTTAAGATGTCAATATGGGATGCTCAGAAGTTGGCACTAAGGAAATCTTGCAACAGGAAGCAAAGTGCTAGTCCCCAGATTGGGGTTCAGCAGCAGGAACCCACCCAGCTAGGGAGGGGCTCCAGCCCTAGAGTGATGATGTACAGGTCAGACTGCCAATCACAGTCTCAAATTTTGAAAGACAGGGCCAGGCGCGGTGGCTCACACCTGTGATCCCAACATTTTGGGAGGCTGAGGCAGGTGGATCACCTGAGGTCAGGAGTTCAAGACCAGCATGGCCAACATGGCAAAACCCCATCTCTACTAAAAATACAAAAATTAGCGAGGTGTGGTGACACATGCCTGTAATCCCAGCTACTTGAGAGGCTGAGGCAGGAGAATCGATTGAACTGGGGAGGCAGAGGTTGCAGTGAGCTGAGATCGCGCCATTACACTGCAGTCTGGGTGACCAGAGCGAAACTCCAGCTCACCAAAAAAAAATAAAATAAAATAAAATAAATTGGGACAACAACCAGGGCCCACTTATAAAAACTAGGGCAAAAGGTGGGGACAGAACCTTGGAACCAAGGCTAGCAGGAGGCCAGCTACCCGAATCAGCACGGGGTTTAGAGACTGAATGTTGAACAGTGCTCCTGAAATCCCTGTGGCTGCAGGTCAGAAGTTTAGGGTCTGGGACTGAACAAAGTACCTGGCCCTATGGGGAAAGGTGCAGATGATGGGAAATCAGACACAGCTCAAGCGCACTATGCTCAGAACCACACTGCTTTTACTGATTGATACCATAAAAGCGAGAACACAGGCAGCCCCACAGCCTGACTCTTCCTGAGAATGAGGAACCAGTGAAAGAGGAGGAAAACGATGCCTTTGGGCGCTGCCCATGTGAACGATGCCTTTGGGCGCTGCCCATGTGAGCATGTTAAATTCATTCATTTCATTCGTTCCATTGTTTGTTTATTCAACAAATGTGGAATAAATGCCTGCTGTATACTGAGTCCTGCGCTGGGTGCCATGGGGACATGAAGATAAATGGGACATTGTCTCTGCCCTTAACATAACTATAATGCAATGAGATCAGTACATTAAAAAAAAAAAAAAAAAAAAAGCATGCACAGATTGTTGTAGGAACAAACTGGAAGAAGTGATAAGTTATGTATGATGAGAAGGAAGTTCAAGAACTAACCAGACCTGAGGACTGAACAGGCTTCCAGCAGGAAGAGAAACAAGGGCAGAGTTATTCCTCGCAGAAAGATCAGCTCAAGTCAAAGCAGTATATGGGGGCTTTGGGAGCCCACAGGATTGGGGAATCGAAGTATTCCTGCATGACTGCAGCATGTGGTGCGTGGAGCAAGGAAAATGGAGGGACATAAAGAAGAAAAGGTAATATGGGGTCAGATTAAAAGTAGTGCTGGCGTCCAAGCTTCATTCTGTGAACTGCAACATTATCAACAGGCTTTTGAGCCATGTCAGGTCTGGATTTTAGAGAAATAACTCTGGGTGAAGGAAGAACAAGAAGATGGCTTAGGAGGGTGTCACAATCAACTGTCACAGGGGGTAGGGGTAATTTTCAAGCCATGCTCTTTGAGGTCCTGGTGTCAGGGGGCCTTGGGACCACAGTGGGGCAGGAGTAGAGAAAGAGATGGGCAGGGCTTCTCTGGCAGAGATAGAAAGAACCCACAAACCAACCACAACCAGAGCAGCTTCTCCATTCAAATAGTCTTTGTTAGAGCTAGAAGGAAGGTTGTTTGAGGCACAGGAAAAATGGGGTTCTATCGCTAAACAAATACATAATTTTGAACATTCTGAAATTATGATTGAGATAAAAGTAAGTGAGGTTGAGAGTGAGGGAAATAGCAGTGAGAGTGGAAATGAGGACTGATTCCAGCAGCATCTGAGAGGGGTGACAGCAGCCCATCATGGGAGGCACAGAGGTACCAGCAAAGGTGATGCCTTTAACTGCAACGTATGGGGCAGAAGCCAAGGCTGACCTCATGAGTCTGCAGAATGTTCACGGAGATGTCAGGGACCTGGGTTTAGGAGCGAGGACAGGGCAGAGATCTAGATGTGGGAGCAATATACAGCATTTCATGGCATCACAGAAGCAGGTCAGAGAATCAGAAGAACAGTCTTAGGGGATTAGGGGACGGAAAAGAATAGGTGAGTCCAGAAAGCGAGATCAGGCAGGACAAAGAGGAATGCCACAGAGCAGGTGGACACCACGGAAGTGTCAATAACATGAAGGATGCTGACTCCAATTTCTTTCTGCAGCCGATGATATGCAACCACTGCATAATATATTCAGGGCTTGAGCCAAGGGCTCCTGCATTCCACCCTTCATGTTACACAAGCATGGGTCCCGGTGTCAGGACCCATCCTTTGCAGATAGGGACAAGAATACTGCAGTTCTTGACTTCTTCTGGGCCAGGCAGCCAGCTGACAGTCCCCCCAACATGAGTTCCTGGGTGGGGATCCCAGAGAAGCCACTGTCATATAACTCAGCATCCAAATGCCGTGACAGGGATGAACTCACAGTGAAGCAGCTCAGATCCTGACTACCTATGTGGATGCTCCCTGTACAAACCAGCAGGTGCCCCTGGGGGCTTGTCTCCAGGACGCACTCTCCTTGAGTCACCCAGACCTGGCACAGAGCTCCCACCAAGAGCGGCAACCATGGCTTCCAACATCACAATAAATGCACTTCTGGGGCAATGAAACCCTGGTACTTTTCCTGACATCGGTCTTCCATCTTCTCCCAGATGTGTTTCATTTCTATGTCTTGTCTCCTCAACAGGTGGGTCAGTTCCTGTAGGGCAGGGGTTGTATCCAGTTTCTCTTCTACATTTCTACATTTCTTTCCCACATCACCTAGCAGGGTCCTAGGACACAGCAGTTGCCTTAAAAGCACTTGTTGAATGCAACAAACTGCGCTGTAACCCTGAAATCTGCTGAAGGAAATCCCAGACATAACTCATGGTACCGCCTTTTAAAAATTTCCCTAAAGCAGGAGCTTTAGAAAGGACCCAGTACGTACCTGAAAAATCAGTAGAAATAACATTAGACCATGAATAATTTAGCCACCTTTTACTTTGCTAAGCCACAATTTCTTTTCCTATTTTAAAATGACGATCTCAGCTGCCTCCCTGGCCAGTTCCCCACCCTCTCACAACCTCTCTCTCTGTCTCTCTGTCCCTCCTCTCTCTTGCTCTCTCTCACTCTCGCTTCTTTTCCTGTTTCTCTATTTCTCCTCTCCTCTCTCTAGCTGTCTCTGCATCTCTGTCTCTCCTCTCTTTCTCTCGCCTATCACATCCATCCACACACATACACGCATGACTTCAGCCAGCATAAAACACTAGCCTCTCATCCTTCATCTACAAGCCCAAGTAAAGCTCCATAGGAAGGTCAACCCCAGCCTGTTTAGAAGTGCCCATGTCTCCAGAAGGTGAGTGCCTCCTGGGATCTCACCATATCTAGCCCTGCCCTAATTAGAAGCAGTGTTCCCCTAACAAGCCTCCAACTCTGCCTCGTCACTGATACTCAGGGGATGATGTAAATCAGGAAAGAGAACCAACTGCTATGCCCCTGGACGGGCAATGCCTCCCAGCAGTGGTAATCTCTGTGAGCTCCTGGGCCCTTCCCAGCAGGATCTGACCTGCTGGTGGCCACAGAGCAGCCTCCTCCACTCTGCCCCGCTCCCTCTCCAGACCCAGACCTGGCTCCTGCTTCGTTCTTATTCAGTAATTGCAAGGTTTCTTTGGGGCATAGGAAAGGTGGGGTGCCACTGTTAAATCAAGAAAGAACTTTTTTCAAAATACTGGTAAAAATGCACAGGGGCTGTGAGCTCATTCAGCAGCATCAGAAGCATCTGTGAGAGTTGGCCTGGCTCACCGGATCCTGGGTCCCGTTCTCTGGGCCTGCCCCTTTCACTCCTTCACAGCCATCAGGTCAAGGTATCAAGCCACATTGTTTTAAAACGTTTAATCCTTTGGACAGAGAAACTAGAACAGAGAGAAGCCTACAGCAAATGGCCTAAGGAGAAGCAGCTTTGGAACCTCTATGTATCCCAGACCATGAAGGGCTCTGGGGCCTGTGCCAAGAGAATGTAGTGCAAAGGCCCAGGGGTCTGGGCCTGAAAACCCCTGGGAGGACAGATAAGGGGAAACAGACCAGAAGTCAGAAGCTTCCCTTTCTCTCCCTCCCCCATATCATGAGTTCTAAAAGGCTCTAACGAAAGTGAAAGTGGTTGTTTTCCCCTGGCCACCATCTGCTGATGATAAATATTTTATTAACGTCAGGCGTTTGAGAGGTGGCTCTGAGGTTACACACTAAGCTGCTTTTACTCTCAAAAGGTAGGGTGAGAAAAGTCTCAGATTTCACCCTTAATCCCACCCAGGGGCACAAGACCCAATCAATCCAGAGTCTTTTCTTTCAACATGATCTACAGCTAAACAAGAGACAAAGGTCTGTAGGTACTAACTTCTGCCTGGGGATACGGCTGCAAAGTGCTAGTCAGCATTGAAGCCATTTACCAAGAGTTCCTCAGGATTCCTCACTACTAACAAGGACTGCATGTAAAAGACCTTGGAAGGCTCCACCAAAGACAGTGCACACAGGCTGGCTGCCCACACCAGCAGTTCCAGTGACTTTACTGCTCTCCCCACAGGTCGTGTGGCAGTGGCCACTAGCTTAAGACTGAAACTCTGAAAACAGCAAGGAAAGAAAATCTCCAGTCAACAGCAATCAATGGTCCACGCCCTTGACACTCACAGATTTTGGTCTGATTTCCTGCTAGGAAGTCGCTGGCCTGCTACCTCCCCTGGCTTCAAGACCTTTCCCTTTTTCCCTCTATTGAGACCTCCCTGGGATGGAGAAGGTGAACCAAAGATCTTCTCCCTCTCCACCACCACTTTCCTTCCCTCCTCGCTCTCCTTCTTTGTCTTTCCTTCAGTCCTTCCTTTCTCCCTCTCCTCTTTTCTTTCTTTCTTTTTTTTCTTTCTTCCCCCCTCTCTCTTCCTGTCCTTTCTTGGTTTCTCTCTGTCCCTCTTCTTCTCTTTCTCCCTCTCTTCTCTCTTTCTCTCCCTCTCCTCCTCTCTCTTTTTCCTTCTCTCTCATTCTCTCTTTCCTTCTCTCTCATTCTCTCTTTCCTTCTCCTTTCTCTCTTTCTATCTCTCCTTCCTTTGTTCTTTCAGATACCGGCTTTCTCTTACCTAGTTGATCCAGTGTTTAAACATGTTTTATCCCCAAGTTTATTTCTTATTTTTTTATTTATTTTTTATTTTTTGAGACAGAGTCTTGCTCTGTTGCCCAAGCTGGGGTGCGGTGGGGCGATTGTTCCATTGGTTCCAGCACTTTCCTCAGCACTTGCCACCTACACTCATGACTTCCTTCAACCCCAGAGATGTGACCTGCCTCAGTGTGAAGGAAGAAAAGCCCTGAGCACTCCTTTCCTGGCATCCCACTCTGATGTGCTCCTACCCTTTGGGCTTTCTATTCTCACACTGAGGCAGAGCCCCGTATGATGCTGCTTCACACACCTGTGCCCTGCTCTCGAGGCTTGAAGATGGTCCTTACAGGCACCCTGTGAAGCAAGCACTGTTATGTCATCCAGCTGAGGAAATACGAGGGCTGAAGAAGATAAGACCCAGTCCTCGGTGTCTCCTCTGCTTTCATTCACACCTGGTCACTTCATCTAGTGCCACGCCTTTAAACATCATCTACATGAGGAAGATTCCTGAATCGGAATCCCCAGCTCAGTACTCTCTCCCAAATTTCAAATTTCCCATCTCCCCTGGGATGTCTCACAGACAACACAAGCTCAGTGTGGTCCAGACCAAGCACCTGATCTTCCCACTAAACCCATCCACAGGCTCCCCACTCAGATGATGGCAACTCCTTCCTTCCCATTGCTCAGGCCAAGACCCTTGACGGCATCCCCCACTCCCTCATCCCCTACATCCTATCCATCAGAAAATCCTATTGGCTCCACAATCAAAAACCATCCACCTCTACCACTACACCCTGAGCCAAGGCCTCTTACATTTTGCATAAGAATTTCTGCAGTTGTCTTTTTTACCCACCTATTTCTCTTTATTAACAGGATGGCCAAAGTGACCATTTTAATATGTAAATCAGATCATGTCATCCCTCAGCTCAAAACCTGCCAGTGGCTAACCCATTTGGCCTACGGGATAAGCCAAAGTCCTGCAGTGGTCCACAGGCCTACAGTGACAGTCCCACCACCCTGTCCTCTTCGGTGTCCTGAACCCATCAGTCACACCCTGACCCCAGGGCCTTACACTGGCTGATCTCCATCTGCCTAGAATGTTTTTCTCCTGACAGCCACATCCTCACTCCTCCCTCTCCTGCAAGTCTTTGTTTAAACACCACCTCCTCAACAAGCCTGCCCTGACCAACCTATTTAAAATTGCAACATGCTCCCTCCCTTGCTCTACTTTTGTTTCCTACAAACTTATTTATCTCCTAGTTTACTTATTACTGTTTATTGTGCCCCCCACCACTACCACCGCCACCACTAGAATAAAAGCCACTAGGACAGGGATCTGCATCTACTTTGCTCAGTGATATATCTCAAGTGCTTAAAACAGTGCCTGGCAGGAGAATCACTTGAACTCGGGAGGCGGAGGTTGCAGTGAGCTAGGATCGTGCCAATGCACTCCAGCCTAAACGACAGTTAGACTCTGCCTAAAAAAAAAAAAAAAAAAAAAAAAAAAAAAACCAGTGCCTGGCACATAGTAAATGCTCAATAAATATTTCCTGACCCAATGCATCCTTGTTTCCCAAGTTCACAGGGCTCTAAACTATACAGATGAGTATGACTCTGTGTCTTCAGGCTCACAGACGAGCTCCTAACATTTTTTTAGCTGTTTAAATTTTTGAAAATTCGCCTTACAGTCTTGTGGAAGGAAGCAGATGATAAGCACATATGTTTATGTCCCATGATATTCAGGACTATAAAGAAATACATAGTGAGTAAGGGACACAGTGAAGAGTGGGGCACGGTTTTAAGAGAATGGTCAGGGAAGAATGTTCTGATAAAATGACTTTGAGCAGAGATCTAAATAAAGTGAAAGAGTTATCCACACAGAAAACCAGAGAAAGAGTCTTCAAGGCAGGGTAGGCAGGAAGTGCAAAGGTCCTGAGGCAGGGGTGTGGGTGGTATATTTGAGGAACCAGGGGCAGGCCAGTATGACTGAGGGATGAATAATTAATTTCACCTTATATGCTGACTTTAAACCATACTTCATAGCCCCAAACTGGAAACCACCCAAAAGTCCACCAAGAGTAGAATAGGGGAACAAAATGGAATACACTCTAACGCAATAAGAACCACGAACAAGCCTACACACAACACCACGGAGGAATCTCCCAAAGCTCCACCAACAAAGTGAGTTCTATGAGAACACACAGTTTGATCCCGTTTATGCAAAGTTTAAAGGCAGGCCATACAAAAGTACATCTTTAAGGTGCACACATAGGTGGGAAAGCTAGAAGTCTAGATATGATCGAGGAGGAGATAAGGGCTGGCAATAGCTATCTCTCGCCATGGGAGGTGGTTACAGGAGTGTTCACTTTCTAGTTATTCTTTTTATTTTTATTTTTTATTTTTTTTGAGACAGGGTCTACCTCTGTCACCCAGGCTGGAGTGCAGTGGTGCAGTCTTGGCTCACTGCAGCCTCTGCCTGCCAACTTCAAGTGACTCTTCTTTCTCAGCCTCCAGAGTGGCTGGGATTATAAGTGCCGCCACCACACCAAGCTAATTTTTTTTTGTATTTTGAGTAGACACGGAGTTTCGCCATGCTGGCCCGGCTGGTCTCGAACTCCTGACCTCAAGTGATGCACCTGCCTCGGCCTCTCAAAGTGCTGGGATTACAGGCGTGAGCCAACAGCGTCCAGCCTATAGTTATTCTTTATACTAAACATATTTGTGTATGGTTTTTTGTCTGTAATATCACACATTCAAACACGTTTTTAAAAGATTTTTGTAAAAAAAAGTAAAAAACTAAGTAAAAGCCGATTCAGGACGGTGTCAAACAGTTCAGGGTTCTTTTGTTGCATACTATGTCACCAAAATTACTTCCTAAAAGGGCACAAAAGAATAGAGTGCATGGTATATAACTGTCACAAAACAAAGATTTATTAACAAGGCTAAAACAACTTTAGTTGCTAAAGGAATAAACTATTTTATCCAGCATTTAAGCAGAGTTTACTTTTTAAACATAGGTGGTGTACTGATAAGATCACTTCAAGATTCTAGAGAATAAAAAGTTCCAGCAAACTCACATGATGTGTAGGAGAAAGAAATTTCATCTTGGGAACTTCCAACGGCACTAAGACTGACTAATGCAAGTCACAAAAAAAGAAGAGGGATGCTGTGGCTTTCCAGGGAAGAAAACCTTTAAAAGTCATCCTTGTGAATTTTGGACAGCTGACTTCTTATAAAGAGCTTCCCTCCTACTTGTTGGGGGTAAAGCCCTGTACCCGGGACAGCATTCACGCCCCTTTGGCCCTCCCCTATCACTCCCCTGTCTTTCAAGCAGGCAAAAGTGCCGGCCTTGCAATGAGAATCTTCCATCTAGGGCACTTTCCTTCAGTACAAACCCTTTGTGCCCCTGCAGGCACTTCCTGTGAGTCACTGTCTGGCCCCGGAGCTTTGTACACTGCAGGTTTCTGCAGGAAGCCACAGATGAGGTGTGCCAATCTTCCCAATCTGCTCAGAGACCTGGCTCTGGAAAACCCAATAGTATGTGGTGGGAAAAAAGTCAGGCCATCTGGGCCCCGGTCTGAGAAATCTCACTGACATAAACATACTCGTCAACACTTTCTAAAAGCCCTTCCAACGGGGAGAAGACGATTTGATCAGCTCCAAGGCCGGGAGAGTCCACACTGTAAAATGAAAAACTCTACAAATGTAAAAGATTATGATACTTCTAGAGTTAGTGGTGATTCCCTTTTACATGTTGTGAGCCCTCCCTTCCCCCACCCTTCTTTCCCACTGGCACCTGGTTTCCCTAGCCTCAATGCAGGAAAAGGCCCAGTGTTTCTGGACCCCAGGCTATAACAATTCAGGGAAAGATTCAAACTCCAAACACAATTTCTAACACACACCACATAAGCAGCTAGTTCCATACCTCTCGGCGCGAAGGGCTCTGCTCTTTCTATGGCATTGAAATCTACTAGCATATGAATCCCAGTTCAACCACGTGTGCCTCTAAGCAAGTTACTGAAGTTCTCTGTGCCTCAGTTTCCTCAGTGGCCAAGTGGGGATGGCGGACATAATTACAGCCAATCCTCATTATTTGCAGATTCTGTATTTGCAAATTCGCCCACTCATCAAAATTTACCTGTAACCCCAAAATCAATACTAGTGGTGTTTCCAAGGCCATTCGTGAACATGCCTAGAGTGGCAAAAAATTTAGAGTTGCCTGAGATGCACAACCCAGCTGAGGTCAAAAGGCAACACTCAGGCTTCTTGGTTCAGCTATCAGATTGGAAACAAGTGTCCTTTTTGTGATCACTTAGCAACATTTTATTTATTTATATATTTTGAGATGGAGTCTCGCTCTGTCACCCAGGCTGGAGTGCAGTGTCTCAAAATCTCAGCTCACTGCAACCTCCGCCTCCAGGTTCGAGTGATTCTCCTGCCTCAGCCTTCAGAGTAGCTGGGATTACAGGCACGTGCCACCACGCCCAGGTAATTTTTGTATTTTTAGTAGAGACGGGGTTTTACCATGTTGGCCAGGCTGGTCTCATACTGCTGACCTCAAGTGATCCACCTGTCTTGGTCTCCCAAAGTGCTGGGATTACAGGTGTGAGCCACCGCACCCGACCCCCACTTAGCGGCTTTTTTTTTTTTTTTTTTTTTTTTTGCATTTTTGTACTTTTAGCTGGCAATTTCACTGTTTAGAATATCTCCCAAAATGTAGTGCTAAAGTACTAACATACATGTTGGATAAGCTTCACTCCAACGTGAGATATAGGGTGTTGGCCAAGAGTTCAATATTGATAGATCAACAATATATATTAAATAAGGTGTCTTTAGGCAGAAACCCATAAAACAACGTTATGTATTGATTGGTTGACAGGGATCTAATCCTGCCATCGGCCCACAGGAACCTAACCCTGTATTTCCCCTAGGAACAATGGTTTGGTATTCACTAATTCAGTGTTCAAGTGACTTTACAGAATCTAACGACCACAGACAACAAGAAACAGCTGTGCCTCATAGGGCTATGGTGGGGATTTTACTAACAGATACAGAAGAAATGGTTTAGTTTGAGTCACATTGCTTGGGGCAGAGACTGAGTTGAGGAGGAAAGTGTCTCTGACAGGGAAGTTCATCTTCCCTGCCCTCATGCTCCTGATCCTGCACAGATTGGGCTTAGTGCTTGTGACAGACTAGGCACTGTTGTAAATGCTTTCTATCTGTGGGTCATTCGGAAAAATTCAGTTTGTTTTGAATTTGGCCCACACCCGAAGGCCCTGATCAATTCCTTTTTAGAATGATCCTTTGTGTGGGCACAAAATAGTCATCTAGAGCAAACTGAGATTTTATTTTACTTTTCCCTCACAGGAATTCAGGCACTGTAGAAAAACAAAACAGTGACATCTGTTCTCCATTCATTGCCTGCAGAGGACATCAAGTTTGTTATCATGAATGGAAGCTGCAGGTGGACATCGAGATGAACAAGGAGCAAAATAGATTTGGAAGCTCATTATATGGTCCTCTTGGGTGGCTTAAAGAGAGCCACGCATAAAAACATAGCTATCATTGTTCATCCTTTCCATTTCTTCTTTTGCTTTTGAAAAATCAGACAGATGTAATGATGTTTATCAGTTATTAACAGCTAATAGAAGTTAGAGAGTAACAATTGCACTTCCCTGAAAAAGTTCAAAGTAACCCTTGTGAAAGATCCCTCAGTGCATGACGTTTACACCACAGCCAGCTCTTTTGTGTCCTGACTCAGCATCTCCCAGGCCTCTGATGTCTGTATTAGTTCGTACATGGCAGTAGGCTCCATGGTGCCAGAGGACCTGAGCATCTCTCTCCTTAAAAGTGACTGCAGCTGTGCCACCAGGAACACAAACATGCTCAGAAGAATCACATGTTCAAGCCATTCTCCTGCCTCAGCCTCCCAAGTAGCTGGCATTACAGGTGCCCGTCACCACGCCTGGCTAATTTTTTTTTAAATTTTTAATAGAGACGGGGTTCACCATGTTGGCCAGCCTGGTCTCAAACTCCTGACCTCAGGTGATCGGCCTGCCTCGGCCTCCCAAAGTGCTGGGATTACAGGTATGACCCACCGCACCTGGCCTCAGGTAGATTTTTATACGGCAAGAGCATGCTGTTATCATTGATGGAAGAAAGCCATGCTACAAAACTGAAATAATAACCAATGCTTTGGGCTCACACATTTTTCCAAAAGCATTCTGTAATGGGTTGAATAGTTTCCCCCCAAAAGATATGTCCAAGTCCTAATCCCCAGTAGCTATAATTATGACCTTATTTGAAAACAAGGGCTTTGCAGATGTAATTAAGTCAAGGATCTTGAGATGAAATCATCCTAGGTTTTAGGGCAGACTCTAAATCCAATCACTGGTGTCCTCATAAGAGAAAAGAGAGGGAGATTTTAGACACAGAGGAGAGACACATCAAAGATGAAGGGAGGCAAACAATGAGGCTGTGTGGCCACAAGCCAAGGGACACTGGGAGCCACCAGAAGCTGGAATCAGTGAAAAATGATTCTCCCCTAGACCCTTTGGAAGGACTGTGGCCCTGCTGAAACCTTGATTTCAGACTTATGGCTTCTAGAACTGTGAAAGAATAGATTTATCTTGTTTTAAAAGCCACCACGTTTATGGGAAGTGGTGGTGGCAACCCCAGAAAACTGGTGATTACATACTCCAAGTATTTCTTTTAATTAATAACATGAAATTTTGAACCAAAAGCCACTCACTATTTTACAGACAAATGATCAATGATCTAGCCACAACAAAGCAATCTATTTGCATCATTATCCTCTCCTCAATGCATACCGGTTTGTTGTTGTTGTTGTTGTTGTTGTTGTTGTTTGATCACTATTTACCCTGTTTTAGAAATGTGGTCAGTGTAGGGGAGAGTGGCATACAGAACCTCAAACCTTATATGGACGGTTGATATTGTGACTCTTAGATGACTCAGTCCTAAAATTGGGGAAAACGTGAGAAAACAGTGAGTAGATGATTCAAATATTTGGGACTGAAGCCTGGGTTAGGATCAAGGCTGTGTTAGAATCAGGCCATGTGTCCTTTCTCCAGGCCCAGACTTGTTCTTCCTTCCACAAAAATTGCTTCCATAAAAATTGCTCCTTCCATAAAAATTGCTCACTCAAAATTATTCACTGCTGAGACAGCTCTGGACAGAAGAGTTAGACAAAAGGTCAGGATTCACATTTCCTGGGTCTTCAGCCTCCTTCCGGGCACTACAGCCAGCCTCACTGCTCTGTATTCCACGTCGGGTCAAACAGAACGTCAGCTAACACAAGTCCATGGGCAGAGGACAATCAAGCCTGGAACAGCCCTTCAAGATCATGATTAAAGTCTCATCTCCTTATTCTACAAAAGAAGAAACTAAGGTTCAAGGAAGTTAGGAGACTTCCCCAGGATCTCACAGCTGGTTAATAGCTGGGATGAGGACTCTGGTCTCCTAATTCCCACTAGGCTTGGTTCACAGAGCAAGTATGCATCATGTTTAAGAAAACTAAACACAGATTCAGTGTAAAGGTCACCACTGCAGGTGAGAGCAGGATGCGGCTATGGAGAAATATGTGCGTCACTCAACTCTATTTAACGTTTTCTTTCTTAAGGTGAGTGCTAGGGTAGCTAGCTATGGGTATTAGCTTTATTATTCTTCACAATATTTTGCTTTAAATACCATTTAAAATTTTTACACATAGAAAGCAATTAATAAACAAACATTCATTGTAATTATTACTAATCAAAAACTATGGGCCAGATGCGGTGGCTCAGGCCTGCAATCCCAGCACTTTGGGAGGCCGAAGCGGGAGGATCACGAGGTCAGGAGTTTGAGACCAGCCTGGCCAACATGGTGAAACCCCGTGTCTACTACAAATACAAAAAATAGCTGGGCATGGTGGGGTGCACCTGTAATCCTAGGTACTCAGGAGGCTGAGGCAGGAGAATTACTTGAATCCAGGAGGCAGAGGTTGCAATGAGCTGAGATCATGCTATTGCACTCCAGCCTGGGCAACATAGTAAGACTTCGTCTCGAGAGAGAGAAAAAAAAAGGATTCACTCAGTTCTTATTCCATGTAGACCACTGTGCTGGGCACCACAGAGGATACTAAGGTAAGATTCAGCCTCTCCAATTTCACTGGAACTATACCACCCACCTTATAACGTAATACTAGGCAAAATGCAGTAAGTGAGCTGAGGGGTAAAAAGAAAGAAACGAGATACCATAACTTCTTGGGGAGAATTTCTAAGACTTCATCAAAAAGGTGGCAACTGAAAAGGGTAGTCTTTAAAATCTGAGCAGAGTTTTAAAAAGTAAAGAAAACAAAAAGGTGTCTCTGCTAACAATTATGGCATTGGCAATGGCACCAGGAAGAAAACCTGCATGATGAGGTTGATCAGGTTTACAGACAAAAAGACTAGAGAAAGCAAAATCAGAGAAGCCAGGGCAGCAGAAAATGTAAAAGAAAGGATGAATAGTCTGCACAGAGGTATTCCATGTACACTGAGAAAAGAACATCCAATTTCTTTCTCTTTGAAGAGAGCACTTTTCATGTAATTATACCAGAGGCAGAAACCAGATTTCAGTGCCTGGCAAACAGTAGAAGCCCAATAATTACTCACTTAATAAATGGATGCTACCCAAATGGATGCAATCCTTCAGTCCCATCTTGAGCATCAGCATTTAGAGCTGTGCTTCTCAAAGGGTGTTCCTAGACCACCTTCAGCAAAACTACCTGGTATATTTACTGAAATGCAGAATTCCAGGCTCCATCCCAGACCCAGTGAGTCACAATCTTTAGGGATGGGTCCCAAAAGCTTCATTTTAAACAAATTTACCAGGTGATTCTAAGTGGGGGGAAAATACAAAGGTGAAGAAGCAGGTGGGGGTACCGTTTACTATTCTTTAAAGACGTTTGTGCATTATACAGTGAACAGCAGAGAACAGGAGTTGAAGGGCAGGACTACAGCAGGACAAATTTTTAGTTGAGTGAAGCCTCAGCAGATTTCTAGAGAAAGGGGAAAGAAAGAATAGAAAGAAAAGAAAAGAAAAGAAAAGAAAAGAAAAGAAAAGAAAGAAAGAAAGAAAGAAAGAAAGAAAGAGAGGAAGGAAGGAAGGAAGGAAGGAAGGAAGGAAGGAAAAGAAGGAAGGAAGGAAAGAAAGAAGGAAGGAAGGAAGGAAGGAAAAGAAAGGAAGGAAGGAAAGAAAGAAAGAAAGAAGGAAGGAAGGAAGGAAGGAAGGAAGGAAGGAAGGAAGGAAGGAAGGAAGGAAGGGAAGGAAGGAAGGAAGGAAGGAAGGAAGGAAGGAAGGAAGGAAGGAAGGAAGGAAGGAAGGAAGGAAGGAAGGAAACTAGTGGGCCAGAAAGAAATACAGATGAAAATCAGAGAAAGCACAGGCATTCCCCCCGCAGGGACATGGTTCCAGAAAAAGCAAAAGGACCAAGGTCAAAAGGACCAATGTCATCAGTGGTATTGTCAGTCTGGCAAATGAGCTGGGACCAACCGTGGTTTTTCCTGAATGAACAAGAGTCCCTGGTGCATTTTGGAAAAGGACTGGAGGTGATCATGCACACAGGTGACAAATGTCTTCCCTGACCTCACCTCTTCCATGCACTATTGCCTTAGGGAGCGAAAACATGGAAACCATTCTTTCAATCAGTAAAGGATTTGGTTTGGGAACAAAAGATGTCTGAACAAAACTTTTTTTATAGATGGAAAAAAATCGACATGAAGAATGATGTTCTTAATAAAATAATAATTCGGACCATCTGCCCACAGGATTTCACCACATCAAGATTTCAAACCAGTCATTTTTGTATATAGCATGCCAGCTTCTCAAAAAGTTAGGTATACTGTATTTGCCCAAGGGAGCTGAAAACACACATCTACACAGAAATCTGTATGTATATGAATGTTCACAGCAGCACTCATAATAGCCCAAAAGTAGAAACAATCAAAATGTCTATCCACTAATGAATGGATAAACAAACTGTGATAGAGCCATACAATGAAATCTTCAGCCATATAAAGGAATGAAGTGCTGATACATGCTAAAGCACAATGAACCTTGACACCATTCTGTGAAGTGAAATAAGCCAGATACCTAAGGCCACATATTGCATAATTCCATTTATACAAAATGTCCAGAACAGACAAATCCATAGAGTCAAAAAGTAGACTAGTGGTTGCCTCAGTGGCGGCAGGAAGAGAGGGAAGAGTGACTGCAAAAGGGTATGGTGTTTCTTTTTGGGGGTGATGAAACCTGCTGGAATTAGATAGTGCTCATGCCTGTAATCCTATGACTATGGGATGCCAAGGCGGGTGCATCACGAGGTCACGAGTTCAAGACCATCCTGGCCAGCATAGTGAAACCTCATCTCTACTAAAAATACAAATAAAAAGTAGCCAGGCATGGTGGCGGGCACCTGTAGTCCCAGCTACTCGGGAGGCTGAGACAGGAGAATGGCGTCAACCTGGGAGGCGGAGCTTGCAGTGAGCCGAGGTCGCGCCACTGTACTCCAGCCTGGGCGACAGAGCGAGACTCCGTCTCAAAAAAAAAAAAAGATTGTGGTTATGGTTGCTCAACTTTGTGAATATACTAAAAACTACTGAATTGCATACTTTAAAAAATTTTTAAATCAACTAAAAAAAGTTTTCAGATCCAATCTTCAGATGCCTTGTGTAGGAAAGAACCTACAGGTACCCATATACACACATGCCACTGTTCCACGTATCCATTAATAAGCTGTTCTTCCCAAATATTCTTATATGGAAATGACGCCAGCATGACACTAAACCACATGAGACCAGTCCACTCCTACCCACATGCTCAGAATAACAATGATAATTAATTACTACAATTTATTGAGTGTTAACCATGTGTCACACTCTCTACTAAGCACTTTATATGTATTATCTCCTTTGGTCTCTCACAGCAACCCTTTGAAGTATGTACCATTATCATTCCCATTTTACAGATGAGGAAATTGAGGCACAAATAATTTTAATAACTTCTGCCAGGTCACCCAGTTGGGTGAGCAGACTCCTTCCAGGCAACCTGATTCACAAGCACTATGCTATTCCGCTCCAATTGACCCTGGGGCTTCTTAAAATCACATGCAAAATTCACTGACTTGTACTCACTAGACAGAAGCCAAGACAGGAGAGGGTCTAGATCTTAAAACCACCAGAACTATTAACTGAAACAGCAATCCTGGACAGAAAACTGGAAATACTCAGGCCTCTGAGGATGAAACTAAGCTCAAACCTGTATTTCATGTTACTAAGAGCCCTGACAAGTTCAGCATATAACCTAAGCATAAAGTTCTAGATTGTAGTTGCCCACTACCTATTAGATTAGAGATAGATTATTCCATTTCTCCCTACCCACAATAATCTAAAAATCTAAGTGGGAGTGCCATCGACAAGAGCAATCAAAAACGCCGTGTATTGTGTGTATGACTTTATATATATAATATACACGAGTTACATGTTTATATACATGTGTGCTCACCAAACAGTAAGGAGTAGATGGTAATTTCTAAGTCCTACATCCTACAAGAGGAAGATGGATAAGGGCAAAGTAATCAAAGAAGATTGCTTGAGAAGGCCTTGAAAACAGCTTTTGGTAAGGAGGAGCAAGGATAAAGGTCACCACTTGAGGGAGGGTTGGAGCGAATGAGTGGATTATTCCCACGGCCGCAAGGAGTGTACACTGTTTAATGTACTGGAAAATCACAGTGGACAGGCAGGAAGGGGTTATGTAAGATCTCCAAAGTCAAGGGGGTGTTTGGACTTGATAGAGTAAGAAAGGTAAATTATCCCTTAGAAAAAGTTGTGCAAGCTGTATTACGTGACTTGCATACTTCAAAAGAAAGAAACCCTGGCTTCGGTATAGGCTTACTCAACCCTGGGGTTCCACCTGAAATACTGTTTCCTAATTCCATTTTAAATACTCTGTTTCTGTCATGTCTACCCCTGAGGCATGACCTAGTCCAGCCTCGATTTCAGCAAACTCGAGATAGAAAATCATTGCTTAAAATCACAGCCCTGAACAAAACTGGGCCGGTATGGTCTCTTCACAAAGCCTCTTAGCTTATTGCTAATGAGTATTACATTTCCTCACACTTCACAGCCTAACCTGTAATGAATCAACATCCTAGTGAATAGGCTGCCCCTTGATGAAACATGCGTTTTTTTCATGTGAAAAATATTTCCTCATACTCAGTCACTGGAATCGTCTTCTCTGGGTTAATAAAATTGAATGAGAAATAGACAACTTTTTTTGCTGAATGACACAGAAATCCACAGCCGCCCGTTTCACTGTAATATACCGATCAAATACCCAGTCACAGCTGTATTTTATCAGACGCCTATGGAAACTTCTGATCAACTTCTCTCCCTTACTTCCCTGCCCAGGCAGGACACCCGAATTCTTGGCACTTTGTACAGACATCCAGCTGGGTCTCAGGTGTCTCCGAAGATTTGTGCTTTTCGGCAAAAATCTTACCCAAGAATTAAACGCAAAACATCCTATAAGGAACCAAGGGGCTGAGATGGCGCCTCCGCGTGCCCTTCCAGCAAGCCCACCTCCCCAACTCACACAAGCACACAGGTGTCCACACTCCCGGCGCCCGGCCTGGGCCCAGGTAAGCCCAGATCCCGGCCCGGGCGGTGCACCCACCTGACCAGGGGCTCCTTCTCAGGCAGGGCGCGCTCCTCCAGGCACTTGCACCGGCAGCAGCAGCACACGGTCCTCAGCCAGTCCCTCAGCCCCATGGAGAGCGAAGGGCCCCACCGGCGCCGAGAGCCTGGGGGCCTGTCGCCGCAGCGAGCGATCGAGGCTGGGGCGCGGCCACGGGGCCGGCGTCCAGGTGCGGGGACAGCGGCAGCCCGAGCGTCGCGGGCTGGTCCGCGCGCATCACGCCGCGGCCGGGGACGCGGGCGAGGGCTGCAGGCCGCGCGCCCTCCTCTACTTGCGTTTTGTTTGGGGCGTGAGTTTTCTTGGGGCTTTTTTCCCTCTCTTTTAATTCCTCGAGCGCAATTTGGGGCGCATGCGTCCCCGAGACGCCCCGCTGCCGCCCTCTAAGGGGGAAGCGGGGACTCCAGCCAGTCCTCAAAATCCCAGGGCACCGAAGACTGGCAGCCAGGCTGGGGGAGGGCGGAGAGGGGAAAGCCCTAGAGCCACAGAGCACGAGGTTGGGCTGAATCTATTCATACCTTTTATTGGCTTCACTGCGCGAGGAAATTAAAGTTCCTTATCCACCCCCACACGCCTTCAAAGCAGAGTTTTGGGCATGTTTTTGATGTCAGCTCCACACAGAGTAAAAGTTACCAAAAGAGCATGGATTGATGCATCTAGACGTAGGGGGTTTTTTTTGTTGTTGTCGTTTTTTTTTTAAGTAATATATTTACAATGATTTGAAAAATTGTTTTCAAACCTCCTAGTCCTTAAGTAGCCCCTATTTGTGAAGCAACCACTTGTGAGTTTCCAGAGTTATTTATTTATATGCAGTTGTATTTATTTGTGCTTGTACAGACTTGTTAATATATGTACCTGTCCTCCTCCCTTTGACCCAGACAGCGGCAAACTCCACACATTTCTGCACCTGGCTTGTTTGACTCATTGTATCATGGAGGCTGTCCCATGTCAGCGCGTGGATATCCTCCTCTCATTTTAACCGTTTCATGCTAAGCAGTTTTAAGGATGCCCACATGTTACTTACTCAGACCCCTATCGATAGACATATGGGTGGATTCCAGCCTTTTGTTATTAAGATAATGCTGCAGTGAACATTCTTGAACCAACGTATTTGAACACATCTGCAAGAATATCTATTGGATAGGCCGGGCGCGGTGGCTCACCCCTGTAATCCCAGCACTTTGGGAGGCCGAGGGGGGCGGATCAAGAGGTCAGGAGATCGAGACCATCCTGGCCAACATGGTGAAACCCCATCTTTACTAAAGCTACAAAAATTAACCGGGCGTGGTGGCACGCTCCTGTAGTCCCAGCTACTCAGGAGGCTGAGGCAGGAGAATTGCTTGAACCCGGGAGGCGGAGGTTGCAGTGAGCCGAGATCACACCACTGCACTCCAGCCTGGGTGACAGAGCAAGACTCCGTCTCAAAAAAAAAAAAAAATTAAATTAAAAACAAAAAATATCTATTGGATAAATTTTGGCAGTTGAATTGCTGGGTCATTGGTCTGGGGCCTTTTTAATTTTGATGGATCTTGCCAAATTGCTCCCCAAAGAAATAATCCGAATTTGCACTCTGACCAGCAACATATGAAAGTATCTACTTCCCTATACCCTCGCCAAATACAAGGTTCAATCTAAAGTGTTGTCTTTTCCAGTCTGATTTATTCAACAAATATTTATGGAGCATCTCATGTGTTATGTGCCGGGCATTTTCTAAGAGCTGGGAATACAGCAGTGAATGAAACAAATACGAATCTTTACTCTCATGGAGCAAACGTTCTAGTGGGAAGTCAGACAAAGCATTATTCAGTATGTTAGGAGCCGATATGTACTATGGAGAAAAATAAGGCGAGGAAGGGAATAAGAAGTGCCAGGGAGAGCGGGGTGTGTGTATGTGTGTGTGTGTGCGCGCGCGCGCGCATGTGCGTGCGTGCGTGTGCGCGCGTGCGTGTGTGTGCGCGCATGCGTGTGTGTGTTGCGTGGAGCGGAGTGGTGCCTGCACTTTTAAATGAGGTGGTCAGGGAAGGCCTCGCGGAGACTGTGAGATGTAAGAAAAACTTGAAGGAGGTGAGCAAGCTAGCCATGATACTGCCAGGAAGAGTATTTCAGGCAGAGTGAACGCTATGGGCAAAACCCTAGAGGAGGGAGAATGAACTATAGGGTACCTGCGAGAGAGTATGAACTCCAGGGGCCCTAGAGAGAAGGGGGCCATGGAAGGGGAAGAGTTATAGGAGGTAGTGGAACATGGGACGTTGTAGGACATTGATTGCAAGGACTCTGGATTTTGCTCCACATGAGCTGAGCAAATCTTCAGAGGTTTTTGAGTAGAGGGAACGATATGGTCTGACTAAGATGGTAATAGGATCCACTGGCTGCTGTCTTGAGAAAAATCTAGGTGTCAAGGGAGATGTATATGGAGGCCCTTCTAATGGTCCAGGTGACAGATGACAGTGGTTTAGACCAGGGTGGTGGGTGGTAACAGTCTAGGTGATAAGGAATGGCTGGACCCTGGATGGAATTTGAAGGTAGAGCCAACAGAATATGCTGAAGGATTGTAAGTAGGGTGTGAAAAAAAAAAGAAAAAAAGAAAAAAGTGAGTCCCAAGTTTTGGATTTATAAACTTGCAGGCTGAATCTCCACTGGCTGAGATAGAGGAGTGTGGGAGGAACCGGTTTGGAGGGTGAGGAGGAGGAGCAAGAGCTTATGAAAGTGTCAGTCCTCATGGGCGGTGAATTATTTTTAAAAGTGTCTTACTACACACAGGTTCGTCCTGTTCCAGCTACAGTGTGAGGGTGAAGGGACTTATCTAGTACATATTCATTGAGAGGCTACTAAGGGATAAGTAAAAATAACAGAAGGTCCCTGCAGCCTCTGGCTTAGCTGAGGAGACAGGATATGGACCCATCATGAAACATTAACAGGATGTGACGGAGAACCAGCTGTCACCAGACAGCACAGGACTGTGTTGTCATGCCCACACCATGTCGCTTACCACTTGCACCTGGTGCCAGGATGAAGGCTGAGTGTGGTTTTAGAAAGCACACTTCCTACTGGCTGGAAAATCCCCTGGTAAAAATGACTGTATTCTGAAATTAGATTTTGGATTTTGAGATAATCCACCTAGGTTCAAGTAGAAAGTGAGTAAAGGAGGGTCCCAAAATGTGAACTCAGCTAGCAAGAAAATGAAATCTAGGGACAGACAACTACTAGTAACTATTGGAGTTGGATTTGCTGAGAATGGAGAAATTGGAGCATTCAGCTCCTGGAAAATATAGGTGCTGTGCCCCATTACTAACTTTGATTTTTAAACATGTCACTTATTTTTCTGAACCTCAGTTTTCTAATCTGTGAAATACAGGTGACAAGTCTTACCCTATTCAACACAGTTGTCAGACTCAAATGACACAGTTTTAAAACCTTTATAAAACGCTGAAGAAATATCAGAATTCAATATTATTAAACAAATTCAAATAATATAGGCTCGTTGGGGGAAATGTCTGCTCCAGCACTACTTGGCTTGCATATGACATTTGTACCTCTGCAATATACAGACACCTTTTATGTGGTTTGTTTCAGACAGGGTATTTGTAGAAAGCCATATTGATAGAAAGCCACAAAACTACATCTATTTAACAAACTTGATCAAGAGGTTAATGTCCTGCCTTGCTAAGGATTATGTGGAATGTTTGCCAACTCTAACAGTTACTAACATTTTTAAAATTAATTTTAAGTTCTAAAACTTCTAAATGAAATAGTGTTCTAAAAAATTGGAATATTACAGTTCAGATTTCCTCTGTTGACTGTCCACAACGCTAATCTCTTTTCTACCTCCACCCCCCACATTCCCCAGGGTAATCATTATTATCAATATGGTACAAACCTTTTTCTGGACACATAAACACGTATGTGTACTTGTGATGTAGCATCATTGTGTGTGCTGTTATTATCGGTAGTGAGTTTTATTTTGTTTATCTAAAAGGCATGCATGCATCTATTTGCAAGCTTTTTCTACTTAATAATATGTCTTGGAAAGCAACGCTTGTTAGTATACATAATACTACCTCATTCTTATTAACTGATATGAGTATTCTGTTTATTAGGTTTTAAGGGATTTTTAGATCAGTATTTTTCTTAGCATTCATCTTCCCAGAATTTTAGTGCCTTCACAGTTTCCTTGTTGATAAATTACAACTTTGATAGGAATGAAAACATGACCAAACTGTCCAGTTTCACATTCAAATGTGGTAGCTGAGATCACATTCTGACAATCCCATTTCCTATTTCAGATATCATTCACAGGGGAGCAGCAAGCTTCCCCTTTTTTAGAATGGTGCTAGATGGTTCCTACTGCCTGAGTTGAAGCCAACACCACCAACCACAGGCAGCAGCATCTGACTTTTACCAAGAGCCCCCTTGGCACCTGCTGTCCGGGGAGTAGGCAGTCCCCTGACATCAGTGACTCATAGACCCATTATCTGCTTGTTTCCAAGGCAGACCTGCTGGCTCCTATTTTCAGATTTCCCCATAGCAGGGGAAACTCTAGAGTCTGGTTTGAAAACAACTAGTAGAATTTGCAGGCCCCTGTCTTTAAGAATTTTTTGACGACTTCTGGGAGTTAGAGGAAAAGGCATAGGCAGGGAGGAAGAAGTAGAAATTCAAAACATTTAAGCTTCGCCCAGGCACGGGGGCTCATGCCTTTATAATCCCAGCAGTTTGGGAGGCCAATGTGGGTGAATCACCTGAGGTCAGGAGTTTGAGACCAGCCTGGCCAATATGGTGAGACCTCGTCTCTACTAAAAATATTTTTTTTTAAATTAGCCAGGAGTGGTGGCACATGCCTGTAATCCCAGCTGCTCGGGAGGTTGAGGCAGGAGAATCACTTGAACCCAGGAGGCAGAGGCTGCAGTGAGCTAAGATCACACCACTGCACTCCAGCCTGGTCGACAGAGTGATACTCCACCTCAAAAAAAAATTTAAAAAATTAAGCTCCTATGGCACATCATTAACACATTTCACCAAAAAGTTGTGCTTAGACAACATAGCAAGAGCTGGTATCATTCAGTTATTCGTTCTACAAAAATTTATTAAGCCAGGCACTGGGAATACAATGGTGAACTAGAATGTGGGGTCCATTCATGGAGTAAGGGACTTTCTTTTGTTCTTTGCAATATCCCCAACATCTAGAACAGTGCAGACCTTGCCATACAACAACATCTAGAACAATGCATGCACATAGTGCACACTTAACAAATGTGCTGAATAAACGCAGGAAAACAGAAAAAGATATTTAGTGTTGACATGGAAGGTTATGTTTAATTCTGAGGAGTCTATTTATGAGCTCCCCAAATCCAGCAGAAAAAAACTAACAAGCACTTTCTTCCTTAGAGAAAAAAGAGAGCTTCTGAAACAAAACAGTATTCTGAGCCAAGCATCATCACTCACCCCAAGTGATCCAAGATAGAGAAGCAACATGCCTCACCTCTCCACAGAAGTCACATTAGGGAGTGACATGACTAACATCACCAAAGTAAAATCCAGCCACGGGTCCTTAAAGAGTCTCTTGTTTCTGCCTCTGTAGTATCCCTCACTCTGCCTTTTGGTAACAGCGTTTTGTTTTCCTTTGAAGAACACGCCCCCAATTCCATAGGTTGGCTATAAGAATGAAGGTACCCTCCATCCCTCACCCCTAACCCTCAACAAGAAATGGACATGTGACCAAGACATTGACTTGTGACCAAGATGAGCCAATCACTTTTTCTATAATTTGCATCTTAAGGGCAAAGACTCAAAGTTGGAAAACAGTTGGAGTTGAGGCATGATTGATTTTAAGGGTAGCATTGCTGTAGGCGTTAGATGCTTAGAGCTTTCCTGCTCTTGCATTTCCGAAACAAGGTCTGTTAGTCTAGCTGTTTAGTATTCCCATCATTCTATGGGTTACTCCATAACTTGTCAGTCAACACTAATTTTTTTTTTCTTTTTTGGCTTAAGTTAACCAGTGTTAGAGTCTGTTGCTTTCAAAACTAACCCCATACAGTCACCTGAAGTAGGTTAAGAGGCAGGAAAAGGGTAATTGTGATGAGAGAGAGAGAGCTAATCCTGAAAGAATACAACCCTCTTTTAGGCAGGGTACAACACACCAAAGTTTGGTTTAGTCAGGTGAGATTTTTATTTCTGTGTATCTGCTTTGCTTCACCTCCCTGAAGAGAAACAGACACTATCTATCGGTTTCCATCTGTTCTATCACTCTGTCGTTTCCCATAATACAAATGACTTTCTACATTTTCAAATTTTTTTTTTTTTTTTAGACAAACACTTGCTCTTTCACCCAGGCTGGAGTGCAGTGGCACAATCTCGCGATCTCGGCTCACTGCAAGCTCTGCCTCCCGGGTTCACGCCATTCTCCTGCCTCAGCCTCCCAAGTAGCTAGGACTACAGGCGCCCACCACCACACCCGGCTAATTGTTTTTGTATTTTTAGTAGGGACGGGGTTTCACCATGTTACCAGGATGGTCTGGATCTCCTGACCTTGTGCTCTGCCCGCCTCGGCCTCCCAAATTGCTGGGATTACAGGCGTGAGTCACCACGCCCAGCCTCAAACTATTGTGAGTCACCACGCCCAGCCTCAAACTATTTTTATCGGATGCAGTTTGTTGGTCAGTTTCACTTCCCCTCCTTCCCCAAAGTATATACTCTAGGAAACCTTAATAGTCATAGTCTTTTCTTATTCTTCAGTTCCAAACAACAAACCTATTATAACTTCTCAAAATTCAGTAGAGATTACTCTCTAGGCAAGTTCATACTCGGGAATAATTCTGCCCTTTTAAAAAGAGAAAGTAATTTTTCCCAGGGAGAAAAAAAAAACACACATAAGCTGGGCTGGAAGAGGTGTAGAGCACAGTAAGATGTTTTTCTCCAAGAAAATTTGGTTATTTCAGCTCTTCAACGAAGGGATTCTAACCCCGTTGTGTGTCTAACACTTTTTTGTGTAGAGATTTATGACCTTTATCCTCTGGATATTAATCGTCTTCTAATTATTAAGGACAAAAAACATCACTCAAACGAGTTTAAGTATAAGAAGAAATGCACTGCCTCAAGTAACTGGAAACTTCAGACGTAATGCCAGCTTTAGACATAACTGGACCAAGGCCCTCCAAAGATAAAATAAACATTGGTCTCTTTTCATCTCTGAGCTCTGAGTTATGGCATTCTCAGGTCCCTACTAGGCCTGAATTGCACCCTCTTTTCTGTTAGTGATCTTAGCAGAAAGAGGATAGCTCCTTCCCAGACAGTTGATCAACAGGCCCAGCCTTGACTCTCCTGGGCCCAAATAGAACCAATTGCTCTGCTCAGAGGGAGGAAATACATCTCCCCAGCAGGTTCTAGTCTCATGCACACCCTTGCAGAGCTCAAGTGAAGAGGAACTGGGGAGACAGGAAAGGGCTAAGAGTGGGAAAGGTCTCGTTTCCAAAGGAAAATCAACTGGAAACACAAAAAGGGGAATGGATCCTGGCAGGGCCAGAGAAAACATCCACAACTCTTGGTAATGGCAGCTGCCAATGCACTGTTTCAAGCAGGGTGTGTGTATCCAAGGAGGACCACCATCTAGAATGGACAGAAAGGACCCCACAGGGAATTGTCCTGTGGGGCCAAAGCCCCACAAAACACACTACAGGAGTTCTCTGCAAGAGTAACGTCAGACTCCCACTGCGTCCCTTAAAAATTCAGATAGAAAACTGGTGACCTCACCAACATCTACCCCCAAACCAAACAGACAGAAATGATTTCACTGAGTGTAAAGGGACTCTCATCTGAGACTGTCGGCAGAAGCAGAGTTTCTCACAGAGCGATGACCCTAAAGACCTGCACTAGGATCCCTAAGGATGCTTATTCAAACTCCAGATTCCTGGGCCCTATTTGACATCATCTGAATTGATGTTCTTTGGTAGGGCCCAAGAATCTGTGTTTTTTACTATTTCTCGGGCTTTTTGGGCTTTTTTGAGATGCGGTCTCACTCTTGTCACCCAGGTTGGAGTGCAGCGGTGCGATCTCGGCTCACTGCAACCTCTACCTCCTGGGCTCAAGCAATTCTCCAATCTCAGCCTCCCAAGTAGCTGGGACCACAGGCATGCACGAAAACAACCAGCTAACATTTTGGTTTTTTGTTTGTTTGTTTGTTTGTAGAGACGGAGTTTCACCATGTTGCCCGGGCTGGTCTCGAACTCCTGAGCTCAGGCGATCCACCCACCTCGGCCTCCCAAAGTGCTGGGATTACAGGTGTGAACCACTGTACCTGGCCAAATCTGCATTTTTAAAAGGCTCCCAAGCTCCAGAGGCTTGGGAATTCTGAGGCATGTCAAATTTATGAACCACTGGCAGGGTTGTTTAGAGTATGGCCTTTGGCATAACAGTGCCTCCCTGTGGCTGCTGTCAGGACTGGGTGAAATAATACACAGAAAGCCCTTAGTACAGTGTCATGGGAAATGGGAAGCACTGCGTAAACGTTAGCTGCAATTATTGTTAAGTATTCATACTTCAGTCAGATCCAACCCCATCACCTTCCATAGGCAACTGTGACCATCTGAAACGATTCGACTCAACAAGTATTTATTATGAACCGTGTAAGCATGGCACTATGCTCAACCTCTTCTGCAATGCAAAGAAGAAAAACAAACAGTACTTGGCCGGGGGTGCTGCCTCATGCCTATACTCCCAACACGTTGGAAGGCCAACGCAGGTGGATCACCTGAGGTCAGGAGTTCAAGGCCAGCCTGGCCAACATGGTGAAACCCCATCTCTGCTAAAAACACAAAAATTAGAAAAATTAGCTGAGTGTGGTCGCTGGCTGGCACCTGTAATCCCAGCTACTCAGGAGGCTGAGACAGGAGAATTACTTGCACTTGGGAGGTGGAGGTTTCAGTGAGCTGAGATCGTGCCACTGTGTTCCAGCCTGGGTGACAAGAGCAAAACTCTATCTCGAAAAAAAATAATAACAACAGTACTTATCCTTAGTGTACTACCCAGAGCCAAAAGTAGAAAATTATGAAACTCAAATGTTCTGTGTTCATCGGTGCCTTCAGTCACCCATCCTTCGGTTCCTACCATATCTTCTTCCCTACCTCACCCCCATCTTTCCTATGATTAACTATGCTGCCATCTCTAAGTAGATTCTTATAGCTAGCTATGTTGTCATCTCTAACTAGACTCCCATGGTTAATTATACTGCTACATCTAACAATATTCCCACTTTGATTATATCTCCATCTCTAACTATGCTCCTATATCGAACTCTGTTGTCACAGCTAATTCTCCTGCCATAACAAACACTTTCCAGATGCCCGGAACAGTCTCAAGTCTCAGCCCCGGAGATGAGATTTGGAATTCAACCTCTTCCTACCTCCGGAAGACAAGCCCCCTACAATTCCAAGTTTTCTGTGTTCTCCAAAGTCTCTCCATATTAAACCTAACCAAAATTAAACATAAGCCTGGACCCAGCTATCATGGGTGCGCTTCCTAATTCAATTAAACTCTAAGAAGCAGAAGTAGAGTTTCTAAGAAGCATTTATTAAGCACTTGCTATATGCAAGGTGACTCAAAGTTACAAAATAGGAGAAAATATGCATCAAAAACTGTAGTAGGAGAAAAGCTGAGCATCATTCACATTTGCTATGAAAGGCCACCGAAGGCTTGCCTCAACTTGAAGCCCAGATCCTTCCCCATCTGAGTGTTAAAGATAACCGATTTATGCCTGTGGGTTTTTAGTTCGCCATTCCTTTATATGGTTTCTTTCTCCACAACACTCAGGAGATACTTCGACAGGCCAGAACCCTGCAACTCTCCCGGCCAAGTTCTACAAAAGTAAAGACAGCAGGTAGACTTCCCCACAAAGGTTATATACAAACCTTAGACTTCCCTACAAAGGTTATTTACAAACCTTCCTATAATCCTCTGTGCTGCCACCTCCTGGCTTCCAATTGTAAATTCACTGCAGTCTCTGGAGATGGGGCTAAGGATCTCAAACAGGTTCGGAAGCTTTCTTTTACTCCACAGATGGAGAGCTGCTGTGGCCACAATGCCTGTATGAGCCTAGAGCTTACAGGGACATAGTAATATTTAGGTGGGAGATTTAAACTAGCTGTAAACTAAACTCTAAACCTGTTAGGGCACTGCTAAATTGAGCAATAGGTAAGTCCTCTCTTTTCTTGGCTACCATGTGCCAAATAGCATTGATTATTGCATTACTATTTCATTTCATCTTATTAAGCACTGGTATTTGATTTATTAGCCTGAAAACCATGGGAAAATGTATAAGCCACTAGATATATTTCTTAAATAATACAAAGGAAGCAATTTAAATGAACCATTAAAACTTTTTGTTTTTACATTTTATTTCTCTCTCTCTGTCTCAGAGTGTGTGTGTGTGTGTGTGTGTGTGTGTGTGTGTGTGTGTGTGTGTCAGTGTCAGAGTCTCTCTCTGTTGCCCAGGCTGGAGTGCAGTGGCACAATCTCATCTCACTGCAACCTCTGCCTCCGGGATTGAAGCGATTCTCCTGCACCAGCCTCCTGAGTAGCTGGGATTACAGGTGCCCACCACCATGCCCACCACCATGGCCAGCTAATTTTTATATATTTAGTAGAGACAGGATTTCACCATGTTGGCCAGGCTGGTCTCAAACTCCTGACCTGAAGTGATCTGCCCACCTTGGCCTCCCAAAGAGCTGGGATTACAAGTGTGAGCCACCACACCTGGCCAGCCTCTCCAATTGATAAATGCTTAATATTAGATATTTTCGGCCGGGCGCGGTGGCTCACGCCTGTAATCCCAGCACTTTGGGAGGCCGAGGCGGGCGGATCACGAGGTCAGGAGATCGAGACCATCCTGGCTAACACGGTGAAACCCCGTCTCTACTTTAAAAATACAAAAAATTAGCCGGGCATGGTGGCGGGCGCCTGTAGTCCCAGCTACTCGGGAGGCTGAGGCAGGAGAATGGCGTGAACCCGGGAGGCGGAGCTTGCAGTGAGCTGAGATCCGGCCACTGCACTCCAGCCTGGGCGACAGAGCGAGACTCCGTCTCAAAAAAAAAAAAAAAAAAAATATTAGATATTTTCCTTGACAAAAGTAGAGGACCCTTTCAAGCATATGCATGAGTACCCTTTGAACCAGTGCGTGGAGTTGAATCTGTCCGCCTCTAAGTGCTTCTCTCCCTTCCCATGCCGAGCCTTGCAGGGTCTTCTCCCCATGAGCTGTTTTCAATTTAGAAAGGCCTTGTCACTTCAGGTAGGGAATTTAAACTGAGCCACCCCTCCCTATAGCACACATCTTTCCTACGTACCCTGTAAGAAGATCAGGTGCTAGCCAGGCACGTTAGCTCAGGCTTGTAATCCTAGCACTTTGGGAGGCTGAGGCGGGCAGATCACCTGAGGTCAGGAGTTCAAGACCAGCCTGGCTAACATGGCGAAATCTCATCTCTACTAAAAATACAAAAATTAGCCGGATGTGGTGGTGGGCACCTGTAATCCCAGCTACTCAGGAGGCTGAGGCAGGAGAATTGCTTGAACCCAGTAGGCAGAGGTTGCAGTGAGGAAAGATCACACCACTGCACTCCAGCCTGGGCGACAGAGTGAGTCTCAGTCTGAAAGAAAAAAAAAAAACAGGCCGGGCGCGGTGGCTCAAGCCTGTAATCCCAGCACTTTGGGAGGCCGAGACGGGTGGATCACGAGGTCAGGAGATCGAGACCATCCTGGCGAACACGGTGAAACCCCGTCTCTACTAAAAAATACAAAAAACTAGCCGGGCGAGATGGCGGGCGCCTGTAATCCCAGTTACTTGGGAGGCTGAGGCAGGAGAATGGCGTAAACCCCGGAGGCGGAGCTTGCAGTGAGCTGAGATCCGGCCACTGCACTCCAGCCCGGGCGACAGAGCGAGACTCCGTCTCAAAAAAAAAAAAAAAAAAAAAGAAAAAAAAACAAAAAATTACAAATAAAGGAGGCCCAGTGCCCACTCTTTTGTCCCTAGGCCAAATGACTTATCACAAGTACTTCTCAGTCCAAGGGAGAGCAGAACCTGTCCAGTTGTTGTTAAACAAATGTGGTTTCTTGCCTATAGAAAATGTATTGGCTGGGTGTGGTGGTTCATGCCTGTAATCCCAGCATTTTGGGAGGCCGAGGCGGGTGGATCACCTGAGGTTAGGAGTTCAAGACCAGGTTGGCCAACACAGCGAAACCCCATCTCTACTAAAAATACAAAAAAAAAAAAAATCACCTGGGCATGGTGGCCCATCCCTGTAATCCCAGCTACTTGGGAGGCTGAGGCAGAAGAATTGCTTGAACCCGGAAGGCAGAGATTGCAGTGAGCCGAGATCACGCAATTGCACTGCAGCCTGGGCAATGGAGCAAGACTCTGTCTCAAAAAAAAGAAAGAAAACGTATTATAAAGATGCACTGGCATAACAGTTTGACTCAAAATTTGAGTATTCCTTTCATGATTCCTGGCACTATGACATCCCTGAAAAGCAAGAGAATGCATGAAAATGCACATCTCATTTTAATGTTTATGTTTTCTCCTATGGCAACATAGGAGAATGGTTTTGTAGGAACGCAAAACTTATTAACAAAGGCAAAATCCTTAGCTGCCGCCCCACTGATACCTAGAAGAGGTTGATTCAAAGATCTCGACAGGGAAAAATCGTAAAACTAGGAGAGAAGACCTCTACTACCCACAGACAGTGCAGCAGCCAAAGAGCAAAGCTTCTCGGCTTAGAGGAGGTGCAGACCTTCCTTCCTTCTCTGTAACTGGCAGGAAATCTGGTACTGCCGATCAGCTTCCCAGGAAAGCTAACTGTGAGATGGAATTTAGCACACAGATTTATTATAAGTGCGCATGGAACCAACACCTGGGGAAAAGAAGGGCACGAAGGAACTGATTGGGCCTCAGTCAACCCTACGGGGAGTTCTAAAGACAGAATGAAAATTTAGAGCTGTTCTGAGTCGGTGAGCGAGAACTGGCCCTCTCTGTCCCCTCCATGACCATCAGTCTTTGGATGAGGGCTACTGGGGAAGGGAACATGGCCCTGGCCGAGGCAGCCCTCTTCAGCGGAGGCTGTCCCAGATGTGGGCTGACAGCTAGGGCCGTGGCTGGCAACACTTCCAGCAGCTTCTTCCTTCCGGAGGGAGGATCTAGGGCCCACCAATCTCAGCAGCCACTGCCCGGCAATCCCTGCACCAAAATCCATCCCTGTGGGCAGTCACACAAGCTCAGGATTTCCTTCCCCTCAAAATGCCAGGAATTCTTTTATCAGATTTCTTTAACATAAGAGTAAGTCCTCCAGGCATGATCACTTAAGCCTTCGGCCCTTTGGAGAGAACATTCTAGAAATAAATTTCAGGAAGTTGTTCACAAGTAGAAGCAATCTCACCCACATAAACATGATGAAAGCTCTTCCCTAGATGTACTGACATATGTGACAACGTGGATGACCCTCAAAAACATTATGATAAGTGAAAAAAGCCAGACACAAAAGGTCACACATTATATGATTCAATATACATTAAATATCCATAGAGAGAGACATAACTCCAGCTGGTGGCTGCTGGGGGCAGGGGAGGGGGATGGAATATGAAGAGCAACTGCTTAATGTGTATCGAGTTTCTTCTTAGGATGATGAAAAAGTTTTGAAACTAGACAAAGATGATAACTACACAACATTGTGAATATACTAAATGCCACTGGATCATTCGTTTTAAAATGGTTAATTTTGTTTTATTTATTTATTTATTTATTTTGAGATGGAGTCTCATTCTGTTGCCCAGGCTGGAGTGCAGTGGCACGATCTCAACTCACTGCAACCTTCCCAGGTTCAAGCGATCCTACCGTCACAGCCTCCTGAGTAGCTGGGACTACAGGCATGCGCCACCATGCCTGGCTAATTTTTGTATTTTTTGTAGAGATGGGGTTTCACCATGTTGCCCAGGCTGGTCTTGAACTCCTGAGCTCAAGCAGTCCACCCACCTCTGCCTCACAAAGTGCTGGGATTACAGGCTTGAGCCACCACAACTGGCTAAACTGGTTAATTTTTATATTATGTCGTTTTCACCTCAATTAAATGAAATGGGGTAAAACATACACACACACACACACACACAATCAAACCCAAAAATCCCTGGGAACAGCCCACTTTATGAAAATTAACCCTCTACTATAAGAACCTTAATTTTTTAATAACTTGGAATTATTAAAATGTTGTTACTTTGTCTTCAGAGCAAACTTAAATCACACAAGGCAAATCAGGTAAAACTATCTGTACTTAAAATCAAGCATCCTATCCATGTAGTAGGCTCTGGAGAGCCAAATTATGTAAATCTGTACTTTAAACATGAGAGATAACTTCTGTCTACATGTAAAGAATATTTTCCATCGAAAGGAGTTTGAAGTATTATGATCATATACTCTTTTAAGTTTCTTGAAATAAAAATGATGTTTAGAGATTTCAGGGTGTCCAAAATAATTATCTGTTTGCAAAGGCACACTCCAAACAATTCAAAGATACTTGATGAAATCATTCATCTCTTATTGGTAAAATGTGAAAAGTGGGATAGGAATATTCTGCTGTAATACATTTGGTATTTGGTGAGAGAAAGACAAAACAATGGTGTGAATATACTTGCTGGAAGCTAAAAAATATGTGAATTAAAGTATCTTTAAACAAATAATGCTGTGCCACCACCACTTCACCACTATTACCCAGTAGAGTTAGAAGCTCCCTAAGAGAAACTTAACTTTGAAGTAAGAATAGTAGCCCAAAAACCACAAGGTAGCCAGACACAGTGGCTCACCCCTGTAATCCCAGCACTTTGGGAGGCCGAGGCGGGGAGATCATTTGAGACCAGCCTGGCCAACATGGTGAAACCTCCATCTCTACTAAAAATATAAAAATTAGCTGGGCGTGGTGGTACATGCCAGTAATCCTTGGGAGACTGAGGCACGAGAATCACTTGAACCTGGGAGGCGGAGGTTGCAGTGAGCCACGATCACACCACTGCACTCCAGCCTGGGTGACAGAGCAAGAATCTGTCTCAAAAAAAAAAAAAAAAAAGAAAGAAAGAAAATGGAAAAAAGAAAGAATTGGATAAAAGCATTCATTTACCCCAATTCCCCTAATGGCCATACCAGCCTACCTCCACTTCACAATCAATCCCATTAATCCCAATCCAGATTCGATGTCTCACAGCTAAATCTCCCAGCAAGTCTTACCTACCTTCTTCTGAGGACCTCATCTTCCTCCTCATCTTTCACTATAAACTCAAATGGAACCTCTCTATTTCTCTGTATTTTTGTATTTCTTAAATCATCAAGAATTTTTAAAAGACTTCAGTAAAACCAGAAATAGGCTGTTCCTCTCTTCTTGGTTCATCTGAGAACAGGAAGTCAAAGGCAACTAACAAAATAGCCTTTGGTAGACAGCTTTTCATGCAGAAGGTAAAATTACAGGGTAAGAAATTCTGACTTATATCTACTGTGAATCACTTACAGAAATGACTCTTTTTCTTCAGATGCTTGCTATTTAAGTCCATGATAATCATTTGCATTTGAAAAAGCTGACTCTGTTGAGTCATAGTTAGAACTACAAACTCTGACTAAACTTGTAACTCAGTCCAGACAAATGAAAACAAAAGCCAAATAGTCCAAAATATGCAAGAGAAACAAGGAATATTGTTTTTGCTTTCCTGATTTCTTTGAGTTTTTTTCCAAATTTACCAACGGGATATAATTTTCCCACTCAAAGCATATGAACTCAGGTACAACAATGCTACAGAATAATTGGATGACATTGTCCATTTCTTGCAACCCTCCATTTACCCAACTGGCTTATGCTAGAGCTGACTCACTGGTAATGCTAACCCAGCATGGGAGGCTGACCAGGGGTACAGACAGGGTTCTTCCTAGGGCCTGCAGAGCAGAATCCAGGTCAGAAGGCAATAGCTTTGCACCATCAAACGTATATTCTATTTGGGACCTGGTCTTCCACTCTCTCTGCCACACTCATGAACCACCATAAACTATGGCAGGCTCAGTGAAAACTCCGTCCTGTTTCTCCCCAGTAACCTTTAGGTGTTGTCAGCTCACTTTCCCCCATGTTACCCCCATCCAAATAATTCAGTTTGGGCTCAATAATCGCTAGTTTGGATGTAGTATACCATTCTTGAATATGGTTTAGAATCTTCCTGCTGGTTGGTCTTATTTCAATAGATGCCTCCTTTGCTGAAATGAAATCCTTGTAAACAAGGGGTGCAGAAGAAATACCAAAGGAAGAAACTAAAGCTCAAGTTGAAGCTTTGTAGCCACCTCTTGAATCCTAAGAAGCCACTGCCCAGACAGGCTGGTGTTCCACAACTAACCACAAGGTGGCACTGCTTTGAGCCAAGCCCCAGGTCGTGTTAAAAACTGAATGAGATCAATAGTGAAGTTTTACAGTTGCAGAATAGCCAAGTGGCAGCCATGAAAAGAAATGCCGTAGACTTCCTGCTACGGGAAACAAAATCCATTGGCTGTGGGCCCCAGCTGCTGTCACTCTCCATCCACCACTGCCTTCCCCCTCGGGCTGCTCCTGGCCCATGACAAGCACAGTCCTGCTGTCCATCTAGGCTGTTCCCTTGGGACAAGGGCAGCTCCCAGGGGTGACTTTGGCTTGAGAACTTCCCATCCGCCTAGTCCTCCCTTTCTTGGACTGTACTGCAGTCTGTGATTTTTTTTTCCAACCCAATTCCCTTCCTTCTCTCCTTCACAGCTGACAGAACTTCATGATAGGACTATTCAGGAGTGGCCCCGTGATGGTGGAGATGGAAAAGCTTTCTAATGGGCTGCTACGAGGGAGCAACTGATATCTACAAGGGAATGAAAAGTGGCCCGAGATGAGAATATATACAGTGGCCAGGAAATAAGGACTGGGGTAGAGGCCTACAGAGGAGCCCAGGGGAGTGGGTGCTCCAGGGGAGGGTCATTTCCGCCTCCCACGTTAATGCCCCTAGAATGGAATCCTCACGGAAGAGGCGAGAACAACCAAGCAGCCAAGAAGACTCGGCCGATTGATAGCTGGCCTTCATCACTGGCCAGCCCAGAACTGGTGTGACAGGCACAGGGATGGAGGGAGGCTGTAGACGGCCCATTAGCATGGACTCCCCGTTAACCGAGGTCAACAGAGCTGTTGCTGCCTCTGAACGTCCAACCTTCCTGCAACACAGACCATTGCTGAGCCCTGAAGTGGCACTGCTCCTTAAGAACACCAAGGGGCCACAGGATGGCCAGTCGACAAGCGGCTGGCTCCAGATGTACTGCTTCTCCGTTCCGTGAAAATGGATCTGGGCCCTGTAAGTTGTTTCCCTGGGCCAGTGGGCTCTGAAGCTTTGTCAGGAGAGAGTGATGGAGAGACACTGGAGGAGGAAGAGGGTTTTGCTTCCTGACCCGCGCAGTGCAGACTGCTCCGCAGGAGTGCTAAGCAGCACCAGCTTCCCAGTACCTCCCTCGGGGAGCTTTGCATCAGAGGCCTCTGCTTGGACACCTCTCTGTGCAGTTTTCCTCAGGACCCCAGAGGGCAGGTTTCTAGCAAGTTCCACCAGGAGAGCACCACAGTGACTTCTCTGCCTTCCACTGAGCCACAGCCATGCCCTCCCTACTCAATCTGGGCGTCAGCTCCAGGGGTGCTGTGGAGGGCTCTTTTGTTTTTTGTTTTTTTTTAAAGGCAGGGTCTTACTCTGTCGCCCAGGCTGGAGTGCAGTGGCGCAATCTTGGCTCACTGCAACCTTGGATCACTGCAGGTTCAAGAGATTCTCCTGCCTCAGCTTCACTAGTAGCTGGGACTATACATGCCTGCCACCGGCCTGGCTAATTTTTTGTATTTTTAGTAGAGATGGGGTTTCGCCATGTTGGCCAGGCTGGTCTCAAACTCCTGACCTCAGGTGAGCCACCCTCCTCAGCCTCCCAAAGTGCCGGGATTCCAGGCATCAGTCACCGTGCCCAGCCAGGGCTCTTCTTTGAGCTCTCAGTCTTGGCCCTAGTAGTGCAGGCTACTCCTGATTTCCGCTATTCTCATGTTCTTTTTACTTCCTGCTAGCCAGTCCTACGCTACTCCAATCTGCTGTGATAATCACTCTTCACTTTTAACTGTCCCTGTTCAAATTGCCGTGTGGTTTCTCGTCACTTCTCATACTGATAGATGCCTCTTCCAGGCAAGAGTTTGCCTTTCCTGCCTGCAGGGACTCAGACACCATGACTATCTGGGGGCTATAGAAAGCCTGGTCCATAGGCATGGAATCCCATGGGACATAGCATCCAATCAGGTGACTCACTTCCCAGTGAAGGACATGAAAGAGTGAGCCCCTGGTTGTGGAACCACTGTCCGTCCACACTCTGCACCACCCATCGGCAGCCAGCCTCACAGAGGGCTTCAACAACCAAGACCCGGCTGAAGGGCCAGGATGGAGTGCTGACTTCAAGGGTGCATGTCCCTAGTAGGTTTGGGACCATGTCTGGGATCCGGAATGCAGGAGTGGCCCTGCATTCCATCATTCCCAGTGATCTGCTGCAGGATTTAAGGAGAATAGCAGCACTGGAAATCCTGGTCCCAAAGAGGGAGGCTCTTGCCAGGGGACATAAGGTCCCAGTGAGCTACAAACTATGACTGATGCCGGAACACTCTGAACTCCCTTTGTCCAGGCACCGGCAGGAGGAGATAGAGTTACTTTTACACAGTAGGGACAGGGAGCAATACAGGTGGAATCCATGTGACCCATTGAGGGCCTTTTGGTATTCCTGTGGGCCACTGGAAATATGAATGCATACTTTGAGCAAGCCTGTCTTAAGAAAGTATCACTTAGCTGTAATCCAAGATGCCTCCTGCCCAATCCTCTCTCCCCTCTCTTTTACAGGGGTCACCCTTGCAGTATGGTCTGAAGGCCAACGCTGCCTTCTCTGGCTCCCTGTCTTTATCCTCCACAGACCTGGTGCCCAATAAGTGTCATGCAAATCTCATTATGTCTGGGCACCTGCTTTTCAGAGGACCTGAACTAACATAAGCCACAAGCCGTAAGATTAGTGTGTGGGGAGGGATAATGTTCACAAGGGTCATCTTTATCAACAAACTCTTTTTACATAAATATAGAATGGTTTTCATGTTGTTTTCTGGATGCCCCTTTCTTTCAGTTGTACGCCACGGGCATCATGGCCTTATCCTTTATAGCACTCGTGCTCTCTCTCGCGCGCTCTCTCTCTCTCTCTCTGACTCTCTCTCTACTGTAAGCTCAGTAAGGGCAGGATCCATGTGTAGTTTTTCACCATTGCATGTCTGACTCCTAGCATAATGCTAAATACATAGTAGGAGCTCCAAATTATTAAGCCTATTCAAGAACACTCACTCTACAACAAAATTTACTAAGTGTAGTTGCAAAAGAGTATTATTGACAGGATACTATTATGAGGTATACAAGAGCCCTGGATAATAAATTCATAATTCTAAAATATAGGTAATGACCAGCTGTCCCGTGATAGTCTAAGAAGAAGCTCTAATAAGGAGTTGTACCTAAGTTTAGTGCTACATAGGCAGGTTCCGTGCCTTAAGCAGAAATAAATGGCAACGCTATGGAGATTTAAGGAGTCAGTGGCAGTCAACAACACAGGTCATGTGAAAGCAAGCCCTGTCTTTTCCGTCTTCTCCACCAACCTGTATTAGGGCCACTTTGCCCTTGAACACACTTTGTAATCCTCAGTTTTTATGATATTATCGGTTCCAGAAGACCACCGTTAAAGTGCTGTCTGGGAGGAAAAGAAAGCTTCCTGATCTTCCCACATTATGAGTATGAGCACGAAATTTAAGGACACACTCTCAAGGGCGAGTCTGCACTGGCACAAACCTGACAATGGAGAATACCTCCTTAAATGCTGCACCCTGGGCACCGCGTTGGCCTCTCCCTCATGCTAGCCCTGCTTGGGAGCATGAGGAAGCTGCAGATTCTGGGTCCCAAACCCCAGAGCTTGGTAAATCATACACTTTAAAATGAGTGTTAATGATAGGCTGGGCGCAGTGGCCTACACCTGTAATCCCAGCAATTTGGGAGGCCAAAGCAGGTGGATCACTTAAGGTCAGGAGATCAAGACCAGCCTGGCCAATATGGTGAAACACCATCTCTACTAAAAATACAAAAATTGGCCAGGCGTGGCGGTGCACACCTGTAATCCCAGCTACTCAGGAGGCTGAAGCAGGAGAATCGCTTGAACCCAGGAGGCGTAGGTTGCAGTGAGCTGAGATTGCTCAACTGCACTCCAGCCTGGGTGACAGAGTGATACTCCATCTCAAAAATAAACAAACAAATAAGATGAGTGTTAATGATAAAGAAAATAAAATAGCTACTTCACCTCAGACACTTGAAAGAACTTTGATTAAGACAAAGAATGAACATACTCAAGCTGCTAAAGGCATTTCTTAAATTAGGGTCTAACTATCAGACTGGAGCCACGGAAGGCAGAATGTGGAACCCTAATACATTTGCATACAATTGAAATTTTGTTTTTGCCTACAGAAGGAGATTCATGAGTAAAGGGAATACTTTGGACAGAAAATCAAGACACAAATCAGGCACTGCCAAAAATAAATCACAAAAAACTTTTTCTTTGAATTAACAGAATTTATACAAATTTGACTTCATGAACAAAAGAAACTACACATCAATAATTACCATAAGGCTTTATTGTTCCAAAAGTATTTGCCACCAAAAATAAGTCATTATATAATTTTAATTGTAATAATCATAATTATGACACAATTTAGATTTATTTTCTACCTTTATGATTTTTTTGTTTTGTTTTGTTTTTGGGGTTTTTTTTTTAAGATGTAGTCCCACTCTGTAGCCCAGGCTGGACTGTAGTAGCACAATCTCAGCTCTCTGCAACTTCTGCCTCCCGGGGTCAAGCAATCCTCCTGCCCCAGCCTCCCGAGTAGCTGGGACTACAAGAGTGCGCCACCACACCCGGCTGATTTGTGTTTTGTTGTTGTTGTTGTTTTTTAGTAGAGACAGGGTTTTACCATGTTGGCCAGCCTGGTCTTGAACTCCTGATCTCAAGTGACCCGCCCGCCTCAGCTTCCCAAAGTGCTGGAATTACAGGTGTGAGCCATGGCTCCTGGCCTCCACCTTTACAATTAAATAATAAAATCTTCTGGGAGTTCATGATCCCTAGAATTATTATTGATTTAAAATTATTCCATCTTTCAAATACTTTTCTTAGAAATACAAAGTAAAATCATTAAAATATGTTAATTTCTGTTACTTAAACATTTTTAAATCACAGGCTTATTGGGACATAAGAGTGTATATATTTCAGGAATAGTTTTTCAATAGATATAATTAATAACATTTAAAAATCAGAAAAATGTTTTCCATACCAACTATAAGCTTTTAAAAAGTACAGAAGCATATCCTCGAGATGTGAAGGCACTGGGGGATGGAGGACACCTTGTTTCCTCCACTCAGAGCTTAGCTTTGTCCTTAAAAGACGCCTTCATCCTTTTGACAACAGAAAGGTCCCCTGCTCCCTCGGGCCAGTTGTCATGATCTGTTAAAGAAGTGGAAAACCTCCTGTCACTTGCAAATCTCATTTGTCCTCTTTGATCCCACCAAATCCTCTTGTGAATTTCCCTGGTTCACACATTTTCTCAGCACCAAAAAAGAAATTCTTAGGGCACACGTTTGAGAAAAGACTTCAGTTTGAATCTCAGGTCTGCCACATGTTAGCTTTCCTGAATTTGGGGGCATGACTCTTTCTGAGCCTCAGTTTCCTCCTCTATTAAAGGATATAACAATATCTACCTTTTAGAGTTGTGAGGGTTAAACATGACACCATGTGTGCATTGCTTGGCATACTGTGGATCATCAAGAAATAGTGTCTCCTTAATAATAACAATTTAAAAATAGTGTCTTTACTTTGTACCGGGCACTGTTAGTTGCCTCTCCAGCATCCAGGTCCCCGTCTCTTCCTTCCAACAGCTTGTTTCCATTTAAGGATCTAGAAGGCGCCGGGGAAGCTTGGCACCAAGGCATGAGGTCTAAGCTAAGTCAATCAGTGCACTATAACCCTGCCACAGTTATTGGTTGGAAATGGACATTTGCATAAGCTGATGTAATATAGAGTGGATCTCAGCATGTTGTTAGAAATTCTGGAACAAAGTCACTCCCCCAGCCCTCTCTCTCTCTGTCCATCTGGGTAGGAACACGGAAGTATGCAGCCTTACACCCAGAAACAGCAGGCAGCCATCCTGCAATGAGGACAGCCTGCCTTAAGACAGAGCCAACACCATGGAAGCAAAAACAGGCAACGGGGAAAAATTATCCTCGATGAGATTAGTGAGCTCCTGAGTCAAGTCTTACCTGTTTTCAGTTATGCGAGCCAGCGAATTCCTTTACTGATTAGCCCATTTTGAGTTGTGACTAAAAACATCCAGTTCAACAAAGAACTTTATGTTTTTATTTTTATTTTTTGAGACAAGGTCTTGCTCTGTCACCCAGGCTGGAGTGCAGTGATGCGATCATGGCTCACTGCGGCCTCTACTTCCCAGGATCCAGTGATCCTCCCACCTAAGCCTCCCAAGTAGCTGCAACTACAGGCACATGCCACCACACCCAGCTAATTTTTTCAATGTTTTGTTGAGACGGAGTTTTGCCGGGTTGCCCAGGCTGGTCTCAAACTCCTGGGATCAAGCAGTTGGCCCACCTTGGCCTCCCAAAGTGCTGAGAGTACAGGTGTGAGCCATGGTGCCCAGCCCCTGACATAGGGCTTTAAATGTGCATTACCTAAGGCCGGCCACAGTGGCTCACGCCTGTACTCCCAGGACTCCGGGAGGCCAAGGCAGGCGGATCACCTGAGGTCAGGAGTTTGAGACTAGCCTGGCCAACATGGTGAAACCCCATCTCTACTAAAACTACAAAAAAAGTGGTGGGGCATGGTGTCGGGCACCTGTAATCCCAGCTACTCTGGACGCTGAAACAGGAGAATCGCTTGAACCTGGGAGGCAAAGGTTGCAGTGAGCTGACATCATGCCACCGCACTCCAGCCGGGGCGACAAGAGTGAGACTCTATCTCAAAAAAGAACAAAAAAAAAGTGCATTATCTAACTTAATCCTCCCAACAGCTCTATGAAATAAATACTGTATGTGTCCCTGCATATAGGGAAAAAATGGAGGCTTATAGAAATTAACTTTCTCACAATCATACAGCTAATAAGGGTAGAGCCAAGTTTCCATCTTAGGCATTCTCACGTTGGAGCTGCCAATCTTAAAAGAAAACACTATAATGAAAGGCTGAATAGTCTCAATCATTTCTCGGGGGGCAGTATATTCTTAAAAGACAGATGTAGCTGCTTTCCTCAAAAACTTAAAAAAATATTTTTAATGATTAAAAAAAAGTGTTAGAATTACAAAAGAAAATCATTTCACTGAAGGCCTAAGGAAGCAGCTATTTGAAATTTCTTGCCCTTCTAAAGGAAAAACAGTGCAACCTACCGTAAGAAATAGTGACTGAATTCTACTGTGAGAGAAGTGGAAAGATTCTCTCCACCCTCACTACTTGGAATTCCTTCAGAAAACAATACAGCAAAACTAGGCAGGTGTTTCTTCTTTCCAACCAAGATGCTTCAAACCACAGTATCTTATGGACATCACCACATTGATGCTACTAGTAATGAAGTACACATGGGAGGGGAAAATAATAAGTAAAATTAAAGTTCTGATACCGTGATATTGTGAAATATACATTTGGTCTTCAACCCCATTTCCTGCATACAACTCCTAATATCCTTAGACTCTCCAAAGTGGTGTGTTCTTGTATGTTAATGATTGACTGACGGCTGGCAGCCCCTAGTTAGCTTCAGAATAGGGGCTGGTCACCAGACAGACCAAGGCTGTATGGACCTTCAGCCCATACCCACCCCACAACCTCTGGGGAGGTAAGAGGGGCTGAAGGTTAAGTTCATTACCAAGGGCCGATGGTTTAATCAACCATGCCTATGTAATGAAGCCTCCATAAAAACCCAAAAGGACTGGGTTCAAGAGCTTCCAGATAGTTGAACACATGGAGGTTCCTGGCAGGTGGTGGGGCCGAAAAGGACACAGAAGCTACGTGCTCCTTCTCACATGCCTTGCCCTGTGCACCTCTTCGGCTGTATCTCCTGTAATATCCTTTATAATAAGCCAGTAAATCGAAGTGTTTTCCTAAGTTGTGTGAGGTGCTCTAGCAAATTACTCCAACCCAAAGAAGGGGTCATGGGAACCCCAACTTGCAGCTAGTCAGTCAGAAGCTTTGGAGGCCCTGACTTGCGACGGTGTCTACAGCAGGGGGCATCTTGTGGGACTGAGCCTCAGCCTGTGGGAGCGGACCCTATCTCCATTGTCAGAACTGAATGAGAGGACGCCCAGCCGGGGTCTGCTGCGGAACTAAAAAAAAGTTCTTGCTTGCTTGGTGTGTGAGGGAAATAACCCCAAACAACCGGACACAGAGGTCTTCTGTGCTAATGGTTGTTGTGTTGTGGGAGCAGAGGAAAACCAGTTTCAGTTTTTGCTCACCTCTCCGATATACCAGTCATTTATCAATGCAAAAAAGGCCTTAAGCCTTGATCAGACTGTCAGCACCTGAAAGAGTAGGTAAAACCTGGGTCCTTGATATGAAATTCAAATTCATCTGGGTTACATCAACCACATGTTAATTTGCTACTAGTCACTTAATTATCTTTAGGAACAGAAGTTCAATACATTTGCATTTTATATCCTTTACTACATTTTTGGAGTGATTTAGAGTTACTAGGTTGGACAAACCTTTTAACTTCTGTGGATTTGTTTTGTTGTTTATAAAACTAGGGTACTGGACTTCGTGATCTTTTAGGACCCATCAAATGCCAAAGTTCTGTTGTCTAGTCATGAGATACACACACACACACACACACACACACACACACACAAAGGCATTTGCATGTAATATCAATATTTGATTGAAACTTATAAAATTTCTGGTTTGTTTTTTGTTTGTTGTTTTGCTTTGTTTTGTTTTGTTTTTGAGACAGAGTCTTGCTCTGTCGTACAAGCTGAAGTGCAGTGGCATGATCTTGGCTCACTGCAATCTCTGCCTCCCGAGTTCAAACGATTCTCCTGCCTCGGCCTCCCAAGCAGCTGAGACTAGAGGTGCCTGCCAACACGCCCAGCTGATTGTTTTTTATATATATTTTTAGTAGACATGGGGTTTCACCATGTTGGCCAGGCTGGTCTCAAATTCCTGACCTCAAGTGATCCACCCGCCTCGGCCTCCCAAAGTGCTGGGATTACAGGCATGAGCCACCACGCCCAGCCATATTTCTGTTTTTTGTACATCAAAAATGATGAATACAAAAATTTCATACGGCTTCATTCAATATACATCTCAAAGACAGTACAAAATAGCACCATAGCACCCTACCCCACCTAGCAGGCCTGATTCTTCTGCTCAGATATGTAAGCCATTTATTGGAGGAACAAAATGGAATTAAATCTTTAAAACTATAGCATGCTTTTGCCTCTTTTCTATCTCCTCTTTAGAAACATATACTCATACTGAGAATATTTCTCAGGGTTCAAATTCCACCAACCTATGCATATATAAAAAGCTAAGTTCTATAATATAGTGAGATATTTTCTGTGACTAGGAATATTTCATTAAAAAATCACATCATGAATATAAACATTTTGTACATTTTGATGTTCTATAAGAGAATACCCTCATCTCTTAAGTTCTATAAGAGAACACCTTCATGTCTTAAATAACTACTTATAATACATTTTAAACTCCTGAACACGACACAGCATAAAGCTGGTGACTGCTCATTCCTCAGCTGCTCACCTGGTACCTCATACGAGTAAGTATAGAGGCACTGGCCCCCATCCACATCCACCGACTGTCCAGTGATGAAGGAAGCTGCAGGAGACAGTAGGAAGCAGACCACAGAGGAGACCTGGAAGCAGAAACACACACGTGAATAGGTAAAAGCAAATACTCCCCATTTCCAACCACTTCACATTCCCTAGTAAAGACAGCTCAAAGCACATGACTGTAACATGAATCCAACAGTGTGTGCATGTGCACCACAACCTCACAGTACATAGACAACTTCCTTTTCCTACAACTTCCCTTTCTACCTGAGCATCACCAAAATCAGGTAGGTGAATAGGGTAAAGGTGGCAAGGTATGAGGGAGCCTTAGACAGTGTCAAGCAAGCTACACGACATGAAGAAGCCATAAGTCGACTCAGTGCTTCAGCTCTGCTCTTTCCCATGTCAAACAATTCACTTCCTTTCATGCCTTTCATTGTCCTTCGCAACCCCATTTTCCATCACTACCTCATGGTCTTTTATATGTTGGTCCCTGAAACAGCCAACGTGTCTGTTTAGCAATAAACTAGCATTCTGGTTTGTTCAGTCTGTGGTCCTGTGAGGCCAAAAGCCCAGCAACACACACTCAAAGGAGCTCTCTACAAGAGGAACTTCAAAAACTTAGCCGGGCGCAGTGGCTAAAAATTAGCTGGGCATGCTGGTGCATGCCTGTTAATCCAGCTACTCAGGAGGCTGAGGCAGGAGAATTGCTTGAACCAAAAAAATAAATAAATAAATAATGGTTTTCTTCTTTCTTTTTTTAAACACTGTGGTATTTAAAGTTTTAAGCACTGTGGTCCCAGCTCCTTACAAGGCTGAGGTGGGAGGATTGCTTGGGCCTAGGACGTTGCAGTGAGCTGAGACTGCACCACTACATACCAGCTTGGGTGACAGAGTGAGACTCCATTTCAGAAACAAACCCAAAGGCACTTCAGACTCCCACTGCACTCCTTAAAAATTCAAATAGGGAGCTGATGGGTTCAGCACCATCTACTCCCAACCCAATCAGAAGAAGTTATTTCACTGATTGTAAAGGAGCTCTCATTTGAGGCTGTGGGAAGAAGCAGAGTTTCTTAAACAGTGATGATCCAAAACATCTGCATTAGAATCACTAGGGAGGCTTACTGAAACTCCAGATTCCTAGATCCTTCCAGGATCACAGCAATTGTAAACCCTGGGGTTGGGGGTCCCAGAATCTGCAGTTTAAAAGAACCTCAGGCAGGGCCAGGACTAGCGTGAGGCAAATAAGGTGTCAAGGGTGCAAGATTTAAGGAGGTATTCACTCTCAGGTTTGCACAAGTGCAAAATCTTCCCTGAGAGGGAGCGGGTCCTTACATTTTCTGTCCATGCCTTGCTTGCCTCATCCCAGTCCTGGTCCTACATTTACAAGGCTATACCTCCTTGAGACCCTAAGAGCTTGGAGAGCAGCCAAGCCTTCTCTCCATCCTTGTATTCCCAGCAGCTAGTACAGAGCTGCACTATCTAAAACGAGGCCACTAGCCATAGCTGCCTACTCAAACACTTTCAATATGGCTGGTCCAATTGAGATGTGCCGTAAGTGTGGAACACACATTGGATTTTGAAGGCTTAGTATGGGAAAAATAATGTAAAATATCTCATTAATCCTGAAGGCTCCAAGGGGTGAAGAAAATAATCTCAATTTCTGATGTTGATTACATGTTGAAATGACACTTTTGGATGTATTAGCTAAATCAAATATATTATTAAAATTAATCTCACCTCTTTATATGGCTCCTGGAAAGTTTAAAATTACAAATGTGGCTATTATTGTATTTCTATTGGACAGGGTTGGCACAGAATTCCCTATTTAAAAGGTCCCACATTGCTGTGAAAAGGCAGATTGTACTGAGACATGGTAATAAGCAACGGAGCTGGTTTTAACCCTGTTTGATCCAGTAGTGACAACTCAGCCAATGAACATGTTAGTTCAAGTCCGCCCATCTAAAAGAAGCTTGCTCCAATGAGCTCCTTTCTGAAATGCCAGCCAGACAACAGCCATCTCACCCAAGTAATCATGACCTCTAACGCTCTGTACACCACACCCCCTCAAAAACACAAAAAGCCGGCCAGGCGCAGTGGCTCAGGCCTGTAATCCCAGAACTTTGGGAGGCTGAGGCAGGTGGATCGCCTGAGGTCAGAGTTTGAACCAGCCTGGCCAACTTAGTGAAACTCTGTCTCTACTAAAAATACAAAAATTAGCCAAGCATGCTGATGCATGCCTGTTAATCCCAGCTACTCAGGAGGCTGAGGCAGGAGAATTGCTTGACCCAAAAAAAAAAAAAATAAATAATGGTTTTCTTGTTTCTTTTCTTAAATGTAGCTATTTTTGATTACATGTTATGTTAACATGTACTGCTTTATTATCATTTTTAAATGAATTCATAAATATTTCTTAAATTTTGGTTTTAATTTTTAATACAGCAAATATAGACAACATAAGCCACATAAATATATACATACATACATATATATATATATATATATATATATATATATATATATGGTTGTTTTTTTTTTTTCAGAAGGAGTCTGACTCTGTCACCCAGGCAGGAGTGCATGGCGCAGTCTCTGCTCACTGCAACCTCCATGTCCCGGGTTCAAGCAACTGTCCTGCTTCAGCCTCCCGAGTAACTGGGACCACAGGCACGCACCACCACGCCTGGGTAATTTTTGTATTTTTTTAGTACAGATGGGGTTTCACCATGTTGGCCAGGCTGATCTTGAACTCCTGCCCTCAAGTGATCCGCCTGCCTCAGGCTCCCAAACTGTTGGGATTACAGGTGAGAGCCACTGTGCCTAGCCTCCTAAACAAAGTATTCTATCCAAAATAAAAATATAATATAATTCCCTTGATTAAAATTCATTCAAAATTACTCTTAGTTTTCAGAATACAAATCCAAAGACCTTGGCTCATCAAATGTTTGATTTAACAGTATCTTACAAAATATAATGCAAGCCTATTTTGGCTCAGGAACTCTGTTTCTAGAAACATATCCCGTCACACAAGAGTACATGATTATATTCATAATGTTCAATGCAGAACTACCACAAGAACAAAAATGTAAATAGAATGCAAATCATAATGGGACTTGATTATATTATAGTATATCCATAACAAGTTACGGAAAATAACATAAAGGAAGATCTTGTTTTCATAAAAAAGTCAATAAATAGGCCAGGCGTGGTAGCTCATGCCTGTAATCCCAGCACTTTGGGAGGGTGAGGTGGGCAGATCACCTGAAGTCAGGAGTTCAAGACCAGTCTCACCAACATGGAGAAATCCCATCTTTACAAAACTAGCCAGGCGTGGTGGCGCATGCCTGTAATCCCAGCTACTCAGGAGGCTGAGGCAGGAGAATTGCTTGAACCTGGGAGGCAGAGGTTGTGGTGAGTCAAGATTGTGCCACCACACTCCAGCCTGGGCAACAAGAGCGTAACTCCGTCTCATAAAACAAAAACAAAAAAAAAAGGCCGGGCGCGGTGGCTCAAGCCTGTAATCCCAGCACTTTGGAAGGCCAAGACGAGCGGATCACGAGGTCAGGAGATCGAGACCATTCTGGCTAACCCGGTGAAACCCCGTCTCTACTAAAAAATACAAAAAACTAGCCGGGCGAGGTGGCGGTCACCTGTAGTCCCAGCTACTCGGGAGGCTGAGGCAGGAGAATGGCTAAACCCGGGAGGCGGAGCTTGCAGTGAGCTGAGATCCAGCCACTGCACTCCAGCCTAGGCCACAGAGTGAGACTCCGCCACAAAAAAAAAAAAAAAAAAAAAAAGTCAACAAATACAAATGTTTAATGCACGCATAGTACATTTCTGGAAAGACATTCATCAAACTGATAATAAAAGCTAGTTCTAGGCATGATAACTCTTTTAATGAGTTTCATGGGTTTGCTTTTATATTTAGCAATTTAGTAAATCTGAAAGTTATTTTGTATATAATACAAGATAGGGACTCTAATTTATTACTAAGTGGCCAAATGCCCCCAACACTTTGCTGAGTGTTTTGTGCTTTCCTTACAGATTAAAATGCTACTTTGACTCCATAAACTCCCCCATATGGTTCCAATTCAAGAATCTGTTCTGTTCTACTATTTTTAATATTTTTCTTTAGTGGCACCAGATGCTGTAAATAAATATAGTTTCATAGTATGTAAATACACAGTACGTAAATATATACAGCTTCAGTTTCATTACACCATGAAGGGTAATCGTCTCATTATTCATTTTCAAAACATTTTTGGCAATTTTTGCATAAATATTTTTGATAGAATCAGCATGTTAAATTCCCAAAAGATATTAAATTTATAAATTAATTTAGGGAAACTTGACTTTTTAATAAAATTGGTTCTCCCCATCAAGGAATATTATATGCCCCTAGTTATTCCAGTCTTTTTGCTGCTCCTCAGAAAAAGGGACTTTTTGTGTTTGTTTTGTTTTTTCATTTATGAAACTGATGCACCACCTACTGCCCTAAGGAGGCAGGTGATTTTTTGTTTTGTTTTTCATTTAGAGGTAAGTTTACTACTAGATATTTTCATTTTTATTGTTGTGGGAAAGACATCCTTTTCCTAAAAAAAAAAAAAAAATTACATTTCAAGACTGATGCAAAGCTAGGTGCTGTGGCTCACACCTGTAATCCCAGTACTTTGGGAGGCTGAGGTGGGCATATCACTTAAGGTCAGGAGTTCAAGACCAGCCTGACCAACATGGTGAAACCCTGCCTCTACTAAAAACACAAAAATTAGCCGGGTGTGGTGGCATACACCTATAATTCCAGCTACTCGGGAGGCTGGGGCAGGAGAATCGCTTGACCCAGGAGGTGGAGGTTGCAGTGGGCAAAGATCACGCCACTGCACTCTAGCCTGGGAGACAAAGAAACTCTGTCGAAAAAATCATCACCGTCATCATCGTCGTCCCAGCACTTTGGGAGGCCAAGGCAGGAGTTCAAGGCTGCAGTGATCTATGATCACGACACTGTACTTAGCCTGTAACAGAGTGAGACCCTGTCTCAAGCCAAAAAAAAAAAAAACCACAAAGACTGCTGCTGCTGGCATTTTGGAAAGCCGCTGATTTTACAGACTTCAATCTTACCAAAATCTCATGTGGAACTTCCTATGGCCATAATTGTCTGACTTGCTTAGAGTCCTAGGGTCCTGTGTACCAACAAATGCCAGGTAATAAAATAATGGGATGAAAATACAATAAAACAAACTGGAAAAAAACGCTGTTATTAATTTATACTACATTCACTCTCAAGTACAGATTGCTGTCAGTAGTCAAAGCACAACCAGAGTATATCTGAGAGCCAGAAAGAACAGGGGAAATGATCTGGTGGCAGTGGGAGAAATAATGTCATCCAGACCACATAAAAATGACACTGAATTACAAATTCCAAAGTACAACACACAGCAATTCTAATCAATGCTGGAAATATGCCTTACCTCCTCAGGAACACCAATTCGTTTAGCGGGGATTTTCTGAAAAGAACTTTCAAAGAGGCTTTGTCCGAAAGAACCATAGTTCTCCGCAGCAGTCTGGGAATAAATAATTCCCTGTGTTTAAAAATAAAACAAATTTAGTGCATTACACTAAATGCACTAAAATAAAGTGCATTACATTTTAATTATAAAGATATCAAGATAGCCTACTGGCATTTCAAACATTAAGTAGCTTAAGTCAAAAACAAGTGAACAGTGCTGATATTAATTTTCCTCCATGTTGTCAAAGGAGTACAGTCCCCATCATCCTCAAATGGATGATCTCAATGGTTATTTTGTGACCTCCTCTTCCTCCTAAGCATCTGGATTTTTTCATGAAAGACTTGCTTTCTGAAGGTCATGATTATGTAAGTAAATGAAAGAGGCACTTAACTTGGAACAATGGGACAGGGGACTCTGTCTATTTTAGTTTCCATTTGGCTTCTCTGCTTTACAAGAGAAGACTGGGCAATGGCTACGTGAGACTTAGAAAAATGCAATATTTTCTTGGCTTTTTACCTAGATTGAAATCGCAAATAAAGCATTTGAATCCAATACCAATAAACTAAAATGTTAATTGTTTCGAAATTTTTAAATGTATCTTTCGCTAGCTTTCTAAGGTCAGGAAAATTACTCAAAAACTGTATCCCAGGCCAGGTGCAGTGGCTCATGCCTGTAATCTCAGAACTTTGCAAGAGCGAAGCTGGAGGATCACTTGAGCCTAGGAGTTTGAGACCAGCCTGGGAAAAAAGGGAGACTGTATCTTTACAAAAAATATAAAAAAGAATTAGCTGGGCATGGTGGTACACGCCTGTGGTCCCAGCTACTCAGGAGGCTGAGTTGGATCACTTGAGCCCAGGAGGTCGAGGCTGCAGTGAGCCGTGATCGCACTACCGCACTTCGCCCTGGGCAACAGAGCGAGACCTTGTCCCAAACATAAAAAAAGAAAAAAAAAAAAACTGTATGTCACAGGATACAGCCATTTGTAATGGATTCAAACTGTTAAACAAATTATGGCGAGGAGGGGAGGAAAGCAAAGTTAAAATAAAATTAGAAAATTTGGCAGTTTTAATTACTTCAAATGATACTGGAGAGATATAGTGGCTTCCAATTACACAATATGTTGCCTTTTATTTAAAGAGGATAAAATCTAGAAGTATGAAAATTTGGTCATTAAACCAAAAAAGTCTCTGGAAGGCAAACATGAATTAGAACTAGTAGGAGTGCCTTTGTCAGAGATGAGTTTACTAACTTCATGCTTGAAGTCAGGCATGCTTAGCCTTCACTGAGTGGCACATATAACACCTATTGACATCACAGAGATAAGATCTACAGATAGGCCGGGTGTGGTGGCTCACGCCTGTAATCCTAGCACTTTGGGAAGCCAAGGTGGGTGGATCCCGAAGTCAGGAGATTGAGACCATCCTGGCTAACACAGTGAAACCCCGTCTCTAGTAAAAATACAAAAATTAGCCGGGGGTGGTGGCAAGTGCCTGTAGTCCCACCTACTTGGGAGGCTGACGCAGGAGAATCACTTGAACCCCGGGAGGCAGAGGTTGCAGTGAGCCAAGATCATGCCACTGCACTCCAGCCTGGGCAACGGAGCAAGACTCCTTCTAAAAAAAAAAATACCCAGAATCGAGAATCACTTGTTTAACATTCTTGACAATCTGGCTATAAATCAAAGAGTACTTCTGTAATGATAATTAGACTTTCTGGGCTGGGTGCAGTGGCTCATGCCTCTAATCCCAGCACTTTGAGAGGTCAAGGCGGCAGATCTCCTGAGCTCAGGAGTTCGAGACCACCCTGGGCAACACGGTGAAAACCCATCTCTACTAAAATACAAAACTTAGCCCGGGGTAGTGGCGTGTGCCTGTAGTCCCAGCTCTTCAGGAGGCTGAGGCACGAGAATCACTTGAGCCCCGGAGGTGGAGGTTATAGTGAGCCACGATCACACCACTGCACTCCAGCCTGGGCAACAGAGTGAGACTTCATCTCAAAAAAAAAGAAAATTAGACTTTCTCATTTTATCTATGTTTTAAAGTCAATCTTTTATGCTACACTTGCATATTACCAAATACCTCTATCAACACCACAAATGGAATCAGAGAAGCATAATTTGTCAATAAACTTCAATATAGATCGTTTACCTACAGGGGCAACACAATTGATCCTTACTCCACTGCAGGCCCATTCCAAAGCTAAAGATTTGGTGAGGTTGTAAACACCTGCTCTTGCAGCTCCAGAATGCCTTTGAAAGACAAAACATAAACATGACAATCAGCTTCTGTTGAGTATTTCTCTGGTTCACCAAGCTGGCAGGTATGCCAACTACCTGACAATTCCACCAGAGACTTCTTCCTATGGAGTCTGTCTTGTTGAGCTTCTGTCTAAACAACAAAGAAAAAACTATGTCCTTCAGTATTAAATCCAAGCCACAGCTGATGATCAAGCAACTCTCACATGGCATAGACCCAGATAAGGCTCCTCAAATCACTATGCAAGAGGAATACTTTCAAGAACTTTGATTATAAAGGAAAACATATCGGTAATTTTCAGGATTTCAAGCATGTGGTTGTTTTTAAAATCAATTTTAAATAACAAAGGTGGCGAGGTGCAGTGGCTCACACCTATAATCCCAGCACTTTGGGAGGCTGAGGCGGGCAGATCACCTGAGGTCAGGAGTTCAAGACCAGCCCAGCCAACATGGTGAAACCCCATCTCTACTAAAAATACAAAAATTAGCCAGGCATCGTAGCAGGCATCTGTAATCTCAGCTACTCAGGAGGCTGAGGCAGGAGAATTACTTGAACCTGGGAGGCGGAGGTTGTAATGAGCTGTTATTACACCACTGCACTCCAGCCTGGGCAACAGAATGAGACTCCATCTCAAAAATAAATGAAGTATGGGGTCTTGTGTAGATAGACACTATGGCTTAGAATTTCTAATTACAAGATCCTCAAAACCAAATATAGGATAATTTAATGTGAGAAAATTAACTTATACAACTAATTAGGAAAATTCTTCCAATCAAAGGCATTTGAAATCACATGGTAAAAAACACATTATTTAGTAAATCTTGTTGGACTTCCTTTAACATTTATTTTAGCATAGGTCTGCTAGTGATAATTCTTGCAGATTTTCTATGTTTGAAAAAGTCTTTAATTCATCTTTGGTTTTGAAAGATATTTCAATGGATGCAGAATTCCGGGTTTGCATGCTTTTTTCTGTTGGCACTTTAACGATGTTACACCACTGACTTCTAACTTGCATTGGTGCTGATGAGAAATCTGTTCTGTCTACAATGTGTCTTTTTCCTCCAGCTGCTTTTAAGATTTTCTCTTCAAAAAAAAAAAAAAGATTTTCTCTTCAGCACTGGTTCTCAGCAATATGGTTATCATGTGCCTTGTACACTTTTCTTCATGTTATTTGCACTGGGATTTATTGAGCTTCTTGGATCTATAGGTTTATAGTTTTTAATCAAATTTGGAAAATTTTCACCCACAGTGTCTTCAAATTTTTTTCTGTCCCTGTTTCTCATTTCTCTTTCAGAGACTCCAACTGTCTCACAGTTCACGAAGGCTCTATTTTTGTTTTTTGTGTTTTTGAGACAGAGTCTCCCTGTCACGCAGGCTGGAGTGCAGTGGCACGATCTCGGCTTACTGCAACCTCTGCTTCCCGGGTTCAAGCGATTCTCCTGCCTTAGCCTCCCGAGTAGCTGGGTTTATAGGCGTGCGTCATCACACCTGGCTAATTTTTGTATTTTCAGTAGAGATGGGGTTTCGGCATGTTGGCCAGGCTGGTCTCAAACTCCTGGCCTTAGGTGATCTGCCTGCCTCAGCCTCCCAAAGTGGTGGGATTACAGGCATGATCCACTGTGCCGAGCCTCAACTGAACATTTTACAAACTGAGTATGCCTTACTCAAAACGCTTGGAACCAGAAGTGTTTTGGATTTCAAATCCATTCAGATTTTGGAATATTTGCATATACTACCTTGTTTATCATCCCTAATCTGAAAATCCAAAATCTGAAATGCTCCAAAAAGCATTTCCTTTGAGCATCCTATTGGTGCTCAGAAATTTTCAGATTTTGGAGCATTCTGGATTTTGAGTTTTCAGATCAGGATGCTCAACCTATACTTGTGTAATTTTTTTTTCAGTGCCTGTGTTATCTAAGGTTGTAGAAAAAGACCTTCTCTATTGCCTCTTAAAAATGCAATCTCTGGCTTCCCCCAAAAATGGAAGGAATCAGAATGTTGAAAAGATACTAAAGAAATCAGCAAATATATATGTATTTTTAATCCACACTTGTCAACTGCTAAACTTGTGTTTTTCAAGTTACTTCCTGGCATAGTTTTTCTCCTGGTTCTCTTTGGATGGCCTTTAGATTCTTCTGAAAGAAATGACTGAGATAGGCCGGGTGTGGTGGCTCATGCCTATAATCCCAGTACTTTGGGAGGTTGAGGTGGGCAGATCCTGAGGTCAGGAGTTCGAGACCAGCCTGGTTAACATGGTGAAACCCCATTTCTACTAAAAATACAAAAAATTAGCTGGGCGTGGTGGCAGGCGCCTGTAATACCAGCTACTCAGGAGGCTTAGGTAGCAGAATCGCTTGAACCCAGGAGGTGGAGGTTGCAGTGAGCCGAGATCGTGCCATTGCACTCCAGCTTGGGCAACAAGAGTGAAACTCCATCTCAAAAAAAAAAAAAAAAAAGAAAAGAAAAGAAAAGAAAGAAATAACTGAGATAGTAGGTTAAATAAGGTCACTAAGTTGTTTTTTCTTTCGGGGGCGGGGACACAGTCTCACTCTGTAGCCCAAACTCCGCCTCCCAGATTCAAGTGATTCTCATACGTCAACCCCCCAAGTAGCTAAGATTATAGATGTGTACCACCATGCCTGGCTAATTTTTGTATTTTTAGTAGAGATGGGGTTTCACCATGTTGGCCAGGCTGGTCTTGAACTCCTGACCTCAGGTGATCTGCCTACCTCAGCCTCCCAAAGTGCGGGGATTACAGGTGTGAGCCACTGCCCCCAGCCCCACTGACTTCTTTTCTGAAAGAATAAATATCTATTGTCAATGGAAAAATTAATCAAAATCAAAATAAGAGTGAAATATGTCAAATTCCATTATGGTGAACTTCACAAGATATTCCAAATTCTACAGTCACGGATGTTGTAAGTTAGTCATTAGCTAAAAAATAAATTTGGGGTTATTCAAAGATAGTTAATGTAGGCCAGGTGCGGTGGCTCACACCTGTAATCCCAGTACTTTGGGAGGCTGAGGTGGGCGGACCACGAGGTCAGGAGTTCGAGACCAGTCTGGCCAGCATGGTGAAATCCCGCCTCTACTAAAAATACAAAAAATCAGCCGGGAATGGTGGCACGCACCTGTAATCCCAGCTACTTGGGAGGATGAGGCAGGAGAATTGCTTGAACCCGGGAGGAAGAGGCTGCAGTGAGCAGAAATTGCGCCACTGCACTCCAGCCTCAGTGACAGAGCAAGACTCTGTCTTAAAAAAAAAAAAAGAAAAAAGATATTTAATATAAAAACAACTTATAGGCCGGGCACAGTGGCTCACGCCTGTAATCTCAGCACATTGGGCGGCCAAGGTGGTCAGATCACCTGAGGTCAGGGGTTCGAGACCACCCTGACCAACATAGAGAAACCCCATCTCTCCTAAAAATACAAAATTAGCCCGGCATGGTGGCACATGCCTGTAATCCCAGCTACTCGGGAAGCTGAGGCAGGAGAATCGCTTGAACCCAGGAGGCTGAGGTTGTGGTGAGCCAAGACCGTGCCATTGCACTTCCAGCCTCAGCAACAAGAGCGAAACTCCGTATCAAAAAAGAAAAGAAAAGAAAAGACAACTTGTAATAGGCTAAACCTAGTATATAAATATTCCCCATAAAGACAACTAGATGATGCTCTCCCAAACCATGACTCCCAAATCCTCATCATTCTTGAGCTTTTCTTTGTAATACATACTTGAATATAAATGTTTTCCTTCTCAACCATTAAGAGTAAAAAGATCCTCCAAGTAAATGCCTTAGTTGTGATAATCCTGCGGCTTTAGGCGCCCTCCTGGATGCACAGCCCCAGAGCCCCAGGGCCACAGGCTCTAGTGTAGGAAGCCCTGACGCAGTTCAAACTCCTCTCCCTGGTAGTTAAGGCCTTTTCTGACTCCCACTCCGTTCCCAGCTATTAATTTCCATTTGGCCGCACCACCCATCATCACAATGAATTATTTGTAGTTCCCAAAAGCGCCATAATGTCTCAAATTTCTGCGTCTTTACATAGTAAATGTCTCATTGACTTGGCTTCCTTTCTCCTCCTCCTATGTCACCAAACTCGAGTTCACCTTCGAGACATGTTGCCAGGATGCTGCCCTCCTCTGTGCCCCTGCTTGCACACTTGCAAATACCTTTGCTGGAACATCCAACACCTTCTCTCTCTGGCTGATTATTGTCATACTTTGCTCCCCTACTAATTGTGACTCCCTCAGAGTGTGGACGGCATCTGATTCATTTTAGTATTTCCAGATGTACCTTGTGCAGGTACCTATACCGGTCAAGTAAACAAGTGACAGCCAACAGTTTCAATTTGTCTCTTAAGAGAGCTCAAATTTAAAACAAAGGAGTGCTCAATCTCTGACATTCACCCTCCTCATCTATTGTAGAGGACACCGAAACCTATGTCTTCCAAATCTCAAATTACAACACCATGATAATAGTGAAATAAAATTAGCAAGTAATAAGCAGCAAGTGCAAAAAAGAAAATATAACAGAGCAGACCACAATAAAATTGAAAATGTCAGCCAGGTGCAGTGGATCACGTCTGTAATCCCAGCACTTTGGGAGGCTGAGGTGGGTGGATCACCTGAGGTCAGGAGTTAGAGACAAGCCTGACCAACATGGTGAAACCCCGTCTCTACTAAAAATACAAAAAATTACTGGGCATGGTGGTGGGTACCTGTAATCCCAGCTACTCGGAAGGCTGAGGCATAAGAATCGCTTGAACCCAGGAAGCAGAGGTTGCAGTGAGCCAACATCGTGCCATTGCACTCCAGCCTGGGCAACAAGAGCGAAACTCCATCTCAAAAAAAAAGAAAAGAAAGAAAAAAAGAATCAGAGGCACATAGATAGTAAGAATAGGTTTCCTTCACGAATTTTGTTTTGCCTATAGACACACATACACGTATGTGTTCTCTAGGTCAAGATGTAAAATTTTTTTCTTACTATGAGTCATGGTCAAAAGTGTGAAAGCCATTGGAAAAGGAAACGATTCTTAAAGAATAAAAGCAAGAAATATCTGAAACATATTTCCACAGCAAAGACTGTCTTTTCCATAGCAAAGACAAGTTGTGTTTTTTCCTCCAACCGAATATCAGAAAAGCCACTGATTTCATTTCAAAAATGTATTTTAAGCAAAGAAACTCTCATTACTTCTTACATATGCATGAAGGAGGATAAATTTCACTCATAAAGGAACTACAACTTTTCCAAAGGTCAGTTTGGCAATATCTCTTAAAATTACAGTGGCATTTGGCTTTGGACTTAGCAAATATACTTCTTGCAATTTAGGCCACACACCATCTGATGTATATAAAATGTTACTTACTGCAGGTTTTTAGTTGGGTTTTGGTATTAACAACCCAAATGCTCACCAACTGGAAATGGTTACATAAATCATTCCTTACTTATGGTTTATAAAGTGGCATATTAGTCATAAAAAAAAGAAGAAATCTCTTTAGATTTGGGTAAGAAAATATCTCCAGGATATTTGCTTCATTTGAGAAAAATCAAGATACAGAATAGTGTTTAAAGTATCCTAAATTTTTTGTTAAAATGTAGGAAAAAGACATGCCCCCAAAACTATCAACAGTAATTGCCTGTGAGGAATGGGAAATGCCAGAAAGAACCTACAATCTGAATTATTTCTTCCAAGATGCTAAAATAGGTAAATATGTTTAGTAAAGAATAATGAGCAGGAAAAGAAGGTATAGTGGTATCAATGGCCTGCACACCATTTTTTACTCTGTTTTTAGTAACATCACATTGATTTCCACCTGAGGAAGTACCTCTTGCCTGTTCTCAGTGCATGTCCAAGTGGTGATGACCGCAGTTCCTCATTCCTCAGGCTGACCATGCACATCAGAGCAACCTCATTTCTACAGTTTTTGGTTAATGGGTGAACACATGACTAGGTAGTCTGAATCTGGCAGTCTGAATCTGAACGGGAATGTTTTAGAAGTACTTTGAATTTTAAGTTCAATAAATAATAAATAAAACTTTGAAATTTAACTTCAATTTTAAGTTCAATTAAAAGAAAATGCTAACTATTAGGATCACAACTCATTAAAGGTATTAATGATCTTGATTTAAGAAATGTTCCCTATCCCGCTTCCCCCATTCAGAAAACAAAACTCAAAGACGAAAACAGTATAAAAATGCTTACGCAGCTAATGGAAATCCAACTTTAGCAAGGACAATGATATTGACGATAGATCCTCCATGCTCTTTCATCCAGGAGTTGTAAACTGCAGGATAGAGGCAAACTCGATCACTAAATTTTTAAACAGTGTCCTGCTCCTCCTGATACCTTGTTTCAGCACAGTGCCTGTTTGGTTTATGTTTTACATGTTCATTTACATTTCCTTATAAAAAGGCCTGATTGAGGTAAAATTTACACATCATAAAATTCATCTACGTTAAGTGTGCAATGTAATGACTTAATAAATACACACAGAGTTGTGCAACCATTACTACAATCCAACTTTAGAACCTTTCCATCACCCCAAAAAGTTCCTTCACACCCATTTGCAGCTCAACCCATCCCCAGGAAAACACTCATCTTTCTGTTTCTCTAGATTTGCCTTTACCTTTTCTGAAAATCTCATGTAAAGTGAATCATACAATATGTGGTCTTTTGTGTCTAACTTCCTCCACTTAGAATCATGTTTGTGAGGTTCATCCATGTTGCAATGTGTTAATAGTTCCTTTCTGATTGCTGAGTAGTATTCTGTTATGTGCATATGCCATATTTTATTTATCCACTTATCAGCTGATAAACATTTGGATAGTTCCTCTTTGGGGCAATTATGAATACAAATCTTTGTGTGGTCATATGTTAACTCTGTTTAGCTTTTAAAGAAACTGCCAAATGGTTTTCCAAAGTGTCCCCACCATTTTACATTACTCTCAGGAATGCATGTGGGATGTAGTTTACATACACCCTTGCTGTCTGATTTTTCCATAATAGCCCTCTAGTGGGTGTGAAGTGGTATCGCACTGGAGTTTTTATTTGCATTTCCCTAATGACTAATCATGTTGATCTATACATCTATCCTATGTCAGTACCACATTGTCTTAAAATCAAGAAATAGCTGTGAAATCAAGAAGCGTTAAGTCCTCCAACTTTCTTCTTTGGCAAAATTGTTTTGGCTTTTCTGGGCCCTCTGCATCTCCATATATAGTGTAGGATCAGTTTGTTAATTTCTGCAAAAATGTACAGGGATTGCACTGAATCTACAGATCAATTTCGGAAGAACTAACACATTAACAATATTGAAACTTCTAACCCATAAACACTGAATATCTTTACATTATTTAAATCTTCTTTGATTTCTCTCAGCGGTGTCTGGCAGTTTGTAGCATACAAGTCTTACACTTCTTTTGTTAGCCTCATTGTTAAATATTTTATGATTTATATATGCTGGAAGCTCCACTTGATATTTGGCACCAATTCTACTCATACAAATCAAGATAATGCTAGAGATGTATCTCCAGTCTCTCTTCAATAGAAACCCGAATTCTTTTTTTTTTTTTTTTTTTTTGAGACAGAGTCTCGCTCTGTCGCCCAGGCTGTAGTGCAGTGGCCAGATCTCAGCTCACTGCAAGCTCCGCCTCCCAGGTTTACACCATTCTCCTGCCTCAGCCTCCGAGTAGTAGCTGGGATTACAGGCGCCCGCCACCTCGCCCAGCTAGTTTTTTGTATTTTTTAGTAGAGACGGGGTTTCACTGTGTTAGCCAGGATGGTCTCGATCTCCTGACCTTGTGATCCACCCGTCTCGGCCTCCCAAAGTGCTGGGATTACAGGCTTGAGCCACCGCGCCTGGCCCCGAATTCTTAGAATTTAAAGATCAGACAAAATTAAATACTCAATCCTATTAAGGGCTTAAGCAAAAATAAGAATACCTTACCATTATTACCGACTGCTTCCCTGTGAGTTTTTACCAATTCATAATATACAACAGAAAAAAGAAAGTAAAGCCAGTAGAAAAGAAGACATAAAATACAACATATTCGAAATCTAAGACAATTTTTTCACCTTATTTTCACATTGCTAAATTTGGGATGCCTTACAGTTGGTGGTATCTCACAATTATAAATAGCAGTGTTTTTACTTTCTTAATGTATATAGAATGATGGTGAATTTCACAATTAATTATATCTTTGGCCCAATGAAATACAATAGTTATTTTTAAACAATACGATCATATACCTAGAAAACCCGAAACTAGTTTGACAAACTATTAAATAAAGCTGCAAATTATCAGTTAAAGCTAGAAGATAAATTTGAAAAAAATAAGTTTTCAATAAACCAACAATAGTCCAGCTGAAAAATAAAGTGTAAAAAGAGTCCATTCAAACTAGCAATAGCCATGAAATATATCTAGGCATATAATCTTAATTTAAAGTGATCTATGTGATTCAAACCACAAACCTTTGCCAAAAGATATAAACAATATTTTATTAATGAAAAGATATGTTATGATGGAAAGATTCTATGTTTAAACATGTCAATTATTTCCAAGTTATTAAATTTAACACAATTCCAATCAAATTTCCCCAGGATTTCTGAGGAAGAAGCTTGAATATAAAATTCATGTCAAAGAATAAATGGGCCTGGTGTGATGGCTCACACCTGTAATCCCAGCACTTTGGGAGGCCAAGGTGGATGGATCACCTGAAGTCAGGAGTTCAATACCAGCCTGGCCAACATGGCAAAACCCCATCTCTACTAAAAATGCAAAAAGTAGCAGGGCACGGTGGCACGTGCCTGTAATCCCAGCTACTCCGTGGGCTGAGGCAGGATAATTGCTTGAACCAGGGAGGCAGAGGTTGCAGTGAGCCAAGATCACACCACCGCATTCCAGCCTGGGCAACAGAGACTCCGTCTCAAAAAAAAAAAGAAAACAAGAGTAAATGGTCATGAATAGCCAAGAAAAGTTTGGAAATAAAAATAAATAAAGCAATATTTTCCATATCATATCAAATACTGAAAACTATATAAAACCATTTGTTTTTAGCACAAGAAAGAAGAATAACCATTTATTTAAATTATTCTATACAGACTTTCTGCTTCTGGACAAATACCACCATATTCATATATTTATTTATTTCCTAGTTCTGAAAATGTCTAGAAGAAATGATAACGCAGTAGTAGTGAACACATGTAGCACCCAAATCTCACCTTCTAAAAATCATTCCCGGCTAGGAGTGGTGGCTCACACCTGTAATCCCAGCACTTTGGCAGGTCCAGGTGAGAGGATCACTTAAGCCCAGGAGTTCAAGACCAGCCTGGACAATACAGAAAAACTCTGTCTCTATGAAAAATTTAAAAATTAGCCAGGCGTGGTGTCATGTGCCTATAGTAGCAGCTGCTCGGTAGGCTGAAGCAGGGAGGATTGCTTGACCCCAGGAGTTCAAGGCTGCAATGGGCTATGCAGCCTTGAACCACTATACTCCAGCCTGGGTGACAGAGGAAGACTCTGTCTCCAAAAAGTCAATAAATAAATAAGCAAACAACAATTATGATTCCCTAGTAAAGGGAACTAGGTCTTCTTGGAGAAACAGGTCTGAGCCATGTCAAAAAGATACAGAAGCCAGATCAGCCAGACAACTAGAATGTCAGAAAGACAATGACAATAATGGGTTAGAAATACTGAATAAAAATAAATTCCATTCATCGACAGTAATGCTTAGGAGATGGGGATAGGGAGGTGAGAAAACAAGGAAAAACTCATCTTCATAAAAGAATGCCAATTAATAAATAAATAAGGCATAAATTTTTTAAATCATCATTGTACATCTTCCAGTTCTGAAAGTAAATTGGGCAAAGATCAGAAATGGAATCAGCCGGGAGCAGTGCCTCACACCTATATCCCAGCACTTTGAGAGGCAGAGGCGGATGGATGGCTTCAGCCCAGGAGTTTTGAGACCAGCCTCAGCAACATAGGGAAACACTGGCACTACAAAAAAAAAAAAAAATTAGCCGAGCATGGTGGTTAGTAGCCATGCCAGGTGCAATGACTCATGCCTATGATCCCAGCACTTTGGGAGGCCGAGGCAGGTGGATCACAAGGTCAGAAGATGGAGACCATCCTGGCCAACATGGTGAAACCCCATCTCCGCTAAAAATATAAAAATTAGCCAGATGTGGTGGTGTGTGCCTGTAGTCCCAGCTACTTGGGAGGCTGAGGCAGGAGAATCTCTTGAACCCGGGAGGCAGAAGTTGCAGTGAGCAGAGATCATGCCACTGCACTCCAGCCTGTGTGACACAGTGAGACTCTGTCTCAAAAGAAAAAAAAAAGAAAAAAGAAAAATATAACTTATGAAAACTAAAAACTAAAAGCCCCAAATAAGTAAAAGCAAAAATAATAGGCCTTGTATTCTTTTTATTTATTTATATTTATATTTATTTTTATTTTTTATTTTTGAGATGGATCCTCGCTCTGTTGCCCAGGCTGGAGTGCAGTGGCGCAATCTCGGCTCACTGCAACCTCTGCATCCCTGGTTCAAGAGATTCTCCTGTCTCAGTCTCCCAAGTAGCTGGGACTATAGATGCATGCTGCCATGCCGGGCTCATTTTTTTTTTTTTTTTTTTTTGTATCTTAGTAGAGACGGGGTTTCACCGTGCTGCCCAGGCTGGTCTCAAACTACTGAGCTCAGGTCATCCGCCCGCCTCGGCCTCCCAAAGTGCTGGGATTACAGGCATGAGCCACCATGCCCGGCCGGCCTGTACTCTTTACAAGCCAGTTTTGGCTAATAAAAATTATTGCTGAATTTCAATTCTGTAGACTTTTAATTGACAGTGGTTAGCAAGGAATCTTGGATTGGTAAGACATTGCTGATTTGCTTGTTACAAGGAGTGAAAGCACCGAGCTATACAGCTTGGGTTAGAGACCACTAGTTGTCTCCCAATACTCAGTCTCCCTTTCTTCCACAGAAATAGAATTTGTATTAGGCACATAGCTGCCCACCTAAGGACTCTATTTCCCAGTTTCTTTTACAGCTAGGTATGATCATTTAACTGAATTCTAGCTGATGAATGTGAGCAAACATCATGGTGCTACTTCCAGATGGTGCCCATAAAAGGAATGGGTGAGCATTACACTTTTCCCCATTCCTGCTGTCTGCAATGCACATTTGATAGCAAGAACTGGAGCAGCCCTCTTCAGTCATGCAATGGAAACCACAGGTCAAGAACAGTAGAGCAATAAGAAGGATCCTCAGTCCCTAATGATTATGAAACTACCATGTAATCCTCAGACTACCAACCTGGACTTTTTATGTGAGAAAAATCAACTCATGTTACTGGAATGACCCAGCTTGTATCGCAACTTATACAGAGCTTGATTCTGCTAGACAGGTAGAGATGTCTGCAAGACCTCTGACTTGTAGACACTAAGAATATAAAGCCTAATTCAGGTTGGCATGAAGACCCTTTGAGTTAGGGTTGTACTTCATCTGTATTTTTCATCATAAGAAAGAGTTGGGTAGTTTTTAAAGAATCTCTTGCTGGGCGCGGTGGCTCAAGCCTGTAATCCCAGCACTTTGGGAGGCTGACACGGGCGGATCATGAGGTCAGGAGATCGAGACCATCCTGGCTAACATGGTAAAACCCCATCTCTACTAAAAAATACAAAAAAAAAAAAAACTAGCCGGGCGTGGTGGCGGGCGCCTATAGTCCCAGCTACTCGGGAGTCCGAGGCAGGAGAATGACGTAAACCCAGGAGGCGGAGCTTGCAGTGAGCTGAGATCAGGCCACTGCACTCCAGCCTAGGCCACAGAGCAAGACTCCTTCTCAAAGAAAAAAAAAAAAAAAAAAAAAGAATCTCTTGAGTTACCCAACTCAGGAGTTCAGTACTAACAACCCACAAAACACAACCTTTAATCCAAAGACTATACATGCATGCTAATTAGTTGTTAGAGAGCATACAGACTCTGTCTCTGGTATTCTCTCTGAATTTATTAATTGGTTCTGCTAAAAGATTTAATAGATTCATTTCTTAAAAACAAAATAAGTGTGAGAGTTTTCGCCAATTTTATGAACAAGTTTATAGCTAAATCTATGTACAGATCATTAATAATTTCCTCATAATAAATTCCAAGAAATAAAATGATGAGATTGATGGATATCCACATTTTATAAATATTGCCAAATTACTATACTGAAATGTACCAATTTACATTCCTATGTTGTAAGTGAGAAAATCTAGGCAAGAAATGTTAATGACATGGGGTTTCTGAGTCCCTCATAGGATTCCTGAGATCTCTAAATAAAGACATGGTGACTTGTGGATACTGATGGTACTTGCCTGCTTTGCACATGTAGAAGGTACCCGTCAGGTTGGTCTCAAGCACGGCATGCCATCCCTTAGAACTGATGCGTTCAGCAGGAGAAAGAAACTGGCCTCCTCCATTGTTCACCAAGAAATTGATCTTACCAAAAGTATCTAAGGTGGATTTGACCAAATTATTCACCTAAAGAAGAACATTGGAAGTTACTAAAAGTTTACTAGCCTAACCTGCTACCTGGCCTGATTGATTGCTCTAGACAGAGTTTGCAATCTCTCACAGTGAACAGTCACTCCAAGTACCACAATGAATGAACATGGAGCAATGAATAACCCTAAAACTCCTACATCAACGAATAATGTACCAGCACCCAATACCCACACATCACAAAGCTAAAATTGTCATTTTGACGACAAGATAGATCCAAGGGCCTGGAACACCCTTGAGTAGCACAGGCCTCCGTCGTATATTAATTTGTAAGCTACCAACCCAGAATAAACACTGATGAAATCAGATTAAAATGAACATTAAGAAATGACTCAAGGGGCCAGGCACGGTGGCTCACGCCTGTAATCCTAACACTTTGGGAGGCCGAGGCAGGCAGATCACCTGAGGTCAGGAGTTTGAGATCAGCCTGGCCAACATGGTGAAACCTGTCTTTATGAAAAATACAAAAATTAGCTGGGCATGGTGGCATGCACCTATAGTCCCAGCTACTCAGGAGGCTGAGGCAGGAGAATTGCTTGAACCCAGGAGGTGTAGGTTGCAGTGAGCCGATTTTGCACCACTGCACTCCAGCCTGGGCAATAGAGGAAGACTTTGTTTCAAAAAAAAAAAAAAAAAATGATAAAAAATGACTTAAAGGGCAAAAGGCCATCTCTAGCGGAGACCACACTCTTGCCTCCCTTCCTCTCCTTCTCCAGGAGCCACTGGCTCAGTAAATCATTAACATGAGAATCTCCTTCACAGCCTCTGCTTCTAGTGAGCCTCATCTAAGACAGCTACAATAGGAGAACCTGAAGCACAGCCAGGTTTAAGAACTACTACTGCAAATTACAATGAATGAATAAACAATACAGATAGCTCTCCATTACCTCCTCTTCATTCCGGATGTTGCATTGTATGGGAATGACTCGTGCCTGGTTTGTGGGAGGTAGGCTGGCCTTCAGTTCAACTGCCGCAGACTTCAATCTCTCCAACTTACGGGATGCAATGACCACATTACTCCCTGAGGAGAAACAGCCCGAGAACAAATAAATATGCCTTCATGAGATGCAGTGACCACATTACACCTTGAGAAGTAAACAGCCAGGGAACAAATAAATATGCTTTCACCAGTTGTCCAAATTTCAATAATAATATTGAAAAAAATATCATGTCTTTCATTTTTTGAAGTATTTTTTATTTTAGAGTCAAGGTCTCACCCTGTTGCTCAGGCTGGAGTGCAGTGGCTCGATCATAGCTCACTGTAACCTTGAACTTCTCCCAGGCTAAAGCAATCCTCCCACCTGGCCTCCCAAAGTTCTGGGACTACAGGCACAAGTCACTGCACCTGGCCATGTGTGTTCCTATGTCTTAAAAACAGCTGAATTAGGACTTCTGCTTCTGGACAAGATGGAGTAATAGAAACTGAATTTGCCCTCCATCCTGAAATAACTAAAATATTGGACAAAATATATGAAACGATGGTTTTCTGGCACTGGACATCAAGTAGCACCGGACGGTCATCTCTGGAAGACTGAAAACAAACATGAGCCCTTGGATTGCCCCAGCTTGCTACCTGGAGAGAGGTTCTAGACTGCAGCAAGGGAGGGGAACACGTTCAGAGACCAAAGTCTCCCTGGTGGAAGAGAAGAAGTTGGGAGCCTAGGGAGCCAAGGCAGTGAGACTGCCCAGGGGATAGGGAGAAAAGATAAACAGAGAGAGAGAACTCCAGAGATCTAAGGCAGTGAGACTGCCCAGAGAATAGGGAGGAAAGATATACAGAGAGAGAGAACTCCAGAGATCTGCAGAGTCTCTCTTGAATCTTCACCTGAGTACCAATCGATGCTTCGGAATAAATCAAAGAGGAAAGAACCACCAAAACTGGGCGGGGAGATCAAACCCTGGCACTCACACAGCACTGGGAATGGTTAGTGTGCCCAGCAGAAGGAAACCTTTCACAGGGCATTCTGTAAAATACACAGAAGCAGATGGCTTCCGCAGTGAGGCAAAATTCACCATAGACTAAAGGCTGCTCGGATCAAGCCTCTTTTAAAGTATTAAATTGTTTTCAAGTGACCTAACTGTATCCCAGAACAAAGCTCGAGTATATGTATGTGTATATATACATATATATATATATATATATATTTTTTTTTTTTTTTTTGATACGGAGTCTCGCTCTGTCGTCAGGCTGGGATGCAGTGGCACAATCTCAGCTCACTGCAGTCTTCTCCTCCCGGGTTCAAGCAACTCTCCTGCCGCAGCGTCCCAAGTAGCTGCAACTACAGGCATGCGCCACCAGGCCCAGCTAATTTTTGTATTTTTAGTAGAGATGGGGTTTCACCATGTTGGCCAGGATGGTCTCAGTCTCTTGTGCCTAAGAATATTTATAAGAATATAAAAATAGTCAACATCCACCAAGGTCAATTTAGTATCTGGCATCCAACAAAAAAACTATCAGGCATGCCAAGGAACAGGAAAATAACAGCACATAATGAGGAGAAAAGTCAATTAATAAAAACAGACCCAGGCCGGACGCAGTGGCTCACACCCGTAATCGTAATCCCAGCACTTGGGAGGCTGAGACGGGCCAATCATGAGGTCAGGAGTTTGAGAACAGCCTGACCAACATGGTGAAACCCTGTCTCTACTAAAAATACAAAAAGTAGCCAGGCGTGGTGGCGTGCGCCTGTAATCCCAGCTACTCAGGAGTCTGAGGCAGGAGAATTTCTTGAACCTGGGAGGCAGAGGTTGCAGTGAGCTGAGATCACCCCACTGCCCTCCAGCCTAGGCAACAGAGCAAGACCCTGTATGAAACAAAACAAAACAAAACAAAACAAAAAACAAAAACTAGAACCAGAAATGACACTGATGATATAATTAAATAGACCAGTGATGAAGAGAAAAATCTTAAAAGCAGCCAGAGAAAAACAACACATTAAATGTAGAACAAGAAAGATGAAGACTTCTTTCAGAAACAATGCAAGCCAGAAGACAGTGAAACATCTTTACGGTACCGAAAGCAATGACAAAGATGGTGAACTTAGAAATCTTGACCCAGTGAAACTATCTCTCAAAAATGATGGCAAAATAAAGACTTTTGCACCCATATGAAAGCTGGAAGAATTCATCAAGGTGTTCTGCACTACAAAAAAGATGAAAGGAAGTCCTTCAAGTAGAAGGAAAATGATGCCAAATAAAAATCTAAAAATATACAGAAGAAGAAAGAGAACTAAAAACAATTCGTTTGTGTGTTTGTTTTTGAGACAAGGTCTTACTCTGTTGCCTAGGCTGGAGTGCAGCGGTGATCTTGGCACACTGCAGCCTTGACCTTCTGGGCTCCACTGATCCTCCTACCCCAGCCTCCCAAGTGGCTGGGACCACAGACATAAACCACCATACCCGGCCACTTTTTTTTTTTTTTTTTTTTTTTTTTGTAGAGATGAGGTCTATGTTGCAGAAATAGTAATTACGTGAGAAAATATAAAGATTTTTCTTCTTTCTATTCAGATCTCTTTAAAAGGTAGTGATAGTTCAAAGCAAAAATAACAACGTATTATAGGATTTATAACATATGTAGAAATAAAATGGTTCCCTCTTTCTCCTTAAGAATAATAGCACATGGCCGGGCGCAGTGGCTCAAGCCTGTAATCCCAGCACTTTGGGAGGCCGAGACGGGCGGATCACGAGGTCAGGAGATCGAGACCATCCTGGCTAACACAATGAAACCCCGTCTCTACTAAAAATACAAAACAATTAGCCGGGCGAGGTGGCGGGCGCCTGTAGTCCCAGCTACTCGGGAGGCTGAGGCAGGAGAATGGCGTAAACCCGGGAGGCGAAGCTTGCAGTGAGCCGAGATACCGCCACTGCACTCTGTTGCCTGGGCGACAGAGCGAGACTCCGTCTCAAAAAAAAAAAAAAAAAAAAGAATAATAGCACAATGGCTAAGAAGGGTGAAATGGAAGTAGAGACAGTCCTTCCTTTGCTCTGCTCTACTATGCTCTGATTTCAGTTAGCTTAGCTTAAAGACACCAGTCTCTCAACAACATGGTTCAAATTTCAATAACCACGGTATATTAACTGTAACTGCATAAAATGCAAACTCCACTGCTAGCTTTTCAACCCGCAAATCATAAATAACAGATGCACATCAAGATCAGTGATTAATCATGTCATTTCTTCCAACGTCTATCAGTGAATGGCCACTGTGCATCTCTTCTTCAGTTCAGAAGAGCTCAGACAGCAAAGAATATAGCTGTGTCACCTCCTGGTTTTTCAACAAGAAACCCAAGTGACATTTTACAAAAACACATGATCTTAGGAGGGACTGGTCAACAAACATGAAAAGTGAGACCAATAAATGAAAATCTGTAACACTGGAAGCAAAATTAGAATTGCATATCAGGGGAATTATAAAAGGGGAATGCATGACACTGCCACCATTCTAGAAACTACAGAAAGCCAGAAGATCTTACTGAAGGCAAACTTAATGAGGAAAGTACACGTGACAAAGAAGACGAAGATATCCCAAAGGAAGTGACACCCACAAAAAATTTCACATTAAAGAAACTTTTGGGGCCGGGCGTAGTGGCTCACTTCTGTAATGCCAGCACTTTGGAAGGCTGAGGTGGGCAGATCACAAGGTCAGGAGTTTGAGACCAGCCTGACCAACATGGCAAAACCCTGTCTCCACTGAAAATACAAACATTAGCCAGGCATGGTGGCAGGTGCCTGTTAATCCCAGCTACTCGGGAGGCTGAGGCAGGAAAACTGCTTGAACCCGGGAGGCAGGCAGAGGTTGCAGTGAGCTGAGATTGTACCATTGCACCCCAGCCTGGTGACAAGAGCAAGACTCTGTCTCAAAAAAAAAAAGAAAGATACTTTTGGAAATATTTCATGACATTGAAAGTATAAAAGATAAAACGTTGGAAGCTGATCCAAACGTAGAAAGGAGTATTACAATTTAACAAGGTATAGGAAAAATGCTTGCTCCATATCATAAGGTATACAATGAGAAGGCAAGCACTAATCAAATGACTCAACATACTTTTCACATGAAAATAATAGTTTAATTTTCAATACTGAGTTTTTAAAATTTTTATTTTTAATTGACAAATAACTGTATACAGTAATGGGGTAAAACATGATATTTTGATACATAAACATATTGTGGAATAATGAAATCAGGCTAATGTATTCATCACCTCTTATACTTACCATTTCTTTGAGGTAAGAACATTCAAAATCCACTATTTTCACTATTTTGAAATACACAATGCATTACAAACTATAGCCATAGTGCTGTGCAATAGATCATCAGAACTTATTCCTCCTGTCTAAATGAAACTTTGTACTCTTTGACCAACATCTCCCCAGTAAAACTGGTCTAGTTTTACTATTTTTTTCATTTCCCTATGTGGCAGACTGCCATAGTTACTACTGTTACTACTTGAGAGCTTGAGACACTCACTCCTACAGTTACTACTGTTACTACTTGAGACCATCATTAGGAGACTGAAGGAAGGAAGATGAATGCAGAAATGAAAACTTAAAACAAAAGAAACTGTTTTAAAGGAAGGGGCCAGGGGAAAAAGAAGAGGGCTCCCTGCTTCTAGTGAGCAAAAGCAGCAGCCTTGAGCTTCTACAGCCTTTTGTATTTATTGGGTAGAAAGAGCAGGGAGGAGGAGGAAATGATTGGTCAGCTGCTTAACTGATCACAGGTTCACATTATTGCTAACAAGCTTCAGATGTGCCTCATCACAAGAAACACTTGTGCCTGGGTCGTGACTATCTTCAGCATTCCTTCCGGGTGGCAGACAGTTTGTCGGTATGCCAACATTCTGCATTTACGAGAACAGTTTGCTGTTTGCTCATATACCCTCCAGTGTTATACTGAGTTGATCACGACCCTCACTCTTTCGGCCTGCAACATCTCTCCCTTTTTGTTTTTTGAATTAATTGAGAAAGGCAATTGCAAAATGTGTAGCCTCAGTGGTTCATTCCATCTTCACATTCAGCATGTATTGGGGGAACCACGCCCATGGTTGGGATCCATGGGTCCCTCTAGTCTCCCATTCTATGGTCGCACACACCTTGAGGGAACCCACACGGTTTGTTCATCTCCTGCAAAAACACAAGGATACCCTCATCCCCACGTTAGTAAATCTAACGAAACAGAAGCAAAGGCTTTTGTGGCTGTGGCCAGGAGGCATGCCGAAGCATCTGCTCCACAAGCTGTAACTCAGCTTCTGCCTCTTTGGTTAATTACCGTAGGGTAAAACTTCTCATTGATAAGGAGATGCAGGCTCTCTCTGATTAACAGAAGGCACAGGGAAAGCAAATTGAAGCTCATCCTTCTCGTGCAACAGTATAGCAAAAAAAAAACCCTTGGCCGGGTGCGGTGGCTCACACCTGTAATCCCAGCACTTTGGGAGGCCAGGGCAGGCAGATCATGAGGTCAGAAAATCGAGACCATCCTGGCTAATACAGTGAAACCCTGTCTCTACTAAATATACAAAAAAATTAGCCGGGCATGGTGGTGGGTGCCTGGAGTCCCAGCAACTCAGGAGGCTGAGGCAGGAGAATGGTGTGAACCCAGAAGGTGGAGCTTGCAGTGAGTCAAGATCACGCCACTGCACTGCAGCCTGGCCAACAAAGTAAGACTCCGTCTCCAAAAACAACAACAACAACAACGATCCTTAAGAACTTCAATTTGTACTGTACAGGTGGGTCCATTAAATGCTGTGGGTTGTGATAGAAAAATCTCTCTCCTAGTTGTACTTTCAAATGCTTGATTCCCTCGCTTCTCCCTCCGTGGAGAAGGGTGCAACTTACAGGAAACAAGCCATAGTTGTGCAATATACTCTCCTTGTTCAAAAACCCAAAGATCTTGTGACACTATGACTACCGGAATGTTTTCTTCACAATCAAAATCAGCAACTCCTGGGACTACAGTAATGCCTTGCAAGTGAAGATGACTTTTGCCAAAAAGTCTCTATTGAACTCTATCACCATTTCTATTTATCCCTACTTATCTCTATTTGTCCCTGCAGGCCTCTTTAGGTCCCTTCAGGTCTCTGTTTGTCCCTGAAAGTCCCTGTTTGGGCACCACTTTGACAAAAATTTCTGAAGGTAATGAAATACTTGTACTTTTTCCCATTGACTATTTTTGCTTTGCATGGTTTCAGCTTGCATGATCATTGTTACAATGCTACAATGCCATGCAAAACCAAAGACTACCTATGAACTGTTAAATGGTTCTTTTACATATATATTTTAAAGATGAGGTCTCACTGTGTTGCCCAGGCTGGACTGCAGTGGTTCTTCAGTGTTAAATTCCATGTGAGGCGATACAGTTATAGACTGTTCTCACCCTAATACAGCATTTCACTGTATCATAATTACCTGCTAATTTAACAGTCTGCACCACTCACTGTCATCTCCTGGAAGGTAGGGACCCTGTAATTGCTCTATTTGTTATGCTAACACACAGTCCAACATATATATGTGGAATAAATGAAGCTCATAAAGGCACAGAGTACAAGGGCTCTCCATTTGGCCTGAACTATTTTAGTTGTATAAGATAAGCTAGCTACTGCATATTAAAATAAGGCATTTTATTTTATTTCTTATCTTTATAGATGTAGCGGTGACAAGTGCAGTTTTGTTACATGGATATATGTGTAGTGTGGGCTTTTAGTGTACCCATCACCTGAATAGTGGACACTGTACCCAACAGGTAATTTTTCAACCTTCACTCCCCTGCTTCTACCCTCCCACCTTTTAGAGTCTCCAGTGTCTATGATTCCACTCTATATGTCCATGTGTACCCACTCTCTACTTTCCACTTATAAGTGAGAACATGCACCATTTGACCTTGTTTCTGAATTATTTCAGTTGGGATAAAGGCCTCCAGTTCTATCCGTGTTGCTGCAAAAGACAAGATTTCATTCTTTTCATGGCTGAGTAGTATTCCATGGTATATATAACATATGTTCTTTATCCAATCATCCATTGATGGGACAGTTAGGTTGATTCCTTAACTTGCTATTGTGAATAGTGCTGTGATAAACATACTAGAGCAGGTGTCTTCTTCACATAGTGATTTATTTTCCTTTGTAGATACCCAGCAGTGGGTTTGCCGAATTGAATGGGAATTCTATTTTTAATTCTTTAAGAAATCTCTATACTGTTTTCCATAGAGCTTGTACAAAGTAAGGCAATTTAAAAAACTATGTTTAAAGTTTAGGTTATAATTTAATAAACTAAAAATGGTAACAACTTTTGGAAATTCTTGTGTGCAATCTGAGGGTTTTATGAAGCAAAAATTGGAAAGATTCACCATGAGTTCCTTGTAAGCCTTGCCTAACTTTAAAATGGAATTTATCAAAATATATAATGTTCAACAAAACAGAAGTTCTATGGTTAGGAGAATGCTTACTCCTTTCTCCTTTAGTTTCCAGGAGGGCCCTCTTCTCCCAGGAGGAAAAACAACTGAAACACAGTCACGCGCCCCATAACAATGTTTTGGTCTATGATAGACCACATATATGGCAGTGGCCCCATAAGATTAAAGTGGAAGTTAAACGTTCTTATCATCCAGTGGTACTGTAGCCACTGTAATGTCATAGGTGCAATTACTTTATTTTTTTAATAAATTTAGTTTAGCCTGTGTGTACAGTGTCTATAAATTCTGCAACAGTAAACAATAATGTCCTAGGCCTTCACATTCACTTATCACTCCCTCACTAACTCACCCTGAGCAACTTCCAGTCCCACAAGCTCCTATGTCCTATGCAGTGTTCTATACAGGTATACCATTTTTTAATCTTTTATACCGTATTTTTCCTATATCTTTTGTATGTTTAGATATGTTTAGACACACAAATATTTACCTTTGTGTTACTATTTCCTACAGCATTCAGCACAGTAACATGTTGTACAGGTTTGTAGCCTAGAAGCAATAGGCTATACCATATAGCCCAGGTGTAGAGTAGGCTATACCATATAGCCCAGGTGTATAGTAGGCTACACCATCTAGGTTTGCCTACCTCTCTACGATGTTCACACTATGATGAAATCGCTTAAGGATGCATGTCTCAGAAGATTTCCCCTTTGTTAAGTGACACATTACTGTATATACTTCCAGACTAATCCAACCCTGTTAGGTTTCTGTCACTTAGGAGAAATAGCTGAGCTGATCAGTGAGATGGAAAGGAGAAATAAGCACCCCAGGACAAGCCACCACCTCCTTCGCCCACTTCTTTCTTTGATATTTCTGCCTTCAACATGTGTATTTTTCGCTCCAGTTCCCAGAGTAGGGCATAGGCTCCGCAGGGCGGGGATTAAAAACTTCACCTAGGCTGGGCGCAGTGGCTCACGCCTGTAATCCCAGCACTTTGGGAGGCCAAGGCCAGTGGATCGCTTGTGTTCAGGACTTCAAGACCAGCCTGGGCATCATGGTGAAACCCCACCTCTACTAAAAATACAAAAACAAATTAGCTGAGCATGAAGGCACATGCCTGTAATCCCAGCTATTCAGGAGACTAAGCCACGAGAATTGCTTGAACCTGGGGGCAGAGGTTGTAGTGAGCCAAGACTGTGCCACTGCACTGCAGCGTGGGTGACAGAGTGAGACTGTGTCAGAGAGAAAGAGAGAAAGAGAGGGAGAGGGAAGAGAGAAACCAAACAAGAACACTAAGGTGATTAATGCCTAACTTTGTCCAACACCTCAAATAAAAAATATGGTGAGACTATAAATAGGATGACTCACATGGATTATCTAAATAGAAGTTTACTAAATTATCACTAGTTACTATCTGAAACCTCAAGACTTCAGGTCAATTGTCTACTAGAAGTAAAGATGCACTGAAATACCACTTTACAAGTCCATTTACTTTCACTGGTAGAACTGTCCATTATAGACAAACTTAAACTAGGGTGCAAACGTATTACAGGGAAAAACAATGCAATGCTGGGTAAAATTAAAACCTAAATGCCCATTCAGGAAATGGTTAAATAAGTTATTACAGATCCACACAATGGAATACTATGCAGCTTTAAAATGAATGAGATATGACTACAGTACTACCATCGAAAAACACAAGATATGGGCCAGGCATGGTGACTCATGTCTGTAATCCCAGCACTTTGGGAGACTAAGGTTGGAGAGTCGCTTGTGGCCAGGAGTTCAAGACCATCCTGGGTGAGACCTTGTCTCTAAAAAAATGTGTTAATTAGCCAAACATTGTAGTACATGCCTATAGTTTAGACACTTGGGAGGTTGAGGCAGGAGAATCATTTGAGACAGGAGTTTGAGGCTGCAGTGAGTTATGATGGCACCAGTGTACTCTAGCCTGGGTGACAGAGCAAGATCCTGTGTCTAAAAAAACAAAGAAAAAACAAGATATTTAAGTGTGTGTGTGTGTGTGTGTGTGTGTGTGTGTGTGTGTGTGTGTGTATAAATGATTACAGGGCAGGAATACTGTGATCCCAATTTTGTAAAAAACAAATATATATACATGTGTATACATGTGCACATTAAATTTATAGAAAATCACTAGGAAGGGAATTTAGAAAAAGGGCAGAATGGGTAAAGCTCATTTTTTTCTTTTATACACTTCTATACTATTTTTATTGGAAACCTCTTATGTTACCTTATAATAAACTAGAAAAATATTATATATAATCCTTACCTTTCATGCTGAATCATTTGAATAAACTTTCTGTTTATATGTAGCTAGAGAGATCCTGGAAGCACAACTGACTTGGTTAGAATAGGTGCAGAAGACCAGGCGCGGTGGCTCACGCCTGTAATCCCAGCACTTTGGGAGGCCGAGGCGGGCGGATCATGAGGTCAGGAGATCAAGACCATCCTGGCTAACATGGTGAAACCCCATCTCTACTAAAAATACAAAAAATTAGCCGGGCGAGGTGGCAGGCGCCTGTAGTCCCAGCTACTCGGGAGGCTGAGGCAGGAGAATGGCGTGAACCCGGGAGGTGGAGCTTGCAGTGAGCCGAGATCGCGCCACTGCACTCGAGCCTGGGCAACAGAGCGAGACTCCGCCATCTCAAAAAAAGAAAAAAAAGAATAGGTATAGGAGTAGCTTGTGGATAAGGAGTTCTTTCAACATCAGAGGCTTGTAGCCCCAGTATGCTGCGTTCCTGCTTAGGCTGATACTGATCCTTTTCCATCTTCAACTCAGAATACTACATTTATTCAGCAACTTCTTGGTCCCTGGTGTTGGTAACAGGCTAGTTAGACTAGACTAGAGCAAGAAAAAATGCTGTCTTGGCTCATAATTTCCACCTGCATTTCCTAATTGCATTTTATCTACTATACCTAATTTATGTTGTACTGTAGTAACAGAAAGTGAATGATTAACTTGAAGATAAAAAAAAAAAAAGATCTGATATGAATTCAACTTCATGACCTTAGGTTTTTCTTGACGAAATCAGGTTTCTCTCTGCCTAACGGCACCTGTCAAAGGTACAAAGGAGATCCAATTCTGCCTACAATATCCTGCTTTTGTGAGCTAAAGCTCTCTGTATCCTCTCAGCAAAAGGAAAAGTCAAAATCCTGTGGAAGTGAAAGACAATACAGTCATCATCGTTTTAAAAACCACATCTCAACAAAACCAAAAACAAAAAACAGTGGCCTTCTGACTAGAAAGAAAACTGGAGGCTAGGCGTGAGGGCTCCATACCTATAATCCTAGCACTTAGGGAGGCTGGGGTGGGTAGATCACTACAGGTCCGGAGTTCGAGACCAGCCTGGCCAACATGCCAAAACCCCGTCTCTGGTAAAAATATAAAAATTAGCCAGGCGTGGTGGCACATGCTTGTAGTCCCAACTACTTGGGAGGCTGAGACATGAGAATCGCTTGAACTCGGAAGGCGGAGGTTGCAGTGAGCTGAGATCATGCCACTGCAATCTGGCCTGGGTGACAGAGTGAGATTCTGTCTCAAAAAAAAAACAACTGGCTAACATTTTCTTTTTTGCTCAATTTGGGTTTTTATAACAATGCTGTGGAAATAGCCATTAATTCTTGCATTAAAAAAATAAAGAGGAAAAAGTCATTATAAAAAATGATTTTTGTGGCCAGGCGTGGTAGCTCCCAGCATTTTGGGAGGTCGAGGGGAATGGATCACAAGGTCAGGAGTTCAAGACCAGCCTGGCCAATATGGTGAAACCCCATCTCTATTAAAAATACTACTCAGGAGGCTGAGGCAGAGAATTGCTTGAACCCGGGAGGCGGAGGTTGTTGTGAGCCAAGATTGTGCCACTGCACTACAGCCTGGGCGACAGAGCGAGACTCCATCTCAAAAAAAAAAAAAAAAAATATATATATATATATATAAAATACTATATTATATTATATTCATTCACTGAAGGAAATCCATTTCCAATACAACAAAATAATTGTCTATATATAATTTTAAGTATATGATTTTTTTTCTCAAAAGACACTCCATCGCTTTTATCAGAATCTCAGAGAGATCCATGTCTTCCAAAAGATTACAAGACCATTGTCCTAATGTTTTAGTTTGTGGTAAGAAAAATACAACCTTATTCCAGGGGTGTAGTTTTTGGCCAGTGCACAGTTATGCAACAGGATGAAAGTTCGAATAGCACACTTATGCAACAGGATGAAAGTTCAAATACATAAAATCCCACTGAAAGTCCTTCAAGGTGAACTAGGGTCCTATGCATCTGCTGAGAAGCCTAGTAGCTGACCTTTGCATGAATTGATAACTGATTCTGATTTTCTTATAGATTTTCCTGAAAAAGGAGAGAGTTTGGTATTGAGAATAAACTAGGCAGTAATGGTGATGAGGTTATATCATGGCCTTACTAGGAAATGTTTTTGCTTTTTTTTAACTAAAAACATAGATGTTTTCTTTTTCAGTTCATACTATGCCAGATGTTGGAAACAGTGGTAACCAAAGATAATTTAGATGTTCATTAAAAAATATTTAAAAGACGAAGACAATTTTAATTACTCATAATTAACATTATTTTCAGAAAAATAGTTAAAAATCTTATAAACTTCCTTCCGGTCTATTTTTGCATGTATAATACTTTTTTTTTTTTTTTTTTTGAGACAGAGTATTGCTCTGTCACCCAGGCTGGAGTGCAGTGGCGTGATCTTGGCTCACTGCAACCTCTGCCTCCTGGGTTCAAGCGATTCTCCTGCCTCAGCCTCCTCAGTAGCTGGGATTACAGGCATATGAAACCCTGTCTTACCATGTTTGCCCAGGCTGGTCTCGAACTCTTGATCTCGTGCTCCACCCGCCTCAGCCTCCCAAAGTGCTGGGATTACAGGCGTGAGCTACCGCGCCCAGCCCTGCATGTGTATTTTTTATTAAAAGCAAAACTGGGCCAGGCACGGTGGCTCATGCCTGTAATCTCAGCACTTTGGGAGGCCAATGAGGGCGGATCACCTGAGGTTGGGAGTTCGACACCAGCCTGACCAGCGTATGGAAACCCCGTCTCTACTAAAAATACAAAATTAGCCAGGCGAGGTGGGGCATGCCTGTAATCCCAACTGCTCAGGGGGCTGAGGCAGGAGAATCACTTGAACCAAGAAGGCGTAGGTTGCGGTGAGCCAAGATGGCACCATTGCACTCCAGCCTGGGCAACAAGAGTGAAACTCCATCTCAAAAAAAAAAAAAAAAAAGTAAAATTGGAAGGCTATTAGGTTTAGAATTCTACTTTTCCCAATAATACGGTATGCATTTATCCAAATAAGTCTTCAATAGCAAGATATTTATTTCTTTATTTATTGAGATGGAATCTCACTCTGTTGCCCAGGCGGGAGTGCAGTGGCTTGACATCAGCTCACTGCAACCTCTGCCTCCTAGGTTCAAGTGATTCTTGTGCCTCAGCCTACCAGGTAGCTGGGACTACAGGTGTGCACCACCATGCCTCGCTAATTTTTGTATTTTTAGCAGAGATGGAGTTTCACCATGTTGGCCAGGCTGGTCTCGAACTCCTGACCTCAGGTTATTTGCCCGCCTCAGCCCTCCAAAGTGTGGAATTACAGGCATGAGCCACCTCGCCAGGACAAATAGCAAGATATTTAAATGGAAGCATTATATTTCATTGTAATTGATTTAACTATTTCCCTCATATTGGATTTTTAGGCAATTTCCATTTTTTCACTACTCAAGACTACATCCTTGCATGAAAATCTTTGCTTGACTCTGTTTCTTTAAATTCCTGAGAAAGGAATTACTGTCAGAGCATAAAGATTGTGAAGGTTTTTGGATCTTTTTTTCCAAATTGCCCTCCAGAAATTTTGTAATAATTTACATTCCTGCCTTCTCATTCCTGCATCAACACTTTAATTTTTCCCAATATTTCAAAATTTTGTTAGAAAAATGAAATCTTACTGTTTTATATTTTATTACCAATAAAGTTGATTCTTTTTTCATATGCTTCTTGCCTGTCTGTAGTTCTTTTGGAACACTTAGTCCATACCATTAGTCTAATTTTTCTATCAGTGTGTTGGATTTTTTCTTTGCCGAGTCTAGTGGCTCAGCCTGTAATCCCCACACTTTGGGAGTCAGAGGCAAGGCAGAAGGATCCCTTGAACCCAGGTGTTCTAGACCAGCGTGGGCAACAGAGTGAGACCCTATCTCAAAACCAACAAATAATTTATCGATGTTGTAAATATTTTTCTTCATATGCCCTTAAACTTTATACATTTTTTTTAATTCAATGAAGATTTACACCTTCATACAGGCAGACTGATTTATGTTCCCCTTTGTGGTTTATTCCCTCACTTAATGTTTACAAAGGCCTTCCTTCACCCAAGTTAAGGTAAATATTCAGCATACTTCCTTGCTGTGGTTAAGAGATGTGAGAAGATACTATGAGAGACTCTCAGTATGCTTACAATTTTTTCCAGTTAAATGAAGTCTTCCCACGTTTCCTAATCACTCACATTAAGCATATAGAATGGATGAATTTTAAATCTGAATATAAAACTAATTGCACAGCATGTGTCACTGCTCTTTTTATTGCCTATCTCGGGCACAGTCTCTTTGGCCTGAGTGGTCCCTTTAGTTTTTAACCAGTGGCTCCATAATTCCTTAGGAAGAACTGCTCTCTTTTGTCTCCATGGTGGTCGTAATTTCGCCCACACCTGCCCCCGCTTTGCTCTGCAGCTCCGCACTCCCCCGCCCCGCCGAGAGCCCCTGGCTCCCGATTCCAGGTTACCCCAGGACACCCCAGCCATTTCTGTGCACCAGCGGCCCGCTCACGTACCCAGCTCCAAGAGCTCCTTCACGATGGCCTTTCCGATGCCCGTGGCCCCGCCAGTGACGATGGCCACTTGGCCCTGCAGCAAACCAGGCGCCAGGCAGCTCCTGCCCTTAGCCCAGGAGGCCATCTCTGCAGCGGCGTGCCAGAACAGCTGAGCGGGGGTCCTGCTGGTTCTCAGAGCCGTTCGAGGCGGGCGGGAGGGCCGGGCAGGGCCCGAGCCCACGTGACAGCCAGGACCCCGCCCCCTCCCCTGCCCGGCCCTGCCCCGCCCCTCGCCCCGCCCGCGCGCCGCGGCAAAGCCGCATCCTCCACGAGCAGAACAGCTCCTCGCCGGCTGTCCGCATCCTCCGCCAGCGTCGATCCCTGGGCAGGTGTGGGTGAGACTCCTCGTTCGTTTTCTTAAATTTCGATGCCACTGGGGAGGGTGGAAGGGAAATGCAAAAAAAAAAAAAAAAAAAAAAAGACCAGAAAGAAACCAGCGGGGTGTGCTCTATTTCAAAAATTCAATCCTCAAGGCTGAAGCTCTCACGATTAATTATAATTAAATTTCCAGTGCAGCTGGAAAAGGGCTGCAGCTCGGCGCCCTCGCTGCGCCCGCCTGCCAGGGTCGGACGTCGGCGATGCTGGGGCTCCAGGTGCTGTGTGCTGCTGGCTGGGAAGGGGAGAAAGGGCAGGCTTAGCTGAGGGGGAGAAATCCGACTTTCAGATCCTTTCATCCTTGGGGAGGGAGCCCGGGAGGAGAGAGTGAAGGAGAAGAGGAGATACGGTTGCAGTTTTCCACAGAACCAAGAGAATACACGATTTAAAAAATAAACTCAGGCCCACCCCTGTCTCACCTCCCACTCCCCACCCAAAAATCAAGGGGAAAGATCATCTTTACCAGATTTGAGACCTGATCCATTTCAGCTGGGCTGCATAGCAAGTCCAGAAGAGGATCTTTCATTGAAGGGTGTACGCTTCCTGCAAGATGCATCTATAGGTGTTTGAGATCATGTCCTGTAGTTGATTCCTTGTGCAGGAGGGTGAACCTGCTGAGGATGAGGGAAATTTCTCATCTGTGTTTTGGTGCCCAGTAACAGTGATTTATTATTCAGATCTGCTCCTTATTTTTCATCTCGCTTCCCGCTGTCAACCCACCAGTCAGATTACACCTGGACTGGCCTACTGAGACTTCACCATAAGAACTTGGCCAAATGTGCCAGTTGCCGTGGTCTTAACAATCCAGGTGGGATGCTATTTCTAAGGCTGTTGTCAGAGTGTTGCATTTTCCCCTGACAGGTATTAAAACGATATAAAGGCAAATAAATGCCATCATCCTTTTGTTGGACCTACCACCTAGGATTCAAAAGCCATTTGGAAATGGGTCTGGTTGACAGAGGAATCAGACATCACTTCCTCCATGAGGTCCCACCCACCAGCCAGGCTGCGGTTCTTGTTGGAAGCTACACTTCCCTGTTCCTCCATCCTCTTGTCCTTCTCTGATCTCTTTTTAGAAACACTTCTCCCTCTATCTTTGTTGCTGACAGATTCAAATCTACACTCATTAAAGAAAAGGATAAATCTCCTGGTTGCCATTTGCTAGATAGTTTATCCAGGAATCACTTACCTCTACTACTTAAGTCAGTTCTGTAGTTAGGACCAATTTTTCAAAATCACAACACCATCACCTCCTTTAAAACAAAGTAAATTCAAACAGGAAAGCTCAAAGTATTGTTGCAGAAAAATATACCTCTTCTTGGTTTGATCCCAATGACAAAGTATTTTTTTTTTTTAAGGAAAAGAAATATTGATTCAGTTCTGAGGGGTAACTTATTCAAGAAAAGTCCAGGCTTTCTTTCTTGTGGGTGGGGACACTTTAAATTCTTTTAAATGATAACTTTACTGAAGATATAACTTAACATGATTTATGCCCTGATCTGGACCCATGGATTCTCAGAGGTGTGCCAGGGCAGGTCAGTGGGAATCTGGTGTTCTGCAGCTTCCGTGTGGCTGCCGAGTAGACTGAGAGTGGGATTCTGATGTCTTCCAGTGAAACAGGGACTGAGGGCTGCAAGCCAGTGATGCCCACTGAGGATGACAAGGTGCCATTCCTCAGCTGCAAGGAAGCTGCAGGATGAGCAGTCAGAAGGCGATTTTTCACAATCCAGGCAGAACCTGCGATTAAGAGAGCTTTGGGGTCTCTTCAAGTGATCTTTTGTTTAAAATTAGAGGCATGATCTCTGCCTCTGCCTCTGACCTCTGTCAGGGTTTGAAAGTCCACTAATCCACTAAGTTCCAGGCGAAAAGGCCTGGAAGCACAGCAATAGTTCTGTTGCTTGGACGCTCTTTGTTTCAGATTTTAATTCTGCCTCCAGTTGAGGCATCTCTTCCCAAGGCAACCACGCCATGCCGCATTGACCACTCCTTTGGTTGAATCAAATGCTGCTCTTCCCTGTGCTCTGTGTCACTGCCCTCTTTGTCCTAGGGAAAAAGGCATTCCTGTGGCCAAGGTCCTCCCACACCCCCAAACCTCTCCCCATGGCTCTGTCATACCCCATGAGCAATGACTGCCTTCATCTTCCCACCCCTCCCCCACCCCATCTGCCTGGTAACTTTATTTTCTCCCCTCTGCAAAGCAGCTGCTAGCTCAGACTGACAGGGGCTTGTGGGATTCTCAACATTTAGACTTCCAGAATCTCAGTGCTGAAGGAATGTCAGTGAGGCATCTGGTCCTGCCCCCACCTCGAAGCAAAACTCCCTAGCAATTGTGCCGTAACGAGGCATATAAAGGAGCTTATTGATGTCTTTTTATTAAACTTCTCCTTAGTCTCAGGCTTTCACAGAAATAAGCTATTCCTGAGTTGCTACCACTTCACCCAGTCACTTAAAAAGATTTATCGAACATCTACTTGTTGGTCGTCTTCTATGGTACCACTTCATAGAGCTTAGAGTCTAGTAGAAGAGCTATGCAATACATAAGTAAAAGAAAAATAAATAATCACAAATGTTGGTAAGTCTTATACAGGAAACAAGCTGTTGTGATGAAGAATAATGAGAGGCAGAGCAGGGAGTCAAGTTTTTAGTTTGGTTGTCAAGAAGGGCTCAGAGGAGGAGACATTTGAACAAGGACTCAAAAAAAAAAAAAAAAAAACGGGCATAGGAAGAGGCAGGGGTGGAGTGGCAGAGCAGCAAAGTAGACAGCACTGAAGAAGACCTCAAGCATTTGGAAGCATTTGGTGCTCTTGAGGAATAAATATACAGCCAGTGTGATTGGAGCATAGTGTACCTCCTATGGTGGTATAGATGGAGTGGCAGGATCAGGAGGTCCTTAGGCCACATGGACTTCCACCTGTATAACAGTAGGAAGTTTCAGGAGGATTTTAAGCAGAAAACAGCCTGATTTTCTTTTTTATTTTAATTTTTATTTTTGACATGGATTCTCACTCTGTCTCCTAGGCTAGAATACAATGGCAGCGATCTCAGCTCACTGCAGCCTCTGCCTCCCAAGTTCAAGCAATTCTCCTGCTTCAGCCTCCCAAGAAGCTGGGATGACAGGCACGTGCTGCCACACCTGGCAATCTGATTTTCTTTATGTTTTAAAAAGATGTTTCTGGTTGAGTGCCATGGCTCATGCCTGGAATCCCAGCACTTTGGGAGGCTGAAGTGGGCAGATTACCTGAGGTCAGGAGTTTGAGACCAGCCTGGCCAACATGGTGAAACCCCATGTCTGCTAAAAATACAAAAATTAGCTGGGCGTGGTGGCACACACCTGTAATCCCATATACTTGGGAGACTGAGGCAGGCGAATCAGGCCGGGGAGGTGGGGGTTGCAGCGAGCCGAGATCATGCCACGCACTCCAGCCTGGGTGACAGAGCGAGACTCTGTCTCAAAAAATTAAAAAAAAAAAATTAAGTAAAGGATGTTTCTTACTGCTGAGTGAGGAATTGATTGGAAGGCAGCAAGAGTGGAAGCTGGAAGATAGGAGCATTTTTTTTTAGAACCACAGTTAAGAGACAGTGGCCTCCTAGACCAGAGGAGAAGCAGTGGAGATGGGAAAGTTGGGTAGATGAATTTAAGAATTATCTGGGCCGGGAGTGGTGGCTCATGCCTGTAATCCCAGCACTTTGGGAGGCCACGGTGGGCGGATCACCTGAGGTTGGGAGTTCGAGACCAGCCTGACCAACATGGAGAAACCCCATCTCTACTAAAAATACAAAATTAACTGGGCATGGCGGTGCATGCCTGTAATCCCAGCCTCTCAGAAGGCTGAGGCAGGAGAATTGCTTAAACCCGGGAGGCAGAGGTTGTGGTGAGCTGAGATCGTGCCATTGCACTCCAGCCAAGGCAACAAGAGTAAAACTCCATCTCAAAAAAAAAAAAAAAAAAAAAAAAAAAAGAATTATCTGGATAGTTTTTTTCAAAAGTGGCTTAAAAGCAGTTATTCTAAGCATGAATTCTAGAGTATAAGCATGTTCTTAAAAACCTGTTTTCCCCCCTACAATGACCAAGAGTCCAGAGTTAATGGTTGCTTGAAGCTAACACTCTGTAATATCACATTTGTAATAATCTTTTTTTTTTTTTTCAGACAGAGTCTCGCTCTGTCACCCAGGGTGAAGTCACCCGCCTCCCAGGTTCAAGCAATTCTCCTACCTCAGCCTCCAGAGTAGCTGGGATTACAGGTGTGTGCCACCATGCCTGGCTAATTTTTGTATTTTTTAGTAGAGGGGGTTTCACCATGTTGGCCAAGCTGGTCTCAAACTCCTAATCTCAAGCGATCCACCTGCCTCGGCCTCCCAAAGTGCTGGGATTACAGGCATGAGCCACCGTGACCAGCCTATTAATAATCTTTAGACTGGAAGTGGAAGTGGAAGATGGGCACAGCTTAACTTCCAGAGAAAAGAACAAAGTCCTCTCTCTCCTCTCAAGTCTATTGATTAAAGCCTTGGAAATTGGGTAAGATTTTCTTTTAACCTCTCTCTTATGAAATCTAAAAGGGGCCGGGCGCGGTGGCTCAAGCCTGTAATCCCAGCACTTTGGGAGGCCGAGACGGGCGGATCACGAGGTCAGGAGATCGAGACCATCCTGGCTAACACGGTGAAACCCTGTCTCTACTAAAAATACAAAAAACTAGCCGGGCGAGGTGGCGGCGCCTGTAGTCCCAGGTACTCGGGAGGCTGAGACAGGAGAATGGCGTAAACCCGGGAGGCGGAGCTTGCAGTGAGCTAAGATCCGGCCACTGCACTCCAGCCCGGGCAACAGAGCCAGACTCCGTCTCAAAAAAAAAAAAAAGAAATCTAAAAGGAAGGAGAGATGTTTAGAACCTGCTTCTCAGATCAAATACTAACAGCATAATAAAGTATACAAAAATGGGGAAGAGAATTAAGCTTTTCTTTCTTAACAGCTATTTATGTCATATTTCTGGTAAGGCGTTTTCTCTTCTCTGTCCTATCAAGTCAACAAATACATACTGTCTTTGTCCTATATGTCCAGCCCTGGGGTTTTCCCATTGGTGGTGAAGAAAGAGTAAGAGAGTTCCTGATCTCTAGAAGTTTGTTATCTACTTAGGAAGATGAATGAAAACTCATGATGCCATCTATAATCCATACAATGATATGAAATGCTGTATAATTAAGTATTAAGAGTATGGTTCAGATGGCAAATGCTATTACATTGCATATAGAAGGAGGCCAAATAAAGGGAATAGAAACATATTTATGAAGTGTCAGTCATGTATTAGGCATTTTATACTGGGCCATTCATTGAATTCTCACCATACACCTGCAACACAGGGTTAGGGTGGGAGGAGAGGACGTGGGGGCTGGGGTAGTCACAGGAAAGGACGTGAGTGAGTGAGTGTGTCTTGAGCCAGGCTTGAAAAAGGTGGAGAAATGTGACAAAGATGAATAAATCAACATAAGCAGATGTGTTGAGTAGTCATGTGGGAAAGGGAAGGGGAAAAACTGTTTCTGAATCCTAGGGTGGGGCGCAAATATGGAGAGCCTCAAACACCAGACAGGCCTTCAGATGTATTTTAGTCAGTAATGGCAAGACAAAATAAAAATATTGTTTTGTTTTGTTTCGTTTTGTTTTGTTTATTAATCAACATTAATATGGTAAAAAATGGTAGAGGAATGTCTTCTATTTTAGAATGACTTCCAGTTTACAGGAAGTAGTATGAAGGCTATATTCTGGCATATGGTGGTAGGAGAAATTCAAATGAACAAATTAACAAAAAGATTTCATAGGAATGACTAGCAGTACTTTGAGACTAATTATTATTAGGTATATGGAAATATGTCCTTCATATAGGAAATGGGTTCATCAAAGAACATTCTAGAAGTTTATAGATCTTTGGATAAATGTTGGCGAGTAGTATGGCACAATGAAAATAACATGGGCTTTGAAATTAGCAAAGTTGGGTGTGAGTTCCATCCCCACCACTTACTAGCTATGTAAGCTTGAGCAAATTTCTCCTCTAAATGGGAATAAAAACAGTACCTACTTCATTGGTTTGTTGTGAATATTGAACAATATGATTATTTTAAAGTACTTAGAGCACTTGGCACACAATAAACATCCAATAAGTTTCTGTTGTTACTATTATTAAGTCCAAGTGTCCTCGTCTGCAAAATAATACTTGCTTCATAAAATTGTTGTACCTAGGCCAGCATGGTGGCTCACACCTGTAATCCCAGCACTTTGGGAGGCCGAGGCAGATGGATCACTTGAGGTCAGGAGTTCAAGACTAGCCTGGCCAATATGGTGAAACCCCATCTGTACTAAAAGTACAAAAATTAGTTGGGCATGGTGGCACATGCTTATAGTCCCAGCTACTCAGGAGGCTGAGGCACAGAAATCGCTTAAACCTGGAGATGGAGGTTGCAGTGAGCTGAGATTACACAACTGCACTCCAGTCTGGGTGACCAAGCGAGACTGTGTCTCAAAAAAAAAAAAAAAAAGAAAAGAAAAGAAAAAAAAAGATTTGTTGTACCTAGAACAATTGTGCAATATCTAGCACATAGTGTTACTTAATACGTATTTACTGAAGCTGGGCACAGTGGCACATGACAGTAGTCTCAGCTACTCAGGAGGCTGAGGTGGGAGGATTACTTGAGCCTAGGAGTTCAAGTCAATCCTGGGCAACATAGAAATACCCTATCTCTAAAAATAAATGAATACATAAATACTTTTTGAATGTGTAATTAAGTGAGATAATGCCTGAACTATATAATCAATTAACACAGAACCTACCAAATTATACAGTCAGTAAACCCCACAAATGTTGTGGAGTTTCCTTCTTCATCCCTTTCTCCTGTCCTTTCCCCCTTTTCCTTTCCTCTTAGTAACACTGAGAGGTTGTCTGCTGTAAATAAACATGAGTTTGGTTTGAACATGCTTTGCTAAAATGATGGGAATTCAATTAGAAAATATTTGCCAGGCTATTGGAGATACAGTCTTGAGATCTAGATTTGGGTGTTCTTGGTATAGCAGTGGTCCTACAGCTGTGTGCAGGAAGGCTGTATATTTCAACAAGAGGAACAGAGTGTGTTATTGAGAATAGAGGACAATGAATTAAGAATCGGGCCTACAAAATACTGGCAATTATGGGTTGGAGAAGGCAGATAAGGGAGCAAAAGAGACAGAAGGAAGGTTTGAGAGGTAAAAGAGAGAGTAGAAAGTTAAAGGAGGTGAGGGAAGGTTCAAGAAAGATTTGGAAATTAGTGGAATTAACAGCACTGGTGTGACAAGGAGAGTAAGAATGGCGAAGTGGTCACTGTGATCCCATCAGGCACTTTCAAGACTGTTCCTCACCGAAATGAGTGGATCTGTCATCAAATGAAGGAGAAATAGGGTTTTCGACAGCAAACAACAAAACCAAAAACCCAAAAACCATCAGCTGCTCACTGCAGCTACTACAACTTGACTACTTCTAGTTTTTTTATTTTCATTATATTTTATTTTATTTATTTTACTTTTGAGACAGAGTCTCACTCTCTCACCCAGGCTGGAGTGCAGTGGCACGATCTCAGCTCACTGCAACCTCTACCTCCCAGGTTCAAGCGATTCTCCTGTCTCAGCCTCCTGAGTAGCTGAGATTACAGGCATGCGCCACCACACCCAGCTACTTTTTGTATTTTTAATAGAGACAGGGTTTCACCATGTTGGCCAGGTCTTGAATTCCTGACTGCAAGTGATCCACCCATCTTGGCCTTCCAAAATGCTGGGATTAGAGGCGTGAGCCGCCACACCTGGCCTTGACTTCTAACTCTCAGTGGGGAAATCTTGGACTTTAGAGTTATGCAAGTATAGAGTTAAACCCAAGTTCTCTCACTGCTATATTTAACATGTTGAACCTAATAGGTCAAGTGAGGAAAATAAGACCTACCCGTCAAGCTTGTTGAGACATGCAAGTAAGGTAACGTCTATAAAGAGTTTACCTTACAGCCTGACACCTAAGGCTTGATACATGCTAATTTCCTGGCCTAAATCATCTTTGCAAGTGATTTGCATGTGCATATGTGTGTGTGTGTACGGAGGTTGGGAGTGGGGAGAAAAAGAGGGCAGAAGATTGCAGGAGGAACTGGATATGAGTGGCTATAAACTATTTGATAGAAAAGCTTGGTGGAGAAAAAAATGGGATATCAGATAGAGTAAAGTGGCAAGGTAAAGTTATTTTTTTCTAGATAAGGAACTCTGAGTTTGTTTGAAGGCAAAGGGGAAAGAGCCAGTAGAAGGAAGTTGGAGCTATTGGAGAAGGAGGAAATCAAAGATGAGGAAGAGATGGGATCAAGAGTCAAGTCAGGGTGGTCAAAGAAAATACCTGTTTTCAGACCACTCACACTGGGGGAAGCCAGCCACTTTCATGAGGACACTCAGGTGGACCATGGAGAGGCCCACGTGGAGAGAAACTGAGTCAGCATTATGTGAGTGAACCATCTTGGAAGCAGATCTAGCCTCATTCAAGCCTTCAGATCACTGCAGCCCTGACATCTTTAGAGATCTTGAAACAAAACCAGCTAAGCCACTCTCACATTTCTGACTCAGAGGAACTATTTATAGGAATCCCACAGAATTTTTGAGAAAATTCTGTTCACAGAACACTAAAAGGTTCAGAAACCATACAAAACAAAAACAAAACAAAAGGCTTTTGGACCTCCAAATTCTATAGGCAGGAAGCAGGTAGAGAAGACTACTCACCACCCAGCTAAGGCACTCCCAGTTTCTTGACACACATAATTGTGTGAGATAATAACTTTTTTATTGTTTTAAACCTTTACTTTTTGGGTTATTTGTTGCATGACAACAGATAACTCATATTCTAGTACTGAGACATCTGATACCATTCCAGCCTTGCAGGAACAATAAAAAATACCCCCAAATTTAGGAAAACACTGTTTTTTCAGTATTCGTGATAACAAGTAGTCACCAGAACTGGTTTTAAACATGTTAAATCAACAACTGCCTAAGTGAGCACGTTTTTGAAAGCCAACATCAGAGTGCCAGACCCTGATTGGCCAAAAGTCAACTCACACTAGTGTGAAAGTCAGCCAAACAGGGACAGAGTTACTCACCTGATTGACTTTCAGAAACAAAGGACTGACTGATGGGTTAATTTCCAAAAACAACTTTGCTGAGTGCTATGGTATGGTTTGTGTTCTCCCAAAATCCATATGTTGAAATCTTAGCCCCCAAGGTGATGGCTTTAGGTGAGGCTTTAGGTCATGAAGGTGGAGTCCTCAGGAATGGGATTAGTACCCCCATAAAAGAGACCCAGAGGCTGGACTCAGTGGCTCACGCCTGTAATCCCAGCACTTTGGAAGGCCAAGGCGGGCAGATCATGAGGTCAGAAGTTTGAGACCAGCCTGGCCAATATGGTGAAACCCCATCTTTACTAAAAATACAAAAATTAGCCAGGCGTGGTGGCGGGCGCCTGTAGTCTCAGCTAATTGGGAGGCTGAGGCAGAAGAATCACTTGAACTCGGGAGGCAGAGGTTGCAGTGAGCTGAGATTGCCCCACTGTACTCCAGCCTGGGTGACAGAGTGAGACACCCTCTCAAAAAAAAAAAAAAAAAAAAAAAAAAAAGAGGCCCAGAGAGCTAGTCAGCTCCTCCTTCAACCAGGAGAAAACACAGTCAGAAGTCACCCTCTATGAACCAGAAAGTGAGCCCTTAACCAAACCCGTAACCTTGATCTTGGACTTTTTGCTCCCAGAACTGTACAAAATAAATCTTTGTTGTTTATAAGCCATCTAGTCTACGGTATTTTCTTAATGGCCACTCAAATGGACTAAGACGCTGAGGGAGATTGTTGTTAATCAATTGAACAGGTTTAAAACTGGTTCTACTGTCTACTTTTTACCATGACTACAAAACAATCCATCTTTTCCTAAGTTTGTGGGAATATTTTGTAGTCTCAAAGGATAATGTTCTAATTGTAGGGAGATGAGGAAATCATGTTTCAAGGTAAATCAAGGACAGTGTCTCTGTCCTGTGACTACTGTGAGTAGACATTGGCTGGGCACCTTTCTAAAATGAGCTGTGCCTGAGGCAAAAAATAGCCCCCTAATGTGAATGGCCAGGAGCTCACCAACCTTTACATTTCATATTTCTTATCTAAGGTTTTAATGGGATGTTCAAAAGTCATCTCTCTTTTTGCCTCCGATAGGATTGTCCCTCTCCGCCATCAGCTGACAAGATGATCACGTTTATCTTTTATATCCCCAAGAGACTCCAAAGCTTCTCTTAGCTACTATTTTCTATATTAGTCTGTCCCTGGGCTCAGGAAGCTCTTCCTGTTATCTAACATTGGCCTCTCCCATTGTGCCCAACCAAATCAAGAGTGTCGAACACCATAGCTTTTTTATGTTTTTTTAAATTAAATTTAAAAAATTTTTTTGAGTGATTCACCTGCCTTGATCTCCCAAAGTGCTGGGATTAGAGGCATGAGCCACCGCACCCGGCTACCTTTTTTTGTTTGTAAGGCCCATTAATAAGGGTCATGATCTCCATGCATGTGTTCACTTTGCCCTGCCACATCTTCCTAGAGCACTATCCCCTCAACAAAGAGAGAGGAAAAGGGAACGAGAAGTATGAGATTTGCAACTTGCCTTCTCACATATACTCTTTAACATTTCTGTCTCCCTTCTGAACATCTAGGCACATCTTCAAAGAAGGAGTAAGGAGTACAGAACATAAACCTTCTCCCAGCTCAGAAGTTCTGGTCCTTTAATCTCCTCAGGGTCTCAACCCCTAGTATGAAAACTTACACTGTATAGAAGGGCCAAGGAAACTACAGAGAAAAACAGAAGATCTAAGTAGGAACACACAGTGGATTAGGGTGGCCTCCCAAGCTGTGATCATTGCATCCTTCAAGTAGGTACAAAGTGGTTTGTTCAGAGGTCGTTCCTACCATAGAATTACCATGATGCAGCTTTCTGAGTGTCAGTTTACAAGAGGACTTGATCAGGGAAAACATTTTTGTATTAAACATTCTACTTAGAGAGTAGAATGAGAAATGTGTATATATACACATTTGTGTATATATACATATGTATAAGTACATATATAGATATACATATATATGTATATCCTGGAACTTAAAGTAATAATAAAAAGTGTGTGTGTGTACATACATATACATATACATATACATATACATATATTTAACAACAAAACCTGAAAATCTTCACCTGGGGGTGGATCGCGTTCAGCCTCCACATTCAGTTTCCTGTGGGTAGAGGTCCGCTGTCCTCTGTGTTGAGGCCACTTTGGTAGAAGAGCCCTGGTCGAGTTCATCATTGCCCAAGGCCTGCTCAGCATTCTAACGGTTGGATTACATGTCCTCGGGAGCTATTTACCTTCGGAGGGCTGTCTCCCCTGCTTCTCCCTGTGTACATCTTTGTACTTTTAGACGCCTCAGCCAAATTAGTCTCCTGGTCCAGAAAGCTCCATGTATAAGAATTTAAAGATAATTGCGCTCATTCTGCCCACAGTACACCCCCCAGGCAAAGTCAGGCAGTGAGGATGTAGTGAAACCTGCCCATTTCTTCCTGTGGATCCTACCACTAAGATTCCCAATTCTGTCGCTGGGTGCCTGATTTATTCCAGGCATTGGGTTAAGTGCCCTGGTATAAAGTTAATTTAGATCCAACACCTGCCAATCCAACAGAAAGACAAAGAAAATTAACAGAGGGGCCGGGCGCCGTGGCTCATGCCTGTAATCCCAGCACTTTGGGAGGCCGAGGCGGGCAGATCACGAGGTCAGGAGATCGAGACCACCCTGGCTAATACGGTGAAACCCCGTCTCTACTAAAAATATAAAACATTAGCAGGGCGCGCGGGCGCCCATAGTCCCAGCTACTCAGGAGGCTGAGGCAGGAGAATGGCGTGAACCCGGGAGGCGGAACTTGCAGTGAGCCTAGATAGCGCTACTGCAGTCCAGCCTGGGTGAAAGAGTGAGACTTCCGTCTCAAAGAAAAAAAAAAAAAAGGAGGCCGGGCGCGGTGGCTCACGCCTGTAATCCCAGCACTTTGGGAGGCCGAGGCGGGCGGATCACAAGGTCAGGAGATCGAGACCACAGTGAAACCCCGTCTCTACTAAAAATACAAAAAATTAGCCGGGCGCGGTGGCGGGCGCCTGTAGTCCCAGCTATTCAGGAGGCTGAGGCAGGAGAATGGCGTGAACCCAGGAGGCGGAGCTTGCAGTGAGCCGAGATCGCGCCACTGCACTCCAACCTGGGCGACAGCGTGAGACTCCGTCTCAAAAAAAAAAAAAAAAAAAAAAAAGGAAAAGAAAATTAACAGAGGACAGAGGAAATACTGGGTGAGAGAGCAGCAGAGGAGAGCTCCCCTGCCTGGAGGGAGAGAAAAAGCCATTCCATTGGGCTTAAAATTCACCTAAATTTTAGAAACATTGAAATGAGAAAAAAAATATGTATTTTGGCATTTGAAGAGATATGATATACAGTCCTTCCTGTCACATAGTAATTACCAAAGATATATAATTTTTAGACATGGGATTTGCTTCAAAATGAATGGAGCCTAGTGGAATCCTAGAGCCTAGTGAAATTTTTGTTTCTTTCTTCTCTCCACTGCCCCACTCCCATCCACTGGGCCAGTCCACTAGACACTGGGAACATTTGAATACACATGAGAGGAGAAGCTTTATTATTGGGAATAAAGGGATGGCAAATGGTGTACATGTGGCAAGAAAGGAAAAGCTCAGAGAGCACTGAAATACAGTGAGGGATTTGGGAGTTGGGAACAAAAGTAACAGCCAGTAACCTGGAGTTGCTGAAGAGTGTACAGCCTCGAGGAGTGTGGGGCAGCAGGGTTGTGAGTAGAAGCTTGCTATTCTCAATAATATGCACAGTTATTTGAAAAGTGGGGAATTTTTTGGTAAATAGCTTGGAAACTTTTTATATCCATATGGGGTGCCACTATAGTTCCTATGCTATTTTTCACAGTATAAATGCCAATAATATTGCATAACAGCAGGAACATTTGCCTCTTTCACTAGGATTAAAACTGGGTATGTTAAAAGTGTATGACAGTATTCTAGCTAATAAATGACGAAGTGAGAGAAATGGAATAGCATCATTCTGTAACCCCTAATGATTTAATGGGTATAGTCAATGGCCATAAATGGGCTATTAACTTCACAAAAAGAGTCAACCAGACATTAGGGGACTTCTAATGGAAGTACAAAACACCACCTCTAAAGTTGTCTTGCCAAACAAAACAAACCATCAACCAAAAAAATTTCAACATGAAATTGATCAAGACTTTCTATGTAACTATCAACTCATAACACAGAATTCAGAGGCATATGCTGTGGGGATGCAATCAGCAAAAACCAGACTATGAGAATCTGCACGATAAATGACCTGCTTTCTTTAACAAATAAGTTACCAGGAAAAATAATGAAGGACAGGTATATAGACCTGCGCTGTCCAGAACAGAAAGTGGAGAGACAATGTTATTTTAAGGGTGAAAGTGAAGCCTCTCCACTGCTCTTGCAGCATGTGATAGGACAAATCCCAGCAACTTTTTGAGATTGTGGGCTGACAAGAAGCCAGGAGACAGATTTCCTTTACAGAATAGCAAGGTAGACATGGTTGGTGAGGTTGTACCATCTGTGAGTGGCTTGCTTAATGTTATATTTATCCATTTGAGTATAGTTTTAATGTATGACTCAATAGCCAGAAGTCTGGAGTACTGGTCCCAGCCACCTGTGGTTTTTTCTTTTCTTTTTTTTTTCTTCCTTTGACAGAGTCTCACTCCGTCTTCCAGACTGGAGTGCAGTGGCATGATCTCGGCTCACTGCAACCTCCACTGCTCCCACCCCCACACCAGGCTCAAGCAATTTTCCTGCCTCAGTCTCCCAAGTAGTGGGATTACAGGCACCCACCACTGTGCCCGGCTAATTTTTGTATTTTTAGTAGAGACGGGGTTTTGCCATGTTGGCCAGGCTGGTCTCGAACTCCTGACCTCAGGTGATCCACCCGCTTCAACCTCCCAAAGTGCTGAGATTACAGGGGTGAGCCACCACGCCTGGCCTACCTGTGATTCTTAACTCTCATTTACTGGTAAGGCTTCCTCACCCAACTTCCTTATACTCTGCATGCTCCAACTAGAGGCTGATTTCTACACAAAAATCGGTAACACAAACAGACTATGCTAACTACTTAATGTATGTAAAAAAAAAATAATTGTTGACTTTCATATGAATAAGGAAAATGCAAATTATGACAACAATGAGATATAGTATTCCTTCACATGGATTTTGCCAAATATTATATGTTTGTATAAATGATAAAAATATTACTGTAGCAAAAGTTTATTCACTATCTATTGTAAGAGATTTCTATTGCACTCCCAAAATAAAGTGTTGCAAGAAGTAAAGGGAGAGGAAGGCTTCTGCCAAGTTGAGGATCCTTTCCCACATTCCTGTCCATCTCACCCCATTTGCTTCCTGTTGATGGCTTTGCTTTCCTATCTTTCAGGTGGAATGCATCCTTGGGACACGCATAGCCCCATCTAGGAAGAAGCTCTGTGATGTGTGAACTGTGAGTTTGCTCAAAGAAGTCCAACTCTTTATAATACATAGGTAGACGTCAGGGCTGGGATGGAAGAGCCAGCAGCAGTAGAAGGCCAGGTCCAGCTCCCAAGCCCCCACCAGGGCTCTCTCAGGAAGGCTGTGGCTGCTGCCCTGGCGCTGGATGGCGAATCCACAATAGGGCGCAGGAAAAAGAAGAGGAAAGAGTCACGCCCAGAATCCATCATCATCTACCGCTCAGACAACGAGAAAACAGACGAGGAGCCCAGTGAATCAGAAGGTGGAGATCGGCCGAAAGAGGAGGAGGGAGATGATTTCCTAGACTACCCTGTGGATGATGGTAAGTCTCTCTAGCCCACGTGTTTAAAGCCATGAGAAGGAAACCAAAAGGGCATCTTCCAGAACAGACAGGCGTATGCTTACTGACCTATTTCTTCTTGGTGATACATTTCTTCTTGCAATATTACCATCTTTTATTTATTTATTTTGAGACAGAGTCTTGCTCTGTCACCCAGGCTGGAGTGCAGTGGCGTGGTGTCGGCTTACTGCAACTTCCACCTCCTGGGTTCAAGCGATTCTCCTGTCTCAGCCTCCTGAGTAGCTGGGACTACAGGCATGCTCCACCATGCCCTGCTAATTTTTGTATTTTTAGTAGAGACTGGGTTTCACCATGTTGTCCAGGTTGGTCTCGAACTCCTGGCCTCAATTGATCCACCCACCTCAGCCTCCCAAAGCACTGGGATTATAGGATGAGCCACTGCGCCTGGCGCAATATTACAGTCTTCATTCAACAAATGGTATTTACTGAGCACCTATTACATTTTTTCTAGATAGTACAGAAATCTCCACCCTTTCAGAATTCCTAATGTAATGGAAGAGGCTGATTTATACACAAAAATTGGTAACACAAGCAGACTATGCTAACTACTTAATGTATATAAAATAATAATTGTTGACTTTCATATAAATAAAGAAAATTATGAGAAAATTTGCCATAAGAAAATCATATGGCAAATGATGACAACAATGAGATATAGTATTCCTTCCCATGTAGGCTTGCCAAAAATTGTGTAAACTATGAATACATCAATATGAGAAAATGGATATACTTCATGCACCTTAGTGAAAGTGGAAACTGCCTCAACTACTTTGTGGAGGAAACTTGTCAACATTTATTAAATATTTAGTAAAATTCACAGTTCAAAACATGCATACCTCATGACCCAGAAATTATCAATATCTACTCCATGAAACTTGTGCCCATGTTATCCTTGTATAAGGAGGCATGTATACGAATATTTGTTGCAGCTAATGCAACTATGATGTATTTGTATTAAGAATTATTGTGGAGGCTGGGCACAGTGGCTCACACCTATAATCCCAGCACTTTGGGAGGCCAAGGCAGGCAGATCACGTGGGGTCAGGACTTTGAGACCAACAACAGGAGTTTGAGACTGGCCAACACGGTGAGACCCCATCTCTACTAAAATACAAAAATTAGCCAGGTGTGCTGGGGCATGCCTGAGGTCCCAGCTACTTCGAAGGCTGAGGCACAAGAATTGTTTTAACCTGGGAGATGGAGAATGTGTGTTTGTAGAATGTGGAGGTTGCAGCAAGCCAAAATCCTGCCACTGCACTCCAGCCTGGGTGACAGAGCAAGCCTGCATCTCAAAAAAATAATAATTATTATTATTATTGTGCAGCTGTAGAGAGATGAGGCAGATCTACTTGTGTAGATGGATAGATCTCTAAGACATATGCTCACAGTGAATAAGATAAGCAATTTCCCTGCTCTTCTGCAGTTGACCTTCAGGGAAAGACAGACAATGAACAAGTCAACAAATAAAAGATACTTTTTCAGGTAGTGGTATGAGTTCCGAAGATGACAAAACCACGCTGATGGGAAGATGAGTACTGGTGGAGGGTGGAAGGTGGTGGGGGAGAGATTGCATGGTTGTGAAAGCTTTCTCTGAGGAGGTAACATTTGAATTGATCCAAATGACATGAGGGAGCCACCGCGAAAAGTTCTAGGGCAGAGTTTTTGGAGGAGGCGGCACAGCAAGGGCAAAGCCCCTGAGGTGAGAGCAGCTTTGACCTGTTTATGGAAAGGAGTTATTTCAGTGTAGGGAGTATAGGGAATAAGCGGGAGGATGGTGAGAGGAGGACAGGTAGGTGGACAGGGGATGGATCCTGGTGACCCTTGCAGGTCTTGGCAAAGAGTTTGGGATTTGTTCCAGGTGCAAGAGGAAGGCAATGGAGGACTTTTAAGCAAAGAGACATCATCTCGTTTATATTTGTAAAAGATCACTCTGGCTTCTCTATAAAGAATGAATTATAAGGGTTAAGACTGGATGCTGATGGGAGACTATTATGTCCCTGCAGCCACAGTAGCACTAATGGAGAAGTTCGGGTGATAGCGGGAGAAAGCTGGATTCAGGATGCAATCTGAACTTGCTGATTGACCAGAGGCAGGGAGTGAGGGAAAGAGGGGAATCAATAATGACTCCTGGGTGATTGACAGGAATGACAGAGAGGATAGATGGTGGTGTTTACCGTGATGAAGACTGGGAAAAGATGGGGCTTGGGGGACTGCACATTCCTTTTCTCTGGGTAAGCAGAGTTCCTGCCACTATCCAGGGCCCTGCTCTTTAAGTGACTTCGTCTTATCTCTCAGCTGTGGGGCAAGGAGGCCACAGGGCCCAAGGTCCATGCCTGCCTAAAGCCTGTATTTTCCCATCCCCACCCAGACTTCTAGGGTGGCCAGAAGATGGCTATTTGGTTCTGTGTGGGTGTGTCATGTATGTGTGTGTATGTGTGGTGTGCGGTGTGGGTGTGGTGCATGTGGAGGTGTGTGGGCTGTTTGTGTGTGTTGTATGGTATGTGTGTGATGTGTGGTGTGTTGTGTGTGTGGATGGGTGTGGGTGGTGTGGTATGGGGGAGTATATGGTGTATGTATGTGTGGGTGGTATGTGTGTGGTGTGTGTATGTGTATGGTATGTGTGGTATGGTATGTATGGGTATGTGGTGTGTGTGTAGAATGTGTATATTATGTGGTGTGTGCCTATGGCATGTGGGTGGGTATGTGTAGTGCGTATATGTGGAATGTGTGGGGGGTAGCATTTGTGTGCATGTATGGTGTGTGTATGTGTGGTGTGTGTGATGTGTCTATGTGTGTGTGGGGTGCGTGTGGTGTGTGATGTGTGTATGTTGTGTGTATGTGTGGTATGTATGGGTATGTGGTGTGTATATGGCATGTGTATGTATGTGTTGTATGTGGCAGGTGTGGGGAGGTTGTGTGTGGCATGTGTGTGGTGTATGTGTTATGTATGGTGTTTGGGGTATGTGGTGTGTGTATGGGGTATGTATGTGGTATGTGTATGTGACGTGCATGGTGTGTTGTGTGTATGGGACAGTGTCGTGTGTATGGGAGATGGCATGTGTGTGTGTGTATGGTGTGTATGTAGTATGTGAGAGGGTGTATGTGTATGGTATATGTGGGATGCATGTGTGTGTGCGTGCAGCCCCTAGATGTGAGGGCTGGATCAGGCATGTGAGGGGCCCCCTCTCATGATAAGGGAAGGTGGTGGCTGTCCATCAGTCCAGTGCACACACATGCAGTCTTGACAGAGTAGCTGACACACAGGAACAGTATCTTCACAGCACCGGTTACCTAGAAATAGGATCATCATTTGCATCATGTCTGTATCAAAGTTCCTCACACTCCTCCATGCCACAGAGATTGTGCCAAGATTGAGGCCCCCAAAAGCAGAGAGAGTACATGAAAAACAAGCTTAACATGCCTCACAATTTTATCAGGGCCCAGGCACAAGGAGTGTGAGTTCACGTGGGAGCAATAACACCAGTGGTCGCCTTCCCAAGGGAGACCCACTCAGTCCCCCATTGAATCACTGACTCAGGACTGTGCCAGATGCTGTAAAAAAGGCTACTCTTGTCCTCATGCCCAGCCTGGGAGGGTGCGACATGGAGATGCAATGCCCACTCTTCTGATCTTGACTCTCACCTCCTTTGTACCCTGCAGATATGTGGAACCTGCCTCTGGACAGCCGCTATGTCACCTTAACTGGGACCATCACACGAGGGAAGAAAAAGGGTCAGATGGTGGACATCCATGTCACATTGACAGAGAAAGAGCTGCAGGAACTGACCAAGCCTAAAGAGTCATCAAGGGAAACGACGCCTGAAGGAAGAATGGCCTGCCAGGTGGGAGCCGACCGTGGGCCCCATGTGGTCCTCTGGACGCTGGTCTGCCTGCCTGTGGTTTTCATCCTCTCTTTTGTTGTCTCTTTCTACTATGGCACTATCACCTGGTACAACATCTTCCTCGTGTATAATGAGGAAAGGACTTTCTGGCACAAGATCTCGTATTGCCCCTGCCTCATTCTCTTCTATCCAGTGCTCATCATGGCCATGGCTTCCTCCCTGGGCCTTTACGCCGCTGTGGTCCAGCTCTCGTGGTCCTGGGGAGCATGGTGGCAAGCTGCCCGGGACATGGAGAAAGGCTTCTGTGGCTGGCTCTGCAGCAAGCTGGGTCTAGAGGACTGTTCTCCCTACAGCATTGTAGAGTTGCTTGAATCCGACAATATCTCAAGCACTCTCTCCAACAAGGACCCCATCCAAGAGGTAGAAACCTCCACGGTCTAAACTCCCAACAACTTACTTCCTCCTCTGGCCCCAGTAGCCTATATATCATCTTACAATTCCAGCAGATTCTTTCTTTAAATGACCCCCTGCTCTCTGCAGTTCTTCTGGGAAACCATAGTCCAAACTGATCAGTTTTGTCATCTTGAGGGTTCCAGGAGGGCAGGGAACAGACGAGCAATTGTGCCAAAGCAGTTCATCCAATGGACAAACTCTTCTTGATTCCCTGCCCTAAAATCACCATTTATCTAGGACAACGGAATTCTCCGGTGTGTCATTTTGGGAGCCTGAAGGTGTTACCGGTGCCTAGACCTGAGGGGAGTATGTGACTAAATGTGTCAGGGAGAATAAAGAACCTCAGGGGTAACCACATCCACCAAGATAATAGACAGGGATGGAGTGAGACATTTAGGAAGCTGGGCTACCACAGTGTAGCAGAAGGTAAACATTTGTGTGCATCATTTAGATTTAGATTGAGCTGCATAGAATTAAAACCCTAAAATATCAGTGGCTTAAACAAGATAGAAGTGTATTTCTTTCTTGTACAGAAGTCTGGAGGCAGACTATCCTGGGACCCTGTGAAGTAATCCAGGTCCCAGGCTTCTTCTATTTCTCTACCATTAGTAGGATGTACCCTTATCCTTATCCTCAACATCCCAGTGCTGATTACATCTTCAGCCATCACATCCATGTTTCTTTTTTTTTTTTTTTTTTTTTTGAGACGGAGTCTCGCTCTGTCGCCCAGGCTGGAGTGCAGTGGCCGCATCTCAGCTCACTGCAAGCTCCGCCTCCCGGGTCTACGCCATTCTCCTGCCTCAGCCTCCCGAGTAGCTGGGACTACAGGCGCCCGCCACCTCACCCGGCTAGTTTTTTGTATTTTTTAGTAGAGACGGGGTTTCACCGTATTAGCCAGGCTGGTCTCGATCTCCTGACCTTGTGATCTGCCCGTCTCGGCCTCCCAAAGTGCTGGGATTACAGGCTTGAGCCACCGCACCCGGCCCCATGTTTCTGATAAAATAGAGGAAAGGGCAGAGAAGCACACACCCTTCCTGTTCAAGGAGACTTCCCAGAAGTCCCACTCAATTCTTCTTATATCTCATTGGCAAGACCTCAGTCACATGATCTCATGAGCAAAAGAGGCTGGAAATGTAGTTGTTGGGCTGGGTAGCTATATTCTCAGCTAAATATTGGGTTCACACTAATTGAAGAGAAAAAGGAAGAATGGTTATTTGTTTTATGTTTTGTTTTGTTTTGCTTTTTGAGACGGAGTCTTACTCTGTTGCCAAGGCTGGAGTGCAGTGGCACTATCTCGGCTCACTACAACCTTTGCCTCCCGGGTTCAAGCGATTCTTGTGCCTTGGCCTCCCGAGTAGCTGGGATTACAGGTGCATGCCACCAAGCCCGGCTAAGTTTTGTATTTTTTTTAGTAGAGATGGGGTTTCACCATGTTGCCAAGGCTGGTCTTGAACTCCTGACCTCAGGTGATCCGCCTGCCTTGGCCTCCCAAAGTGCTGGGATTATAGGAAAGAATGGTTATTTTGGTAGGCAAGTCAGAATGTTTGCCTCACAACGATCATTTAAATACATTCAGAACCCCAAACTGCTAATATGGTTTTATTTATTTATTTATTTATTCATTCATTTGTTTATTCATTTATTTATTTAGGCCTGAATCTTACACAGAGAATTTATATATAGATATTAGCTACATATACTTCGAATATGCTATACATAGATATTAGCACCTCATATACTTTGCAGTTAAGCTTCTGTAATGTCATGTGATTTGTTTTTGGAAAGGAATAGTGGACAGGAGAGTACAATTTATAATAGTAGCATAACTCTTTGTCCTGGTGGTGGAGGTGGGACGAAGTGGTATTATTTAACCTAGATTAAAGACCAGCAAGGGAGGAATTGGATCTGCCAAAGTTTCTTCCAACAGAGATCAGTAGCCCTAAGCACAAAGAAGCCAGATTTAGCCTTCTCTTGTTTGGCAAAACCTCACTCAGAGCTTTACTCCCTCAGACCTTTCTGAGTTTAACCACAGACATGATCTTTGCTGTGCTGAGAAACTTGTGTCTTCCTGGCCTCTAGGGAGTGTAAACCAGATTAATCCAGATTAACAGACTCTGAACTTACAAAAAAAAAAAAGAGTCACTCCTAAGGGTGTCCTTCTAATTTCAAAATATCAACTCCTAAGAAGTCAGCAGAATTGGGAGATTTGGGTCCTTATAAGAATAGCTGGTGCTCTTTTGTTCATATCTCAAAACAAAGCTGTTGAAAGAACTGCTGTGATGAATCAAACCACAGGAGTTGGTCATGCTCCCCACAGAGAGCCCAGGACATTTGCCTGATGTATGGTGCTGAGCTCCACCTTCAGAGGAACTCTTTTTTTTTTTTTTTTTTTTTTTTTTTTTTTTTTTAAATAACTATTATTAGCTTGACAAGAAAAAAAGTGCCCAACAGTTTTAATGTTAACCTTGGTGCTCTATGGTGCATTTGCAGAGATATGAACAATTAAAATGAAGACAAAATAAAAATAAAGTCTGATTATCATTTGTTCATTTTGTCTTTGAAGCTCTTCAAAATTGCTTTGAATGCTATGGCTTGCAGAAAAAGGGTGAGCATGATGGCTGTCCTATATGTATGTTATATATGTAATGATCTTAATATGAGTCCTTATGTTTGGACTCTTTCCACGCTTCACTAATTTTGGGGAATTCTATTTAGGTGGACTATTTTCACAAACCACATTAGAAACTTGCAACCACATTTGTCCCATTTTTCTGGGGTTGGGGAAACCAAGGGGAAAAGCCAAAAAGTCATGATTAGGACACAGGTAAAGTGGCTGTGGTGCCATGGAAGAGTGTGGGATGTTGATGAGATCATACCCAAGAGATACCTAGATAAAGTTGACATGGCCTTTATCTAGTGGAAGAAATAGGCTTGTAAATTAAAATCATTTCAAAGGGGTTCTATAGAGGTATGTAAAAGCCTAGACTAGAGGAAGGAAAAATAGAACCAAAAAGAACCAAAGTGTCTCATCTTTACTCTCAGCAAACACCACAGAGACCATTAGAGGAGAAACTGGAGAGTTCAACACCATATTTGAACAATTCTTTTGGCTCATAGTTACCTGATCATCGTGGTGAATGTCAAGGAGGAGGACTATATTTTCCAGTTGCTTAACAGCCATAATGTACTGAGCTCAATAAACCATGTCTGGCCCATACGGTGACACTGATGTGTTTCCAAGTCATCTTGTCTATTGACATTAGGTAGCACCCTTCATTTCACTTCACATCCAAGAAGAGTAAAACGCATGATTTTCTATAAAACAAGATTCTAAATCTTAAAAATAACTAATTTCAGATGATGTGAAAGTTTCATTTTGCCATTTCAGAATGGCTACCTGGAGCTTAATTTGTGCAATGCTGAAAAATATTAGTGGACATCTCACTGCTCACATCAGTTTGGGATATAAACTGTTTTTTTTTTTTTTTTTTTTTTTTTTGAGACGGAGTTTTACTCTTGTCTCCCAAGCTGGAGTGCAATGGTGCGATCTCTGCTCACTGTAACCTCTGCTTCCTGGGTTCAAGTGATTCTCCAGCAGCTGGGATTACAGGTGCGCCACCACCATGCCTGGCTAATTTTTGTATTTTCGGTAGAGATGGGGTTTCACCATGTTGGCCAGGCTGCTCTCAAACTCATGACCTCAGGTGATCCACCCGCCTCAGCCTCCCAAAGTGCTGGGATTACAGGCATGAGCCACCATGGCGGCCAGGATATAAAATTTTATTTCATATCTGTACTCTGTTAATATTCTACCTATTTTCTCAGTTACCCATATAACCATTGTAACAGCTCTCTGTCAGAGCACAAAGCCTGTACATTTTAATTTTTTATAATGCTCACAAAGTCATTACTCATATAGTTCACTTTCAAGGTAATATCAAATGCAAACATATTCCAGCAACTTAAATTATAATTACAAAATTAAAATTACAACTATAATTATAATTACAAAATTATAATTACAAAAATAAAAATTTTATTTGCCTTTGTTAACTACCTGAAGGGAGCACATTGTCTACATTGTAGCAATAGTTCAAAAAAATCTCTGTTGTTTCAGTTATTTATTACTGCTGTAACACCTAAAACACAATGGCTTAAAATAACAGCATGGTGTGCACCTGTGGTCCCAGCCCCTTGGGAGGCTGAGGTGGAAGGATGGCTTGATCCCAGGAGGTGGAGGTTGCAGTGAGCTAAGATAGAGCTACTACACTCCAGCCTGGGTGACAGAGTGAGATCCTATCTCAAAACCAAAACCAAAAAAAAAAAAAAACCCACCAAAATAGCCATTTGATTCCTTTGCTCACACTTCTGTAATTTGTGCAGAGCTTGGTGGAAACTACTAGTCTCTGCTCAATGTTTCTAGTGCTGAGATTGCTTCCTAGGGAGGATCTTCTCCCTAGACAGCCTCACTTGCATGGCTGCCAAGTTGGTGCTGGGTGACATCCAGGTTACTCTTGGGGCTGTTGGTGCTCAGTGCTTGTATTAGTCTGCTTGGGCTACCATAACAGACTTGGGTTGTCATAACAGATAATACCATAGACTAGGTAGCTTAAATGACAGAAATTAATTTTCTCACAGTTCTAGAGGCTGGGGGGATCTCTTCTTGGGTTGCAAGTGGCCATCTTCTCATTCTGTGTTCACATGACCTCTTTGAGCGGGGAGAGAGGCAGAGGCAGAGAGAGAGAGAGAGAGTGAGAAAGAGAGAGTTCTAGCATCTCTTAGGCTCTTGTTTCTTTTCACAGAAGCACTAATTCCATCAGGAGGGCCACGCTCGTGACCTAAATCTGATCATCTCCCAAAGGCCTCATCTCCAAATATCATCATATTGGGGGTTGGGATCTCAACATATGAATTCTGGGGAGACACACTCAGTCCATAATAGGGCTCCTTCGTGTGGCTATGTTGGGCTTTCACAGCATGGCAGACTTCATAGATGGTATCTGGGTTCACCAGGGTGCAAAAGACAAATCTGCCAGGTATTCTAAAGGCTTCAGCCCAGAACTGTCTACTGTCACTTCTGACACATTTTACTGGTTATAGCAGGTCATAAGGCCTGTCCAGATTCAAGGGGAAGGAAATACATAACGGCGTGAATGCTGGGAGGCATGGCTCACAGGGATCACCAAAATAACATTTTGTCATTCCCCATCTCTACTAAAAACACAAAAATTAGTCGGGCACAGTGGTGGGTGCCTGTAATCCCAGCTACTTGGGAGGCTGAGGCAGGAAAATCGCTTGAGCCTGGTGGGGGGTGGGAGCGGTGGAGGTTAGCAGTGAGCCGAGATCATGCCACTGCACTCCAGCCTGGGTGCAGAGTGAGACTCTGTCTCAAAAAAAAAAAAAAAGAAAAGAAAAGAAAAAGAGGATATCAGGGTACATTATATCCAACTGTTGATAAGTTGTCACATAAGTCCCACCAATTCACAATTTAATATCATATACTCTACACACTCACATTTTCAGTATTTCACAGCACATTAACAAAGTTATCAGGAAAATTGGACTAACATAACCAAAGATGTTACAGAGTGCACACAATTTTGACACGGATAGCAACGTGATCAAGGAATGGTTTTCTTCAGGAAACAATTCTAAACAACCATGAAAGTAGAAGTTATATAAAATTTTTTAAGACATATTAAATGCATGACTGTGGTTCTATATTGCCATTTAGTAGGCTTTGTACTATAGGAAATAAAATACCCTCTCCCTAGGGAATGTTAAACTGACTTCCAAGACAGTGAAATCCTCCCATTATTCACTATTCCACTGTTTGCTGGTTGTACCAAACAACAAACAAGTGAATTATTTCACCTTTTAAAAGCTACACTTTAAAAATGGGATGAAGGCCGGGCGCGGTGGCTCAAGCCTGTAATCCCAGCACTTTGGGAGGCCGAGGCGGGTGGATCACGAGGTCAGGAGATCGAGACCATCCTGGCTAACATGGTGAAACCCCGTCTCTACTAAAAATACAAAAAACTAGCCGGGCGTGGTGGCGGGCGCCTGTAGTCCCAGCTACTCGGAGGCTGAGGCGGGAGAATGGCGTGAACCTGGGAGGCGGAGCTTGCAGTGAGCCGAGATCGCGCCACTGCACTCCAGCCTGGGCAACACAGCGAGACTCCGTCTCAAAAAAAAAAAAAAAAAAAAAAATGGGATGAAGCGGGTGGGATTCCCTCCTTCTTAAAAATGTTTCAGCCGGGCGCAGTGGCTCACGCCTGTAATCCCAGCACTTTGGGAGGTCGAGGTGGGCAGATCACCTGAGGTCGGGAGTTTGAGACCAGCCTGACCAATATGGAGAAACCCCATTTCTACTAAAAATACAAAATTAGTTGGGCGTGGTGGTGCATGTTTGTAATCCCAGCTATTTGTGAGGCTGAGGCAGGAGAATCGCTTGAACCCGGGAGGGAGAGGTTGCGGTAAGCAGAATTTGAACCTCTGCACTCCAGCTTGGGAAAGAGTGAAACTCCTTTTCAAAAAAAAAAAATGTTTCTAGGGCTACTAAAAAACTTGCATTTAAAAATAGTCGATAAAAATATTCCTTATCAAAATAGTTGATAAAAATATTTCTCTGAGGCCAAGTGCAGTCGCTCACACCTGTAATCCCAGCACTTTGGGGGGCTGAGGTGGGAGGATGGCTTGATCCCAGGAGTTCAAGACTAGGCTGGGCAACATAGGAAGTCCCCGCCTCCACACACACAAGAAGCCCCACAAAAATTAGCTGGGCTTGGCGGCACACACCTGGGGTCCCAGTTACTTGGCAGACTGAAGTAAGTGAATCGCTTGAGTCCAGGGGTTCTAGGCTGCAGTGAGCTACGACTGTGCTACCAGACTCCAGCCTGGGCGGAGCGAGACCCTGTCTCTTTCTTTTTCTCTCTCTCTCTAGCTCTGGATTGTACAAGAAGGGAGACAAGGACCACTGATAAGATATGGTATGTGATACTAATCAGATTTGGCTTCTTTCTGTCCTGCTTCTCCAGAGGCTGAACTCTCCTTGTTTTAGTTTCACCGTTTTCCACAGGGAAATCTTTCATTTCCCTGTTAGCCACTTGGCCTGTTTGCCCTTTGCTCCCATTTTCCCTTGTTTACTTGTCTGAAAATTTATGCTGTCCTGCTGCCTTCGTTGGGCTTCGTTTCCACTTTTGCTGGAGCAGATTTAGCTGACAACCTCGCAGATCTTCACCGCCCCTTCTGCTGAGCTGATCTTTCTCTCAGGAATCTTACCCGCAGGGAAGGGCGAGTGTCTGTGCCTGCCTGCCTGCCGCAGCCCGGCAGCCCGCGTAAAGCTGAGCGGCCAGGGCACTGCTGTTCCTTAAAAGTATTATTCAAAATAATTATTTCAGCTTTTAAATAACTCCTTGAGTTTGAATCAAAAGCTGGAAGAGCCGGGGCTCTATGTGCACGTCTGAAAATGTCTTACTCTACATCCTAGAGGTTTCAATATATTTATAATTTTGGCTCATGGATTCTCCACATCTTTTCAGCTTCGATTCTTGCTTTTCCCAGAAACAATTTTCAAGCAGGAGAGAATATTTATTGGACTTGATTTTCTCAGTTTGGGCAGAGGTTTGCAGACACTGCAGGTTGCCAGACCCTTCGTCCAGCCACCTGTCAGCCGGGGGTCATTTGGTATAGAAAGCAGTCATTTCTATGCAAGTTACTGCTCGGGCCTGCCTCCCTCAAAGGGTTAGGGGCTGCGGGCTGGACAGAGGGCTCGTAGTCAAGTAAAGCACTGTGATGACAGCTGCTATTTCTATAATATCTCCCTAGACTTGTCTCCTAAATTAAACCTCGACTCCTCCCTTCCAAGTTGCAGCCACTGATAACTACTGACAGAGCCTTAGCAGATAACGTCTCATGCCTCCAGGCGTTCGTGCATCCCATTTTCTCTGGAAGAATTTCCTTTTTACTTTTGTGCTCATGGGGAAGTCCTACTCTTCCTGAGTAGGTTCTAAGTTTATCACATCGGTGAAATGTTTCATTATCACACATTTTAGAAGAAATTTTTCTACATTCATACTCAAGAAAATGTAACTCCAAAATAACCAAAAATAAAATAAAAAGTAGAAAAAAATCCACAAATGATAAGAGAACAAAAAATAAAAAGTTAAAAAAAATGAAAAAATGAAATTAAAAAAAGATTTTTTTAAAAAGTAAAAAAAAGAAAAGAAAATCTAACTCCACAGCTCTGACACAAAATGCCGTAGGTGTTTTTCTCAATGAGCGAAAAGGGAAGTGAATCTTTAAGTGATTAAGCGAATCGTTCAGTAAATTTGTCGTACTAGCGTTTCAAGACGCTCAAGGACCACAGGCTCCCGAGTAGGGTGTAATGGAGGGAATCGGCGCATGCTCGGCGGGAATCGGCGCATGCTCGGCGGGAATCGGCGCATGCTCGGCGGGAGTCGGCGCAAGCTCGGCGGGAGTCGGCGCAAGCTCGGCGGGAGTCTGCGCATGCTCAGAGCTGCGGGGCACGGTTTCCCCGCCCCTTTCAGGCCTAGCAGGAAGCGAAGCGGTTCTTCCCGCTATCTGCCGCTAGTCCACCGGAAGCGAGTTGCGAGACGGCAGGTTCCCGCCCGGAAGAAGCGACCAAAGCGCCTGAGGACCGGCAACATGGTGCGGTCGGGGAATAAGGTATAAAGAAAGCCATGGGCTTGGGCCTTACCCTTGCGGGGGGATCCGGAGAGGGTGGTTCGGAAGCGGGAATCGTGGGATCACGGCCATGCCAAAGAATGGGGCAAGAGAAGATCGTGGTGGTGGGCTCAGTCAGGAGGGCCGGGACCGAGGGATGCGCTATGAGAAAAGCTGGGGATTTCGGGTTCCAAGACCTGAATTTGAGCCTCGCTGACTCCATATTTTCCACTACCCACCCATCCCATCCCTTTTCTCCCTCTCTCTCTGCTCTTTGTCTCACCTCCCTCCCCACCCGCCTCCCCCTCTCTCCCTTTATCCCATTCCACTCCTTAACCCCACTTCCTCTATTACTTCGGAGCCTGGGTTCTTAAGAGCTCTATGAGAGTGAAAATTAGCTGTGATAAAGCAACTATCCCACAGGGCTTGTTGTAAAACTTAAGAGAAGGACTATCTGTGACTAAAATAACTTAAAATGCAAAGTGTCGTATTATTACCTTTATAATAACGTAATATCCCGCATTTATTGAAAGCCTACTCTGTGAGGAACGGATGTAAACCTTTTATTCTTATCTCATTTAATCTTCACAGCCCCTTGAAGTGAAAACTACCCCCATTTTGCAAGTGGGAAAACCGAGGAATAAAGAACTGTGGGCTTTTCGTGGTGAAATCCGGATCTGAATCCAAGCAGTCTGGTTTCAGGGCCCTGGAGAACCCCTGTGTTGCTAGAAATCTATGACCGTTGGTGTCCCAGATCAATAACAGAAATTACAATGAATTTTAAAGTGATTTTTTTTTTTCAACATAAAAGGGTGGTAGTTGTCTCCGAAGGGTCACTAGAGGGAGATGTGGTTCCAGGGATTAATGAATTCATTCACTACAGATAAACAAGAAACGAGTTTGAGCACTCGTCATTGAGAAATGTTGATTAAAACGATCATGAGCTTTTAATAATGCCACTCACCTCCTTTGTTCCTCCTCTTTCAGCTCCTGAAAACTTTGTAGCTCTAGTGGAGGAGCTGTTTGTGGCAGATGGACTGGAAGTAAAATTCTAACAGCTTGTATTGCTTTGGTATAGAAATGAAGAGTTGCTATGCTGCCCAGTTTCTTTTTCTCAGTTTTCTTACTGCTGCCAGATAGGAACTCGGATATATAGACCACTCTGCTTCCAGACAAGAAGTTCCATATTTGAAAACCTTTGATGGCATTTTCTGCATACCTAATTCATGACAAAGTGCTTTAGTCCTCTATAGAGTTTTCTGGTTTAAAAGTAGCTTTTGTGGATGTGTATCAAATAAGTGCAACAGCATATTTTGTGACTCAAGTTTTTTTAGGTTATTATGCCCCAGGCATTGAAACTGGGATGTACATTTTACTGTTCTCAAAGGAATTTTGTGGTTTATTAGCACCTTTTTTTTTTTTTTTAAGTTATCTATTTTTACTTCAGAAATCTCTTAATATTAGTGCATTGTGTTGTTTGTAAACTAGTGAAAAATAATCTTTCCTTTTCATATGTTGCCTGAGATACAACCACATTTAGAAATCATCTATAACTCCGTGGCTCAAGCCTGTAATCCCAGCACTTTGGGAGGCCGAGGCGGGCGGATCACAAGGTCAGGAGATCGAGACCACAGTGAAACCCCGTCTCTACTAAAAATACAAAAAATTAGCCGGGCGCGGTGGCGGGCGCCTGTAGTCCTAGCTACTCAGGAGGCTGAGGCAGGAGAATGGCGTGAACCCAGGAGGCGGAGCTTGCAGTGAGCCAAGATCGCGCCACTGCACTCCAGCCTGGGCAACAGCGTGAGACTCCGCCTCAAAAAAAAAAAAAAAAAAAGAAATCATCTATAACTTTCTTGATAGAAATTCATTCAGGTTTTTAAAACATTTCTAGGGTTAAGAGGTCACTTAAAAAAGAGTAATTTCTTTATTGATCACTTCTAAATGTTATTTTTTATCCCTTGTATGGAGTTGCACCAGTTTCCCTGTAACTTCCATCTGTTGATCCTGTTGTCTTTCTTGCAGACCAATCCTTTTATACAACAGCTGTCAAATATCTTGGGGGAGGCCAGACACGGTGGCCCATGCCTGTAATCCTAGCACTTTGGGAGGCGGAGGTGGGAGGATTGCTTAAGCCGAGGAATTCAAGACCAGCCTGGGCAACACAGTGAGACCCCATCTCTACAAAAAAGAAAAATTTAAGAATTAGCTAGGCATGGTGGAGTGCAACTGTGGTCCCAGCTATTTGGAAGGCTGAGGTAGCAGGATCACTTGAGCCCTGGAGATGGAGGCAGCAGTGAGCCATGATCACACCACTGCACTCCAGCCTGGGTGACAAACTATGTCTCAAAAAAAAAGGGAAAAAAATGATGGGGAGGAAGACTATTATGTTTCCTTTAATCTTCTCATCTGGCTTAAATATCTAGTTTTTTCCTACTGTTCTTTACATCATGTATTCTTCAGATTCTTCCCTAACCTGCTTGTTTCATGTTCATTTGTAATTAATTTTCCTGGTAAGATGTTAGCCCAGAACTGCTCACAGTTTGTTTGATCGGTACAAAGCACTGCTGGGACTATCAGTGAGAGTCAAGGAATGTTAACTCCAGAAAGGACTTTAAACCTTATCTAGTCCAACAGTTTCCTACCTTTTAGTATTATTAACAGTGAGATTAAGTGACATTCCCAAGGACTCAGAACTAATGGGTAGGAGAGATGGGACTAGATCCCAGGTCTCCCAATTGCTATTATCTTTTTTCACCGGAAAACCCTTCTTTTCTCTTTTTGAATTCACTACACTGTTGATACAGACCAACGTATTTAGGCAATGAAGTAAGATAGGTGCGGGGAATGTGGTGCAAAAGACATTTCACATTGTTGATTGATTTTATAACTCACACTGAAATTGTGAGTTGCCATCAGTCCAGGTCTCTTCTGGCTTGTATTCAGGTAAACTTTGGAAGCCAGGTATAAATAACTTTACATGTATTGCATTTAGTTTATGTTTCTCTTGTTTTCTTAGTCTCCTACATACGTGATTGCTATGTAATGGCTTGTGCCTTAGCTTATGTGATTCCCTCTGTCTGTAACTTCCTTGTTCACATGATTGACTCCTATTCATTAAGACTCACCCAAGGAAGTCCACATTCAGGAAGCTTTTTCTGCCCCCTCACCACTCTGGTAATCCCCTCCACCAGTCTTGAGTGGATGCTCCTTTTGTGTCTCTCAGTGCCCAGTGCATACTTCTATTCATGGCACATTGTTCTGGTATTATTTGTTAACTTCTGTGTCCTTTACTAGAATAGATTTGGTGTCTTTATTTTAGATCATCAGTTTACAAACTGACTCAAATTGTCAGGGTCTACCTCTTAGCATATATCTAGATTCTAGCAGTTACTTGTAACAAAAATGCTTCATAACAAATTATGCCCCAAATCAGTGACTTACAATGAAAACATCTGTTCTCATGTTTGTAGGTCTACAGATCAGCTGCAGTTTGTCTGATGCATACTGGGCATAACTGGGTTTAACTCTGGCCTGCAGGTTGGCGTCATATCTACTCATCATGGAGTTATTCTGGGGCTCAGACCAAAGGAGTGGCAGCTATCTGGAGCATGTTGCTCTCCGGGTAGAAACTTCTGTAGCTTTTAGAAAGTACCAGGACTATTTAAGGGTTTTCCGTAGTGAAAATTTATGTCTTACAAACATTCTTATGTAGAACACATCCCTGTCTCACATCTTTACTAAATAGTGATACAGGTTCGTGAATACAATAAGCAAGGGACATTCTGACCGTCTTTTCTCATGACTTCTTTTCTCAAACACTCTTTGGAACTTTGTTTTCAGGCAGCTGTTGTGCTGTGCATGGACGTGGGCTTTACCATGAGTAACTCCATTCCTGGTGTAGAATCCCCATTTGAGCAAGCAAAGAAGGTGATAACCATGTTTGTCCAGCGACAGGTAAGTTTCAGGTTGACACTGAGCTTGTAACCCATGTTTCAACTGCTTGTTTCCTCTACCTTACTAATGCAAGATACCAGCCTCCTTATAGTGTCCAGCCCTCTGTTTAAGGGAATCTGGGGAGTTTCCTTATGTGTACTCACATACAAGTTCACCTTCCACTACAGTCTGATATTTTTTCTTCCCTCATTTTGGCCCCTTCACTATTACAGTTTTTATCAGAAACAAGAGGCAGTAAAAAGTGATGTTTAAAAGCACAGTCCCTAGAGACAGATGACTTGGGTTTGAATCCTTGCTCTGCCATGTTATTTACTAACCTGAACTTGAACAAGTCCTTCAACTTCTTTGTGACTAGTTCAGTTATCTTTTGCTATGTACCCCAAAATATAGTGTCTCACATTTTAAAAAATCATCATTCATGGTTCTGTGGGATGACTGGGTTGCTCAGTTGGGTGATTCTCTATTGAGGCCCCTTACGCAGTTGCAATCAGATGGCATCTGGGGCTGGAGTCATCCAAAGGCTCAACTGGACGAGATGTCCAAAATGGCTCACTCACATGGCTGGAAGACGATGCTTTCTAGTGGCTGTGAGCTCAGTTGGGGCTGTCCATTAGAACCTCTACATGTGGTTTCTGTATAGTTTGAATTCTCACATGAAGCAGCTGGTTCTAAGGAGTATCCGTTCTATGAGACCCTGCCTATGTGGCTTCTTATGACCTATTTTTAAAAACCCCAGAAAGTCGTTTGTTTTTTATTAGTCAAACAAGACACTAAGGCTAGGTCACATTTAAGGGAGGAGAATTAGACTCCCTTTCTTAAAGAGTAGCCTGCAAATACAGGGAGAGAAAGAACGGATGGTGGCTATCTTGAGGTTAGCTACTACAGTGCCTCAGTGTCCCATTTGTAACATGAGAATAATAATACCTGTCACATAGGGTTGTTTTGAGGAATAAAAGAATTAATGTAGATAAAGTGCTTAGAATAGTGCTTGGAATTTTGTAAACACTATGTAAGTATCAGCTATTTTTATTTCTGCCCCTTCTACTTGGTATGACTGCCACTTTTGCTAAGTCCATGAGTTTCTGCTTCTTTCACTGTCTACTGCTGCTCCTCCTGGACACTTCTGTTCTTCTGTGTGTTTCCACTTCCGTTGAACACTAGTACGTCCCAACTGTCATTCCAGATTTTTAAAAATCTTGATGACCTGGAATCCTTGAGGTGTTGTGTCAAGGAAGGTGCTCTAACCCTGTTCTTGGTTATGGTTGTGTTGGTGGAATTCAAGTAGCGTGGCAGTGCCCTAGTATGCTGTTAGAGAAGGTAGGTAGACATGAGCAGGGCAGGAGAGAGGGCCTCCGAGAATGTTGGGCATTTGTGAAACCATGGTTAGGCAATTAGAAATCTGTCCCTCTGAAGTGATGAGCAGGGCAAGGGAGGGGCCCCAAAGCTGTCAGGTTCTCATTGAGGGGAAGACAGGCGGGCATAAAATACCACTCTAAGGTAATAAGTGGCCATGATTGGCGCCAGGTATTTTAACAACAGACAGAAAACACCTGGAGTTAGCAAGCCATAATCCCTAAGGTTTCGAGCATGCGCAGTAAAAGAGCAAGATGGTGAAATTTAACCGGTATAAAAGCTTCCTGTGGGGGCGCTCGAGCAAAAAGGGCGAGTTGCCTCTACTGAGCATGCGCATGACTAGTAAACACATTACGCGTGCGGCCCACTCCTAAGCAGGGCTAGTGCGCATGCGTTGATTAATTCGGCCTGCTCAAGGGAGGAACAAAGGAAACTGGAAGCTCGGGAAAAGATGGCGCCGCGGGGGCGGGGCTGTCTAAAAACTAAACAAAGAAGGGCGCAGCGCACTTGATTTGTTATGTCGCCCTCTTGGTTCTCTTCCAAGCGTACTCTGCTTTCTCAGTAAACTCTGACTTTGCTAAAATAAATTTTTCCTCCTGCTTTAAATCTTGCCTGTGTCTGTCGTTTGAATTCTTTACTTCGAGAAGACCAAGAACTGAGATTACTGCAGAGTCGCCGCTGCAGAGTTTCTCTGGATAACTGCCGACTCACACCCCAGTAACAAGAGTATAGGTGTTTTTTTGTTTGTGTCTGTTTTAAGGAGAAAGAATCAGGAAGTCAGAATCAGGAGCTTAGTGCCACTCCCTTACTACATTCTGAATTTTCTCCCCTCCCATGACTGAGATTTTCTCTAGGGCAAGATTCCCTTGCCTTAAGATGGCTGCTTGTTTAGGCGGCAGATACCTGCTCAGCCATTATGCTAGACATGTTTGAATCCAGCAGCAGACACCTTTACTCCATGTACAACTGGGAATTGTAATTGTGTTGTTTACAGACTAAAGGATTAAACAGACCCTACAAAAATGAAGAATGACAGAATTCAATTATCTATTCGTACAGCACTCTTCCCCATCAATGTAAAAAGGCCTGTGTTAGTAATTAGATGGGGACAAGCCTGTCTTTTGTGTCAGATACTATTTTTGGTTTTTATACTTTATTATGAAGTATTTCATAAAAGAGGCAAATGCAGAGAGTATACAGGTAACCAATTTTTCCATTGTCTTATGCTATAAATCTTAATGTTTTACCACATTTGTTGGATTTTTTTTTTTTTTAAATAAAGTGTTACAGATAAACTTGAAGGCCCTTGCTAACCCTTTTTTTCTCTTCTCCTTTTCTCAGGATTTTGGTAGGTAGTACCATGTATATTTTATACTTGGACATGAATATATACTCATAAATACTTAGTATTGTATAAAGCTGTCAAAAGTGTATGTAAATGGTTTTATATAGTACATGTAATTCTGTAGCATATCTTTTATCAACCTTTTTTTTTAGATCTTTTCATGTTGATATGTGTTGCACAAATTTATTCATTTTTACTGGAGTATGGTATTTTGTTGTATAAATATTCTGCAATGTATTTTTGCATTCTCCTGTTTATTGATAGTTTGCTTCCAGTTTTTGCCCCATTATAAACGGCGCAGAAGTGTAAACTTCCTATCTGTACATAATTTTTCTAGGGTATACGGTATATGCCTGCCGGTGAAATTGCTGGGATGCAGGCTATCCTGCATTTTTTTTAAACCTCTGGAAAATTTAAACCTTAGACATTCTATAAAGACATACTAAAATCTTTTCAAATTATTCATGATTGGTTCTCTAATTGAGAATTAGAGTTTGATTTGGCTGGAAGTCATCAAGAGCACTTAACCACCCTCCTATTTCCACACCCCAACTTCTGCTGAAAGGAAGGGTGAGACTTATAGTCAATGAAAAAAATCTGTTTAGAACCTAAGAATTGTCATTGTCTGTGAGTCTCATGTTTCATCCCGCCCAGTACTATATGACCCCAGGGATCTGCCATAGGGAGGTCTGGTTTTCCTGCTCCCTGAAGGTTAGGTATTTTATTGCTTCCAGGTTGTTATAATATAGTTTTCTGCCATCTGACTTTTTTTCTAGGTGTTTGCTGAGAACAAGGATGAGATTGCTTTAGTCCTGTTTGGTACGGATGGCACTGACAATCCCCTTTCTGGTGGGGATCAGTATCAGAACATCACAGTGCACAGACATCTGATGCTACCAGATTTTGATTTACTGGAGGACATTGAAAGCAAAATCCAACCAGGTTCTCAACAGGCTGACTGTATCCTTTTTCTGCCAGAGAAGACTTTAAGAAATTTCCTTTATTCCGGGAATCGTAAAGCAGTTTGATGAGACACCCCCAGAGTTTCAGCTATGAGTATATGGGTATATTTTGCTCTGAGGAGGGGGAGGTAATGTGTTAATAGGGTTTAATGTGAAATTAATCAGTTTAAAACGGTGCCTGGGTTCCTAGCCCTCCACTCACTTCCCTATTCTCTGCATGGGTGATGATATTGAGAGGTTGGGAGGCATAGGAAGAAGGAAGATCCTAGGAGCACATGTGAGCATTGACTATATGCAGAGGGTTTTAGGGGTGCTCGTTAGAAATGTTTGGAGGTGGATAAAAGATTTTTTTTTTTTTTTTTTTTTTTGAGACGGAGTCTCGCTCTGTCGCCCAGGCTGGAGTGCAGTGGCCGGATCTCAGCTCACTGCAAGCTCCACCTCCCGGGTTCACGCCATTCTCCTGCCTCAGCCTCCCGAGTAGCTGGGACTACAGGCGCCCGCCACCTCGCCCGGCTAGTTTTTTTGTATTTTTTAGTAGAGATGGGGTTTCACTGTGTTAGCCAGGATGGTCTCGATCTCCTGACCTCATGATCTGCCCCTCTCGGCCTCCCAAAGTGGTGGGATTACAGGCTTGAGCCACCGTGCCCGGCCAATAAAAGATATTTTTAAAAGAGCATCCTCCCAGTGTTCTCTACTTTTTTCCTGGGTGGAAGATGTTTTTGTGCCAGAAATCAGATTGATACCCAAAGTGAGATTTCCAGTTTACTCCACAGGTCCCCTAATTTTAAGGGATCACTCTTGTTCTTTTTCTAATCAATTAGTAGTGCTATTCCTGATCACTGGGAAGTGCTGTTGTGTTAGGAGTGACTTGCAAATGCTACATTATGGTTCGCTTCGTATTTAAAAATGAACTGTGACCACCAAAAATGGGTTCTAGATACTATTAAATGACATAATTTTTGGTTAAATGAATGCAATGTGTTAGGTTACCTTTTGTTTATATTTCTTGGTTGTTTTTGGCAGAATATGTACTTTGATATATTGAATGTATGAATATATGTTAGTGAACTTTGGAAGAAGGACATTCAGGCACGTACTTTTAAGTCATCACATAGTTCAGTGTCCACAATTTCCAGCACAGTGGACTTCATTGGAAAGAGTTGCATGTTCATGGCATGAAGAGACTGTTTGGTGATATCCCTGTCCTTAACTAGCTGAGTCCTGGATGCACTAATCGTGAGCATGGATGTGATTCAACATGAAACAATGTAAGTGTTCCAAGGAAGAGAGCTGGAAGTGAATCTTTCTGCAAAAATTGTATGGGTTAATGTATTGAATGTACTTTGTGATTCATTGTTAATCAAGCAACATGTTTGTGTGGCAGGACAAATATTTTATAGAATTGAATGGTTCAGTCCAACCTTTCTGTTTTATAAGAGTTTTAAAAGAGGAAGGGCTATACTCGGTGAGTATTTCTCTGGGAGAAGTAAAACATTTGACTTATTTCAGTTTACTTCCTATTAGATTTAAGCTGATTACCAGGAATTTTAAAAAACACTAAGTGGTATAAGCCATATGTCATTAAGTGCATAGTAACTCTGGCCAACTTCCCTTTTTTGTTGTGTGTGTATGTTGGTGTTTTTGTTTTTGGAGTTGGGGTCTTATTCTGTCACCCAGGCTAGAGTGCAGTGGTGCCAATATGGCTCACAGCAACCTCAGCTTGGTCTCTTGGGCTCAAGAGATCCTTGCATCTCAGCCTCTTGAGCTACTGGGACTACAGGTGCATGCCACCAAGTCCAGCTAATTTTAGAATTTTTATTTTTGCAGAGATGGTCTCACTATTTTGCCCAGGTTTTCTCAAACTCCTGGCTTCAAGCAGTCCTCCTATATTGGCCTCCCAAAATATTAGGATTATAGGCATGAACCTCTATGCCTGGCCTGCTTCCTAATTCGTTATTTAATTATTGTGCCTTGGAAATGTATCTCTGGAGACGTACATGTACATATACACATACCTCTTGCCTGTCAGGAAAATCATTTGCACTAAAATCCCAGGCCTAAATCTGTATAATCATTTCTTAGTCTCTACATATCCTCTGCTGAGTCTTGCCACACAAAATCTGCATGGAATCAGAGCAGGATATTTAGAAAGTGAACCTGAGCAAGGCTGAAGTTATAGTATGCTGGGATAATTCTTTGTTTACATTCTGCCTGTATGGAGGCTGGGAAGGGATATTTTTTCATCACATTTGAGTTACGAATCCAGAAAGATAATATTTCCATAATGCTCAGAAATTTTGGCCAAGATGTTCAAAGTATAAAGTATATCAGGTTGATTATGAATTTAATGAGAACTTCATTGGACTACTAGAATGTAATCACATTTATTAACTTTATCCAGATCTGTTTCTAAGCTTCTGTCCTCAGTGACCAAGTATATTTGAATTTGTAGAAAAATAATAATTCAGGAGAATGATTTCTTAATATGATAACTCTGTCTTTTAGAGGAAAGAAGTTTGAGAAGAGGCATATTGAAATATTCACTGACCTCAGCAGCCGATTCAGCAAAAGTCAGCTGGATATTATAATTCATAGCTTGAAGAAATGTGACATCTCCCTGCAATTCTTGTAAGAGCCTAAGAATAATGCATGTAGACAAATCCTGTGATTTCCTAATGCACTGAATGGGACCTCTTTATAAAAGAGTACTTGGTTTATGGGAATTTTCACTTTCTGCTCCAAGGTTGAATCTGTCAGATGACTGACTACTCAGCAAACATTTGCTGATTACTTTCTGTGTTCTAGGAACTGTTCTGAGTGGTGGTGACAAAAAGATGAAAGTCAGTGATCCAGAAGAATTGAGCTTAGTGGCAGATCATTGTTTAGTGTTGTTAGACTCAAAGAATTGAGGATTAGAAAAACCCTTTGAGGATATCCAGTTTGTCTCCTTCCTGCATAGAAGGCTTTACCCAAACAGTTAGCAGATTGATGGATTTTTTTTTTTTTTTTTAAACAGCTCTAGAGAACTGTGTCCTATAGAGAGTGGATGTTTTAGGGTAGACAGGAATGCCAACTTGGGAATCATTCTAAATACATAACATGTTTATATTTAATTCTTTACAGATCCAAAATATGTAGACACATATGTAAAATTTGATTTGCTTATGTTTATTCAGAGACGGAGTATAAAACTTTAGGGGAAAAATATGTATTTCACAATTTGTTAGGGAGAGAATTCCTCCTCGCACAGTAACTTGAATTTTCCCTCCAGGATTTATTTTCTCTGTGTTATATCCCTAACAAAAATTTCTTTTCATTACACTAACCCTTCCTGCTGCATTTGGAACCTATTTTTTCTTGTCCTATTTTTGGTGACAATTGAGTGGTAATATAGGATGTTGAATTATTAATCTTCTGGGAATACTCGTTTTTCAAATTGAGAGCTATGCCAAGAAGCCTGTAGCTTAGAGTAGTAAGCCTTTGGCTTCATAAAATGCCAGGGGACATGAAGAACTTGTTTTGCGTATATGAGTAGTCTTCTCTTAAAACTACTGAGTGACATCTCCTTTCTGTATGACTGGAAAAAGAGTTCAGAATAACCCATCAAACCAGTACTTGTTAAGATGGTACTTCAGAGAAATTAAGTGCTTTTAAGTGACACTTCTTATTGAGTTGAGGTTTTTCTCAGTACTTCAGAAGCCCAGCTCAGCTTCTGGTCCCTTTTCATAATCTCAGGATGCCTTTACATGTTAGAAGCATACTGCATTTCTGTGAATGTCATTCGAAAGAGCTACCCATTTTTTTTGATGAGCAATACAGAAAAGTGTGCAGAAGAGAAAGCATAACCTATCTGCTTTTTATTTGGTTGTATTTTTTTCTTGGTAATGTGCTTTCTTCCTGTGCTACAAACCTCCAGCATACAAAGTAGAGTTCATAGTTTTACTGTTTGATGTATTCCATGTACAACTGATTGTTGTAATTGGACTAAAAAAAAATACCAGCAGCCAGAGAAGCACTGTGTTCTGTTTCTAATTAATTAATTAATTGATTTATTTTTAGAGATGAGGTCTTCTTCTGTAGTGGCATAGTTATAGCTCACTGTAGCCTAAAACTCTTGGGTTCAAGTGAACCTCCTACCTGAGCCTTCTGTATAGCTGAGACTACAGGTGCATGTTACCCCACCCAGCAGTTTTTAGGTTTTTTGTTGTTGTTGGTTGGTTTGTTTTTGAGATGGAGTCTCACTCTGTTGCCTAGGTTGGAGTGCAGTGGCGCAATCTCGGCCCACTGCAACCTCTGCCTCCCAGGCTCAAGCAGTTCTCCTGTCTCAGCCTCCCTAGTAGCTGGGATTTCAGGTGTGTGCCACCATGCTCGGCTAATATTTGTATTTTTAGTAGAGATGGAGTTTTACCATGTTGGCCAGCCTGCTCTTGAACTCCTGACCTCAAGTAATCCACCTGCCTCGGCCTCCCAAAGTGCTTGGATTACAGGCGTGAGCCACTATGCCTGGTGTAGTTTTTAGTTTCTTCTACTGACTACTGAGGAAGCTTTTTTCTGATCTAATGCAGAATAGCCAGAACTGTTACTGTAATTTCTTTTTCCAGGATAACTTCCTTTCTCTTCACTTTTATGACATTTGTCCTTTTCTGGTTGTTGCTTTGGAAACAGGAGTAACCTGATGCAAACCTTGTGTGTCACACTTTCCTCCCTGGAAACTTTTTACCTGATAAATAATGTGGGACATGCAAATTACATCATGCTGTGTTTGCTAAGTAGATGAAGAAAAATTGCGAACAGAAAGTCCTGTTTTAAGTGTAGCAAATAAAATGAGAAATCATCTTAAAAACAAATTTATTTCTCATAGTTCTGGAGGCCAGAAAGTCCAAGATCACAGCACTAACAGATTTGGTATCTGCTGAGAGATCTCTGCTCTCAAGATGGTGCCTTGTTGCTGTGTCATCCCATGTCAAAAGGGCTAACACTGTTCTCACATGGTGGAAGGACATAAAAGGCAAAAATGGCAAAAAGCCTCTCCATTTTTTTTAAGGTCGCTAATTCCATTTATGAGTTCCCCACCCTCAGGATTTCATTACCTCTTGAAGGGCCTCTGTCTTAATGGTATCATATTGGTGATTAGATTTCAAAACAATGATTTTGGGGGACACGTATAGACCGTTACAATGTGGAAGAGGCCAGTCTGAGAGAGGGAAGCCAGCATAAAGGCAAATGAAGGTAAAATAGAGAGAGGGGGAGGGAAATCCTTGCCACAGTTGAGACCCTGGGTCTGGACTTTCTAAGGCCTTGTGCCACCCTGCCCTTTCAGTTACTTGGTTATGTAGTAGCCAGTGATTTTCCCTTTTTACAAATCAAAGACGTTTCAGTCACTTGAAACTGGGAGAATATTGGCTAAGGTAGGTAAGAGTCGTTTGACAGCTGAGAAATTCAAAGCTTGGTAAGGTTGACTGATGTGCTCATTTTCTCATAGCTGATGAGTTACAGTTACAGGATTAGAACACTAACTGCTGTTGATCTTTCTTTAATAGCTTGCCTTTCTCGCTTGGCATGGAAGATGGAAGTGGGGACAGAGGAGATGGCACCTTTCGCTTGGGTGGCCATGGGCCCTCCTTTCCACCAAAAGGAATTACCGAACAGCAAAAAGAAGGTCTTGAGATAGTGAAAATGGTGATGATATCTTTAGAAGGTGAAGATGGGTTGGATGAAATTTATTCATTCAGGTAAGAATTGAAAAAATTGATGGGAATTTTTAATTGTACCCTCATAAATTGCTGTTTTGATTAGAGGTCTCCCAAATGTTTCCTTTTTCTGGGCCATTATTGAATTAGTCATTCCTTAATATTCTGAGTTTTATTAAATAAATGGTACACCCACCCTTAATCACCCTTTTTAAAGTTTGTGTTCTTGGCACGTGTTTCTCATTTATTTGCAGGACCTGTGTCAGCGAAGTTCAGGAGTATATAGATACCATGAGAAATTAACAAGTCAAATTGCAAAAGATGAAATAGTAGATTTCTTCATTATGCCAAGCTTGGGATACATTTCTTGGGCCCTTTCTTTTTACACATCTACAAAAAACATTCTTAATTATAGAAAGTGGTCTCAGATCTGAGATAGTCACTATCTTCTTATCATCCATTTAAGGTTTTAGAAAGTAGCATACTATGGTTTAGTGATTTTTTAAAAAACTTTTGATCACAAAGCAGTTTGATTGAGTGAAAAAAAAAAAAAACCTACAATGTAAAGAGTTCATGGCCTACTTACTTTATGTGGGCGTTGGAAAGGCAGAATGATTTAAGACAAGTGAATTCCTTGAAGTACCATGTAACAATAAAGCAAACTGCTTTTTCAACCATCCAGCTAGAGACTATGGAAGAAACCGTCTCCTTTATCTTATTCTTGGTTGGAATTGGACATACATGCGTTTTGAGCAAAGAACCTAAGAAGGATCGGTGGCATCTAGAATAGTGTGTGTGTATGGGGTTCAATTTGATAAAAGTGGCAATAGTACTTTACATAGCATTATGGCTTGGGTGGTTCAGATCATCAGGGATGATACTGCTTGATATTCATGAATTATTTCCAACTTATCAGTCTGTACACAAAATACAGGTTGTTTAAGCACATTGAAGTAATGATTCAACAACTGGAATTTTTTTAAGTAGCTACAGTGTATATCTCCTTAATATTTTTTCTCAATGTTTTTAATATTTCTGATGAGCTATAATTGACAAAAACTGTATTCTGATTTTTAAATACAGACAGCCTTGAAAAATGATAGGTAAATGGAAATTTAGGAAACAGAATTGTAATTGCCCACAGGATTGCCCTAGGAATCAGTGAGGAATCCTGTGAGGTGAAGTTTCTTGGCATAATGTGTTCTTGTCACAATATGTACGGGTATGTGTTCCTAAGTTGTTTCTCTTTCAAATTTGCGAATAAATGCCTTAAGCTAAACATACTACCCATGATATCATAAAGAAAAATCAGGCTGGGCATTGTGGCTCATGCCTGTAATCCCAGCACTTTGGGAGGCAGATCACTTGAGGTCAGACGGAGTTTGACACCAGCCTGGCCAACATGGCGAAACCCTGTCTCTACTAAAAATAGAAAATTAGCTGGGCATGGTGGTGCATGCCTGTAGTCCCAGCTACTCTGGAGGCTGAGGCAAGTGAATCACTTGAACCCAGGAGGTGGAGGTTGCGATAAGCCAAGATCATGCCACTGTACTCCAGCCCGGGTGACAGAGCGAGACTCTGTCTCAAAAAGAAAAGAAAAATTAGAGGCCAATATAGATTACTCTTTAAAAAGTGGTTTTGTTTTTTAAAATTTTCTGTAGCATATCAGGTAGGGAAATTATTTACTATGCATTGTTTTAGCATTTCGAAGCTTCTTTGATTTTAGATCTGCAATGAAGTATAGACCACAACTTTACCATCCAATACAGTAGCCATTAGCTCTATGTGGCTATTTAAATTCAAGTTAGTTAAAATTAGATACATTTTAAAATTGAGTCCGTAGTCATAGTATCTGTGTTTAAAGTGTCTATTGGGCTAGCATGGTTAGAAATAGAACATTACCATCATTGCAGAGAGTTGTACTGGACAGCACTGGACTAGATCTATCTCCATATAGATCTTAGGAACAGAACTTGACATCTACTTAAGGAGATTGAGCTCTACTGCAGAACTGAGTCAGTTGTTCTCAGATTTCTGTTTGAGACAGAGTCTCTCTCTGTCACCCAGGCTGGAAAGCAGTGACGTGATCTCGGCTCACCACAACCTCTGCCTCCCGGGTTCCAGCAGTTCTCATGCCTCAGCCTCCCGAGTAGCTGGGATTACAGGCGTGCGCCACCATGCCCAGCTACTCAGATCTTATATATTGGATGCCGGTCTTTAGAATTTTCCCTGAAATAGAATCTAAACCTCATGGTGATTTTAGGCCATGAGGTTTATATTCTGTTTGACTAGTAATGTTGTATGAGACAGGTTAGACCTGATTCAGACCCATTCATTCCTCAACAAATCCAGAGCCATTGTGCACCATAGGCTTTGGAAGCTGGGTGTCAGGTAAGATATCTACTATTCATTTTAAATTATTTCTGAAAATTGGAGTCTCTTGAGACCTCTCTGTCCATAACCCTGTGGATAATGTAAAATAATTCTCTTTACCACTTTGTAGATCTGGTTTTTTTATCTATACCAAGGAGTTCAGCCAGAAAGTCTGGACTGTATGCTTTGAGTATATTTTGTCATTAATTCCTTTGCTGCTGATTTTAGTGAATACCACAAATTCCATCTATGTCCTGTCGTCTTCCCTGTTGTGTTTGATTAGGGGCCAGATGAAAATATGATTGATCTTCACTTTTGTTTAAATGAAGCAGCACTCCACAACACTGTTTACACCTCTCCCAGCCTTTCCCACCAGTAAGAAACCTAGAGTTAACCTGTTTTACCTTAAGACTAAATGTGAACTAAATTCCTTTATTCCTTGGAGAGTCTTTAACTCTCCCTATTATATACATATAAAAACATATATCTTTGGCCGGGCGCGGTGGCTCAAGCCTGTAATCCCAGCACTTTGGGAGGCCGAGGCGGGTGGATCACGAGGTCAGGAGATCGAGACTATCCTGGCTAACATGGTGAAACCGCGTCTCTACTAAAAATACAAAAAACTAGCCGGGCATGGTGGCGGGCGCCTGTAGTCTCAGCTACTTGGGAGGCTGAGGCGGGAGAATGGCGTGAACCCGGGAGGCGGAGCTTGCAGTGAGCCGAGATCACGCCACTGCACTCCAGCCTGGGAGACACAGCGAGACTCCGTCTCAAAAAAAAAAAAAAAATAAAATAAATAAATAAATAAATAAAAACATATATCTTTAATATTCAGAATTGGAATTAATGAATTATAGAGTTGTAAACAGTGATGATAATTATAGGATGGTGCCCTCCCTTGGATATTCTAGAGCAGAGGTTCTTTTTTTTTCCTTTTTTTTTTGAGACAGAGTTTCATTCTTGTTGCCCAGGCTGGAGTGTGATGGCGTGATCTCAGCTCACCGCAACCTCCGCCTCCCAGGTTCAAGTGATTCTCTTACCTCAGCCTCCACGAGTAGCTGGGATTATAGACATGTGCCGCCACACCTGGCTAATTTTGTATTTTTAGTAGAGATGGGGTTTCTTCTCCATGTTGGTCAGTCTGGGCTTGAGCTCCAGACCTCAGGTGATCTGCCTGCCTTGGCCTCCCAAAGTGCTGGAATTACAGGCGTAAGTCACCATGCCGGGCCTGAGCAGAGGTTCTTATCCTCAGGTCCATGGTTTTCAGGGAGTTGGTGGTGAACCCTTTATATTGTGTGCAGGCTCATTCATGAATGTGCTTTCATCACATCCTCAAAGATGTCCTTGGTCCTGAAAAAATGTTAAGAACCTCTGGCAGAGTTGAAAGAAAATACTGAATAAGGGGAAGATAGAGCTGTTCATTTTCACCTGTTAGTAATGTAGCTCCTATTTCCTTCTAAGCCAACTCATTCATGCCCTGGCTATCTCCCAACTTGTGGTTGTTGTTTTCCTGCTATCCCCTGCTGTTTCTCTCTTTATAATTAACAACAGCTCGCTTCTCATTCTAGAAAATCAAATGCATCATCCAGAACAAGTTAACATTTAAAAATTGTTGCTTTCATTTTATTTTTTTTTTTAAGTGAGAGTCTGAGAAAACTGTGTGTCTTCAAGAAAATTGAGAGGCATTCCATTCACTGGCCCTGCCGACTGACCATTGGCTCCAATTTGTCTATAAGGATTGCAGCCTATAAATCGGTAAGTGGCAGGTACACATTTTTAACAGAAATGTTGCCAGGCAGATAAATATGTGTATATAAGGAACAGACCATTCGTGTGTGTGTTACTCGGAACTATAATTGCTGCTTTTCTAGTTGTTCTCCCTGCTCATTTAATCTCTGTGTTTAGCTTTTTGTGTAAAAGGCAGGCTAGGAGAGGAAGTTTAAAAAATTGCCTATAATAGAGTTTGATTCCCTCCTCTTTTACTTTCTCTCCATTGGTAATTGATTGTTAATCATAAGTTCTAGGCCTCTCTCTTTCTTTGAAAAGAAAGAAAGTGAAATGCATTAAGCTGTGTTATTGTAGTATTGTAGCAGAAATGTAGATAATGCACCAAAGTTCAGTTCAGTTTTAGAGCTTCAGTCACACCTAATTTAGTTATGAATGATCTGATAGTAATAACATCTGTGAAATGTAAAAGAAGTTTTGTTACTGTAAAATTGCATTTTATAATATATGTACATTTATTTACAATAGCACACTTTAAAAAATGAATTGCTTTTGGTGATTATTTGATGAAATTCTAGTTTGAGTAGGAATCTGATTGGTGCCTCCATATGAGCCTCCTTGCCTTTTCCCTTTAAGTGTTCAAAATACATAGGAACGTTTTAGACATAAAATAAATACACAAAAACATGTTTTTGTGTATTCAGTTTTTTTCTTTGTGTATTAAAGAGCTTAATTCCAAAATACATGCTCTATCCTTGAGAACCTTGGGGTAGTTCTTTATTTATTTCAGCTTCCATCAAAGCCTAGAATAGTGTCCCTAAGAATGTGAATACAGTCTCCCCCCTTTCTTATTTTGGTCTCCTTTTCAAATTTCTTTGTTGATTTCTGACACAGATATATTGCTTCTTTTTTTTCTATTGAAAACTATGATAAAATGTATAGTCCTCTTTTTATTAGACAGTCTGCCTGGGTGCAGTGACTCATGCCTGTAATCCCAGCACTTTCAGAGGTTGAGGTGGGCAGATCACTTTAGGCCAGGAGTTTGAAACCAGCCTGGTCAACATGGCAAAACCCTGTCTCTACTAAAAATACAAAAATAGTCAGGCATGGTGATGTGTATCTGTAGTCCCAGCTACTTGGGTTTCTGAGGCATGAGTATCGCTTAATCCCGGGAGGCGAAGGTTGCAGTGAGCCAAGATCACACCAACCTGCACTCCAACCTGAGCGATAGAGCAAGACTCTGTCTCAAAAAATAAAAGTTAAATAAATAGGCCGGGCGTGTTGGCTCATGCCTGTAATCCCAGCACTTTGGGAGGCCGAGACAGGCGGATCATGAGGTCAGGAGGTCGAGACCATCCTGGCTAACACGGTGAAACCCTGTCTCTACTAAAAATACAAAAAATTACCCAGGCATGGTGGTGGGCACCTGTAGTCCCAGCTACTCCGGTGGCTGAGGCAGGAGAATGGCGTGAACCCAGGAGGTGGAGCTTGCAGTGAGCCGAGATCGTGCCACTGCACTCCAGCCTGGGCGACAGAGCGAGACTCCATCTCAAAAAATAATTTTTTTTTTTTTTTTTTTTTTTGAGACGGAGTCTCGCTCTGTCGCCCAGGCTGGAGTGCAGTGACCGGATCTCAGCTCACTGCAAGCTCTGCCTTCCGGGTTTACGCCATTCTCCTGCCTCAGCCTCCCGAGTAGCTGGGACTACAGGCGCCCGCCACCTCGCCTGGCTAGTTTTTTGTATTTTTTAGTGGAGACGGGGTTTCACCGTGTTAGCCAGGATGGTCTCGATCTCCTGACCTCGTGATCCGCCTGTCTCGGCCTCCCAAAGTGCTGAGATTACAGGCTTGAGCCACTGCGCCCGGCCTTCAAAAAATAATAATAATAAAATAAATAAAAATATTGGACAGTGTGAAGTTTTGTATAGAAAGTGTGAACGTAAATATTTGTGGATTACCTTTGGGAGAAAATGAAATGTGGAGAAAGTTATCCAGTATATTTTGTTATGAAATAGACTAAAAATTTCATAATAGGCATGAGCAGACAAAATAATGTAGCTAGAGTAATTGTTCTGGATTTTTGTCTGTGCCAAAGGGTGTATTAGGTTTTTCAGCTTCTATCAATCGGAATCCCAACTTTCCTTGTTTTCCCTTTGTGTTTTGGAATGTAAGATTCTACAGGAGAGAGTTAAAAAGACTTGGACAGTTGTGGATGCAAAAACCCTGAAAAAAGAAGATATTCAAAAAGAAACAGTTTATTGCTTAAATGATGATGATGAAACTGAAGTTTTAAAAGAGGATATTATTCAAGGTATGTCAGTAAGAAAGAGTTTTCACTGTTGCCTGAAAGACATTTTCTTTAACATGATACGATGCCAGCTGGAGTTTGTATTATTATTTGTTTAAAGTTACGTCTTTGAGTTATAGAGATACAACAGTTTGAAAGGATAGTGAGACCCTAGGTCCTTTAGCTCATTTGTTGGGTCTTAGGCAGGTTGGTTCTCAGGATTACGCTTGGGTGTTCCATCTCTGAGTTTTAAATGTCTTAAGTGATAATACTTGGCTTTATTTTAAAGTTTGAAACTCACTAGCTAGGAGAATGTTTAATATGGCTGAACTAAGGTTTTTAAATTTTATTTTTGACTTTCATGGTGATGATTCTTGTAAGTGCCAACTTCAGGTTTTATATCATACCAGGGGCTGAAAATTATTTGCATTTATTATATTGCTTCATATTAAATAGGATTTTTTAAAAAATTGTACTCCTTTATTATACCCATTTGGATTGAATAGTGTGTCTAGATGGCATCTTTATCCAGAGGACTTAGAAACTAGCTGAGGATATCTGTATGTTCAAGACCTAAAATTATTAAGATACCAGATGATGGTTAAGATAGAAACCAGAGTCCTTAAATAAATATTTTGCCAGGCTATTCACTACCCAGTATAGTTTTGATTTGCAAGTCTTGAAAATAATTCTTTTCCTCTGTGACACTGTATTTCATCTTACCGTGTATGTTTGTGTGTGCTGGAGGGGAGGGGGTTGTTTAAAGGTGGTGGTGATTATGATTCCTTCCTTTCTCCTGATGGATTATGTATAGAATGTAATTAATACCCTACAATTTCTACTAATTATTGAGTTCAGTTCTGTAGCATAGAACATGAATTTTGGAATCAAACCTGGGTTAGAATCATGGTTCCATCATTGGTTAATCATGTGATCCTGGTATAATGACTGGCTCATAGTAGGAAGAATAGCATGATTAAAGGCACAAGACCAGGAAAGTAGGGGGACTTCTCAGAGATACTAAGTAGTCCAGTTGGGTTGGTGTATTGAGCATGTACAGGTTAGTACTTGCAGGTAGCATCTAATGGACAGCCTGCATTTTCTCTTTTAATCATCAACGACCATCTTATAAAGCAGGCATTCTTTGTTATTTCCATTTTATAGATAAGGGAACTGAGGCTGAAAGATACTCATTCACATATTCAAAGCCACAGAGCTCTCAACTAGCAGGACTTGGATCTAGGCCTGTACTGCTTCAGAGTCTGTGTCTGCATACTATTCTGAATTTGGACTGAGTAGTGAAGGGCTTTGGATAATAGGCTAAGACTTTATGCATAACCTTGAAAACAACGTGGAGCCACTTACGGTTTTGAGGAACCATTGGGGCTATGTTTTAGGAAGATTAATATGACTCAAACTGGTTGTAGGGTGGATTGGAAGGAGAAGGACCTAGCGACGAGGATGAATGCCAGTTCTTTTGGTTGTTAGCAAAGAAGGCATCCCTGGTTATCTTAGGCAAAAAGGAAATTTATTGCTGGGGCAATGGAGAGGGAAGAGTTAAAAACTGCTTGGGTTCAAAGAGGGTAGAAGTGAATCTTTTCTCCTGTACCTTTTTGTGGTTACCAGCTTACTTTCTTTGCCTATCCTCCAATTTCCAGCCCCTGATCAGCTAGCGGTTTTGTGTGTGTGTGTGTGTGTTTTTTTTTCTTGAGCCAAGGTACCAGTATACACATGTGTGCAAAGCAATATGGTTAAATGTCGTAGTCTGTTGTAAGTATACAATGTACAAAAGTTGTAGTTATATGCCCTTTAAGTAAATGAACAAGAAAATATAAAACAGTTTTAGTTAGAATGTTTGTTACAAGTTACACGATTCACACGATTCAAGTAAGAAGATGACTGATGACAGAGATAAGTTAAGACAAACATTTGGTTTAGGTACCAGTCTTAATCATGTGCCATACATTTCCCTGTTAATTTTTGTTGGAATTTTTGGTTTTGTCACTAGCTTTTTAAAAAAGACATAAATGGAAATAAAAATGTGTTTCTTTTTTGAGATGGAGTCTTGCTCTGTCACCCAAGCTGGAGTGCAGTGGTGCGATCTCAGCTCACTGCAACCTCCACCTCCGGGGTTCAAGCGATTCCCCTGCCTAAGCCTCCTGAGTAGCTGGGACCACAGGCGCATGCCACCATGTCTGGCTAATTTTTTTTGGATTTTTAGTAGAGACGGAGTTTCACTGTGTTAGCCAGGATGGTCTCAATCTCCTGACCTTGTGATCCACCTGCCTTGGCCTCCCAAAGTGCTGGGATTACAGGTGTGAGCCACCGTGCCCAGCCTAAAAATGTGTTTCTTTTTAATAAAATAGATGTCATCAACAGACTAATACTAGATCACAGAATCTGTCCCTGGATATGAAAGTTTTATTGTGTCTTGGAGTAAAGATGCATGTGCTTTTCCTTTGCATTTATCCAAGGCCAGAATCCTTGGATTTTGATGCTCCTTCTTCCCACAAAACATATACTGTGTATTGAAAGGGCGTGATTTTCCATAGAATACAGGCTACAGAACAGGGTTGAACTTTCTTTTTCTTTTTTTTCAAGAAGCCAAGAGCCTATATTTATGTAAATATCCTATGCAATTAAAAAGAAAAAAATACAATTAAATCCCAGAAATAAAAGAAATTTAAATATAGAAAAATATACAACTTATCAATTAGATATTTCCAAACAAGAGTTTTAGCTTCTGTCAGGCATTGCATATCTCCAGCATGCGTTTTTGAGAACATTTTGTTCTGAAAATTTCCTGTTGGCATTTTTCTCTGTAGGTCTCTAGGTTTCTGAATAATGTGTTCTTATGTTTACAAGTCATGCTGTACTTCAGTCAACTATAGTTTATCTTTGGAGGATAACTAGTACGTTACGTTTGCCAGATTTTTTCTTTTAGGCTGGGTAATCATTAAGGTAACTAGATTGCAAAATATGCTGCTTTAAAAATGTAATTAGATTTTAATCGTCTCTATATTGTATATGTGGTTTGTGTATCTGCTGCTGCTTTTTCACCATTGATCACAAGGGGCAGTAATCTGATTCCAGGGAATAGAAGATGGAGGCTTGGTCTGGCGTGTGCGTGTATTGTTAATGTATGCATAGAGCTAATTTCAGCTTGTAGAAAATGAGGCCCCATATGCTTAACAGATGCTCTTCCCTTTTTCTCCAGGGTTCCGCTATGGAAGTGATATAGTTCCTTTCTCTAAAGTGGATGAGGAACAAATGAAATATAAATCGGAGGGGAAGTGCTTCTCTGTTTTGGGATTTTGTAAATCTTCTCAGGTACAGTTGTGAACAAAATGAATGAGCTTTTTCCTAGCTGTTACTTGAAATGGTGTGCTTTTGATTGATCATTTTGTTTGTAAGGTATATTTATTTCACTTATTTTATTTTATTTTTTTTTTTGAGATGGAGTTTTGCTCTTGTTGCCCAGGCTGGAGTGCAATGGCATGATGTCAGCTCACCACAACCTCCGCCTCCCGGGTTTAAGCGATTTTCCTGCCTCAGCCTCCCAAGTAGCTGGGATTACAGGCGTGTGCCACCACGCCTGGCTAATTTTGTATTTTTAATAGAGATGGGTTTCTTCATGTTGATCAGGCTAGTCTCAAACTCCTGACCTCAGGTGATCCGCCCAACTCAACCTCCCAAAGTGCTGGGATTATAGGCGTGAGCCACTGTGCCCGGCCTTATTTCACTTTTAATCTTTCTGAAATGTAGTCTGGGGGTTAATGTTGCCATGGTATGTATTTTATACATTAGGAAATTGAGGTTCAGAGCCATTAAGTAAATCTATATGAGCATAGTAAACTAAAAATATAGGATGGTTTTTGAATGGGGAATGGAAGTGGAGATGAGGGGTATTTGAATTATATGGGCCTGATCCTCATCCCTTTGAGACTCAGTCTTCTTGAGCTGGTATTATGGTGAAAGTGCTCATAATATCTCAACTCTAGAGGTGAGAGGGCATAACAAATACGTGAGAAACATTGCCCAATACAGCACATGGCATGTTCTTAAAAATAAACCCCAGGCTCCAGATTTCATAGATGAGACAAAGTTCATCTTGATAGATAAGTGCAGGTGGTTATGATTTTCAGAACTCTTCAGTACTCATTTTCTAATCTGATATTAGTAGAGCTGTCTTGACCCCTCTTGATACTGTGCTAGATAAGTTAATTGAATTTAAGCGGGTGGGGGGAGAGACATGCAGTACTCATTTTTTATTTAATTTCTCTTTCAGCCCTTCCCCTCTAATTCTTCATTCAGGCCTCTACTGTTCATCAGTGCCTCGTTGCTACTCTTAGGAGGAAATGCAAACCACTTAGCTTTGTTCTTAGACTTTATCGTCTGATCTTTGCTAATCTCACTAATCTAATTTTTCACCTTTCCCCTCACACAGTGGCACTGTACTACTCCAAGAGCTATTCTCCAAATATACCATGCTTTTACAGCACTCCAGACTTTGATTCTTACTGTTTTCTCTGGAACGCTTGTGCCCAGACTTTTCTCTTAGTTCCTCTTTGTCCTTTTAAATCTCAACTTAGGTGTCACCATTTGCAGAAACCTTCCCTAATCCCTCATGACCAGGCTTATTGCCCTCCTTATGTGCTCTTACAGCACCGTGTAACCTGGACTGTAATACTGTACTGCAGTTAATTTCATATTTATCTATTGAAGCTCCTCAAGGGCAAGATTATATTCTGTTCACTGTTGTGTTTATAGTACTCAATGTTGGACGTATGCTAGATGCTCAGATATTTGTTGTGTTGAATTGAATTAAAATTCAGGTTTTAAGATGTTATTAGTATCTGGATATTTTTCAGTAAGAGGATTTTGAATGGAATTTCTTAGCAATGTGTGGCATTATGGTTATACATGTTACTTATTTTGGATCAAAACCAATTCTTTTCCTCTCTTGTAGGTTCAGAGAAGATTCTTCATGGGAAATCAAGTTCTAAAGGTCTTTGCAGCAAGAGATGATGAGGTGAGTTGGCAGCACGTCTTTGAGGTAGTGCTGCAGAATTGAATTGTAAGTCTGTGAAAACGAGTTGTTTGGCGCTTTATAGTTTAAAATGACATGAATTCTTGCAATAGGAGTGGGAAAATCCACTAATCTTTAACTGAAAATGGAGATATGGTAAATGAATTTGTGTTAGCATGGGCACAAGACCCGAGGACATGGAGACCAAGGAAGTATTAAAAACATTTTGAACAACTGCATTTAAGTATGGGAATTTCACAGTCAATTGTTAAAGAGGGTTGGGGTCAGGTTGACATTTTGTGTTGTCATAAGCATCCTGGATGTGCACTTCAGTGACTCACTAGACTGCTTTCGTCATTGAGGAAATGTGTCTTTTCTCTATTCCTCTCTCAGCACTCTTTTCCTGCCTCCCCAAGATACTTTGTTTTTAGGCTGGTTTTGCTCTCGCTAACAGCCCATGACTGCTGCATTCTGCACTCATATCTGCTCTTTCTGTAAATATTTTCTATTTGATCTCCAAGTTAGAACTAACTTTGTTGGAGATGTTGATTTTAACTGGAAGTGTGCAGTCTACTATCTGTTTAAGGCAGCTTAAGCAGGTTTCCAAGATCCTGAAGTATTTACATTTGCAATTAATAAACTGGATGTAGAAGAATATTTTTTGTATGAGGTGGGGGTAGGGTGGTGGTATAACTGGTATAGTTCTCTTTTTCTCCTCACTTCTGGAAGGTAGCTGGTTGCTGATGTAGTGAATGACTATGCCATTATTATCTCAGAACAGTTAAGGGAAGAAAATGTTTGGCTTCTACGCTGTTCTGAATGAATTATTAGAGCAGAATATTAGCATATATGAGTCTTCAAGTTTGAGAATCCTAGTTCATGGATTTCTCTTGAGTCAAATCCTGTTGGGAATCATGGAAGTCTGGTATATACTGTCAAACCACAACTTAGCTGAAGTTTTATTTTGTTTTGTTTTTTTAAGAGACAAGGTCTCACTATGTTTCCCAGGCTGGCCTGGAACTCCTGGGCTCAAGCAATTCTCCTGCCTCTGTTTCCCAGATAGCTGGGACTATAGGTGTGCGCCACCATTCCTGGCTTCTGCTGAAGTTTTAACTTCCACTTACTGTCTCATTACACAAAGAACATTCTGATCACTTCATGAGACTTGCTAGGTATGCAGTGAGGAATCACAAAGCTGTGTTGAGACACACATGTTGGGTAATTATGTAGACTTGCTAGCTAAGGGCAGCCTTGTGGATTGCATAATTCGAATCTGGCCTTATACAAACACTAATTTCTGTATATCATAGGATCACTTTGAGGTAACTCAAGAAAAAAAAATTTACCTCCTAATGGCAAAGGGATACTGTCTAGTGTCAGTTTTTGATGTAGTCAAAAAATGAGAATATCTAATTGGAGCTTATGAGATAAGCAAGGGAGTAAGGAAACAATGTCATATGAGGACTTCCAGTTAAAAAAAAAAATTGCCTGGAGGAGACTTGTGTAGGTAGGCAAGTGTAGGAGGGATGACAGACATAATAGCACTCTTCATGCATTTGGAGAATTATCCTGTAGAATAGAAATTAAACTCTGCTTCATATTAGAGGGGTGAACTGGAAACAGCAGGTAATGGTTTTTGTTGAAGATGAAGAATTATTTTGTCAACAAGAATCACTGTCCTCACTGGATTGTTTTCTTGTAAGATGGTCAGATCCCCATTTCTATAAGTTTACAAGAAAGGTCTTTATCACCCCCAGTCAGATGTACATGTGGGTTGTTAAACTAGATCAATACTGTTGTTTTTTAGCTCAAATATTCTGATTCTTTGGATAATTCCCTCTTACAGTTTTCTCTGGTCATTAGCATATAATTTTTTGTGTTGAGAATCTATACTTTTATGTGCCGATTTGCACTGTGTGTAGAAAACAAGGGGGGGAAAAGAAAGGAAGGAAATGGAGCTTTAGTTGAGTTATACACAGGTGTAGTACTGTCTTACCATGTAGCAGTCATTCACAGCCCCATCCTTCCTTTTTTTTTTTTTCTGATACGGAGTTTGGCTCTTTATAGTCCAGGCTGGAGTGTAGTGGTGTGATCACGGCTCACTGTAACCTCTGCCTCCCGAGTTCAAGTGATTCTCCTGTCTCAGCCTCCCAAGTAGGTGGGATTATAGATGCCCGCCACCACGCCCGGCTACTTTTTGTATTTTTAGTAGAGACGGGGTTTCACCATGTTGGCCAAGCTGGTCTTGAACTCCTGACCTCAGGCGATGCGCCCCCCCCTCGGCCTCCCATTGCAGGCGTGAGCCACCATGCCTGGCCCCTTCCTTCTTTTAAACATCCTAATTGGTGTTATCAAAGACATATAAATAAAAAAACTTCAAACAAATTGAAAGTAATCTCTTCCTCAGATTCTCATTGTGTTTAGCCCTTTCTTATGGGACTTAACTATTAGAACATACATGTTCCGTATTTGCTACATCCCTACATAGCTCATTGCTGCTAGTAAAGAATGTATTAGTTAAGTGAGGTCAGGGACTCATCTTTGTTTTTTCACAGGGCTCAAGACAGTGCCTGGCAAAGAACAGGCACTGAGTAAAATAGCCTTTGAACTGAACTGAAAAAGTAATGATTCTGTTATGAAATTTGTACAGGATTCTAATGGCCAGGTCTTGGGGTCATAGGTTTTTTGTTCATTTGTTTTGTTTTTACAACAGCATGGCTGAGAGGTCATAGTTTTTTAACTTTGATAAGGTTAACCATGATAGTGAGAAAAGTACATAGTGTTTGGGGAGTTCTACAGAGAGAGAGAGAGAGCTGACTAAGGTAAATCTGGAATGGAGAAGGTAACAATTTACTAAGCCTTCAGAAAAGGTTAGAAGCTGGAGAGCCAGAGATTAGTAAGGGGGCATTCTAGCTAGCAGGAAATGGTATGAGCAAAGGCCAAGTATGAGATCTGCCTCCAATCATTGATAGCTCAGTAAGGCCAGAATAGAGGAACCACTGGAAGGGAGTGACATGATGAGCTCTGTAAACAGAGCAGGCTGTGAGGGAAGAGATGGATTTGAGAGACAGTGTAGAGGTAGAATTGGTAGAGTTTTGTGAACACTTAAAAGGTGAGGGATGAGGCCCAGTACTTTGAGAGGCCGAGGTGGGTGGATCACTTAAGGTCAGGAGTTCGAGATCAGTCTGGGCAACATGGCAAAATGTCATCTCTACTAAAAATACAAAGAGTTATCTGGGCATGGTGGTGCATACCTGTAATTCCAGCTACTCAGGAAACTGAGGCACAAAAATTGCTTGAACACGGGACACAGAAGCTGCAGTGAGCCGAGATAGTGCCACTGCACTCCAGCCTGGGGGACAGAGTGAGATTCTGTCTCAAAAAAAAAAGTGAAAGATGAGAATGGTGTGGTGGCATTATCAAAGACTGGGGTTTCCAGTTTGGTTGATTGGGCAATGATGTTAATGGAAATAGGGAATCCAGGAGGAGATTGTAGGGGAAAGATAGTAAGTTTAGGTTTTAGTCTTGTCGTGGTGAATGTGAACCGTTCATACTGAACAGTTTGAGATAACTGAGGATGCCGTTTGAAATATCCACCGGCTAGTAGGCAATCTAAGTCTAGATCTTAGGAGAATTTTAAAAATGAATGTACAGGCCTGGCACGGTGGCTCATGCCTGTAATCCCAGCACTTTGGGAGGCCAAGACAGGCAGATCACCTGAGGTCAGGAGTTCGAGACCAGCCTGACCAAAATGGAGAAACCCCGTCTCTACAGAAAATAAAAAATTAGCCAGGTGTGGTGGCGGGTACCTGTAATCCCAGCTACTTGGGAGGTTGAGGCAGGAAAATCGCTTGAACCTGGGAGGCAGAGGTTGCGGTGAGCCAAGATCGCACCATTGCACTCCAGCCTGGGCAGCAAGAGCGAAACTCTGTCTCAGAAAAAAAAAAAGAATGTACAGATTTTTGATTCATCAACTCGTGGGACTGGATGAAATAATCCCCAAGTAGAGTTTTAGAGTGAGAGGAGGAGAGAAAGGCCTAAAGTAGAATTTACAAATTGGGGAAAAGAGAACAATCGGGAGAATGTTGTTTCTGAAGCCAAGGAAGGAGAAAGTATAGAAACAGCAGAATGGTGAGATGCTACTGTCAAACAAAAAAATCAGGAACCAAGGAGTTGGCAATTAGGAGGTGATGGGTGACTTCAGAGGATAATTTTAGTAAGGAAGTGGGGGCAGTGGCTGGACTAGACTGAAGAATAGTTATGCACTAAGCAGTGGAAACAGCATGCCTATTATTTTATGAAATTTAGAGGTAAAGACAGGAAAGATACTGATAGCAATTTATGGAGTGGGAGAGACAAAAGATTTTGTTTAGGAGGGCTGAGATGAGTTTATTTTTAGGGTAAAGATAAATTTAGAGAAGGAAGGTTGGAGCAGTAAGACAGGATTTAGTTAATGAGGTTAGTCCCAGAATAGCTGCTGTAAATGTAATCAAAAGCAAATGTGTGCAGTTCGTCCTTAAAGTAAGGGGGCACCTAAAAAATACAAAATGGAAAGAAAGTGATAACAGTCGTAAAGTATTTAGTTCTGTTGTGAAAACTCTCACATGTTGAATATGTGTTAATACATCCATCTTTCTTACCAGGCAGCAGCAGTTGCACTTTCCTCCCTGATTCATGCTTTGGAGGATTTAGACATGGTGGCCATAGTTCGATATGCTTATGACAAAAGAGCTAATCCTCAAGTCGGTGTGGCTTTTCCTCATATCAAGCATAACTATGAGGTAAAACCCAAAGTCTTAATTTTTTTTTTTCTTCAGTTCGTTTAGTCTAAGCGGTGTTTCTCGGCTGCTAATGTTCATGGTAATTACTTGGGGGTCTTGTTAAAATGCAGATCCTGATTCTGTAGTTCTGGGGCAGGGCACTGATTCTCCGTTTCTCTCAAAAAATGCTGATACTGTTTTGTGAACCATACTTTCAGTTGGAGGAAGAAGTATACATTATAAAAATGATATAAGAATCTTTTAATTATAAAGTATTACAAGAATCTCTTTACTAAGTATTATGAAAATCTTTTTAGATTAAAAGAATCTAATCATAAAGGTTCACTATGGCCTTTTCTTGGTTCTCATCCTTCTTGACTTATTGGAACCAAATAGAAAGAGAAATTACCTCCATTTTTACAAATGAGAACTATGAATACAGGTTGAGGATGTGATTTTGTTGTGATCCTTGTGATACAGTTTATTTAGGGCTCTCTTGTGTAAAAGACAGTTCTAAATTCCTTACCGTTTCCTCTGTCTCAGAGAATTTACTGTGGCAGAACTGGAAAGAGAAGGCACATGTCTTGACATCCAGGTCAACCTTCTGCACCCCAGTCTTCTCATTTGTTGTATTGGTCATGCAATTTATAGCAATCCTTTAGTAGCCTGTCTTTTATGCATTTCTCTTATATTTAATATTCTTTATACTGTTTGCAGTTGTGAACAGCCAATAGCAGAAATCAAAACACTTCAATTTTCATGTGCCGGAATTGGGCTGTCTGATGTTTAAAATCTTTCTGTTATGCTACTTTCACAGAATTTGGGATTAGTTTTATATTTTTTCATTACTTTGATCATTTCTGCATTTACCCCTTTTCTTTCTCATTAGTGTTTAGTGTATGTGCAGCTGCCTTTCATGGAAGACTTGCGGCAATACATGTTTTCATCCTTGAAAAACAGTAAGAAATATGCTCCCACTGGTGAGTTTGTTTTCGTTTAGATCACTCATTTACTCTACACACATTGTTCTTGGGAAATCACCTGTCTGCTAGTTATTGGTTGGGGCCAGGTATTTACAGGGTTCAATTAGTTGGATTTCCAATCATACACTTACACACAGTAATGATGAAGGTGGTTTACTTGGTGTTTTTCCACTAGTAGGGATAGGTTTGCCCTAAACTCATCCAACACTGTCCAGTTTTTGCCTTGGAGCATGTACCTAGGGGAAAACTTGATGGTAATGGATGTCCATCTCTAGTTGTGAGCAGAGTTTGCCCCTGCTGAAGTGAATCTGAGTAGTATCAAACCTGTGATTTCAGTGGTCTATGTAAAGTCTGATGTAGCTTTGAAATGAAAAGTGACAGTGCTGAAGATTAACTTTTCTCTTTGCCCCGTTTTTGTAGTTTGCACCAACAGTCCAAGTCTCGTTGTTACTTATTTCTGGCTTTTAGAAGTTACTTCAGGCTTGGTATGAAAGGCCCTTATTGAGCATCCGGCTGCAAATGTCAGGGTCCTATACAGAATGATTCTTACAGCCACAGGTCCAGTCTTTCAGAGAGTCTTATCATTTAAAACAATTGTAATAAAATATAATAGGGGGCAGAAGTAGAAAACATACCAAAGAGAACAACAAATGATGCGTAGATGTTTTAGTTTATAAATTTAAATATACTGTCTCTATCAGTGCAGGATTAGGGAATTGTGAGGTGGGTTTCGGAACTCAGTTCTTTCTGTTATTTTGGCTAGACCCTGTGGAAGTAGTGTGCTATCAACAGGCCAAGAATCAGTTGGTTCTCTAGGGCCTGTATCTTTACCTTCCTTCTACAAATGAGTCTGTCTGCATCATGGTGGAGGCAGGCATGGACCTGATTGTATGGAAGTTGCCACTGTGTTACAGTATTACTGTGTCTCTACTTCTTGATAATTCCAAAACTTAAATGAGTAGAATATTTAATTTAATTACTTATTTGATACAGGGTCTCACTCTGTCACCTGGGTGGAGGGCAGTGGCATGATCATAGCTCAAACTCCCTGTGTATTAGTTTGTTTTCACTCTGCTGATAAAGACATACTGGGAAGAAAAAGAGGCTGGGGAGGCCTCAGAATCTTGGCGGGAGGCGAAAGGCACTTCTTACATGGTGGCAGCAAAAGAAAATGAAGAAGCAAAAGTAGAAACCCCTGATAAACCCATCAGATCTGAAGTGAATAAATCTAGAGACTTATTCACTATCATCAGAATAGCACGAGAAAGACAGCCCCTCTGATTTGTTTACCTCCCCCGGGTCTTTCCCACAACATGTGGGAATTCTGGGAGATACAATTCAAGTTGAGATTTGGGTGGGGACACAGCCAGTTCTGGCTCAAGCAATCCTCCCGCCTCGGCCTCTCAAGTAATTGGGACTACAGGTACGCGCCACTATGGCTGGCTAATTTTTAAAATTGTTTGTAGAGAGGGAATCTCACTATGTTGTCAAGACTGGTCTTAAACTCCTGGGCTCAAACAGTCCTCACATCTCAGCCTCCCAAAGTGTTGGAATTATGGGCATGAGCCATCACTTCCAGCCCAGAATATTTTTAAAAACCCACTTTGTTAATAGTTTATTTTGTTGACATAAATCACTCAGTATCTAAAACATTAAATACCTTCTGTTATCTATTTTCTGTGAGTTAGCATTTGTTTACATTTTCTCCATTGGAAAAATGGACCATTAAAGTTATTTCGTGTATTTCCCAGTAGATGTCTATGTAGGGATGCAATGCCAGGATGATCGGGCCTCCTACTACCTTGTAGTAGTACATAAAAAATCACTGAATGTTCACATGTACAAGCACTGCCTCCTACCTGTTGCTGGGAGGGCCTTGAATTAGCAAGTTCAAGATGGTGTTGGCTGTGCCATTGCCTGAAACCTCCCCTGAAAAGTCCATAAACAGGTAGAAAAGAAATATCTCATGATAAATATGTGTATGGTCTTTTATTTTGTTGTAGCTGTACGAAAGAGATACTTGAAAAGGTGCAGAATAGAAGTATAATGTACTTTTTAGAAACTGCTTACTGTCTTCCACCTTTTGCCTGGTGACTGTGGATGTTCCAAAAATAGTGCCTCAGGTTCAGCAGCTGAACTGCTGTATAAATCAGCAAAATGAAAGTTACACACGGTAGTTTAGGCAGAAGTTATCTTTGGGAGCATTGCCTTTCATCCATATTGCTTTGGGCTGTGCCATTTTTGTTGACTGAGTAGATTTTTATTGAGGAGCACTTATTTTCTATTAGTATTAGGAGAGACCTAAGGAAAGAGGATGTCATATTTCTGCTCTCATGGAACTTGAGAGTTTGAATGGAGTAGAATAAGACATGTACTCAGGTGTGATTAGTTTCATGGAGGCATTGAGAGAGAAGAGAGCTTATTGTGCCTTGGTAGATTGTGAAGGAATCAGCTCACCCTGATCCAGTGGTGTCTTCCTATTAAGGTACTGTACTCTGATAAAAGTTATATTAGTCCTTAAAATGCTTATGCTTCATTACCAGAGAGATTTTTTCTTTTTAATGTTTTTCTTCTTTAGCTAATTACTAGTTTTTAAAATATTAGCTCAATGAATACTAAATATTTTGTTCCAATCTCCATATAGGGATTGTTTTTTTTTTTTTTTTTTTTTTTTTTTTTTTTTTTTTTTTTTTTTTTTTGAGACAGAGTCTCGCTCTGCCACCCAGGCTGGAGTGCAGTGGCCGGATCTCAGCTCACTGCAAGCTCCGCCTCCCGGGTTCGGGCCATTCTCCTGCCTCAGCCTCCCGAGTAGCTGGGACTACAGGTGCCCGCCACCTCGCCCGGCTAGTTTTTTTTGTGTTTTTTAGTAGAGACGGGGTTTCACCGGGTTAGCCAGGATGGTCTCGATCTCCTGACCTTGTGATCCACCCGTCTCGGCCTCCCAAAGTGCTGGGATTACAGGCTTGAGCCACCGCGCCCGGCCGGGATTGTTTTTTATATGGCTGTATTCCTCTGAAACAAACTCTCTTGCTTTTGATCTGATACTCCATTGTTAAAGGCTCACTGAATGGTAGAACTGGAACCTAATCAATCACTCTAAATCGATCTTTTCATGGATAAGAAAACCAAGACTTGAGTTAAATGCGTGCATAGCTAGAGAATACTTTGGCAGGGCCAGGACTGTATAACCTGCCAATATTGCTGTGGATAGCTCTACATAGAAAGCATTTGTTTTCATGGAGAATAATAAAAAATAATCATTTTTCTTTCTGCTTCTCTATCTTTAAGAGGCACAGTTGAATGCTGTTGATGCTTTGATTGACTCCATGAGCTTGGCAAAGAAAGATGAGAAGACAGACACCCTTGAAGACTTGTTTCCAACCACCAAAATCCCAAATCCTCGATTTCAGAGATTATTTCAGGTGAGAGAGGAAGAATGAACAAGTCTTATTTCTTTTAAATGAAAGAGAGCTCAGTCCAAAGTTACAATCATTGGCCAGTCCTAAATAAATGTCTTTATTCTCTAAAGGCCCCATTTGCTCTATTTAATGAAAGAATAACATCTTCCTCTCTTACTTCAAAAGGTAAAAATATTCTGAGCTCTTAAAAGGAAAAATAAAGTTAGAATGTTTTCTTTCTTTTCTTTTTTCTGGAAGAAGGTTACTTAAAAAAAATACAGGAAGGCCGGTTACCCATGCTGGAATGCAGTGTTGTGATCATAGCTCACTGTAGCCTCAAACTCCTGTGCTCAAGCGCTCTTCCCAACTCAGTTTCCCTGAACAGCTGGGATTGCAGGCACATGCCACCATGCCCGGCTAATTTTTAAAAATTTTTATAAAGACAAGTTCTTGGCCGTTGTGCGGTGGTTCACTCTTGTAATCCCAGCACTGTGGGAAGCTGAGGCAGGTGCATCACTTGAGGTCAGGAATTCAAGACCAGCCTGGCTAACATGGTGAAACCCTGTCTCTACCAAAAAATGCATAAATTAGCTGGGCATGGTAGCACACGCCTGTAATCCCAGCTACTCAGGAGGTTGAGGTGGGAGAATTGCTTGAACCTGGGAGGCGGAGGTTGGAGTGAGCCAAGATCACACCCTTGTACTCCAGCCTGGGCGACAGAGTGAGACCCTGTCTTTAAAAAAAAAAGAAAAAAAAAAAGGTTCCTAGGCTGGTCTTTAACTCCCACCTCAGCCTTCTGAGTAGATGGGACTAAAGGTGTGTGCCATTGCCCCCACGATGGCTCTTTTATATTTTTTCAGGGTTTTCTCCTGTATTGTATGTAAATAACACTTTTCTTCGTTTTCTATATCAAAATAGTAGGAGAGCTTGTGTGAACTCTATAATAACATTGTTAGAGAAGAAGTGTTCTAGTGCCACATTTCTCAAAAATTTCATAATTAAAGGGAGCATGGGGTCAGATAAAGAGGTTATACTGTGAAATTAGTAAAGAATAATTAAAATACAGAAAATATAAAAAATGTACTTCTGAATCTTAGGCCAAAGGAATTGGAAGGCAGAGATTGGATTAAGGTAAACTGGGGAAGTTGACAAGAGAGCTGACTTATGCTGAGGAAGGTGAGGGCTAGACCATGGTTGAAGTAGAAAGGAATATTCCAGTCCTGGATTCAGTTGATGAGAGCAGGACATAGGCTTCTCTGAGCCTCACAAAACTGAAAAAAGATTATAAGCAGCTTTTTTAGGCGAGCTGTTGCTCACAGAGGAGCAGAGGGCCCTCTTCGGCAGCTTGGGGGTAACAGGGCGTGTGCTGGAGAGACCACAGATTCTCCCTTTTGACTCACTTCATGAAACATCTGTAACTAACTTAAGTTCGTATTGGGGCTTGTGATTTGAGGGATCGTCTACTTGAAAGAAACTGCCTGTTTTTTTGATGCTTTTAATTCTTTTAAGTAGTGAAAAAAATCTTTTGTTCTAAAATCAGAAATGTGAGGCTTAACATGTGAAGACTTGACTCTGAATACTCATGCCCCTCAATTTATGATGGGGATACATGCCTATAAACCCATCTAAATTGAGAATATAAGTTGAAAATGCATTTATTACACTTAACCTACCGATTGTTATAGCTTAGCCTCACCTATTTTAAATGTGCTCAGAACTCTAGTCTACAGTTGGGCACAATCATTTGGCAGCCTAATGCACTGTAGAGGTTGTCTACCCTTGGGAGCTGCAGCTTGATATCACTGTCCGGCATTGCAAGTGTCCTACTGAGTTCTACTGAATGAGTATCGCTTTCACACTATTGTAAAGTAGAAAAATTGTAAGTTGAACCATCATAAACCAGGGACCATCTGTACTGCAGCATGCTAAGTGTACTGAAGTATAAATTACAGATATAAAAATCCTTTGGTGTTTTTTGGCAAGTGTACTTGAAGACCTAAAGCCTTACGCCATTTGTAGGAAAGGTAGGAGCAGACCAGTTCAAAGCTTACCAAAATGTTCACTATGGAGAAAAAGAGAACTTCTATTAATACTATTTTGCACACTTATCTAGGGTAGGTTGTATTTATCTTTAATACATGTTTCTTGGAATAACAGACAGATACAAGCCATAAATGCAGGCATTTTTATATTCCAAAGTGGCTGCAAGCACAAGCTTTGATTTTTATTAGTTTGTTTTGTGGGGGAGGGCTTTTAATATGGCTTATCTGTATAAAGACGTATCTTTACTAGGACATATAAACTTAAAAAAACTTATTTATTGAGTACTAATAATGGACCACATGCTAAAGATACTATAAGCTTACTTCTTTTTTTTTTTTGAGGCGGAGTCTCATTCTGTCACCCAGGCTAGAGTGCAGTGGCGTGATCTTGGCTCACTGCAAGCTCTGCCTCCCGGGTTCACACCATTCTCCTGCCTCAGCCTCCCAAGTAGCTGGGATTACAGGCACCCGCCACCATGCCTGGCTAATTTTTTTTTTTTTTTTAGTAGAGACGAGTTTTCACCATGTTAGCTAGGATGGTCTCGATCTCCTGACCTCGTGATCCGTCTACCTCGGCCTCCCAAAGTGTTGGGATTACAGGCATGAGCCACCGCGCCCAGCCAAGCTTACTTCTTTTATGGACCCCTCTAGAAGAGTGAGAAAAGTACAGAGATAAAAAACCAGTAGTTAAAACCGTGGTTGGAAAACACCATGAGAATAAGAAGAAAAAGATTTTTGCAAGTGGGTGACTTAAGGAAGGCTTTGCTGAGGAATGAGCATTCGGACAGAGTTCTAAAAGAACGAAGGGGATGCATGTTGTAAGGAGAGCATGCCATGCAAAATAAATGATGTGGAAAAGGTTGAAAATATGAAGAGCTAGGATGTGGATCCCTTTGGCTGCAGTATAAGTTCTGTATGGAAAAGGTGACAGAGAAGTTAAATTGTAGGTAGGTTGTGAGTACCTTATATGCCACATTCAGTCATTTGGATTTTACAGCAGTGGGTAATTATTAAACAATTTTCAGTGGCCCACTTGAAGGCTTAAGAGTTAAAGCAGTGATGGAGAGAGTGGAGACGAGAATCTATTCTTAAGGCATTTAGAAGGTATAGCTAGAACTTGAGTGATTGATGGAAAATAAAGAGTAATTGAAGATAACAGGATCCTAGCTTGGGTGACTGAAAAGATGATGTCACCATTCAATGTGATAAGGAATACAGAATGAGCAGGTGGAAAAGATAATTCATTTGTTTTCACAAGAGTTAAAATTGAGAAAATCTATTGGATATCCTGGTATAGTCACTCAGTGAGAAGTTAGAAACGGTTGCAGAGCCCAGAAGACAAGTCAGGTCTAAACACACAGATTTGAGAGTCCTCCTCATTGAGGCAGAAAGACAAGTGAGTCAGATCGTCTGGGAGAACACATTGGGTGAGAAGGAGAGAACTAAGTAGAGAACCCCAACATATGAGTGAACAATTAGACATATAAAAAAGGGCTGTTACAAAACAAAACCAAATGCTCCTACCTCCATCCCCCAACAAAAATCAGCAAGGTAGAAAATTAGGAGAAATGCATCTTGGAAGGCACAGGAAGAGAAGACTTGGAGAGGAAAGAATCCCAAGTCAGATGCACAGTGGCGAGTAGAGGTGAGCTTAGCAAAGGTCTTTAGGAATTCGTAGTCCAGTTTGAGGACTTCGGGGACACAGAATCAGTTGAGTAGTGGTGTGCAAGCCAGGTTACAATGCCTAGATGAGAAAGACTTCCTGATGGAGAGAAAGAGAGGACACAGTAATCTGTAGGTTGTGGGACCCAAGAAGGCTACTTTTTTCTTTTTGAATGAAATACCAACAGCTAAGGGTAAATGAGCTTGGAGAAGGAGAGAGAGATTAATAATCAATTTGTTATCAAGAGATTAATTCTAATTTTGGAAAGAAATGCTAAAAATGTATAACGGTTAAAACCACCTTTTAAATAATTGATGCAATGTTGCTAAAATCAGTATATTAGTAACTTCTGAGCTACTGTGGTCTGTAGGTTTTTCCTCTAATCTTTTTCAAATTGTAAAAATCACATCGAGTAACAGTTGTTTAAAAGAGAAATAAATAGGTCAAGAACTGTGATCTCAGCTTCCCAGCCACTCAGAAATGTCACTTTCTCATAATCCCATTTTTTTAATGCATTGGGAATTTTTACCTGAATGAGTTTTATAAGTATCTCGCTTAGCTTAATTTGCCTAAAATGTGACCTTTCAGAAAATACGAGAGGGAGGTTGGTACTTCAGAACATCTCTTGTAGATCCTTTATTATTGACTTACGGATGATGACACTGAAAACATTGCCTGGAGTTTATGCTGGAATGTTTTTCAGTAGGAAGGCTGGGTAGGATACTTGTCCATTGGTTGGTCTAGCCCTTTTCCAAGACATGTCAATTGGATATCACAGATAGAATCTTTAGGAGTTTATGAGAGGTAGTCAGCTATGTTGGGTGTTTGATTACTGCTTTACATCTTTAGGACTTTCTAAGCTGTTATTAATGAACCAAGGGAGAGCACTATGAATAAAGGATTATGCATAATAAGAAGGTGGAGGGGGTAGATTCACAGAGTTTGGGATCATTTGGATTTGCTTAAACAATTTTGGGATTATCTTGCTTTACATTGAATAGGCCTGATGTTATTGATGCTCAAGGGAAAGTCAAGTAATTAGGAAAGAATAAAGCATCAAACTCTGAGAGGAATGAATATGTACTACGGAGAAGGAAGAGCTGTGGTTGGTGGTTGAAATGGGGAGAGAGCAGGGAGAAGCGCATGGAATTTCTGGAGGAAGTTGGTACTTAATTCCTACCTCAGGGTTTTTGAAACTTACTGGACATTGACTCTTGGATGATACTCACTATTAAACCTAAGCATCTTTTATTTTTTTAGAATAGAAACTTTCAGCTTACATTTTCCTCAGTGTAGGAGAGGAGTCCATGGGATAGTATAAATCATATACTTTGTGATAGGAGTAGTATTTTGAAATTACAGGAGCTCTTCAGCTCCCTGGTGTTCTGTTTGTTTTTTTTAGAATTACAAATTTATAAGTTGTTTAAAAGTGGAATAGTTATACCTTAATTTTGGAATTAATCTTTATCGAAGGAAGGAAAACGTCAATCAACGGATAGTTTCATTTCTTTCTTTGTTGTTTAATGACATCTAATGTTACTGCTTACCTTTCTATACTCTTTTTAGAGCATTACCTTTTCTGGGCAGGCCAACGCCTGGCATACTGCCAAGGCCTGGCCCAGTAGACTCGAGGCAGGATAGGTGGTTGAATGAGGTGGCATGCTGTGCAGAACTTCACTCATATGGGCAGTGGAGAACCTGCCCTGGCCTTGATCTTGGTGCCCCTCCCCCTTGGTGTTGCTTCTTGACACCACTGTCAACAACTAGAGCTCTGGAAAAGAGCACTTTATTCCTTCAGCCCTTATCTGCCAGGTGCTTATTATGTGCCAGGTAGTATTTTTGATGCTTAGAATTCATTCAGCAGTAAAGAAGAGAAGAGTCCTACTTGTAAGGAGGAGGGTTAGATAATAAACAAGTAAACTAGAAAATTGATAATTTTAGATAATGATGGAGGCTATAAAAATATAAAATAAGGGAAGTGACAGAAAATGACTAGGGTGGTAGGATGGGGTGGAGGGGCTACTTCATATAGAGTGTCAGGGAAGTCCTCTCTTTGGAGATAGTATCTCAGCAAAGACCAAAATGATTTTTAAAACAAAAAGGGATGAGGGTGGGGCTAACTCCTTCGAGGTTTAGGGAAAGACAGAGGAGGCAGGGGTAGCATTAGGTCCAGGCCCCAAAGGTGGGATGAGCTTGGTGTACGAGTGAAGCAGGAGGAGCCCAGCCTGTTGGGATTGTGAGTGAGGAGAACAAGTGGCTGGCAATGCCATCAAAGAGGCAAGCAGGGCTGCGTCACAGGATCCTAGGGTATAGTGAGCAGTTCATTCTCGTACCACCTCCAGTCAGACAGTGGAAGGAGAAGCCGGGAGACCAGTTAGAAGGTGACTGTGGTAGGCCAAGGATGAGGTGATGGGGCCCGGGCAAGAATGGTAGCAGTGGGGAAGGAGAAAGATGGATGGACTTGTGGAGAAAAGTGCAGACTCAGCACTTGGGGACAACTCAGTATTCTCATCTCTTTTCGCAGACTTCTCTCTGGGACTCACTGAGCATGGGCAACTTCCCTGTAGCAACCTGTTTCATCCACCACATGGCATTCTCTGAGATTAAGTGAGAGAAAGCACAGCATGATTAAGAGAGATAAAAGGATTATAACAAGAAAGTTACAATCCCAGATTATCAGGTCTTGGAATTAGGTATTTTAGGGAATCTTGCATATTCCCCAAGTAGTAAAAGCAACAGCTTTGATTTATAAGGTGAGACTTCTTTCCAGGAGGTCCAGAGCAGAAGATACTATTGCTAGGTTTGGACCTGTTTTTACAATTGGTTAGGTATTGACCAATATCCTGCCAAGAAAGGTGGTTCTGGGTGAATCCTCTGTTATTTTTTACATGTGGTATGAATCACTTAGCCCTCCCACACTAAAGATGGAGGATCCTTGATCAGAAAATATAAAGAAGCCATATATGTCTCCATCTGTGTTTTAAAATCCTTACCTTTTCCAACAGTGTCTGCTGCACAGAGCTTTACATCCCCGGGAGCCTCTACCCCCAATTCAGCAGCATATTTGGAACATGCTGAATCCTCCTGCTGAGGTGACAACGAAAAGTCAGATTCCTCTCTCTAAAATAAAGACCCTTTTTCCTCTGATTGAAGCCAAGAAAAAGGATCAAGTGACTGCTCAGGACATTTTCCAAGACAAGTAAGTACTCGGTATAGTTGCATATAAATTGGGGTATGTAAGATTTGTGGTCATTTTGGAGTGGCTCTGGAGGTGTCACATAGGGGACTATGGAATTAAAAAGGTGGGAGGAAGAAGCCTTTTGCTATTTGGCCCTTACATTGAAGTACTGATTTCTTATATCTGTCTGCTGTGATCATATTTTATCCTTGCTGTTCACCTTGGATTTAGAGCCACCTTCTGGGCTGATGACTTTTTGATCAACATCAGATTCTTTGGTGAATTATATATAATGTATAATCAGATAAGTTTCTGAATATCTGAGTCTAAAAATACTTTAGACTTTTTAAAGTACAGTACTGAGAATGACTGTGTTGAAGATCATAGGTTTTTTTGGTTGGGAGGAGATTAGATGTTGGGGATATCAATGAGATTTTTTGGAGGAAAAGTGGAAACGAGAGTGAAAAACTATCAGTTCTTTAGCCATTCTGTTAGTGTATCAGTGATGTACTTGGTTGTGCTATTGGGGAGGTATTTGTACTTTAAGGTTTGCAAAATGCTTTTCATATACCCTTAAATCAAGCTTACAACTGGCTGTTAAGTTTTTTCCCTCTTCTGTTCACAATCTGTGTCAGCTTCCATTCAAAACAAAACAAAAATAAAACAAGAAATTGTTGTTGCTTATCCAGAATTGAGTATGTAAAATTGATTTTTACTGGGTTTAGGTCAACCAGTTATTGGTGACTTTTTTTTTCTCAAGCCAGAATAATCTACACCTTTCTTTTGGCTGTATTTTGAGATCTGATTTTAAACCATGACTTTTTTCCCCTTTTTTGATTTTCTCTCCGCAACTATCTTTATTGACAAAGCTTCTTATTTATAAATACCGCAGTGGAGAAGTATTGAGTAATTTCCGGAAATCTTCACAGTTTTCTATAAATCATTGATTTAGAGAATTACTGTCTAAATTGAATAGAAAGCTTTGCACATTCTGTGACTTTCTAAAGATTAACATCCAAGCTTTGTCAGAATTGAAAAAAAAATCATGCACTTGGTTCCTCCCCGCACACCGCCTGCCCCCCGTAAGACCGTCTCTCAAGGAGATTGATAGATTGTTTCTTGATAGATTTTTATGATGTGCATTCCTTACACATCCTGGAGAGGTTTTCGTTTCTGTTTAGTCTATCATCATTCTACACAAGAAGACTGTCCCTAAAAATTCACTTTCCCTCTGCTATCCTTATCTACATTCTGGATTTGTATTTTAAAACAGTTCAATAAAAGTCTGCAGCCTTTTCTTTCTGTGACACCTTACTCTAGTCTTAACTGCAATCACAGGGCTATTCTCTTTGTGTGTGTTAAAGCTCCAGTCCATGATCTTACTCTGGTGCCGTGGGAAAGAAGTGGGCCATTTTCTCCTCTTCCCTTTGATTAAAATGTAAATCAGCTGGATAAAAAAGCACACCACACAGACCCAGAAGAATGCTGTTCTGTCATTTGATCCCTGCTGTGATCACACCTTTGGCTGTGGTCCTGCTAGGCACTCTTCTGGAAGTTTGGGTGTGCTGAGCTTCTTGTTCTTTGCTCCCATAATGGTTCGCAGCATAGCTAAGTTACTCTTGCAGGGGCCTGAGAAATATCTTACTCACACACACTTGCTCATGCTCCTATTCTCTTCTGAGAAAGCTTAGTTTTTAAGAATTGCAGAAATGATTCATTTAGCAAATATTGAATACCACCTGTATTCAAGAAGAATGATTCAGTCCTTTCTACAAGGTTCTAAAACCCCTCAATTTTGATGATGAACCTCCAGTCAGTTCTAGAGGTAATTTTTCCAAGGAAAGAAAAAATTGCCAACAGTTTGCAGTGTCTTGTGTATATTCATCATCTCTGGATCCAGGGTACATATTTCCAGTGTACCTGGAGAGGGCCTAAGATCAGGAGTGGACAAATGTCTGTTCGGGAAGTTTAATTGTCTTAAGAGGTGGGAATCATTCCAGTTTTTTCACTCGATATGATTTTGGTGAAATAATTTTACCTTTATGAGATTTTCTTCACCTAAAGAAAAATCTCGAGAGATGATATAACAATGAAATCACAGATATTAAAGCACTTTGAGCAACTGTCATCCTTCACTTAACGACAGGGATACATTCTGTGAACCGTGTCGTTAGGCGATTTCGTTGTGCAAATGTCACAGTGTGTACTTCCATGAGCCCACATGGTGGAGTCTACTACATACCTAGGCTATGTGGTATGGCCTTTTGCCCCAAGGTACAAACCTGTGCAACGTGTTACTATGTTGAATACTGTAGGCATTTGTAACAAAGAGGTATTTACATATATAAACATATCTAATAATAGATGCCTAGATGCCTAGGGATACTGAGGTGGGCAGATGACCTGAGGTCGGGAGTTCGAGACAGTCTGGCCAACATTTTTAGTAGAGAATCCCCATCTCTACTAAAAATACAAAAATGAACGCATGCGCCTATAGTCCCAGCTACTTGGGAGGCTGAGGCAGGAGAATCTCTTGAACCTGGGAGGCAGAGGTTGCAGTGAGCTGAGATCACGCCACTGCACTCCAACCTGGGCTGTAGAGCGAGACTCCATCTTAATTTAAAAAGAGAAAAAAAAAGAAAAGGTAATGCCTTGTGCTGTGATGTCATGACAGCCCTGATGTCACAAGGTGATAGGAATTTTTCAGTTTCATTATAATCTTATGAGATCACCATGTATATGTGGCTCGTCATTGACCAAAACATCATTTTGTGGCCTATGAATGTATTTGGAGGGAAACCAATAGTCAAAACCTAAAGCAATAATCGTATCATTATCTATAAAAAACATTGAATCTTTGAGAAGATCTAATGTTTGTCTTGAACTTGTTGAATACCTAGTGTTAGAAGTGATTTCTTCTTTTCAAGAGGATAAGAACATTTGACGCGGTAGTCCCAAAATATACTAAATATTACCCTTATCAAATAAAAGCATTGCTTCCCTTAATGTTGCTGTACACCCTTGAAATGAAAATTCATCTCTTGCACGGGGAACTTGCATGAGAATTCGGACATCTCAGGTCTAATCCTGCTTATGCAGCTGATGTGTACGTGATCTTGATTTCTGTTTATCTCTATGCAGATAGTCTAAAGCTTTCTGCTCTTTTCAGGTCCACGAAGACTCCTCACTTACTCTCAGCAGACATCCTCACTTGGTTGGTTAATGGTTAAGACTTCAGACTCCAGAGTCAGTCAATATGAGTCAGACCCCTTGCTCTTCAGTGTGGCCTTAGGCATAGGTTACTTATCCTCTCAAAGCCTCAGTTTCCTCATGGGTAGAATAGGGATAATAGGAGTATCTGTCTCATAGAGTTGTCATGGGGGTTAATTGAGCAGTGTATGCTGTTCACTGTTGTATCCCTAGGACCCAGCAAAGTGCCTAGCAAATAGTAAGAGTAAATGGAGTTTGGAATAAATGATTTTAAAAATCCTAGTCATGTGCCTGGCATGTTAGCAGTGACAATGACAGTAGAGGCCAATAGGTGGTGTATTAATCTCTTCTCATGCTGCTATGAAGAAATACCCAAGACTGGGTAATTTCTGAAGGAAAGAGGTTTGATTGACTCACAGTTCCACATAGCTGGGAAGGCCTCGGGAAACTTACAATCATGGCAGGAGAAGCAAAGGTGCATCTTACATGACAGCAGGCCAGAGCAAGTATGTATCAGCATAGGAGAAACTACCTTATGTAAAACCATCAGATCTCGTGAGAATTCACTTATTATCACAAGAATAGCATGAGGGATCCGCCCCCATAATCCAATCACTTCCCACCAGGTCTCTCCCTAAACACTTGGGGATTACAATTCAAAATGAGATTTGGGGCTGGGCTCGGTGGTTCACGCCTATAATCCCAGCACTTTGGGAGGCCGAGGCAGGTGGGTTGCTTGAGGTCAGGAGTTCCAGACCAGCCTGGCCAACATGGTGAAACCCTGTCTCCACACAAAAATTAGCTGGCTGTGGTGGCACAAGCCTGTAATCCAGCTACTCGGGAGGCTGAGGCATGAAAATTGCTTGAACCCAGGAGGCGGAGGTTTGCAGTGAGCTGAGATGACACCATTGCACTCCAGCCTAGGCAACAGAGTGAGACTCTGTCTTAAAAAAAAAAAAGGAAAAACTTGGGTGGGAACACAAAGCCTAACCAAAGCAGGTAGGAACTCCTCAGTTTTCTGGCCCATCTTATCTCAAAACATACATGTTTTTGCATTTACGTTCCTTCTTTCCTGTCTCAGTGAAATAGGGTATTTATTTCATCCTGCCTAAAGTGAATTCCTTTACCTGTGCCCTGGATCCTTTCTTTTCTTTTTTTTTTTTTTTAATTTTAGTTTTTGAGACAGGGTCTCTCTCTGTCACCCAGGCTGGAGTGCAGTGGCGTGATCACAGCTCACTGCAACCTTGACCTCCTGGGCTCAAGTGATCTCCCAACTTGAGGATCCTCAGTAGCCTCCTGAGTAGCTCACGCCAGCTAATTTTTTTATATTTTGTCAAGATGAGAGTCTTACTTTGTTCCCTAGGATGGATTCCTTTTTCTGCCTCATCTGGTACTTTAATCCACTAATAATTTCTTTTCTCTTTCTGTATTTTTAGCTTCTCCCCGTCTACCACCAGCTCCTTTCTTCTCTCATGTTAAATTTCTTTCATTTAACACAAAATAAAATAATCCCCTAGCTGCTTCCCTCTAATTACTACCTGTTACTAATTATTAATCTATTATTATCTTTCCTTCCAGAAGCCAGGCTCTTAGAAGAATAGTCTACTCTGCAACCTTTCTCAGCTCTCATTCTCACCAGCTTCTGCCCCCACCACATCCTTGAAACTCATCTTCCAAAAGACACTAACTGCTAAATTTACTTCTGCTTTGTGGTCCTTTGCTTTCTTGACCTCTTTGTAACTCTTGACACTGTCAATTATTCCTTCTCTCTTAAAACTCATGTATCTGTCTTAACTTCAGCTTCTCCACATTTTTTTCAGTCTTTGGCAACTCCCTCTCAGATTCCTGTGGGGGCTGCTTTTGTGTGTTTTTGTGTTGATATTCTGTAGGATTTGTCCTCAGAAGCAGCAAACGTTTATTGAACCTCATGCTGAAGAGGCCATTAAAGCAAGCGTTTTTAATCAGGGTTCCAAAGATGACATCAAGAAATCTGTGAACTACCTGAAATTATATTCAGACTTCAAAACTTAATGTTAAGTGCTTTGCATGATGCTAAATGCTTTACACATTTATCTGTTTGGACCCACTTTGCCATCCTATGAAATAGATTCTTTTATTGACCCCCAACTTAAAGCTCAGGATTAGAGCGCAGGATTAGAGAAGATGAGAAACTTGCCCAAGATTGTAGTTGGTAGGTGTTAGAGTAAGGATTTAAGCGTAGGCATTCTGACTCCAGAGCTTGTACTTCAAACTAATGCCATTTTGCCTTAGCAGTGCATATCCCAAGACCTCTTTTTTATTTCAGAGCCTCAAAACTACTAAATATCTATCTTCAGTTCAGATTTGTATCCCATCCACTAAATAGCTTAGGTGCCTGTGGGCCCCTCAAGTTCAGTATGCCGGAAATGGCTTTGTTATCTGCTTTCTTCTTCCTGCTCCTTTCCAACCCCTCTTCGTGCTATTATTCTCTTATTTCAGTGAATGACACCTAATTTCTTGGGAGTCTTCCTTTTCTTTTACATTCTATATGTAATTGGTTTACCAAGTTGTATTACATTTACCTCAAATCTAACCCTTTCACTTAAGGTTAGTCTGGTGGCTAATGGCGTTGATTTTGGGGTCTAATTTGGAGCTAAACTCAAGCGTTTCCCCTTAAAAGCAGTTGAAATTGGCAAGTTACTCAGTGTCAAGTGGCAATAACAAATGCCTGCCTTCCTGGAGGTTGGATAGGAGAATGGATGAGTACAGGATTAGTTATTTCCCCTTCCTGTGTGCTTTAAACAAGGGATCAAACTTTCTTGAGGCTTGGTTTGCTCATCTGTAAAAGGATTCTGATAATCACTAACTCGTAGGGTTGTTGCAAAGTTTAACTGAGGTAATTTAAATGTGTTTAACATAGTGACTACCACATGGTAAGCATTAAAAAGAAATGTAAGCTCTTAATAGCATCGCCCACTGCCACTGCTTTTATGTAGGCCTTCTGATTTTAGCCTGCCTCACTGAGATAACCTCTTCAATAATTTCCCTAATTTGTCTTACCTTTTCCAATCCATGCTGTTAACCTGAGTGAGTTTAAAAAACAAATCTGATCCCATCACTCTGTTGCTTAAAATTATTATTATATATGTATTTTTTTGAGACAGAGTCTTGCTCTGTCACCCAGGCTGGAGTGCAGTGGCCTGATCTCAGTTCATGCAAGCTCTGCCTCCTGGGTTCACGCCATTCTCCTGCCTCAGCCTCCCGAGTAGCTGAGACTACACACGCCCGCCACCACGCCCGGCTAATTTTTTGTATTTTTAGTAGAGACGGGGTTTCACCATGTTAGCCAGGATGGTCTCAATCTCCTGACCTCGTGATCCAGCCGCCTTGGCCTCCCAAAGTGCTGGGATTACAGGTGTGAGCCACCATGCCTGGCCTAAAATTCTTAAAAGTAATGATTCTTAATCATATGTGTGAGACAGAGTGCAGTGAACTCACTTGATACAAAATCTATGAACCCTCTTCCTAGAAAAATGCTTTAACAGACTAAGTTGAAGTTTGGTTATAATTTCTGGTAGTTCACAGATTCCTTGATGTCATCTTTGGACCTCCAATTAAAAAACCCTTGCTTTAATGGCCTCCCATTATCCTCAGCATAATGTCAAACTTTTTTACACAAATGAGAGAATCCAGATAAGCAGAAAGAAAAGAGGCATCTATTCATAATCCAGTTATCTAGAGAAAACCGTTTTCTTTTTGTAAAGCAAGTAAAAAATGAACTTATTTAAAGAAACCATTTATCATTTCCCAACACATCAATAACCAAGTAGAAAATTAAAAAAAAAAAAAAAAAAAAAAAAATATATATATATATATAAAGCCTGGGCAACATAGTAAGACCCCATCTCTACAAAAAATATAAAAATTAGCTGGGCATGATGGCACACACCTGTAGTCCCAGCTACTCTGTAGGCTGAGGCAGGAGGATCATTTGAGTCCAGGGTTCAAGGCTGCAGTGAGCCATGATTACACCTTTGAATAGCCACTGCACTCTAGCTTGGGCAACATAGTGAGACTCCCATCTCAAAAAAAAAAAAAAAAAGACAAGGAACTAATAATTAGGATATACAAGGACCTCTTGGAAAATCAAAAAATAATTTTTTAATTTTTCCATGGAAAAACAGGCAAAGATTATAAATAAGCAAATCACAGGAGCAGAAACTCAGCTGGCTTACAAGTGTATGAAGAGATCTTCAGTCTCAATTAGTAATCAGAGAACTGTAAATCAAAGCAAAACAAACAAACATTGGCAAATATTTTTAAACATTAGATGAGACCAGTTGTTGGTGAGAATATGGGAGAAACAGGAACTTCTGTGTACTGCTAAGGGGGAATGTAAACCGAGTAGGACATTAGAAGCTACCAGTGAACTTGTCACTAGGGAAAATGGTCTGTAAACATGGTGGATCCATATCATGGATTATGCTGCAAGTAACAACCACATCGACAGATCTCTAAGGTCACCATTGAAGGAAATTAAGAAAATGAGATCTATAATAGCACAAAATCCTCTTGTAATTAGAAGGCACATACATAAAGCAGTACTGTGTAACTTATAAAGATATGTACATATCTAAGATACGTCTGATATATCGTTGGGTACAAGAGGGTAGGTGGGGTGCAGAGGGAGTGGGAAAATCACTATGAAGGGGAAAGATAGTAAAATACAATGAGAAGGGCCTTGCACAGCCCGTATTTGATAATGGGCTAAGAAGTAATTAGAAATTTTGAGTGACTGAATTCCCTATACCTGAGGTCCCTCTTTAAAAAGCTCACCCTTCTTATAGATGAAGAAGCCAAGACTCTAAGTTACAATGATACAAAGTAAACTACCAATGACAAAGTGCTCAGTCAACCTTCTGCCTTCTGTTTATAACACTAACCTGCCCTAGTTATATCTAAAGAAAAATTTACTTTCATACAGATTTCACAGCTTCTCAACATCCGTATACCTGGGAAGATAAGAACATTTGTATATCCTTCCATGTGAGTCCTTGTGATTCATTCAGGCCGTAGGTTAAGTTTCCTTTTAGTTATTCCAAGGAGAATCACCATGACCAAGCAAAGCAGGTTCCAAAGGCAGGAAGCAGAAGTAATATGCTATGGAGGTACCTTTCTGAAACAGTCTCTTCCGCTGTTGTGGGGTCTTCGGGCAACCCTTCAGTTTAAGTGCTTGGTAACAAGGCTGCCAAGATAGGCTGACCCTGTAGCTTTTGTAGTCTCTCGTACAGCACTGGTCAGATCTACGTAAGCCTCATCAATGCTGGTGCATTCAATCACAGCAAAACGAGACTTCTTCCATCACTTCAACACTGGCTTCCCGGTACTTGGTGAGGTTAGCTTTCCCATGGTACTCACGAACTTGTGCCAGTAGAAGGCCTGGACGTAACTTCTTTGCATCATCTGCCTATGTATAGTGACCCAAAATGCACGAGCTTCGTAACTCACTGCAATTATTCTGCCACCCTTGCATGATTTGTACTGTACAACTGCACAAGGTTTATTCCTCAGATGAAGATTTTGCCGCTGCTCCATTTGAACAAAAAAACAGTCCATGTCCATGAGAGCAACCACACGATCCTGTCCAGTAGCCATTTTTCAAGGTAACAGACACCTGGCCAGACTGCCAGCAGTGGGTGCTGCAAATGCTGGGCTCAGTGCCCACTGGAAGGAAGGAAGATGGAAGAAGGGCTTTTGAATATCTTTTTGCCTTTCTGGGAGCGGGCCAGAGAGTTTCGAGACAGATTTATTCCCCGTGATGATGGAGGAACAGAAAAGGGGTCATGAAGGATCCTGTCCAGGCAACCGTCCCCACAGTTCGGCAGGGATCAGCTGAGAGCAGTGTGCCCAGCAACAAAGCCACCAGACTGAGGACAGACAGCACACATGCTGTGTAGAGAAAACCATTTTCTTTCCTTACGTTTTTTAATGCTCCTAATTAATGTATTTTCTAGCTCCATCTGTCACTACTTCCCAGCTTGCACCTTACGCTTTAGCCCAATACAACTATTTTCTATCCTCTGAAAGAGATAGGCTACCTATCACAGTATTTTGTTAATTGTCTATATGTATACTTAAATTTTTATTTGGTTGAAGGTGTTGATAGTACATTAATTTTTGTATATTGAGAGTTTAGAGTCTAGCTTAGTGACTGATACATAGTACATATTCAGTAAATATTAGCCTAAATAAGTGAGTTGCAAAATTTATACATGTTTGTGAAAGAAAATAAGAAAGGAAAAAGAACAAATTACCCATGGTCTCATCATCCAAATGCACCAACTGCTGACATTTATATGTCTACTGTGATCTTGTGTGTATAAATTTCTACTTTTTAGAGCTTAGTTCCTTCATAGATAATTTAGGGAAGAGAGTCATTACCCTTTCCCACTTCACGTAGACATTATTAATTTAGTATATGCAAAATTCCTAATAATGCTATTAAATGATTTGGCCTGGAGAATATTAACCATACTAAATTTTACTGTGTTCTACAATACGGGAAAATTGTATGTATGTCTGTTTACCCTTCCTTCCCTAGAACCTCATTTTGGGAGGGTTGAAGAAATTCTTCGGCCGGGCGCGGTAGCGCAAGCCTGTAATCCCAGCACTTTAGGAGGCCGAGACGGGCGGATCACGAGGTCGGGAGATCGAGACCATCCTGGCTAACACGGTGAAACCCCGTCTCTACTAAAAAAATACAAAAAAAAAACTAGCCGGGGGAGGTGGCGGCGCCTGTAGTCCCAGCTACTCGGGAGGCTGAGACAGGAGAATGGCGTGAACCCGGGAGGTGGAGCTTGCAGTGAGCTGAGATCGTGCCACTGCACTCCAGCCTGGGTGACAGAGCGAGACTCCGTCTCAAAAAAAAAAAAAAAAGAAATTCTTCATGTGATTCAACTTCATATACCCACATAACTTAGCTTTTTATGTGTAATCCTTCTTAATACTACTATGTAAGCTAATCTGTATTTTTGGAACAGAATAGTCGATATACTGATGGTACTTTTCATTATAGTGCTTTCCTAAGGAGCAGACTGAAGCTTGGAGAGGTTAGTAGCTTACTGGACTCTAAACTCTAGACAGATAAAAATTAGTACACAGTGAACGCCATCAAGAAAGTATAAGATTTTAGTGCTAGTCAGTGGCAAAATTGAGACTAGAATCCAGGTCTTTTGGCTCCAACTCTTCAGTAGTTTAATGTTGTTGACTTGTCTCTTGGGAAGAACTGGCAAAGGTTAATTGAAATGACTGGCTCTGACCTTTTTTTTAAAATATACTCAACTGCTAATGGAATTTCATCCTACCTTGGATTTCTGCTTTTTTTCTTTCATTTTTTCCATGAAGGCTTTGTTTATTTTTTATTCTATTTGCAAGAAAAGAGTTCTGGGTGACTTATGCCTTGTAATGTTTCTTGGTTCCCACCCTTCTGTCTTCTACTTAGCTCTTGTCTACTTCTCGAAGGGAAAACGTTTAGTGGTGAATGGGAAAGATGCCAGATAGTGAAAGTTTTAATTCATGGATGTATGGCTGTGATGATTACTTTAGTTGTTTTACCTACCTCTAAGAGGAAATTCATTATTGAAATTGAGGAAGCCCATGTATGTTTTATTTATTCTTTGCTTCATTTTATGTTTAAAATTTATTTTTGCTTCATTTTTAAAATGACTTCATTTTCAAGCCTCATTGTGTGAAGGTTGGGGCTTTGAGCAAAAAAACACATTTAGAATACTAGTCTTGAAAATTGCTGAGAAATTTTAACTGTTCTCATAATAAAATGATAAGTAAATGAAATAATGCATACAATAATTAGCTTAATTTAGCTATTTCACAAATGCTTATTTTAAAACATTTTGTACGTGATAAATATATGCAATTTTTATTTGTTAAAATAAATGAATTTTTAAAATTTCTAGATCTTGGTTACTAATTTCTCTTACCATTTAGCCATTTCTGATGGCTGCTTTTGTCCCAGATTGCATCTTCATTTCTTTATGTTCAGCAGCTTAAGGGAGATTACAGGCAGAGTCTTTGGATTTGATTTTCTTCTCTTTTGCAATTAACTTGACCTCCTCTTTACTTTAAGACAGGCTGTTAAAGCCAGTATGTTACTTGAGGCAAGATGTTTGATACACTTTTCAAACATCTTAGCACACAGATGCTATTGGACTGTTAGCATATTGCACAAAACAGAATTAGGTTTATAAAAGAAAAAATTGAAAGTTTTTGGGGAAGTGTTTTTTTATAGTTTATGACTTCTTTAAGAGGGAAAGCTCTTGCATAGTTAATTAAGGATTGTCTAGTAAGTTTTGACAGTTGTAAACAGAAGCTTATAAAGCTCTAACATACATGATGGAGAAAATGGGTTGTTAGACACAAAGGTCTTCTGTGTACATGGAAAGCTAATAGCTGTCAATTCTGAGACAGGAACTAGAAAATAATATCTGAAGAGTAAATGGATTTCTTACTTAAATGTTAAATTTCCGTTATCTGTGCTTGCAGTTTCATCTTTTGCAAGGACCTTATGATGTCATTGCTTAATTCTGATTCTCATACTGCTGTGAAACAAAGCCAGAGCTGCCTCAAGTTAGGCCCTTAGGAGCCCGGTGACTGGGAAAGGGAGGCAGCTTTCGTTTGTAAGAGGACTACATGTAGCTATTGTTTTTCTTTTCTTCTTCTTTTTTTTCTTTATTTTATTTTATTTTATTTATTTATTTATTTGGTGCTTGGAAAATAAGTTTCACAATAGCAATCTGGTTTTGTATTCTTTGTTCTGTTTTAAGAGAATTTTTTTTTTTTTCTTTTCTAGCCATGAAGATGGACCTACCGCTAAAAAATTAAAGACTGAGCAAGGGGGTGCCCACTTCAGCGTCTCCAGTCTGGCTGAAGGCAGTGTCACCTCTGTAAGCAAAGCTTTTCAAGTGTGCTTCCCCCTTTGCAGGAAGGTTGGGGCTTGAGGAAGAGTGCATCAATTTTTGTTAGTCTGTTCTTATCACTTTCAAATAAGATCATGATCACTTTCTCTGGTCCTTGCTCTATAGAAGCCATAAAGACCCATTCCATACTTCTTTAAGTAATTATTATCATGAATTGCCTACAGAATTATCTATATGACATAAGGTATATAGAGCTCTTTATAATCTATAGAACATGGAACATCTCAGTGTTGAGATTTTGCTGTTGGCATTATTTTGCAGCTTTTCAGCTAGTCAAAATGCTAGGACAAGTGGGGGTTAGTGGTATGAGCCTTAATCTTCAAGTACGTACAATTTAAGTTAGTGTAACTTTCCTAATTTCTAACATGCAACTTTAGAATAGGATTCACAAGTTTAGGATTTCCCCAAGAAAGTATCCTTTGATACATGAGATTTTTATTTAATGAGAAATTTTTTGGAACTTGAAAATACTACCTTATTTTATTTACTTATTTATTTTTATATCTTGCTCAGCCAGGAGGAAGAATATTTTATTTAATTTTAGAAATACATTGTCATTGTCACCCAAGCTGGAGTACAGTAGTGTGATTTTAGCTCACTGCAGCCTTGAACTCCTGGGCTCAAGTGATCGTCCTGCCTTAGCCTCTTGTGTAGCTAGGACTAAGGGCACATGCCACCACACCCAGCTCTTTTTCATAGAGGTGGGTCTCAGTATGTTACTCTTGGGCTCAAGCAATCCGCCCGCTTCAGCCTTCCGAAGCACTGGGATTATAGGCATGAGTCACTGCACCCAGCCAAATAGTGCCTTCTTTTAAGCAGCATTAGTGTGAATCGACAGAACTTAAAAATTGGCCAATAACTTTTTAACAAAATATACTAGGAAGGATAGTCAGGGAATAAAGGGCATGCCTTTATTCTCACCTCAAACAGAAACTCAGAAAAATTGAATGTGTAAAAAAAAATTTAAAAATTTTTCTTTAATTTAGATTTCATTTAGATGTTTTATATATAATAGTAAAGGAAAAAGTCATGATCTTGTTCTGAGAGCTTTTCTGCTTCCAATACCCTAGCAAACTGGAAGCTTTAGTATATTTTGGAACCCCATCATTTTCTTTCTTATGAGCTGAGTGGTTCTTCGGCCCTGTGAGGGGTTGGGGCCAGCAGATGAAAAACAGAGGTATAATCAGAAAGTTCCATATAATATGGCAGGGTTTCGTCTTTCAAACTTCCTCACCCAGCACTGCAGTACATCTTTGTACATAATCTGCTTTTACTTTCTGAGGATGTATTCAACCTGGATATGCTTGTATATTCTACCAAAACTTCAGTGCCAAAGGGTCAGCAGCAGTCCCACTAATGGGCACTTCGGTGAATCAGGCATTAAGCTGTATTTCTCATGTTATCTTAGTGGGGCAAGTATATTCGAAACCGACCCCACACTGCAGAATCCTCTACTTTCTAATTGGTTGGGTGACAGGATATACAGGCAGTCTGTGCTACACAAAGCCTTCCAGCTGGGCTGGCTGGTGGCTTGAGCTGTAATACTTTTCCGACCCCTCTGGAAAGAAATCAGCTTGCATAAAGCAAGGTGAGTGAAAGCACAGAGGGCAGCTGTTGGACCACTGAAATCTGCCGGCCCTAGAAATGAATATGAGTAGAAAAGGCCTTCTCTTTGTCTTTGGTTTTATTTTATAAGAGCACACTTATTACATTAAGCCATCCTGTATTGCCTGGGGTACTGCTAAAAAGAAATAACCTGTCTGTTGGTATATTCTAGGTTGGAAGTGTGAATCCTGCTGAAAACTTCCGTGTTCTAGTGAAACAGAAGAAGGCCAGCTTTGAGGAAGGTGAGTGGTTGGCTCTGCATTTAGGAGAAGCTGTTTAGTTAAGCTAACTGATTTAAAGTCTAGATTAAGAACTGTAGCCTTTTGTTGTAACACTTTAGCATTTTTCTTTACTGGCGGATCTTTGTGGTTTCCCTTGTTAGGCAACATTATGAGCACATGAAAGTGAACTCAGCACAGATTTTCCCAGAAAGGAACTAACTTGTAGGTCTCTGTACTAAAAAACTTTGGGCCAACACCTTGGCGCTTATAGCTCCACGTCATTGAAGTTTTTTAGGATTTTGTGGTGAGCTATAAATAAAACGCTTTTATCTCACATCTTCCTATTTTATTTTCTTTCTTTTTCTTTCTTTTTTTTTTTTTTTTTTTTTGAGACGGAGTTTCTCTCTTGTTGCCCAGACTGGAGTGCAATGGTGCGATCTCGGCACACCGCAACCTCCGCCTCCCAGGTTCAAGCAATTCTCCTACCTCAGCCTCCCGAATAGCTGGGATTACAGGCGTGTGCCACCATGCTCGGCTAATTTTGTTTAGACGGGGTTTCTTCATGTTGGTCAGGCTGGTCTTGAACTCCCGATCTCAGGTGATCTGTCTGCCTCATCCTCCCAAAGTGCTGGGATAACAGGCGTGAACCACCATGCCCGGCCACATCTTCCTATTTTTGGAGACACGTAATTCTTGTTCCAGTCCTAAGAGTTTGTGGCCGTTTTATAGTAGACCCAGAAAGACCTTGATGCTACCCTAAGTTTAATCCTTCTCAAAATGACTACATGGTCACTTTTCCTTATCAGATAGTACCTAGAATCCCATTTAGGCTGTGGCTAACATAAAAATAGCTTTCAGGGATGCACAGAGGGCCTGGGACTAACATTCATTCACTTGATTGCATTCAGGTTTCTGTTCATTTACCCTTTAAATGATGGCAACTGGCAGTTGTTAATCCTGCAGCTTTATGTATAAACTATTATATTCATTATTACTGGTCCAAATCTGGCCTGTCTGTGAGCTGACTTCTATGTATGTGAGTGTTTATGTTTGTTCATGTGTGTATAGAACTTTCTCTTCCAACATCCTGCCAGAGGCAGGGGAATTACTCTTTTTTTTTTAGTGACAGGGTCTCGCTCTGTCGTCCAGGCTGGAGTGCAGTGGCAGGATCATAGCTCACTATAATGTTGGACCTCTGGGCTCAAGTGATCCTTCCTCCTCACCTCCTGAGTAGCCAGGACTAAAGGCGCGTGTCACTGTGCCTGGCTAATTTTTAAATTTTTTGTAGAGATGGGGTCTCACTATGTGGCCCAGTCTGGTTTAGAACTCCTAGCCTCAAGTGATCCTCCCACTTCAGCCTCCCAAAGCTCTGAGATTACATGTGTGAGTCGCCATGCCTGGCCAAAAATTACTTCTTTTTCTTTTTCTTTTTTTTGGGGGAGACAGAGTCTTGCTCTGTTGCCCAGACTAGAGTGTAGTGGTGAGATCTCAGCTCACTGCAACCTTCACCCTGGGTTCAAGCAATTCTCATGCCTCAGCCTCCCGAGTAGCTGGAACTACAGGTACATACCACCATGCCTGGCTAATTTTTGTATTTTTAGCAGAGATGGGGTTTCGTTATGTTGGCCAGGCTGGTCTCAGACTCTTGACCTCAACTGATCCGCCCACCTTGGCCTCCCAAAATGCTGGGATTACAGGCATGAGCCACCGTGCCCGGCCCAAAAATGAGAGTTAAATGCCTAGAAGCACTACTGCCTGCAGTAGGTCTAATGTACCTTACTACTTAGAGTCTAGGAATCCTGGCAAGATCCCCAGATCTACTGTGCTGTTGCCCAGAGGCAAGCATGAGCAGCTGAGCCTCAGAGAGAACTTACAGTCTACCAGGCTAAATCCTGTCAGCAGGAATGCCAAAGGCCAAACCCATGAGAATCTCCAGAGGAAGAACAGCTTCGTTATCATAGTAATCTGCAGTCTCTTAAGTGGGGTGTATATGTTTTCGGTTTTGAGATGGAAGAAGAGCTTTTTGTCCTGCTAAAAGTTGCCATATAGGAGAAAAACTTTGAGTTTTAGCGCAAAACAAAACCTCATGTAAACAGAAGGAGATCTAAAGTTCTAAGTGACAGTTTTCTAGTACTGGTGAAAACAGTACTTCAGAATTTCTCTCTTTAATGTATTGAAGTGATCAAGAGACTTTCACATTATTATACCTGTTGTCTGTTCAGCTGTATATTGTTACAGGGTGTTTGGAAAGGGCCAAAGATGCTACTGTGACAAGTCAATGAACTCTTGTTTATCAAGACTGTTACGGTTTTGAAGGAAAATTGAGACTTTCCTATCTTTCAGTTGTATGTCGTCAATTACCTCAGCCAAAGTCCAAGGTCCCCTGTTTGGAAGTGATTAGACTCTGTGGTTGGTGTAGGTATGGTCTTTTCAGGGACTGAATCTACTGTCATCACCATTATATGGCAGCCACTAGCGGTTTCATATTTACTATGTTCAAGGCATTGTGCTAGCACTTTATTATGTTATTTTAATTACCCTGCATTAGCAGTTCTGCAAAGTTTTGTGAAGAAATGAAGAAAATGTTAGAGCTTTAACAGCTTTTGCCAGAATTTTTTGAGAGAATTGCTTTACTTGGGAAAATAACTTTGATAAGTGCTTAGGGTAGAGAATGAGTCTCCATCCCCAAACTTGGTTGGCCAGTCCATAGGCTTCAGAGGAAAGGGAAGCTCCTCAGCATCATGTAAGTAACTGGAGCTAGTTTAGGAGAGGAGGGACTTAGAAGAAGAGGAAAGAGGCAGGGAGACAAAGTGGGTGAATTTACGCACAGTCACGGCCTTCTACAACACGTTTCAAACTCATGACCACAAATTACTCAGTATCAGTAAAACTCTGGAAATGCCAGGTTTAAAGTGCTGTATTTGGGGAAACTGGCAGTTTGCATTGTTTCATGCAGAGCAGAGAAAGCACCTGAGCACACACGAGGCCAGAGTCTGAAAAGACCAGGAGAGAGTCAGTTCCTGAGAATCTACTCACATCTTAGGAAAATATGTCTTACCCATGGCCATGGGATTGGGGATTCACAGCAGTCTGGTGAAAATAGCAAGGGCAAGTGGACCCTAGATAGCATGTAAGTTACAATTAGTAACAGTATCAATTACCTCCATTTTACTGATGGATAAACTGTAAAACTGGAGAAGATGCATTTTCCCAAAGATCACAGGAATTCAAACACATGTCTCTTTCAAATACTGGATTTTTTACTTAGCCATACTGTTTATTTTGATTCCTAATGCCTTCCTTTCCTACGCTTTTTAAACAACATTTTAAGGTCATGTATCTGAAACCTTGTGCCTACTGATAGTACTTTTGATGAATAGACTGTCCTTTTATATTGAATGTGACTTTGAGACCCAGCATGTTGCTGGTATTTCGACAAAAGATGTCCCTCTGACCTCAGTCTGACTTGGTAAATCAGAGCCCTCTAGTGATGTCACGAAACCAGACTCTCCACAGAGCTGTTGGAAAATGGGACTGCTTCTTAGCAACTAGTTCTCCTCGTGGTTCTAACTTGGCTTCCCTTTTATCCCTTCTGCCGTTCTCGGTGCCAGCTCCAGAAATTCTGTTTCTTTATTAATGTCCTGTTCTTTGTTTTGGGCATCTTGTTTGTTTGTTCTTCCGCTAGGGCATCTTTTTACTAAGGCCCTTTATAAGCAGAGACTCACTTCTCTTGCAGGCCCAAAGAGTTCTCTCTCCCTAGTAGTGATCTTCTTTTAGAGAGATTTCTATCCAGAGTCGGGAGACAGGAATCCCTTCCCCTTTTCTCCAGTAAATTTATTTTTTAAAATTCAGGTGTCAAAAGGGTGATCAGCGATAGATAGTTGGTAAGATTGTTTGACCCTTAGGTAGAACTTGGCTGTTTTACCTATCATTATAAATTAAAATATGGGCATAATTACATTTCTCAGGCCTAATTGTAGCATAGTCGGACTGAGAGTCTTGTGATTCTCTCCCCGACATCAGCAGTCGACATTTTTCTATAGTAGGCAGCTGCACGTTTTCTTAACTTCTGGTTTTCAGTGTGAGGGATGTATCTTGTTCTAAGCTTACCGGCACAGAGGAGAGAACCAATGCCCTGAACCCCAGGAAGCATGTTCTTTCTGGCTGCCCTTTTCCCAGCCCCTTTCCTCCATTCTCCCTACCCATCACCACAGTGTTAGAATAGAAAACAATTTTTTTTCTCTTTTCCTTTTTTGTAAGAGGGTCTCACTCTGTCGGCCAGACTGGAGTGCAGTAGCATGATCACAGCTCACTGCAGCCTCAACCTCCTGGGCTCAAGTGATTCTACCACCTCAGCCCCCCGACCAAGTACCTGGAGCTGCAGGTGCATACTACCACACCAGGCTAATTTTTGTAGTTTTTGTAGAGATGAGGTTTCACCATGTTACCCAAGCTGGTTCTGAACTCATGAGCTCAAGCGATCCGCCTGCCTTGGTCTCCCAAAGTACTGGGATTACAGGTGTGAGCCACCAAGCCCAGCTCAGAAAAAATTTTGACTACAGCTGTATATATAATAATCATCTATCAGTTGTGAAAGTAGGGTTGTTTCCCTACATACGCTATTCATAAGCACATCATGCCATCATCTGGGATTTGTTATCTGTAGTTGTGGGTTTCACAGAGTCTCCAGGGGCTCTTTACATTGAGTTTATCCACTTGTTTGGACATCTTCCACCCAGCTAATCAACAGAGCTGCTAAGGAGGAATGCCATGATTTTCAACTCCTTGCCCTTTCCCAACTTAGGAAGAATGCTAAAATAAAATAATAAAATGTCAAAAGATAGACAGCAGATTCGAGAAGGAAAAGCCACATTACTTCTTTCCTCCAGACAATTCCTGTGCGATTATGTCTGAATTTATAAATTCCCACTGAGTATGGGAGATAATGTGAAATAGCTTCAGTGTTCTTGGTGTGTCAAAAACAGGTTTTGTGAGGACCTTAAGAGCCAAAAAGGATGGATATATGGGGACAGATAAAAGGATGGAATGTAACTTAACTTTATAATGAGATGATTCTCTGTTTCAGGGACCTTGTTTTTGCCACGGAGATTGTAGGTTCTGTATTAGGCTTGCGTGTAGTGACAGGGTGGCAGAGCTCCATGTTACCAAATTGAATTCACACGAGCATAACTGGTTTAAAAAAAAGTCTGTCAAGAGAAGACCTAAGTAGAAATAGTACAGGCCCCAAACAGCCTTAACATTTGACTTAGGTATAAGAGAGCAGTAATATGTACTTGTCCATTTGATTAGACGGTGATCAGTTCATTTTTTTTTCCCCTTTCACTTTATTTGGATTACATCTCATCCTAGAGTCTTTTTGCCTTTGTTCTTCAACCTTCTTTAATCTCACTTATCAGAAACAGCCTTTCATTTTTAAAAGGTATTTCCTAAAATTCACTTTTCCAAGCAATTTCAGCACTAGATAGGATATGGTACAATTAGTAATAATATATTCATCAAAGCCAGATAGTTTTCAGTGTTGTTTTTGTATGGTATAGCACTGTGCCATTTGCATAGCTGTTTACTTACATACATTATGTGATTTTCTGCCAGGAGTCAAGCCCTAAACAATAAACCCTAGAGAATTGTGATCTAGCAGAAATCTCTCTCGTGTTGGTGTGGGTTTGTGGGGGTGGGGGTGTGTGTGTGATTTTTTTTTTTTTAATTGATCCTGATTTATGTAATCTTGGGTATGAATTATATAATCAATTAAACTCTGCCCAGATAGATAAGAAGATAAAAATACGGCATATTTCTACACAGCACTGGTAAATTTAAGAAAAATAAGCTCTTTCAAATACCTTGAGCATCTTAAAAGGAAAGATACTAAATATACAGTCACTAAAATTTTAAACATCTTTAGCCCTATACAAGTTTTTTTTCTTAAAGAACTTGACATACTTTTTTTAGTCCTGTCTCCAAATAGCATTGATACATCTAGTCATGAGAAATTCATGATTTAGGATTCTAGAGGTTTAGTCTGTACTTTGTATTTTTATTAAATATCTCACTTGTTTTTCACTAGTTTTCTTCTTAACTCACTTTAAGTTGTTCAGCCTCAGAACTTGATGATCCAGGCTTATTTTATGCTTCATTTATCAAGACAAGTGGTCTCATTGTAACACAAAAATCAATCTGGAATTGTAGAGAATACCTGCTGAAAGGGTGTGTTATCTGACATAGTAATTATGCACCATTGGCCTTTAAAGTGTTGTTCATCTTCCATGTGGGCGGCCTGAGGCCCAGAGTAGTTAGGATGACTTTTCACAGATAATTGCAAATATGTGGAAGACTCTGGATCAAATTCCAGAGAGCCAATTCTCGGCCTCTGTGGCTTAAACCTTTTTACTGGTTGTGTATATTTCATTGGATGGCACGGCACCACCCTGAAGTTTACATCTTAATATAATGAAACTCGGCAGCCAAATAATTTAAGTGGAATCATTGAAATAAAGATGAAAAGAAAAAATAAAAAAACACATGACATGGAAACTAAAGACCATTATACACACATAATAATTTTTAAGTATTTTCATTTTTCAGCGACTCTTCCTAAAAGGCTTTCATCTGTTCTTATCCAGCTTTTAAAATCCTTTTAAGTTTCTGTCAATCTGTATCAGAATATCCCTAATTACAGGATATAGCTCTTGTAAAATGTAGCCTGGCTATCCATTAAGAAAGAGAAATGTCTGGTACCATAAAAATGAAAGCATGTTTGCTGTAGTTACATTCTGTTAACTGAAAAAAATCACAGGATCTATAAATTTAGAAGAAGAGAGCTTTATTTCATATAAAGGGTTTCAGCTTGCAAGGTGGAAATAGCAAGGCCAAGTGGACCCTAGATCGCATGTAAGTTACAGTAAGTATTAATATCCCCATTTTACTGATGGATAAACCAAAATTGGAGGAGACAATTTTCCCCAAAGACCACATAGGAATTCAAACACGTCTCTTTCAAATACTGGATTTTTTACTTAGCCATACTGTTTCTTTTGATTCCTAATGCCTTCTTTTCCTACAATTTTTAAAACATTATAGGGTCATGTATCTGAAACCTTGTACCTATTGGTAGGACTTTTGATGAAAGACTGGGAAAGGCTAGTCCTAGTGTATTCAAAGGCCAGGAAACATGGCTTCCAGCCAAAGCCCAGAGACAGGCACTATGAAGGAGGGTTTGGGGTAAGAGCATTATTGCTGACCTGATTGACTATACATATTCAACAGGTTATAGGAGGAGCTATGAATATTCATGAAGGTGGTCCTGATGCATGAGTATTAAACATGCATGCTACATAAGACCCATGTTCATATTGCAGGGAAGACTTGACATTTAAATATTACAATTAGACCCTGTACATCAAAAGGTCTTTTCAGGACACAGCACACAAATGTGCCATCTTTGTAAAACCCACTAGAACCAGTCCATGGTTGGTGGTCTTATCAGGAGAAAGTTACCAAAATCACTCTCTTGTCCAATCAAAGCTGTAGTTACGGCTGGTGGAACCAGAGTTCAGTAAGTCAGCATCTGGTAGAGCTGCAAATTGTTTTGAAAACAATATTGCTTATTCCAAGGCCAGTACTTTTTTAGCTGCTGAAGAAAAAGAAAAACCTTTTGGCAGTTAGAACATAGTTTATTCTTTAAATGTAGGGCTGTGACTTAATGCTCGCCTGGCATGGCTTTAGGTCCTGTTTACTACGCAGTTTGTTCTCTCAGTCTTATGATACCTACTTTAACATTAATGCTGGAAGGTTGTGTCTAAACTGCAAAAAGGAGGGGTATAATGAGACGCACCTGGCTGGGCGCAGTGGCTCACACCTGTAATCCCAGCACTTTGGGAGACTGATGCAGGCGGATCACAAGGTCAAGAGATTGAGACTATCCTGGCCAACATGGTGAAAGGCCATCTCTACTAAAAAAAAAAAAAAAAAAAAAAAAAAATTAGCTGGGCATGGTGGCGTGCACCTGTAGCCCGGGAGGCAGAGGTTGCAGTGAGCCGAGATCGTGCCACTGCACTCCAGCCTGGTGACAAAGCAAAGACTGTGTCAAAAAAAGAAAGAAAAAAAAATGCAACCTGCCCCCTTGTCGTGTCATGGCCAGAAACCCAGTTAAGGTTTTCGGGGGTCCGCTTTGTCAAGAGGGGTCCATTTGGTCAGTGGAGAGCTTGGGATTTTTAGTTTACATTTCTGTGAGCACCTGAATTTCTTCCTGAGAGTTTTTTTTAAAAGTCTTTATGAAATATATGACAGTGTCCTGTTTTCTCCTAGTGTTTTGTTTTCTCATGCTACATAGGAAAGTTGCTTCCCTTAAATGTGCTGAGTAATTTTTCTCTTTTTATATTAAAAATGGAAAGGATAATTTCCCATCTGGCTGAAAATGTGGAATTCATGAAGGCTTTCTCAGCATCAGAACTAAATGAGCCCAGAGTCCATTCAAGCCTTTATTTAATATACTAAACCACTCCTGGTACGAATCTTTTATGAAGGAGAGATTGAGAGAGAGACACTTTTAAACCATGAGGTATCAAAACAACTCACTGTCACAAGAACAGCAAGGGAGAAGTCCTCTGCCGTGATTCATTCACCTCCTGCCAGGTTCCTCTAATTTGATATGAGATTTGGGTGGGACACAAATCCGAACCATATCATTTCAGCTTGCATCAGTGACTTGGGCCATCAGTGCAACAAGGCATAGCTCACAATTGGTTCTGATGGAAATGCAGAACTCTTGGGTGCTTAGGAGAAAGGGCATCCAGCTTGCTGTTAGAGTTCACCCTTGCGGTAAGTGCTAATGAGTATGATTTGTGAGGCAGAGAGCGGTTCAAGTACTTATTCATGGCAATTTGATTCTTTCTTCCCACCTCCTATAGATTCTGCAGTTCTTCCTTCCATGGTAGATCATTGTCATATAGGGTATTGCACTTGGTTCTCTTTGAACTGGGCTGTCTTCAAGATTGCTCCATAAGCCCAGCTGGTTGAAAAAGGAAACTGATTTCAGATTGTACTGATGTGCAAACTGCTTTAATCAATGACTTCAGGTGGTTTTGGGGAAAATTGTCTCCTCCAATTTTAGTGGCAAACAACAGAAGCTCTTAACCAATTAAGATATTTAGGAAAGGATGTTAGGCTTTTGTTAAAATAGTCACTAATCAACTGAAATGTGTTAAGAGGAGCCAAGAAACAGCTAAGAGTTCCACTTAAATGTAATAAAAGTGTTTGGGTCCTCCCCTTTCAAATTGCATGCCCAAGGCAAAAAATATGCTGACACAGGAAGAAGTGGCAAGTGTAATTTGGTACAGTTAACCTGTCAGATCCATCCGTGTCTACATAAAACCTAGAAAAATGTCATGCTTGCTTCTTTGGCCAGAAAAGGGAAGGGAGTTTAATTCCTTTATAGAACAGTTTCAGCAGGGCTGGAGAATATTACCAGCTTAGATGTTTTTGGAAATTGGAGAAAATTTAACTTGTTTTTAGAGGTTCCTTATGGACAGTTGGAGAAAAATCTTCAGTTAATAGTTATAATTAAAGGTCCGTTTTCATTTTCCTCTGTCAGATTAAACTACTGAAATCTGTAGTTATCTGTTCATGTCTCTCAGCGGTAATGAGGCTCAGCCGTAACACTCAGGATAATTACTGTACTTCATTGGTAGCCGTTGAAGTCAGAGGAGCCATTGCTCATATAAGAACTACTTTTTTACAATTCCCTTGCTCTTGGAATCCGATAGTGTTTTCTTGGGACATTGAGAGTAACTTATGCTAAGTTTTCATACTTATTCTGTGATGGAAACATCTAGTTTCTCTCTTCTGTCTGTGGTAAATCTCTACAAGTCTCTTAAATTGCACTTATTAATTCTACTTTTTAAGATAGCTTTATTGAAGTAAAATTTTCTACTATAAAATATACTGGTAAGTATAATTTGATGAACTTTTGTAAATTATAGAATTGTAAAATTATCACCACAGTTCAAAGAACATTTCTCTCACACCCAAAAATCCCTGGGACCTGTTCATAGTCAGTTTGGGTTGGGAGTGCACACAGGTGGGGGGAGGTTGCAAGGTGATGCCGGCCTACATGACTTGTTCTGATAATCTTGAGTTATTGCCCCATCTGTTGAATGGGCTGGCTCCATCTTGGGCTTGACCAGTTAGTTGTAAATTAGCTGCAGCCTTCAAGTAATCACCTGGTGGTGGAACATTCTACAGATACCTGGATTGTCTCTGGAACTTCTAAGCAAACATAATTAGACAAGCTAACAATGCAAGGGAGTGTCTGGTGGAAGGGAGGAGAGTAAAGGTTGTTATTTCGTAACTGAAAAGTTAATACAAAGAACCTAAGAAGGAAAAGTTTAAGAAAAAAGGACTAAAAAAATAGAGTACTTGGATACACTCCAAGTTTGTTCTTTTCTAAAAATGTTTTAACTACTCTATGTCATTTGCATTTCCCATGTAAACTTTAGCATCAGCTTTTCTTTTCTTTTTTTGAGACAAAGTCTCACTCTGTCTCCCAGGCTGTAGTGCAGTGGTATGATCCTGCCTCACGGTAGCCTCCGCCTCCCGGGTTCAAGTGATTCTCGTGCCTCAGCCTCCTGAGTAGGTGGGATTACAGGCATGAGCCACTACGCCTGGCTAGTTTTTGTATTTTTTTAGTAGAGACGGAGTTTCGCCATGTTGACCAGGCTGGTCGAGCTCTGACCTGAGGTGATCCACCTGCCTTGACCTCCAAGTTTTGGGATTACAGGCGTGAGCTGCCGTGCCCAGCCCAGCTTTTCAATTTATATGAAAAAGCCCACTGGTATTTTGATAGGGATTTTATTAAGCCTATAGAAGAATTAAGGGGAAATTGCCATTTTAATAATACTGAGTTATCCATGAACATGGAATATTCATTTATTTAGATCTTTTTCTCCATAATGTTTTATAGTTTTTAGTGTACAAGCTGTACACCTCTTTTATTAAATTTATTGCCAAGTATTATTTTTGATGATGTTGTAAATGGAATTGTTTTTTAATTTTATTTTTGGATTGTTTGTTGCTGGTATATAGAAATGAAATTATTTATTTGTGTATTGATCTTATAGCTTGCAACCTTGATAAACTTATTAGTTCTTGTGGTTTTTTAAAATACACTTCTTAGGATTCTCTACATACAGGATCATGTCTGCAAATAAAGAAGGCTTTACTTCTTTTTTAACTTGTATGTTTTCTTTTCTTTTCTTTTTAATTATCGTGCTGGCTGGAACTTCCGGCACAGTGTTAAATAGAAATAAGCGTGAACATCCTTGCCCTGTTCCTGATCTTAAGGAAAAAACTGTGTCTTTCACTATTAGTATGATGTTGGTTGTAAGTTTTACCCAGATTTCCTTTGTCAGCTTGAGAGTTTCCTTCTATTTCTAATTGGTTGAAAGTTTTTATTATGAGTGGATGTTGGGTTTTGTTAGGTGCATTTTCTGCCTCTGTTGAGATGACTGTGATTTTTTTTTTTTTTTTTTTTTTTTTTTTTTGAGACGGAGTCTTGCTCTGTCGCCCAGGCTGGAGTGCAGTGGCGCAATCTCGGCTCACTGCAAGCTCCGCCTCCCGGGTTCACGCCATTCTCCGGCCTCAGCCTCCCAAGTAGCTGGGACTACAGGCGCCCGCCACTGCGCCCCGCTAATTTTTTCTATTTTTAGTAGAGACGGGGTTTCACCATGGTCTCGATCTCCTGACCTTGTGATCCGCCCGCCTCGGCCTCCCAAAGTGCTGGGATTACAGGCTACAGGCGTGAGCCACCGCGCCCGGCGAGATGACTGTGATTTTTTTTCTTCTGCTAATACATTAATTGACTTACAGTTGCTAAATCAACCTTGCTTTCCAAGTGTAAAATCCAGTCATTCTAAAAAATCCTTTTTATATATACTGAATTCATTTAGCTAATGCTGCAGTTTGAATAATGTCCCCCAAAGTTGATGTGTTGGAAAGTTAATCCCCATTCTAACAGTGCTGAGAGGTGGGACCTTTAAGAAGTGATTACATTGTGGAGGCGTCATTCTCATGGAAGGATTCAGGCCCTTATCACCAGAGTGGGTTAGTTATAAAAAGGATGAGTTCGGCCTCATTTCTTCTCTGTCTCTGGCTGACTTCTACCTTCTGATGTGGGGTGACCACCTCCAGCTGCTGGTGCCATGCTCTTAGACTTCCCAGCCTCCAGAACTGTGAGCTAAATAAATACCTGTTCTTTATAAATTACCCTGTCTTGGGTATTCTGTTACAGCAGCACAAAATAGACTAAGACAGCTTATATTTTGTTAGGATATTGTTTGTAGTTTTCTTGTTTTGTGTGATGTCTTTGTCTGGCTTTGGTGACAGGAAAATACTGGGCTCATAATGAGTTAGGAAGTTTCCTTCTCTTCAAGATTTCTATTATTTATTCTTTACATATTTCATATAATTTACCAGTGAAGCCATCTGAGTTCTTTGTGGGGAGCTTTTGTTTTGTTTTTTTTTTTTGAATTTTGAGATTGTTTCATTTGAAGGTCACCTTAATGCTCTTAAATTCACAAATATGCTAATTTAAATACCAAATCCTGTGTATCTAAAACATACATTGCAAACATACAAATATCTCTTCTCTTCACATGTCAGTGCCCATTCATGTCATGGTTTGGAAATGGGGACAGTAGGTTCCCCTTAAGCTGCAAGTCAGCATATGTTTCTTTATAATTAACTTTAGCAAAATTTATACAAAATAGTAATTAGCAATAATCTTCTTTACTTGTTAATTCAAAAGAAAATACCTTCAAAACTGCATTTTGTTAAGGTTTCTGTACTAAAATATAGAAAAACTACACAAATATTGAAAAGTTTAAAATTTCTTAATTTTTTTATTCCTGGTATCACTACCACAATTTACAGGGCAATATACTTGATGTAATGAAGAAGAAACAGACAAAACTACAACAGATAAAAGAACTCCAGAATGTACATCTAATTGACACTGTATTGCATTCATTAATAGCTGCACTTTTGCAAGCTGGCTATGACAGTCCTGCACAAGAAGGGATTTCTGTTTAAGCTGCAATAACTTTTCTGACTATGGATCATCATTCCTTCTGCGGCAGATTTTTATAGTTCCTCTAATGCATTTGGGATGACTATCTCAAATAACCTGTAACTTTTCTGACAACTCCTTGTTCTTTCTCCTGCTAAGAAATGTAGCCCATCTCTGCTGTTTTTGGGACCTTCTGTTACCGTATCTATCACGTCTACCACCAGATCCATAACCACCACAACAGGAACTACCCGAGCTTCTTCCACCAAAACTGCACCCTTTAATGGGTTCATAATTTGATGGTTTTTGTCTACTAAAATTTCCAGAATCATTATAGTTCACACCACCACAATAGTTGCCACTGCCAAAATTTCGTCCTTCGTTGTAACCATCATATCCTTCACCACTATCACCATACCTGCCATCGTGGTTTTCATATCTTGGTCCACAGTCTACATAGCCCCCACTACTGCTGTAGGCAGGCCCACCACCATTGTTGCCACCATCACCTCCACATCCATTATATCCACCATTACATCCTCCATAACCACCTCTGCTGCCACCACCTCTACCTCCACCACCAGAGCCTCCTCTTCCACCAAAGTTTCCACCACAGCCAAAATTACTTGCACCACTTCCAGAGTTTCCTCCGCAACCCATAAAGTTGTCAGATCCACCTCCGTCACCCCTGTGATCCGGCAGACTGCATCACTTGTTTAGAAAGGGCCCTTTTCACTTTACAGTTGTGCTTGTTAATAGTATGGTGTTTCCAAACAACAGTTTTATCAATTGTATCATGATCATCAAAAGTTAAAGGTATACATTCTTTTTCCACTCTGCCTGTCATCCATAACTTGTATGGTTTCAGTCTTGCTATAGTTTTCAGAGTAATTTCTCAAACTGTATCTTCTTTAATACTACCAGCAAAAATTTTCTTCACTGTCAGATGGGCACCGGGCTTTACAGAATCCTCTCTAGAAACAACTGTCTTTGGTTCCACTCCACACCCATCAACCTTGTGTGGTCAAGCACACATTGCTGTATCCACCTCTTCAACACAAGAGTAAGCCACAAAACCAAAGCCCCTGGAATGTTTGCTTGGAGTTCTCATTACCACACAATCTGTGAGCGTACTGCCTTTCTCAAAATGTTCTCTTAACCCATCTGTAGTTTTAAAACTCAGACCACTGATAAACAATTTTCTCAACCGCGCTGGGTTCCTTTGGATCATGGCCTCCCTCCTCTTGGTGGCAGCAGCAGTGACGATGGCCGGAGCCAGCCTAGGGGCGACCAGGTAGTGGTTTTACCTGCATTTTAAGACTAGACTTGCCTCCTCCAACTCAAGTTCAGTATGGAACTGTGAGGAAGAGGTTGTGGGAAGCTTTTTATTACTAATTCAATTTTTTTTTCTTTTTCTTTTTTTTTTTTTTTTGGATACGGGGTCTCACTCTGTCGCCTAGACTGGAGTGCAGTGGCATGATCTTGGCTCACTGCAACCTCCGTTGCCCGGGTTCAAGCCATTCTCCTGCCTCAGCCTCCCAAGCAGCTGGGATGACAGGCACCTGCCACCACACCCAGCGAATTTTTGTATTTTTAGTGGAGACGGGATTTCACCATGTTGGCTAGGCTGGTCTCGAACTCCTGACCTCAAGTGATCCACTTACCTCAGCCTTCCAAAGTTCTGGGATAACAGGCGTGAGCCACTGCTCCGGGCCCAATTTTTCAACTAATAAATCTGATCAGTTTTAAAATTTCTTCTTGAATCAGTTTTAGTAATATGTCTTTATAAGAATTTTTCCTTTCGTCTAATTTGTTAGTATAACATTGATTATTATTCCCTTATAATAATATTTTTGAGATCTGTTCTTTATTTCTGATTTGGGGATTTTGTATCTTCCCTTTTTCTTGGTCAGTCTAGGTAAAGGCTTATGGATTTTATCTTTTTAAGATCCCGGCTTTTAATTGGTTTTATTGATTTCTCCATTCTCATTTAATTAATTTCTGCTCTGATCTTTATTATTCCATTCCTCCTTCTTAGTTTGGCTGTAGTTCGCTTTTCTTTTTCTTGTTTCTTAAGGTGGAGGGAAGCTTAGATTATTGATTTGAAACCTCTTTTCTAATATAGGCATTTAAAGCTATACATTTCCTGCTAAGCAGTTTTCTAGTTGCACACCACAAATTGCGATGTGTTATGTTTTTGTTTTCATCCAGTTTAAATATGTTCTGATGTCTTTCATGATTGTTTCTTTGACTCTTAGGTTATTTAAATGTGTTCTTAAATTCCAAATATTGAAGATTTCCCAGTTTCTTCCTGTTTGTTGATGTTTAATTCTGTTGTGATTGGAAATCATACTTTGAGTGGCTTCAGTCCTTCTGAATTTATTCAGACTTGTTCTTATGTGGTCTCACATATAGTCTGTTCTGACAGTTGTTCCCTATGGCCTTAAAAGGTACGTGTATTCTCTTGTTACTAGGTCAAGTGTGCTGGAAATGTCAGGGCAATTTGGTTGATAGTTTGTTCAAATCTGTCTTTTGATTCTCTATCTAGTTGTTTTCTGTGGTGTTTTGAGTATTGAAAGTTATTCACCTTGAGACCTTGTGTGCTAGTGAGACCTTTATGATTTTTGTCTCACCTAGCTAAACCAGCTTGGGTCATGAGATCCTAGTGAATTTTTACAGGGTAACACTAAAGAAAACATTGTCAGTTCAGGTAATAGAGTATATTTTAAATACGGGTCTTCAGGTATTGGCATTTTAAGAAAAATAAACTTAGCTATGTGTGCTGCAAGTTTGTGTGTGTTTCTGAATCCTTTGCTTCGAGTAAAAATTAATTTATATTAGTAGAGGATAAATTTACTTAGTACTGGAAAAATTGTGTAGATTTTAGGAACTTGTTGGAGCAGAAAAGTGATTAGTTGTGAGAAATGAAAGTCAATTTTAGTGGCAACAGGTATATCAAGTACATCAAGTCTTAGATTGATGTTTATAGATTTTGAAAATTTACAGGTTCATTATTCCTTTCATTTGTTTCTTCTTTTGTCCCATTTTTGTCAAGCATGTATTTATTTTGTTTGACTCCTTTTTTGTCTCATGGACTGAGAAGAAAATATAACTAAGGTTGGATTATTCCCGCAATTTGCCCTGTGTCTGATTATTCTTAGGTGGATTGTAATGAAGCCAGCAAGACGTATACATAGGAATTTTAAATGTATAGGATTGTAAGAATGGTAAAAACCACAAACCAAAGATAAGATATGCCTGTAGACCTGCTTCAAATTTCCTGAGGACAGTAGATGAAATTATTTCTAAGGGCCTTTTTTACCACTGCTCTTTAAGTATATGAGTAATAAACGAAAAGAACAAAGTATTTGGTTCAGAAAGAATAAAACAAAAAAGAAAGAAAAGGATCAGTGAAATAGAAGTATCCTAAGTGTCACCCCATGAAAATTGTCTTCCTGTTGAGCGCTCACTAGAAATAGAAACAATTGTTTATTGTCTCCTGGTATGACAATCTCTTAACTGTTTTGAGATGATTTACTTGCTGCTTAGGCTTCTCATTAAGAATAAGTACATGCTTATATGGGGGAAAAGGCAAATAGTAATATAATAGCATATAAAGTTAAAAAGTGGACATCTTCTTTATTGTCTCCCTCCCTTTGAAACTCTGCCCATACCCACATTCTCTGTCTTCATAGGAATAACCCTGTTCATCCCTACTAATGCCCTGTATTGTGATCAAGATGGTTAATTGTTTTCGGGTGTAATGAATTGGGAATATAGTCAGAGACAGTACATTTTGGGAGAACTCTCCGTTCCCAGTGGCATCAAGCAGCTTGAGCTAAGAAAAGAAAAAGGTGTACACCAAGATGAGATGAGGCATACTTAGTAAGCAACAATAAAAAGCCACGATGTCTTCATGCATATAATCATGATAATGTTGGATGTGATATCTCATCTGTGCATCTGCATATATCTCTTACATAGCCTGTTATTCTTTCTGCATTTCCCCCTTCAGTAGAGCTTTATTGTAACTATTTCCATCTCTGTAAAATTAAGGGCGGGGAGGGGGATAAAAGAGAGTGCTAGACTGTCTACTCCCCTAAGGGGCAGCCAGTACTAAATACACAGCCTACAGGTTTAAATTGAACGAACAACAAAAAGACATGTTCATTCCTTAGGCTTTTAGAAGAGTAAACCAGTGAGGCCTACACCATTTGTTCATCCCTTCAACAGATATTTGTTGAATGCCTACTGTGTGCCAGGCATACCAAGATACAGACAGTAAACAAATAAGAAAATATATGTCAAATGGTGATAAGCACTTGTGTTAGTGTCCTGTTGCTGCAGTAATGGAGTACCACAAACTGAGTGCCTTAAAGCAATAGAAGTTTATCCTTGCAGTTCTGGAGACTAAAGTCCAAAATCACAGGACTGCTTCCTTCTGAGAGGTGTGAGGGAGAATCTGTTCAGTGCTCTCTTGTAGCCATTGGTGACAGCTGGCAATTCTTGCATCCCTTGGTTTGTAGATACATTACTCTTATCTCTGCGTCTCTCTTAACAGGGAGTTCTTGTATATCTGTATCCAAATTTGCCTCTTATAAGGATGTCAGTCCTGTTGGATTAGGGCCTTTCCTAGTGACCTCATCTTAATTTGATCACACATCTGCAAGGACCCTTTTTCCAAATAAGGTCACGTGAGGTTTTGGTAAGGACAGGAATGTAGGGACGGGGTGGGGATACTGTTCAACCCGTGGCAGCACTATAGAGACAAGTTAAAGCAGGATAGTGGGATAGGGAATGCTGGGTTGAGATGGGCTTATAATTTTATGTAGAGGATCAGGGAAGTCCTGACTGTTGAACTGAGAATTGAGGATAGTGAGAGAGAGAACCTAGTGGATATCTGTGGGAAGAGCTTTGCAGACAGAGGGAGCAGCATGTTCTTGAAAAGCTCAGGATGAGTGTGCTTGGCTAGAAGCATCAGAGAGGCCTGTGTGGCTGGAGCAAAGAAAGTAGCTGAGATCAGAGAGCTGGCTGGGGTACATAATCACGTAAGGCCTCCTAGACCTTTTGCTTTTCTCTGAGTGAAATATGAAACCGTTGAAGAGTTTGAAGTAGTGGATGATCTGATTTTATATTTCATACCATGTTGAGGAAAAGGGCAAGGTTAAGGTAGGCAGATGAGTTAGAAGGCTTTGGCATTAATCCACGTGACAGGAGGTAGCAAGAAGAGGTCCGATTTTTTTATCTGTTTTGATAGTAGAATTGTCAAGTTTTGCTGATCATTTGAATGTAGAGTGTGTGAGAGAGAAAGAGGTTAAAAATAACTCCCAAGATTTTTAGTCTGAGCAACTGGACGAATTGCCATTTGCTGAGAAGGGGAAGATGGTCACACAGGTCTGGACTTCAGGAAAAAGGTCTGAGTTGTATGTATAAATCATGGAGAAGGCGCCATAGAGACTGTAAGACGTGAGACTGGAAGAAATCCTGGAGTAGCGGAGAGGCATGGGATCTAGGGCACAAGGGGAAGGGGATAACTTAGATAACACACAGTTCAGCAAAGGCAATAGGATGGAAGGCAGAATATATGGGTGCAAATGCGGGTAGGTTACTCCTTTGAAGAAGAATTCATGGAGGGACCGGGTACAGTGGTTCACACCTGTAATCCCAGCACTTTGGCATACCAAGGCGGGTGGCTCACTTGAAGCCAGGAATTCAAGACCAGCCTAGCCAACATGGCAAAACCCCATCTCTACTAAAAATACAAAAATTAGCCGGGCGTGATGGCGTGGGCCTGTAGTCCCAGCTACTCGGGAGGCTGAGGCACAAGAATTGCTTAAACCTGGAAGGCAGGAGGTTGCGGTGAGCTGACATCATGCCAGTGCACTCCAGCCTAGGCAACAGAGCAAGACTCTGTCTTAAAAATAATTCCTGGAGGAGGTTGGCATAACCTGGTCCATTATGGTACAGGTGGATAGGAGAGGGCCCAAAGGAAGGGCATTCTAAGGAAGGCAACCACCTAAGCGATGGCGTGTCCTGATGCTATTAATGGGACTTTCCAGAAATAAGTGGCAGTGTTGCTGTTGTTTTGCCCCTTGAGTATCTTTTTTTTTTTTGAGACAGAGTTTCACTCTCGTTGTCCAGACTGGAGTGCAATGGCGTGATCTCGGCTCACCGCAACCTCCACCTCCCAGGTTCAAACAATCCTCCTGCCTCGGCCTTCCTGAGTAGCTGGGATTACAGGCATGCACCACCACACCCGGCTAATTTTGTATTTTTAGTAGAGACGGGGTTTCTCTGTCTTGGTCAGGCTGGTCTCGAACTCTCGACCTCAGATCATCTGCCTGCCTCGGCCTCCCAAAGTGCTGGGATTACAGGCATCAGCCACCATGGCTGGCCTTGAGTTTAATGAGCATTTCTGACAACCTTGTCTCCATTTCTCTTCTGCTTTCTAATCGTCTTCTAATTTACTTCTCAGGTCTGTCTCTTCCTTTCCATCCTATCACTATCCTAACTCAGGCTTTCATTATTTTGTCATTGGACAGTTCCAGCATCCTTCATTAATAACCTTCAAAGTTCTCCTTCATTCCTGCCCATATGTTTATACAGATTTAACTTCTTATAGCACAGATTTTATTCTGCGTCAACCATTATCAATTACTCCCATTCAGCCCCCCATTCAAGACTTGCCACAGTCTGGTCCCATTCTGCCTCTCCTGACCTATTCTTATACAGATTCCCTCTATGAACCTTGTATTCAAACCATATTCCTGCTAATGCCCTTGCAGCATCGGCTTTCTAAAGCTGATTAACTCTTTATTAAAAATGACCGTTCTTGTATTTACCCCCAAATCCTACTCTAAAGAGATGTCTGTGATTTGAGAACCAGTATATCTTTGGATCCCAATGCCGTGTTGTATTTTTATTGTAGTATGATTCATTATCTTAGATACTGCTGGTGCTCTACCATCAGTGAGACAAAATGACCTTCATCTGGCTTTTTTGTTTTCCATTGCCAACTTTAATAAAACAGTGCTTGGGAGTAATAATGATTTGAATTTTTGAATTGTAGCAGATTTACTTCTCTGGTTCTTTGGATTAGTTCCTAAGTCTTAGCCCCATCAGAGAAGAAGTAGAGAATCTAACATGTCTGTATTTTGACCTCTAGAATATTATAAAACTTCCTTCATAAAATCAGAAAGGATAGAGGGGGGACAATGAAAAGAAAGAAGAATCTGAGAGGTCCCTAAGAAAAGATACCGTATAAACACAAGGCATTATTTATCAGTTTTTAGGAGTTATCAGATAGAATACTGTCTTTATAAAATTTCTGGTACCTAGTATTTCCTTTCAAAAAATACTGAAATTCTTGAGGCATCCTAGAAGACTTGTGTGCTGTGTCCCCGTTGTCCAACTTCCCCAAAAGCCATTCAACAATGGCTGCCTGTTCTCTCCTTGGTGAGGAGTCTGACTCATCACTCACTCAGTCTCTTCAACTGATACCTGCGTTTCAGTTCCGTTCAATTACCAACTTTTAATTGGATCCCGTTGCCAGATTGGTTTTGTGTTCCTGTTTCCTCTTGGCTGCACCGTTACTATGACTACTTGGTGTCTTCTACTTACTTGCTATGTTAGTTTGATGACATTTACTCAGGTATGAAGCTAGATAGATACTATAAATTTGCTACAGTACCTATCGCTATTATCTTGCATTTTTTCCTTTCCCCTACTGCTCATTTGGAATGGAATCAAGCATGGTGAAAAGGTTCTTAATTCTTCTCTATCAATTCTAGTAAGCATTGCCAAGTTTTGGAATTCTAGGACCTTGGAAAATTGTGGAGATCCTCTTTCTCTGCCTTCCCTTAGCCTTCACTCCCCACCACAACACATTCCTTCAGGCATGTGACATATGTATTTCCTAAAAAGCTGAAAGATATTTCCTCATTTAATGAGAAAGTCTTCCTTTAGTTTCTTTCTTATGTTAGCATAATGTCTCAATATTCTACTTTAAGTGCACTCCTTTGTAGAATTGGGGAAAATTAGTTACACTAGGCAGTGCATGTTCTTTGGTCTTTAGTTAACTGTTGTATGCCCTGTAAATATTAATTGATGACCTTCAGGCTTTGTGGGATATGTTCAGTGGTTTTTTAATGGTTAAACTGAATATTTCTAATAAAAAATTACAAGACCGTAGAATGCCACAGAACTATTCCACTTACCAGGAAACTTAAAATTTGCCAGCTGACCTGGTAACAGATCTGGTCATAACCCAGGCTATTTAAGATGAGAACTATTATTCATCACAATAAAAATGTTATATCATAATGCTGTCTTACATAAAATGAGCTTACAGCCAGTGGGCTAACTGGATATCATTTTTCTAGTTTCTCATTAGCTCCCAGTACCATATTTGTTATACAGAGTGAGCTAAGGCCAAGAGACCTTCCATATTATTCTTCCTGTGGCTACAAAGTAGGATTCACAGCTAGCTCAAATAAAAACAGAAATAAAAGGAGAGAGATCTCATAGTCTGCAGGAATGGATTCTGACAATAAAGACCTTGCATTTAGTCTGTTCCTTGTGCCTGGGGTTTTAATTTAACACATCAATGAAAAGGCAGCATATAAAAGGGGGGAATACACCCAGCCGGACTTACTTTTATTACTGCAATTTGTAAGAAATTACTGCACTTAATGAGAAAATCGTTAAGCATGAAAAAATGGGCTCTGACTGAACTTGTGGAACTTAAATGGTGAGGTTTTAATTGAGTTTTTTAGTTATTGGTAAGAATAGTAATAATTTAAAAATACAGGACTGCATCTGTGTGTTGAGGTGGTCAGCACTTTGCATACCTTAGTCCAATTTCCTGTGCCACTGGTCACGCATAATATTATGTCTGTGGTGTTTTCTCTGTCGTATCTACTGATTTTTCTGTTCTGAAAGGGAGGCAGGGAACTTCTTTTTTGTTAGATTGAGGAAGTTTGGGGCAAAGAGCTTACAGAATAGTTTCTAGAAGGTGGAAGAAGGGCAGGCTAAGGCAAAGAGCAGAGCTATGTCTGCTTCTCAGTCCAGCTGCTTAAAAAAGATGACAGATTCCAATGTCATTTTCAGGTTACTCAAGCTTATGCTTTTTTCCTAGTTCTCTTTTGTTGCCATCCAGTGATTTATTTTTCCTTAATAAGAATATTTCATTAAAGACCATACAACTAAAAAACAAAGAATACCAAGAGCAAAGAGCACTCTTCAGTCTGAACTCTTTAGAAGTGGAAGCAGAAAGAAGGGTGTTTAAGAAATAAGTCAGCATTTTGTGTCTGTGTGTGTGTGTGATTTAGAGAAAAAATATTTAAGATACCTTCTTTTTGTACTTAAAATTTCAGAAGTACATTTGATTTCTGAGAGGACCAGAATGCCATGGGAAATGCTCAGTTACATCCATTACCTCTTGTTTATTGTCATGGTCCACACAGTTGCATGTCACAACCATGTTAGACCCAAAGGAAAGGAAATGTATGTAGCTCTAAAAATGTTTCAAGTAGAAGTGAAAACAATATTTTTTTACGTAATTTGTTTTTTACAGAAATACAGCTTTTTAAAAAAAATAAAAATGGCTGGGAAAAGCTTTAAATATGCTTTTGAACTTCTTCAGTAACTTTTAATTGAATTTCATTGTATCCTACCTCGCTAGCAAGAAATAAACCTGCATATTTTAGCTTCCCTTATAATTTAAATGATGCCTTGCTAATTTCTGTGTTTTTGAAATGGAGTCTCACTCTGTCGCCCAGGCTGGAGTACAGTGGTGAGATCTTGGCCCACTGCAACCTCTGCCTCCCAGGCTCAGATGATTCTCCTGCCTCAGCCTCCTGAGTAGCTGGGATTACAGGCATGTGCCACCACACCCAGCTAATTTTTGTATTTTTAGTAGAGACAGGGTTTCGCCCTATTGGCCAGGCTGGTCTTGAACTCCTGACCTCAGGTGATCCACCCGACTTGGCCTCCCAAAGTGCTGGGATTACAGGCGTGAGCCACTGGGCCCAGCCTGATCCCTTGCATTTCTGTCTCCTGGAAATAGCCAGTTCATAAAATGGGCCATCCCCTTGTGAGTTCATAACACACTGTGCCCTTAGATCCCCTCCTCCCCCTCCCTTCTTCTGTATGCCCTGCATCTGAGGGAGGTGTGGGCAGAGCTGGCTCCTGTGGGTTGCATTTTCCAGGCTCCCGTGTCTAAAGACTTCCTACTGGGTTCAGCATGAGAGATACTGGTGGGAAGTAGGGAGGGAGAAACCAGGGTAGCTCTTCCTCCCTTTCTGTGTTGGGTAGCATCTTTGGTCCTCAGAGCTCTATTTATACCCTTTCTTTTCTTTTTCCTGTGTACCAAGGGATGCTAAGGGTTTCTTGCCGTTACCAATCCCTGGGTTACAGCACCATTTTCAGTTGGCTTTAACACACTTCATAACCTGCGAAACAATTGCCTGTCTTAAATCTATTTCTGTGTTAAATATTTGGAATGATTTATATTGTTTGTGTTGGACCCTGACTGATGTACATACTGCCTCTACCCACAGTGGCCAATTTATATCCGATAGTAAAGAGGCATAAAGAAAGCCTGTTTTTGATACGTTTCTTAAATTGCCTGTGTTAAAACAGGCTTTCTTTCTTATCAGGCAAATATCTTTTACAAATTTCTGGCTTAAACAATGATTGTAATTTACACGTGGATTTAATTTATGGTAGACTGGACTGCTTGCCTGGAGTTTTATTTGCTGATGGGCATTACTCCTTTTTATTCTCTTAATAATGAATTACCTGTCCTTATACTTATTTTGATTTAAGTGCTTGATTTTTATTGTCACTTTTAATTTTGTGTTACAAAGATGCGATTGTCATTGGCTATATAAATTTGTTTTTTTCTTTCCTTTCTTTTTTTTGTTTTTTTTGAGATGGAATCTCACTCTGTTGCCCACGTTGGAGTGCAGTGGCATGATCTCGGCTCACTGCAACCTCTGCCTCCTGGGTTCAAGCGGTTTCCAGCTAATTTTTGTATTTTTAGTAGAGACAGGGTTTCACGATGTTGGCCAGGCTGGTCTCGAACTTCTGATCTCAAGTGATCCATCCTCCTTGGCCTCCCAAAGTGCTAGGGTTACAGACTTGCGCCATCGCGACCGGCCATAAATTTGTTCTTAACATTTAAAAGTTATTTAACTGCTGACATTTGCAAAATGTACAGCATTTCAATAAGTTACATTTACATGAGGCATTGAGAAAGTGAGAAGAATTAAATTGGGAAATATCCTAAATGATGGCTGAGTTCAGCCAAATTGTTTGAGGTGTCTTCACAGTCTTTTATATATAATCTGTGACAGATGAGGGAACTTACTGCTTTTTGAGCTCTGTCAGATGGAGGAGAAAATCCCACAATAAATGACTTCCTTTCACTTTGCTGGAAACATCTTTGCAAAGAACAGAGGTAGTGAGTAAATGTAAAGTCAGAGGCAGACATGCACATGGCCCTGGGTGTTTTGACCTTGGTGACTGCAATGAGAAGGGAGGTGTAGTCCATTTTACGGGACTTTGGGTGGTGGTAAATGTTTTCAGTAGAGAAGAAGAATGTGTATTTCAGATTAAACAAGAAAACTTTGCCATTTTCCTCTTCTGTAACATTTCTAAATCTTGATAACATTTTGAATATGATACTGAAGTATTGAGATTGATTTTGGTTATCAACATCTGTACTCATGTGAGATACTGGGTTAGTATATGATGCCCATATCTAAAACCTCAAAATCCAAAACAGACATTTGAAGTAATCCTGGAAATAAGTAACAGCCATTTGCCTGACTTAGTATCCTAAGATGGATGGCCCTTCCAATGGCCATTTTTTATTTTAGCTACTAATGAGTATTATTGAGTCACTGACTAATTTTGAAGAGCATTTTGGTGAATTATAATTGGGGCTGTGATTTACTGAGTTTGAAGACTGATAAGCTGTTCCTTAGCCCTGTAATTGATGTAGAAGCAGAGAAAAGCATCCTGATGATCAGCGTTTCCTTTATGTGAGGCAGGGGAATCAAAAGCGTAATCCAGCCAAAGTGGAATATTGTTTTTGTTAGCCATTTCTGCATTTTACTTTTAGTAAAAATGGCAGGGAAATGTGAACTGCCACAAAACTTTGGAAGGGAAGTCTCTTGTCTATATCCCTTTTGCTACTCAGTATATTCACACATCATCCATCACAGCTATTCCCTGGTGTTAAATGGTTCGTCATAGTCAGTGATCCACAGAAGTAGTCTGGGTAGAGGGACAGAATTTAGAATCATGGACCAGATTTACAAGCCATGTAACTGAGTATTCCTAGAAGGCCAAAATCTGGTTCTTTGTATTCACTGGGTTTATTGGAAGTTTGGATATGTTTATCCATCTGTGTTTGTGAACCCTCTGGAGGAAGGAGCAGAACAGTCTAACGTGTAAATAAGAAAAACTAAATCCAGATAGGCCCACAGATACATTAGGACTTCATTTTTTACAAAGAAACTGGGTATTAAGACTCCTGCTACTGCCTTTTATAAAGAAGTTACGGCCGGGCGCGGTGGCTCAAGCCTGTGGTCCCAGCACTTTGGGAGGCCGAGACGGGCAGATCACGAGGTCAGGAGATCGAGACCATCCTGGCTAACACGGTGAAACCCCGTCTCTACTAAAAAATACAAAAAAAAAACTAGCCGGGCGAAGTGGCGGGCGCCTGTAGTCCCAGCTACTTGGGAGGCTGAGGCAGGAGAATGGCGTGAACCCGGGAGGCGGAGCTTGCAGTGAGCTGAGATCCGGCCACTGCACTCCAGCCTGGGCAAAAAAAAAAAAAAAAGTTACGGCAGACTGGACTACCTTCTTTCCTTTATCATTGCAAATGGATTGTTGGCTTGGGTATTTGCTTTATTTTTGTTTCTTTTGAATATTTTTCTCTGTAAGATAGCGTGCGTGTGTGTGTGTGTGTGTGTGTGTGTGTGTGTGTGTGTGTGTGTGTGTGTGTTCTATCATAGTTCAGGATAAAATGAGTCAGGAAGCTGGTGGTTTGTTCTGTTTTTTTGTTTTGCTTTGGTTTTTCGCAAAGCAGTTTAGTACCTGTGTAGTCATTTCATGGGCTCCAAGCTCTTAGGATTCCCTATGTTTTTATCCTTAATTACCTATGCTCTTTATATTCTTTTCCTTGTAGTCTTTTTGCAATAGTTTGGACACAGCAGACAACTCTTTCCTTTGAGTAATGTCTTCTCTTAGTATCTGTGATGCCATGAACTCCTGACACACACACACACGCTCTCTCTCTCTCTCTCTCTGTGACTAATTCTTCTTAGCCACCTTCTTCAGCTTCCTTTCCACTATCCAACCACTAAAATGTCTTATTTCTTCTACACTTTCTAAGGAGCCAAGCTCTACCCCCTACCTCAGGACTCTCACATATACTGTCTTCTTGGAACTGCCTTTCCTCCAGCCATTTTCTGTCTAATCCTCACTCTTTTTTCTTCCCCTATTTCTGTCCATGTATGAGGCCATTTGCTTTTCTCCACACACACCTTGTGCTTTCTTCTTCATACTTAGGCTAATTCTGCTTCCTGCTGTGTAATTGCCAGATTCTGTTTTTCATTGCCTAACTAAAAAGCCATATTGATTTATGAAACTTTCTGTAATCACCAAAGATTTTTTAAAAATTCAAACCGATTAATATAATTCCTTAAAACTCATAGCTCTCTTCACATTATTTCCCAGTGTTAATTTTATGTAAATGCATTATATCCCCTATTCAACTGCAAACTCCTCAAAGGCAAGGGCCTTATCTTCAACTTAATTCTGTCTCCCACAGAACATAACATAGTATCTTCTACATAGTAGTCATACAGTAAGTATATACTATCAAACAAAGTGAAACGTTTCCATTATAGCTTCCTAAGATTTCCTATTCTCATTTCAAAAGAAATGGAGAATTTAGAGTCTCTAGGATTATTGTCCTTGGCCTGTAAAGGTTTTTATTTGTGCCCAGATATGTAACTTCGAGTGAACTTTCTATCAAATGATCTGGGAAAGTACACCGCTTTCTGTTATCGAACATTTCTGTTATTTTGCTTTTCAAGCTGAAAAGGGGAGATAACTTCTGTTTGCTTTGAGTTTTTGTTGATGGTTTTCTGCTCTGCCTACTAATCAGGGTTGTATTATTTACCTTGTTTAAAAAGATTCATCTGAACATTCTCTACTTTGAATTGTAATTGGATATTAATTCCCTTCTGCGGGATACGTTGGTAAAGATTTCTGAAATTGCAGGGAAATGTTTCTTTAATCCCTCAAGTTTGTTAAGTGCTTTCTTATAATGGAGATCATAATTTCCGAGTTGGTAGAAGGGATGAAACGGTTACTGGGGATATTTTTCCCTTGCTGGAAAATTGCTGTATTAAAAAATACTTCATCCAGTTTTGTATCTATATGCTGTGTGGTCCTTAGGAAATAAGTAGATTCTTAGCACCGATTTCATGTTTTTAATAAGGAAGGCGTTGAGTAATGTTCAGGTCACTGTGATTCACAGAGTTAGTGGCCTGGGGTCTTTATTGGTAAAGCTTGAAAGTAGTTTTCTTTAGCACTGTGCACACACACGTAGCTGCTAGAATGCTCACAGGAGGCTGTGATTTGGGGAAACATGCAGTCATAGAATATCTTGAACATTCAGCATAAATTGCCAAACAGCCACAGCTAGTGAATGGTTTGAGGGGACACAGGAGAGGGAGCCTTTAGGCATGAATACCCACATCTCACTGATTTGTTCTTCCACACAGATCTTAAGGGTCAGTTTTGATCTGCACAGCAAATTAAGCTTCCTCATGACTTTTAGATTTCCGTTTTCCTCTGCTTTTTATTCATACTGAATAATTTTTTGTTTCTTTATAAGTTGTAACCTACTTTGGAAATGATAACACTGTGAATGCATTTTTTCCTTCTGTAGCATTTATGACATTGCTTGCTGACAGTTACTGTTTATTAAGTATTTGTGGCTTTTGGAGTGGTGAGCAATAGGGAGAATATTCAGGTCCAGCTAAGGGCATAAGATAGATAGTAATGATTTCTCATTCAAAAGGGATATTTTGTTAAGACTGGGGCTGATCTTTCCTAATTTAACCTTGGATTGGTAGAAGATGGGGTGTCCCTGGCTCGTTATTTTTCACTGCCCAGCACTGTTCGACAGTTATCCTGAGTAGAATTAGGGGAGGGACTAGAGGATCTGTTTTCTGTGAATACAATAGGAAAGGCAGTTTTGAATTATCCAAATGGCCCCTAAATTCTGGGGGAAAATAAAATAACAACAACAACAATTTTCAAAACATCTACAACCTAGGTTCTGATATCCCAAAAAGGAGTATTTCGACTGTAATTCTCAGCATTTTAGAAATTAATTTATTGACAAATATCAATAGGTATTATTCAGACTTCTCAAATACAGAGTTTTGAAATCAGGATTTTGCATCTCCTCTCTCTCCTAAAAGAAGTATGGCAATTGTACTTGCTGACCATGAGTCTTGTGAACTATAATACATACTTATAGGCATAAACACAGAAGCATACCCTCTCTCAAGCATCACTCAAATCTAAGAAAATATGTTGTCTTATGTTTTAGCGAGTAACCAGCTCATAAATCACATCGAACAGTTTTTGGATACTAATGAAACACCATATTTTATGAAGAGCATGGACTGCATCCGAGCCTTCCGAGAAGAAGCCATTAAGGTATTGTTATCCTTGCATCTCTTTTCTTCCTAAACAGTTGGCCACTATCACAGGGAAAGAGGCATACAGCATCCCGGAAATGAGCCTGGGCCATGGAAATTATCATTCTCAGTGTGAATAGCAGTGTATGCCAATGGAACTAGAAATGACTTAAACTCATGTTACTATCACTGTCATTTCTGAGGTGGAATAAAGATGAGTAGGTAGGATGTTTTATCCCTGAAAGTTGGCTTTTTATTATACGGAAGCCCTGGCCTTTGCTTTCTTTTCCTATTTAGGGAACCAAGGAAATTTCCATTATAACCTCTGGTGGCCTGCTCATTATTGTAAAGGAAGGGGTATTTTAGGGAAATTGATGGAAAATATATATTGGTATAATTATTGAGAAAGATTTTATGAAGACAGGAGTAGGGATCTAAATGTCAGGAAAAAAAAGAACACTGAGCGTAAGTTCCTCCCATGCCTTTTGTGTGGGTTTTGTCTGTCTGATTGTTTTATTAGGAATTTTTAGAGAATATTTCTAAACATTTTCCAAATTTTGTATAGGCTTTTGTATCTTTAGGTAAGAAGTGAGCAAGTTTAAATTAGAAAGTATGTTTTTAAAGTGGGCACAGTTGTAGTGTATGTTCTTGTGTGGGTACTTATTAAATATTTGCTGAACGTATGAATGAATTAATGCTTAAATAATTTAGGTGTTTACAAAGAGTGACAAGAAAATAGAAAATTCATTAAAATTAGATTACAATAAAAGATCCAGAAGTAGATAACCTGAATACTCGTCAGATAAAGACAAATTTTGGAAAAGTAGAGTCAGGACAAGCCTGCAGATGATTCCGTTTGGTAGAGAAAGATTTGGTTAGATGGAGAGAGAGAGTAAAAGTGTATTGTTTTTTTAAAGCACTACCCAGGCTAGATGGGGTGTCTTACAACACCTCTGTGCTTGGTTGCCACCCAGTGTCCTTAAAAATACCAGGTCACATCGTATTTCTTAAAAAAAACGACAGAGAGAGGAGCAGAAGAGACGTCAGTGACATATCATTCAATCTTAATGGAGAGATTATTATTTTTTCTTTTTGTCTTTTTCTTTTTTCTTGAGACAGAATCTGGCTCTTGTCGCCTAGTCTGGTGTGTAGTGACGGATCTTGGCTCACTGCAACCTCTGCCTCCCAGGCTCAAGCGATTCTCCTGCCTCAGCCTCCCAAGTAGCTGGGATTACAGGCGCATGCCACCACGCCCAGCTAATTTTTGTATTTTTAGTAGAGATGGGGTTTCACCATGTTGGCCAGGCCGGTCTTGAACTCCTGACCGCAGGTTATCCGTCCACCTTTCCTCCCAGAGTGCTGGGATTACAGGCATGAACCACCATGCCCAGCTTGAGTTGATAATTATTGAAGCTGGGTTATGAGTGTGTGAGCACTCACAAAATTGTTCTCTGTTTTTGTTTGAGATTTTCTACATTGAATGTTAAGAACAAAGAGCTAGGCCACCACAAAAAAACTGACTCTGGGAAGCTCTGTGCCTTCCACAGATGGAAGGATTTCTGGTCCCCAGTGAACACACCTCAGTTTGGAATGCCAGCTTCCCATGTACCAAAGAAGAACATTTTATTTTTTTGTAATAAGTAAGGTGCTTCAGAATATACAATACTTTGTTTGGTCTGGGGCTGAATTTGTTTTTGTGTTTGCTCTGACTTGCCGCCTCCTCTACCCCAACTTGCTACCACAGTTTTCAGAAGAGCAGCGCTTTAACAACTTCCTGAAAGCCCTTCGAGAGAAAGTGGAAATTAAACAGTTAAATCATTTCTGGGAAATTGTTGTTCAGGGTAAGTTGTCATTTGTCTTTTTCTGCAAATACTTAGGCTATTTTATTCTAAATATACACATAAATTCTAAATATAAACTATATTGTATAATGAGTTACGTGGGAAACATGATGACTTTCTACATGGCTTTGGGAAATGCTCAGTGTTCAGTGAACTCAAACTCTCCCTTAATAAGCATAAATACAAAGTGATAAATAATAAATAAACATGTAAGTTCCATCTTAGACTCTTTACTCAGTGTGACCTATTTCAGGGCTGTGCCTTTCTGTTTGTTGAATGGAGCAGCTGTGTGGGTGAACATTGTCCGCTTTCTCAGATCCTTAGGCCATTTCACTCCTGCTGGATCCACAGCCCTTTGGTTGACCTCACCCAGATTTTATCTCCCTGCTATTTTTCGGTTACCATATACTTGGACTTTTTTCAGCGGACCAGCATCTTCATGCACCAAAACCATTCAGTTCCTCACTTGCACAGCAACCAATGCAAATTAAGCTCAGAAAGAAGAGCACACATTCTTTCAATGTTAGGCTTGATCTTTGCTTTTTTTCATGCCCTTTGCCCCACCTTTTTTAGAACATGACCTGATCTTCTTTTAGAACCCAAGTATAAGATATTTCTTGTTTAAAATACATATTATGAAAACGATGATGTTTATGAGACAGAGAAACTTTTCACTTATACTAGAGATGCAAAATTTGTTTCAATCTCTCTTTGTGTGCAAATTCTGTATAAAAAGAGTTGCATACCTATCTGTCCACCTTCTAATGGGTAACTCTTCATCACACAGGTAACCGTTTTTCTGACAGTTAATTTTTCAGCCCTTTCACTTCTGCACTGGAGAACAAAAGGAATTGGAATGGGTAGTGAAGGGTGCTTACTCAGATCACTTTTGTGTCTCTGCTGTTGACCCAGTAAATGAAGGAGATTGGTTTTGGTATTTATTGAATGCCTATAGCATATTTGCTGAAAAGAAACTTATAGGACATATGCAAAATCCATATTTTCTGATAGCTTATATGCCACTGACAGAATACAGATGGCCAAGGCCATTCATAGGTACAAATAGATGTTAAATACATATGCTTTTCAGACAGTATGTCAGGTATCATCAGCCATTTGATGGAGGAAAATATCTTAAGAAGAAGAGCAAACTAAAGAGTGGATTTTCTACCCTTGATTTGTTCTTACTGAGCTAAAATTGATGAACTATCCTAAATGATAGACATGCCTCTTGGTGAAGACCATGTTTTCTTCCTCCCTAGTCCTCTGGCCACTCTATCAATAGGCAGTAACATGGCCACAAGACAAAATGTATGCATAGTTCCATATTGGGTGCCTGATGGTTTGAACAAAAGCATACAATCATTTAATTATCATTTATTTATTGAACTTCTGCTATGTGCTACAGTAAGTCCTCCCTTAACATTGTCCATAGGTTCTTGAAAATTCTGACTTTAAGAAAAATGACACATAATGAAACCATTTTTTTTCTCATCAATGTTTTAATGAAACAACATTATTCAAGGACCTACTTTTGTTCCTTGGGAGGATCACTTGAGCCATGGAGTTCGAGACCAGCCTGGGCAACATAGTGGGACCCTGTCTCTATTTAAAAAAAAAAGAAATCTCCAACTCAAAGGTGGGAGGAGGTGTGGAAAGGAAAATGGGATTGGGGTTGTATCTTTGTGTTTAGATGTTACTCTGAATTACTTTTTAGATGGAATTACTCTCATCACCAAAGAGGAAGCCTCTGGAAGTTCTGTCACAGCTGACGAAGCCAAAAAGGTATTGAGGGGTAACTCTTTGTCTTCAGTTGAATTATTATAGTGGACTTTATTTTCTTGATGCCCTCGAAGAAGTTAAATTTTATGGGTAACTAAATGAGTGTACTCATTTTGTATTCAGTATGTAAATTGCTTCAATCACAGCATCCTCATGGGAGAAATTATAATCTTACTCAGTTTCCTGTAGGCTGTGGTTATATTTCTGGAACTCATCTGTAATCTCAGCTTCAGTACCTCTAGAGCATGCTGTTGAACTCCATAGTGCACAAACTTAGCCTCAGCCCTGGTAAAGGCTATGAAATCCACAGTGATTCCCACCCTGGCCACACATTAGTCACTTGGTGAGCCCTCCTTCCCTCCCTCCCTCTTTTTGTTGCTGTTGTTGTTAATACTGATTAAAAATTAGAATTACTGTAGACATTCTGTTAGTCTGAGATGGGTCCTGAGCACAGCCGGTTTGTTTGCATTTTAAAACCCCTCCGGTGATTGTATTATAAGTGAATAGAGAAACACTAGTATTCTAGCATAAGGGACGTCCAGGTATTTTCAATAAAAGACCCCGTGCAGTCCCCATGAACTTTTTATTCACACACATTGTTAGGCCTAGGCCTCCTTGTTAGGTGTGTATTGAATCTGATTCAGCCATGAGTCAAATACATGTAGTTATTTAGTTCAGTAATCCTTCATTGTACCTCAAGGTTGTGATGAAATTTTAATGAATTAAGTTGAATAGCTCAGAAGTATGTACTTCATAACATTCAGTTTCAGTTACAGTCACTGACTAATGTAGTCCTGCTGGCACCTGACAGCTCTCAGTTACTAAGCTTCTACGGTGCGCTAGGCACTGTGCTGGATGATAAGACAGCACCCCTGTCCTCTAGAAGCTCAGGCAGTTAAAATGGAGCAGAGGGAAACAACGGAGACTCAGAAAATAACTATACACACTAAGGGAGAGCTTGGTCTGGGGCTGGTGAATAGGAATCTGTTAGGGAAGTGACAGACGCAAAGCTGGAAATGTTAATCAGAAGGCTAAATTCAGGCCAAAATTTAAATATCTTCAATTTTCAACTAAGTAAGGCATTTGGCAGAAACCATAGTATGGTTTGAAAGAGAAATTAAAATATACAAGAATTTTTATTAAGCACTTTGCCTAGCAAAAGATTTTTGTTAAAAAAAAAAAAAAAGCAAAACAAAACAGATGTCATCCCTACTTTCAGGGAGTAGGATCCTGGAATTTTCAAAGCATACTGTAAGGTGGTGATTATATCTCAGAAGGGATTCCATGGTGTCTGTACCCTCTGCCACAGTCAGTACTGAGCACCATGGGCTTGAGTATGCCATTTAACTGTTTGGTTTTATTTCTATTTGTCACTTTATACAATGTTTGATAATATCTCCTCCTTGAACTGGGCTGTTTCAGTCAAGGTTCTCCAGAGAAATAGAACCAAGAGAACGTATATGTGTGCGTGTGTGTGTGTGTGCACATACACACACACACACACACACACACACACACACACACATATAGAGAGAGAGAGATTTATTAGCTGAATTTAAGAAATTGGCTCGTGTGATTGTAGGGTTGGCAAGTCTGAAATTTGTAGGACCAAGCTAGCAGGCTGGAAACTCAGGCAGGATTTTTATGTTACAGTCCTGAAGCAGAAACCTCAGCTTTTGCTCTTAAGGCCTTCCCTTGATTGGATGAGACCTACAAATATTATTAAGAATAATCTTTGCTTAAAATCAGCTAATTGTAAATGTTAATCACATCTACAAAATACCCTCACAGCAACATCTAAAGTAGTGTTTGATGGAACAACTGGGGACCATACCCTAGCCAAGTTGACACATAATATTAATTGTCACATGGCGTGAAGACCTATCAGTTTTTGCTAAACAAGTAAATCAGGAAAAATATTTTTTTGTTGTTATTACATTAAGAAGATTTGTTATCCAGGTGACAATTGGGTACATATTAGAGTTTTTGGAAGAAGTGAGGAGCCGTGACCTAAAAAAGCTTGTGTTTCCTCCCAGCAGCACATCTTAGCCAAAGTTAACCCAGAGTATTAGACAGGAAAGAAATCTGAAAACGGATGATGCACTTGCAAATTGTGCAAGGCTTGTTCTATAATGCAAATAGGATGTCTTCCTTGAAATGTAAAGGCACTGAGCCTAAGCATGAGGAATTTTAATGTCTGATGATGAAGCTATAGAAAGAAATTTCAGTTAATGACCGGGTAGGTATAAGATGGTGTCCTTAGATAATTCTGGTATCACCAGAACTGATGTCAGTTGTAGTTTAAGACAACTCTTCTGGAGCAGGAGAATCGCTTGAACCCGGGAGGCGGAGGCTGGGGTAAACTGAGATCGTGCTGTTGCACTCCAGCCTGGGCAACAAGAGCAAAACTCAGTCTCCAAAAAAAAAAAAACTCTCAAAACGTCACCATCTTTGAATAGAGAGAATATCATAAAAAACAAGTGGAGAGAATCTCTTCTACTTCAGCCATGGGTTGCCTGGCTCTGACTGGCCTCTTCTTCCTTTAGAGCATAGTGTTTCGATAGTCAAGGCACAGAGAGTATGCTTCCAGTACTACCAGCAACACTGAACTTCACTGTCATGGCAGATAAGAAGTTAGGAAATTCAACAAAAATGTATTGAGTACCAGCTCTGTGCTAAGCACTTTGATATATATTATCTCATAGCCTCCAAAAGAAGTACATTGCACATTCACCTAGCAGACTCTCTTTCACATCTAGAAAATGCCATTTCCTTTTTTTTCCCCCCACTTTTATCAGTGCTTCAGCCAATGTAGTATGTATGCCAGGTATTTATATAACTCTTTCACTTCTAAAGAACTGTTTTTGTATGGTGTGTACCTAGAGCACTATATACATCATATCTAGATAATGGTAGAATTTTACTTGTATTCAATTCCCGAACCAAAGAGCCCAGTATTATCTCTGTGATCCTCACAGTTATCTGCTAAGAATTACCAAGAGCAGGAACTACCATCCCTGTTACCTCTGGGAAGCCAAGCCCCAGAAAGGTAAAGGTTACACTTGGAGCTCATGGAGGTAGCAAGAGAATTAAAATGCATGTTCCTGTGCACCACACCAGACCTTCATTTTCAAGTGGATTAAGTTTTATAAGTGGAATCTTGGACCAGTCATTTCTAAAATACAGTAGTCCCTGTCTACTTCATTTCAACAGATGACTTTCTGTGCCTAGAACCAAGGTGGTGGTTAGAATAACCTGAAAAGTCATAGAGTAGACCCTGTAATTTTGACTCACCTTCAGTGTACACTGTATTATGTCTGTCAGTTCTTGTTAGTGTAGTGGTGAGTACCCCCCCACCCCCCGTCACTATATCGTGCCTTACTGTGAGATTATGCTTTTGTGTCTGCTTTAATATCACATGAACCCTTTATTTTGTTTTCCAGAGTGAAAACTTGATCTTTTATATTAAAAATGCTTTTATTTATTTATTTAGAGACAGAGTCTCACTCTGTTGCCCAAGCTGGAGTGTAGTGGCATGGTCTCGGCTCACTGCAACCTCTGCCTCCCGGGTTCAAGTAGTTGTGCCTCAGCCTCCCGAGTAGCTGGGATTGCAAGTGCTCACCACCCTACCTGGCTAATTTTTGTATTTTTAGTAGAGAGGGGGTTTTACCATGTTAGTGAGGCTGTTCTCAAACTCTTGACCTCAAGTGATCTGCCCACCTTGGCTTCCCAAAGTGCTGGGATTATAGGCATGTAATACCAGCCATTCCTGGCCTGAAAATGCGTTTAAATGGCATCTGTTGATTTTTGGAGAGAAGTGTAGAAAAAGGAGTATACATGTAGATGATAATGGGGAGAATTGCGGAGGAAGATTCTGGCTCAAGGAAGCTGATTCCTTGTGGTTTTAATAGAAGAGACATGCTTTAGCTATTTCTCTTAGCCAAGTGAGAGAAGTATAATCCCTTTTGACCATGCACTGAAATATTCATTTATATTGCCTTCAAATGTTCAATTTGGTCACTTCCCAAATAATCATTTAAGGAAACTTGACTATAATCAGTGAGATTAAAGAACAATCCTCACAGTCCATTTAAATTCTTTTGAGGTACTTCCCGTAAGTTATTTAAAGTTAGCAAGCTGTCAAATTCTTGCTATTAAATGTTGACATTTGAAAGGAAGTAATTATCCAGGGATGTTCATTTTAAGTGAAAATTAAATTACAACTTTACATTTGTATAACATCTTAAGAGCTATTACCCTCCAGTGTGTTCTAGAAATATGTGGATTGTATGATCCTTTGAGAAATAGAAGGAAGTCAGCTCTGCTACAGAAATAGAAAGTTTTTCCATGGCATAAGTTTAGACAGTCACTTTCTTTTAAGTTTCCTGGTACCTCTCATTTAATTTTGAAACCTAGGCATAAATATTATCATTCTTTAATGTTCATTTTTATTATTGTTATAAGCTGTCAGTTCATCCACTTTTTCTGTTTCTAGTTTGTATGATGAGATATGGCATTAGCATTTGCTGTTTGGTAGAATCTTTGTATAGCCTTTGTGTGCCCTTCATCTGTCAGTTCTCCCGGCTCTGTAGTGGGTAGAAGAGGTTGAGTGGTGTGTCTGAGAGCTCACAGTAAGTCACTGGCCTGGAATCTAGTTCTAGCACTGCCCTAGTCCTTCATTATCCTTTAGTATTGAGAAAGCAGTGAAGAAAGAGGATTTATCTCCATGGCATTGGGATCATCATTATTTTTTTTTTTTTTACCAGATTCCAAGAGGCTGAGCTATGTCTAAATAATTATTTGATGTAAGCTCTATGAAAAAAAAAGTTATTTTAGCACTTGTTTTTCTTGTAACTGCCTAATTTATCCTTCTTTATTGTTGACATTTATGGATTTTCCACCTTAGTATCACAGACATTAATAGATAGCAATGTGGCCATTTTACCAACACCCCTGTCTAGAGAGGTAAAGTTTTCTGGCTCAGTGCCTCACAGCAAGCTAGTGGCCAGCAGAATTGACTGGAATCCAGACCCCCTGATGCCTGCTACAGTCACCTTATCACCACACCATGGTGCCAACTCTTCACGCCTTCAACTTAAAATGCCACCGACCACATCTACCTAGAGAAAGGATGCCCATGCTCCCTCTGTCAAGAGGACATCCAGTTCTGTGTGTGAGAGTGCACAGGAATTCTCCAAAGCTTAGTGAAGGATTGAAGACAAAGGTTAAGAATCATTTCTTGAGAGCATTTTTGTCAAACTGCTGGCCCCTGTTGGACCCTATGACATTTTTCTTTGCTCTTTTCTGCTTTCATTTTCTGCCTTAATTCTCTGGTGTAGTTTGCTAGTACAAGAAAAGTAATAATGAAAGTATCACAGTGTTACCCATTGTTTATTTAAGATATGATATTAAATTTTTTATTGAGGTAGAACATGTGTATAGTAAATGCACAGATCTTAACTGTGCAACTTGATGAATTCTTACACATTCATATACCTGGGTGCTCACCACCCAGATCAAAATAATAGAACATTTCCATCACCCCATAAGGCTCCCTGGTACCTTCCCAGTCAGAAGCCCCATCCCTCAAGGGAACCACTGTTCTGACTTCTGTCACTTGAGAGTCGTCTGGCCTGTTTTTGACCTTCATATAATTGGAATCATGCCTTTTTTCACCAATTATGTGATTATAGCTATGTAGTGTCCCTTTTATGGTTTTACCACAATTTATTCATCCATTCTCCTAATGATGGACATTTGCTTGTTTATCCTTTGGCTTTATGAATAAAGATGCTGTAGATATATATCTACATATATATATATATATCTGTATGTATATATCACTTGGTGGACATATGTTAAGTGTATTCCTAGGAATTAGAACATAAAACTTACAATACCGTAAATACTTTTTTTATACTTTATCTGAGACTCATACAACCCCTAAGATAGGTATGGTAAGTAGTAGTATTCACATTTTATTTTTGAGGGAAATTAGTTATGAAAAGGTCAGGTGGCTTGCCTAGGGTTCCTGAGAAACTGACAGGGTTGTGTTCTCCACACTAGGCTACAGGATTTCCCTCTTGCACCATATTAGTGTTTATAGCTTCCATTAAGCTACTAGTGGCATTAATGAAACCCAAATATATGTCATTTTAGGCAGAGTACATGCAAACTGACTTTTGATGCTTTTTTACACATCTAGATTGTGAGTAATCCTTTGGAATCACCTGATGGTGTTGGAAACAACCCAGTGGAGGTCATGTGTTTTTACTTTGGGGGTTGGTAAGGGTCTGAGCACAAGATGATAGTTAGTTTTTTAGTCTTATGGGGAGGTAGGACTGGCAGTTTCTATATAGAGGTTATTGATTTCATTTCTCTGCTTGTGGCCAGGATTATATTTCAGTGTACTTGAAAAGTAGTAGGTTATCCATTTCATAAAGTTCTCCAGGTAAGGAGGCACTTTAATGGTAACCCCGGGTAAGTGATGGTGGTTTGAGGAAGAAGGAATATGTCACACACGTGCCCTTTCTATCTGTTCTCTACTTTCTCAGCATGTTGCAGAGGGAAGGAACACATGAAAAAAGATGAGAGTTGACTCCTACCCCTTTCTGCAGAAGAGATTCAGAGAATCTCTTGCTTTTATTGAGAAAGCAGGCCAGTCATTGAGTTCTCTGCTCTATCTTGCTTTCCTGTCACTGCATTGGCTGGAATTACTTACAGTTACAAACACTGATGATGAGGAGTGATATGTGGAAGAGATCAGCCTTGCCTGGGGCGTTGGGAAGGATAATGGATGGCAGCCCAGCTTTTAAACATAATTTGCTTACACAGAAATGTGAAGCAGATCTGTCAGGCAAATCAGTTGCAGACGATACTTAGCACTTGATGAAAATTTTTGCTGCTGCTCCTTTCTTCCTAGGAATTTGGCCTAGTCTCAGATATGTACCATTTGTGCTTAAGTATATCTACCGTGGTCATACTGTGCCACCAGTCCTATGTTAATTTATTCTTTAATTGCAGTGTGAAGGGGGCTTTGCAGGTTGGTAGGGAGTGGGAATTTGAGACTTTAGAATCGCAAATTCTAAATTTGGCTGAGTGCCAAAACACATCAGGGATTTTTCTAGATTCATCAATAAGTCCTTAAGTCAGGGGGTCATACAAGGTGTAGTGGACTACAGAACCGTTGAGCCCATGGAGTTTTTCAGATGTTTGGAAGATACTGGTCATTTGTGGCCCCACAGAGATTTATGGCCGGATGCAACTCTGCTTTTTATTCTCTTGCCTCAACTGGATAAGTCTTATCCTGTAGCCATATAGTCGTGATATCACAAAAATCCTGCAGGGGTTAATGATAATGAGTAGAAGAGGAGAGGTACAACATAAAAAGTACGATAATAACCCAGAAAACCCCAAATTAAAACCAATTTCAGTATCTAGGATAAAGTACAGTTTATTTAACCTTTACACATAAATCATATGCCAGTGAATGTATAGATTTTTTATTCATTTATCTGTATTTGGCTCTCAGATATCTTTATTCATAATCACCCAGAATAAATAGAATGAATGAAACAGAAGCTTCCTTACTGATTGTCTGCTCCCATTGTGGGATTTTCTGTCTCTTACATCATAGATTCTCAGTCTTGCACATGGCCCAGTTTAGGGTCAACAAAGGACTATGGAAAGATTCACAAATGTCCTTAAAAGAAGATAAATTCCTTATTCGCTCAGTCAAAAAAGAAGTTAATGAATAGTGAGGTAGTTTTAACTGAGGGAAAACAAAGTCCAAGACAGTGGTTGAGTCAACAAACAATTATGTCCATGGTGCTGACAAAGGCCCTGTACCTTAAGGCAGACATGACCTCCATTGTTACCACTTTGTTACCTGTGTGTGTTTTTGTATATGAGGAATGGAAGGACAGCCAGAGCTTTCTTGCTTCCTGAAACTTGCTGCATGCAGCCTTATATTTCATCGTTGACTTTGGTTTGACTTTTTAAAGAGACATATTTTAGTTTATAGGTCTTAGGTTTCAGAGGTCATGATTGTGTCCATTGTACCATAAAAATAACAGGAATGTAGAGAATGGCAGTTCTTACCATTTTTTCATGTTGAGAGAGTGAGGAAAGTATAACTATACTTTTTCCTCTTGGGTGGAAGCAACTACAGGAGAGCATGAGTGGGCTGAAAGGTTCGCTTACCGCATGCCTGCTCCATGCACTCTCACCCTGAGGAATGCCAGAATGCCTTTAGGGGCCAGCCAGTTGTGGTACCATAACTGACTCTATTTACTGTTTCTGGCCCCCAAATGAAAAGTAGAAGTGCCCCACCTTCCACTGCCCCCTCTAAAACACTCACTCCTACAGGCAGGCATGCTACCAGAAGATCACCTTCTTGTGTTAGGATAGATACGCATTGCTAGATAGATACGCATTGCTAGAACCCAGCTCTTAGAGGCAGCTGCCACATGCCTTGAAGGAAAAGGCTCCCCACTGCTATCCCTTGGAGGGACAGGAAAAAGAGTGTTCAGATAAGTTTCAAGGGCACTCACCTGACTACCCTTTTAAAATCTGAGTGTCATTCCTAGATCCTCACAGACTTCACTTCCTGGACTTTTATTATGTATCTGTTTTTATTTTGTTTTATTATGTTTTATTACATATCTGCCTTTCAGAAGCTCCACATCTTGAACAGTGATGCTGAACGGTTTTCTCATCCATTTCTCATAAGAAGTCCCCCTTGTACTGCTTTTGTCCACAGTGGAATTTAAGAATAGATTATTGTAATCTTTTTTTTTTTTTTTCCCCCTGGTTCTTCATCATTCAACTTGAGATTATTCTAATTTTGACTTGATTCTCATGTTCCTTTCAAAAGAGCATACTAGTTTGGGATGGTTGGTTATTTTCTTAACCTTAGCTAGCCAACTTATTTCCTGTGGAAGCAGAACTGGAAACAGCAGATGTCCACCATGCTTATACAGGACCCTACACATAGTCACTGTCTTGACAAGCCATGTCATTTCCTCCCTCTTCATGAGCACTTTTTCTAGTGATAACTTAGTATGGACTACTTGAACCTCAAAACTGGGCCTCTCACCCAAAGCCAAATAAAGGAACTTAGGCCAGGATGATGTTTCTTTTGGGCGGTTTGCAGTGAGACTTTGCTAAGCAGGCTGCCTTAGGTTTCCCTGTGGCAATGCTAGCAGATTGTTCCCTCCTTCAAAGGGGCAAAAATACCATTTTGGTGTGATAACTGACTTTCTATTTACAGTTTCTGGCCCCCAAAGACAAACCAAGTGGAGACACAGCAGCTGTATTTGAAGAAGGTGGTGATGTGGACGATTTAGTAAGTACTTTTAATATGCACCTGGTGTTCTGTGATTGAAGTCGCCTGAGCTGTAAATACAGGCACAAAGGCTGATTATCATAGACTTGTTGCTTATTTGTGTTTTAATTTTCAATACACCAGAAGCTCCCTACACCATTATTAATTGCCATTATACATTTAATCAGATAGGTAATTTCGTAATGGAAATTCCTTTGTTTCATGGTGTCAGCTATATTGTTCATTCAGATTAATCCTTTCCTTTGAAGGGCTGAAAAAGAACTAGGGAGGCTATTCCATTAGTAGCAAAATGTTGTAATTCATTGAAATTGCTCTTAGCCAAAAATAAGTAATACAACATGCAGTTTGTGTGGGTTAACAAATAAAAACAGCCTTTAAAAAGGCTACTTCTTAAATGTTTTCAATTAACTTAATGTAAACAAAATAGACCGAGAGGCAGTTGAGGATTTCTGGACCCCGTTACACCATGTTGTTGATGCCTGAGAAGTTGTGTAGTAAATATTGTCTTTTATATCTATCCTTAATGTTTAGAAACTTCCCGCCTTTAAGCTTCATATGACAACTGTCCAACAAACACTACATACTATGATGTCAACCTTTTTTAGAGACATTCTCATTACTAAAATGAGTGGATACCTGGATGTTTAACTCCTAAAATAGTGAGCAGTGAATAAATGAGCAAGTACATGCATGTCTTCCAACGCAGAGAGTCATTTCATTAAACCCTCTCTCACCAGAGAAGCAGTGGTATGAAATTGTCCTGGTTCCTTTCTAAGTGTGTTGTTCTTGTTTACAGTTGGACATGATATAGGTCGTGGATGTATGGGGAATCTAAGAGAGCTGCCATCGCTGTGATGCTGGGAGTTCTAACAAAACAAGTTGGATGCAGCCATTCAAGGGGAGCCAAAAGCTCAAGAAATTCCCAGCAGGTTACCCGAAGGCGGATCACCTTAATTCTCTGTGGAATGAATACACACATATATATTACAAGGGATAATTTAGACCCCATACAAGTTTATAAAGAGTCATTGTTATTTTCTGGTTGGTGTATTATTTCTTCTGTGGTCTTACTGATCTTTGTATATTACATACATGCTTTGAAGTTCTGGAAAGTAGTTATCTTCTTGACCTAGTACTAGTATATCGGTGACAATTGCAGCCCTTGTGATGTGATTAGTGTCTCATGTGGAACCATGGCACCGTTATTGATGAGTTTCTTAACCCTTTCCAGAGTCCTCCTTTGCCTGATCCTCCAACAGCTGTCACAACTGATGTTGAGCAAGCAATAGCATTTGCTTCCTCCCAACAAGCAGCTGGGTTAGGAAAACCATGGGTAACGACGGACTCACTTCTCTTTTTAGTTGAGGCCTTTTAGTTACCACATTACTCTGGCTCTATATATAGGTGGTTTTCTTTAAGTGGGGTGGGAAGGGGAGCACAATTTCCCTTCATACTCCTTTTAAGCAGTGAGTTATGATGGTGGTCTCATGAAGAAAAGACCTTCTTTGGGCCCAGTCTCTGCCATATCAGTGAACCTTTAAAAACTCAAAAACTGAGAAATTTACTACAATAGTTAGAATTATATCACTTTACGATTCTCTACTTGAGAGCCTCAAGGAGAGAAAATTTCGTTATATTAAAACACCTAGGTAACTTTTCGGTCTTTCCCATTTCTACCTAAGTCAGCTTTCATCTTTCTGGATGATATCTCCTTTACTAAATAAGAAAATAACAAAGCCCTTATTCTCTTTTTTTCTTGTCCTCATTCTTGCCTTGAGTTCCAATTCCTCTTTGCTTGGTGTACAGACTTCTTGGTGCCCAGTCACCTCTGTCTTCAGCACCCTCTTAAGTGGTCGCTAATACACTATTTTGTACATGTAACATTAAAGGCATAAATGACTCATTTCTCTGTGAATTGCTGCTAATTATTGTCTGCAAAAGACTTCTTCAGTGCTCTGCTGAGAATTGAACACCCTTATCCATTGATTGAAAATGGATCTGCAAGGTAGAACATCATTTAGCTGAGGAGAGAAAGGAGTGCTTTACTTTGGGCTTGTAGGCCATCCTGTCAATACTATACACACTTGCATCAAACTTGACATACAGGTGCCCATTTAAAGTAACCCCAACAGAGGATGACATCATAGTTTCTGGTTAGTTAAAGCCTAGGGGTTGTTTGTGACTTGGACAAAACTGAGACATTCTTAGAACCACAGAGTAGAAACTTTTATCTCTGAAATCTTCATTACTCTTATCAGATCCTCCCAGCAATATGAATCAGCTCAGTAAGTATGGCTCTGTCAGCAGCCCCTGTCTTTGGCAGTTTGGGGAATTTCTTTTTGGAAACATCTGTCTTTTTGTCATGCCAGGAAAAGTTTAAATCAACTTAGTCCTTTAGATCTTCTGATACTTTTTGACTTGGTTTGAATGTAGCAGGATTATTTGTGCTTCTCTAACTCTGTTTCACCTAAATCTGAATACCTCAAGGAAGAAATTAGTTTCACAGGCTAAGGAGAGAAAGAACTAAATGAGTCATGTACTTTCCAAATCCATTTCATACAGGCACAGTATATGTGCTATGTAGACTTCATCAGAGCGTACTGTTTTGAGGAGGGACAGCATGTTTTGCATGAACACATGAAAGTCCTGTTTCCCTGAAATGAGATTGGCAGATCTACAGAACTCCCAGGTGTTCGGCTGAGTGTAGCCTTGGAGGACAGCAAGTGCTGTATTGTCCTCAGTCTGCCATGGGCTGCCCCTCAGAAACCCAATAATCCCACAAATGATAGGCTTGTCTGTAATTGCAAGTCACTGACTATGCTCCCTGTCACCTTTTTCTTCTATGTCACTAAAATTTGTTGACTTGAAAAGGAGTCATCCTCTTTGTGACCCCCCCCCCCCACCCAAGTCACAACTCAGATGACATGTATTTCCAGATGCCCCCTTGACGGTATGTGCTGTCCCTCATTAAGTATCACTATTTTAAATGTTGGGTTTTAATCCTTTGCCAGTTAATTTACATAAAAGATTTAGAATCTTGGAAAACTAATTGAAAAATCGTGTTGGGATTAGGCAGCATTTTTTTTCCCCCAAGTCCAGGATGACTTCGAAAATAAATAGACACAGATCTCTCCTTCTGTTTTGATGATGTGCAGTGCTAATGACTGGCTTTGCAGTTAATTTTGATTCAGGCAACAGATGTTCTGTTTGGTTCCCTGTCTCCCGTGGGCGTCATTTCATGTTGTCCCCTGCCTTCCCCCAGATATTCTAAGTTCAGGACACAAGCTTGTGGCCCATGCAGAGCAGATGCCATGAGGGGACACAGCATGAGTACAGGAGGAAACACTGGGCTAACCCAGATACTGGACTTGAGTCCTGCTTCTGCTGCTTGCTGCATGGCTTCTGTCACAGTGCTAAACCTGTGACCTGCCTCACAGGCTTAGTAAGAGCATGCCCATAAAAGGACTGTAACCTAAAAATGCTTTCTACAAATGAGATGGTTTCATGAAAACTCCAAATCCAGGGCCTGGGCAGAATATAACTTTTTTTTTTTTTTTTTTTTTTTTTTTTTTTGAGATAGAGTATCACTCTGTCACCAAGGCTGGAGTGCAAGTGGCTCGATCTTGGCTCACTGCAACCTCCACTGACCAGGTTCAAGCGATTCTCCTGCCTCAGCCTCCCAAGTAGCTGGGATTACAGGCATGCACTGCCAAGCCTGGCTAATTTTTGTATTTTTAGTAGAGACGGGGTTTCTCCATGTTGGCTAGGCTGGATTCAAACTCCTGGCCTTAAATGACCTGCCCACCTTGGCCTCCCCAAGTGCTTGGATTATAGGCATGAGCCACTGCACCCAGCCACATAACAACTTTTAAATAGGTCTGCTGCTGTTTTTTTATTTTAACCTTATTTCTTCTAAGACCTTGAGTATTCCAGTGCTGTCTTCTTTTTAATCATCTATTGTTATTGGACTTAGGTTTTCTTAGTTATACATAAAAATTAAAGTCTCCATGAGATCAAAGGTAAGGGTAGGACCCAGGGTAGGTTTTCTTACTTTTAACAGGGTGACCATGCATTCCAGCTTACGGAGGATGGATTGTTGACCTAGCATAATTAATAGTGCTCTTTTTCACTCTCAAAATTATCCTGGTACGGATTATAGATTATATGGTCACCCTAGGTTTTGATTATATTAAGTTAGTATCACAACCAGGGCCCAAGGAATGATCATATCCTGCCTTGCCACCCACCCCTCTCCTATTAACTCCCTCCTGGAGCTAAATGCACAAGGAGCAGACAGCAAAATGGAAATCAACATACTGCTTTGTATTAGGTTATTTCAGAGATCTTTGGAACAGCTAGGTTGTGGCTCATGGCTTAGGTTTGTCATCTGCCTCCTACATCCAGATCTTACCACCAACTGACTGCCAAGCCTAAGACAGGGAAGAAGTCTCATTGGGCCTGCTTGGAAAGAGTAGGCCCTTGGGCACGGTGACTCATGCCTGTAATCCCAGCACTTTGGGAGGCAGAGGCGGGTGGATCGCTAGAGGTCAGGAGTTCAAGAACAGCCTGGCCAACATGGCAAAACCCCATCTCTACTAACAATACAAAATATTAGCTGGGCGTGGTGGCAGGCGCCTGTAATACCTGCTACTCAGGAGGCTGAGGCAGAAGAATCACTTGACCCTGGGAGGCGGAGGTTGCAGTGAACCTATATCACGCCACTACATTCCAGCCTGGGCAAGAGAGCAAGACACCTGTCTCAAAAAAAAAGTAGGCCATGGTGCTTGTGCCTGGTTGACAGCATGAAGCAGGAAGTGGAAATGTATATGATGTTTAAACAACCTATTAGGGATTTTAACGACCTGTAATAAATCTAGCTCAGTCTCCAGCCATTTTTGTAAGTCCTACCTATAGCAGGCAGGGGAATATTAGGAGGGCGATGGGGAAATAGGGCTTCCCCCACCCTGCAGTTTTACCCCATATAGGTCAGTTCACCTGATCAGAAGTAGAATTGCTAATCCCTGCTTAGATAGTTGGCTTTCTGCAGTCAATTTGGAAAGGAAAGAAATGCTCCTTCATTTAAACGTAACCCAGGACTATACTTCCTTTCAAGAGGCAAAATGACATAGTGCTTTAAATAGCCACCTGGATGTTAGATATTTTAGGTTTATTAAATCCAGATGTCAATAGCATTTAACAGTTATATGACCTTCGCAAGTCCCTTAACCTTTGTAAGCAACAAAATAAATCACTTACATTTTATCTGTGGGCAGGGTGGCCCAGGAGAAGACAGGACGTTCTCAGCCAAAGGGAACTCACAGGAGCTGCTTGACTGTGTGAACGGGTACTGCTTGGAGTGTTGAGAAAGCAGCTCCAGACCCAGGCCCTGTCCACAGCCTTCCATTTTACATTGCCCAGGGCCGCTCACCTTTGCACTGCAGCTTGTGTTGTGGGTAAGGACCCTGGCAGACCTGGAATGGGGGTCTTAGCATGGGTAAGTCTGAATTTCTCTACACCCCTCCCTGTTACCTTTTCAGTATGCTGGGAATTATAACAGCTTACAGGGTTATTGTTAAGATTAATGAGCACATACTGCTAACAGCATATATTAATAGCTTGGCAAAATAGGATGAAAACTAAAATTTATTTTGCAGCAGAATTTCCCTTAGGAACAGATCTGGTTTGTTGGATAAATACGTTGATGAACTACTTGAGGCATTGCAGTGGCACCAAGATAGAGGAAAGCAGAAGGAAGATGGCACTCTGGGGGAACTTGGTGGTAGGGGAGATGTTCTGGCTGCTTACTGGCTTTGGTGTTGATAAAGATTATCTTAAGGGGAGAATTTTAGAGATGGAAGTGGGTGAAGACAACAGCAATGGACAGCTGCAGGGGAGGGCAGCTTTAGGGGCTTGGGGAAGCACAAATGTCCATAGGCATCCTAGTCTTAAGTTACTCTGTCTGGGTTGAGTGAATTTTCATCTCCCCACTGAGTATTCAGTGCAACATGCATTTCACTAATGTGCTTGGAATTGGTATTTTTAGGGGATGCATATAAGTGCTGTGAATGTGACCTGTTTCAAGGAGGGCAAGGGTGAAAACAGGCTGCCCAGAGAGTCTGGTCATCTCTGGGTTATGTGCATGCCTTGCTGTTTCGACCTGAAATCATCAAATGTAGGTGATAGCAAACTCTGCTCCTCCTTAGGTTGAATGTCCATGCCTCCCCTGTGGCCAAAATCAAGCCTCGTGTCATTTCCCCATTCAGAAGTAAGAACAAAAATGAACTCTATTCTTGTAAATAACTGGATAATAGCTTGACCAGGAAAGCACTAAAGGTAGCATGTGTGAGACATTTGCCATTGCCCAGAATTTTAAAATTGCATTCCAAGCTGTTGGATTTGAGTTTGATTAAGTGAGGCCAAACTGGGGCAAGATCAAATACACTGTCAAATAATTAAACACATATCCATGTGGCCACATCACTTTTGTTGTTTGTTTCAAGGATGCTGTGTCTGTTACTGGGGTTAAGACTCTTCTTGGCTGAGGGATCTGCTCTAGAGATGTTGAAAACAGGAAACGATTTCTCTCTCCTTTCTCTGGTGTCTTCCTACTCACATTAGAAACAGTCTTGCTCAGAGGCAGAGGGTGAATCCCTGGCAGATCTTGACAATCTTACGTCATATGTGCATAACTTTTCTCTATCTCTGCCACGGTAAGAATACTAGGCTGAAAAATAGGTTCCCTTTCTTATCAGTTTGTATTGACAGAAGTTGGCGGATGGTAGGAGTGAAAGGGAGTCTTAGGGCATTTCTGAAGCCAGATGGTACAATACCCCAGCTCCACCTGGGAATGTCTGATAGGAGCTGAAAAAAAACTAAACAAAACAAAAACAGCAGAAGCTCTCCTGAGTCCTTCCTGTCATTTCTGCAGCTTTAGCAACACCAAGAACCATCTTTGTCAACACTAAATTCCTGTGGCTTGTGTTCTAGAGATGAATAGAATAGAATGTGCTCACCTCTGAGATTAGAGTCTACCTTGTACCGGAAAAAGCTGAGGAGTGAGACCCATGCACGGTAATAGAGAAACATAGCAATCCACTCCTGATGTTGTTTTGTGGAAAAAGAGGAGAAATAATCCCATACCATTGTATCAAGTGGGCAGAAGTGAGATGGGCAGAGTCTCTTCCTGCCACTGCCTGAGGGAGAAATCTCCACTTGCAGAGCGTCCAAAGTTGATGAACGGCATGGCAGTTTGAAGCTCCTTCACTTACTGTGGAAACTCGGAGAAATTGCTTCACCCTCATAGACTCCAGTTTTACCATATATGTGGTAATTGGTGTGTTTGTTTGAGATTTAAAATCAGTTCATTTAAGTAACACTCACAATGAAGTAAGCCATGTTAACTTTTTAATATCACAAATCCTTAAGTTTGGAAAAGGAGAGAGGAAACTATTACTTCTTAAGAATGATAGCCTGTCAGGTTATCTTGCAAGCTGGAAAGCACAGCCTCCTCCAGCAGAAGCCCAGAGACAGGGACTTCAAAGGAGGAGGGATTGGGTTAGGAGCTTTATGCTGAACAAGTTGTCTAAATATACATATTCAGTAGGTTACAGGAGGAGCTGTGAATGTTCATGAAGGTGGTCCTGATGCATGCACATTAAACAAGCATGTTACATGTGACCCATGTTCATCTCACAGGGAAGACTTGGCATTTAAATATTACAGTCAGACCCAGTACATCAAAAGGTTTTTCAGGACAGGAAGGCACCAAAGTACGCAATCTCTGTAAACCCACTAGAACCAGTCCATGGTCGGTGGGCTTCTTAACAGGAGAAAGTTACTGAAATCACTCTCTTGTCCAGTCAAAGCTGTAGTTATGGCTGGTAGAGTTCAGTTCATCAGCATCTGGTGGGGCTGCAAGCGTTTTAGTAGTGTTGATGGTGAGGACACTGCTTGTTTAGCTGCTAGAGAGAAAGAATCCTTGTGGCAGTTAGAACCTAGTTTATTCTTTAAGCATAGGGGTGCTTAACTTAACCCTTGCCTCGCATGAGTCAAGCATTGAGGTACATAACCCTTGCCTGGCATGATAATTTGTTATGTTGTTGCCACAAAGAATCTGTTCTGTCAATCTTAGGATCTCTATTTTAACTTTAATGCGCGTCAATTGTCTGTAAACCAAAAAAGGGAAGGGAGTATAACAAGGTGTGTCTAACCTCCTGTCCTGTCATGGCTGGGAACTCTGTTTTTAAGAATTTTCTGGGTCCCCTTGGCCAACAGGGGGTCCATTCAGTCTGTAGGGGAGGAGTCTTAGGATTTTATTTTTACTTGACATTCTCCCCTTTTAGCCAAGATGTGCAAGAGGCAACATTGATGACCAAACATTTATTTTGTCTCATGTCACTGCCGGGGTGGTGTGGTTACCTGCCCCAGGCTCATTCTGTTCTTTGGTGGGATCCCTATGGCCAAGGGACTTGGAACCAAAAGACTTATAACTAATTAAACATTGGAGGCCAGATGAGGATGGAGGTTCACAGGCGCTCATTAACCCTTAAAAACCTTTTGAGCAACATAAGAACCAAAAAGCAGTGTTACAAAAGTGACTTGTCTGTAAATTCCATGTGTTGAGCCATAAGCTGTTTGGTAATCTGTATGCCCATCTTTAATTTGGAGGGTCTGAACTAATTTTATCCCTTAAAACTTGCCCTTATAATCTCATTGCCACCCCTTCTGTGATAGTCCGTGGGCCTACTGGGAGGGTGCTTGATATTGTATTGTACTTTTGCAGCAGTGCCTTGGCAATGGAAAGCAGATTGGCCTAGGGGGATTGAATAGTTTTCAAATTCTAGAGATACTAGGTAGAGAGAAATGTAATCTTCATTGTTTTACCCAATTTCTGTAAGCTGTAAATAGTTTAAAAGAAAAAAGATTTTATTGACTCTGAAAAGCAAAACATGAAGAATTAGCAGTGTTTATTTGATTTTGAGGACATTTGTCAAAGATGTTCAAAGGCTCAAAACATTTGATCAAAATGGAATTACAGGTCATTGTAATAGTTATTCATTTAACCAAAAGTAATAATCAAAAGACTTTAAATGCAATATAGAAAGTCACATGGATGTAAAAACCTTAACCCTCAGTTTTCCTAAGTAATCAAAAATCTAATAAAGAAAACATGGGAATTATCTTGATAAAATGTAAAATCTTTGGTTCTTAGGCCAGTTACCAAAAAGGCAAAGAAAAACCTACAGTGTGGTTGCTTCTCCTGTGAGAAGCCCATTTAGATAACTTGGAAATCAAACTGGAAAAAGTTACTTGAATTAATCAGACAGAGGAAGAGTGTGTCTGGGCTCATGAATGAACTCTGTATTATAGGGGAAACAGGAAACTAGAAAACTGTACCTTGAACAGGGGAATACATGACTCTTAGTAACAGCATGGGAAGTTTTCTGGTTATGTGGAACAATTCAGACATCAGGAAAAGCCAAGAATACAGAATCAAGTTATACTGTAGGAAAACACTGCTTTTCTAGACCTTCAAGATAAAACATTTTAGCATCTGGCCACAATGTCTGTTAGAACCGGAGGAAAAAAGTTACAGGAGCTGGCAAAACAGTTGAAGGGGAAAGTTACCATCTCAGGCTTTCTCAAAGGGGGAAAAAAGCAAAGTAGCAAGACACAGCGAAAGTTGAACTTCCAAGATACGAATCTGAGAAGTTTTCAACAAGAATCAGGTTTAGAATTAAAAATCAAAACCTCTTTTAATTAAGAGTAAATCAATATTTTAAGACAACTTTCTTTTAAAATAAGGGACCAAAATTTAGAAAGACTTTCAGAAATAATTTAATTACAGCCAACTTAATCCCACACAAAATGCTTTTCATAAGTATTCTTTGAGCGACTGGGCACGGTGGCTCACGCCTGTAATCCCAGCACTTTGGGAGGCCAAGGTGGGCGAATCACGAGGTCAGGAGATCGAGACCATCCTGGCTAACACGGTGAAACCCCGTCTCTACTAAAAATACAAAAAACTAGCTGGGCGTGCTGGTGGGCGCCTGTAGTCCCAGTTACTCGGAAGGCTGAGGCAGGAGAATGGTGTGAACCCGGGAGGTGGAGCTTGCAGTGAGCCAAGATCGCGCCACTGCACTGCAGCCTGGGCAACAGAGCGAGACTCTGTCTCAAAAAACAAAACAAACAAAAAAAACCACCTTTTGAGCAACATAAAAGCCAAAAAGCAAGGTTACAACAGTGACTTATCTGTAAGTTATATATGATAAGTCATCAGCTGTTTAGTAGCCTGTATGCCCTGTTAACAATTTTTGTAGCCTGTGAATATCAGATGTTCATGTAAGTTAAGAACCTTAAACGTGGATATTTTTGCCGACAACTCAGAAGCTAACAAAACAGCTAACAACTTAGCTATTTTCATTGAACCAACAATATTAAATTAGTCTTGTTGCTGGGCGCGGTGGCTCAAGCCTGTAATCCCAGCACTTTGAGAGGCCAAGACGGGTGGATCACGAGGTCAGGAGATCGAGACCATCCTGGCTAACATGATGAAACCCCGTCTCTACTAAAAAATACAAAAAACTAGCCAGGCGAGGTGGCGGGCGCCTATAGTCCCAGCTACTCGGGAGGCTGAGGCAGGAGAATGGCGTAAACCCGGGAGGGGGAGCTTGCAGTGAGCTGAGATCCGGCCACTGCACTCCAGCCTGGGAGACGGAGCGAGCGAGACTGCATCTCAAAAAAAAAAAAAAAAAAATTAATCTTGTCAAAAAAAGCACACAAAGATCATTCTCTTTTTGATTGGGTTTATAGTCTTATAAACTTTTGTACCAAACCCTGATACCTTAAAACATCTAGCAGAGGCAAATATAAAATAGTCAGTAAACCCAGACCAAAAAAAGTATGCTGACAATTCTGAAGACATTTCTAGTTTTATTTTACCAATAATTTTAAAACCATTTTTATTTACCAGATTACTAAGTTCACAAGAATCTAAAAAGTATTTGGACTTACTTAGTTTATAAGTATAATTTACTTACAAGCCAGATTGGTACCATGCTAGACACAACACAACATAATACATGTACATGTACAAACATTTAAACACATACACGCAAAGATCTTAACAGCTTTTACTTTGGAACCTTAGCCACGAGATAGTAACACAAACTCACCACTTTACAAAAGGCAGCTGGATCCAAATTATTTCTGATAAAATTGGGACCTGTTCACATGGCTAAACTTTGTCCCAGTAGGTAATCCAGTGAAGGCTGTGGACCAAAGTCTTGGGAAAAGTAGTTTTCATGGCAGTTTTATTTTTAAAAACCTTTTACCCTTTTTTTTTTTCTGAAGTTTCAAATGAGTTTTCAGTGTTTACATTTTAGCTACAACGGGCTGAGCTGTATAAGAACAAATCTCCAAGTAGCATTGAATTAGTAATATCATAAACAGTGAGTTTATCTTAACAGCAGTAGCTTAATAACAGCAAATTCAAAGCCAGCTGAAAAGAAAAAAGAAATAGATAGCTTTAGCAAACTCTACATTTTAATTGTATAGTTGCAGGTTGGGCGTTTGAGCTCTGAATTTTCCTTGCTGTAATTTGCCCGTTGAGTTTAAAAATGTGCACAAGAACAGGCCATATGTAGCTAGCTGAAGTGCTAGAAAACCTGGCATGCCTTTGAACTTCTGCAGGAGTTCCTGCCCCTAGTGGGTAAGTTACCCATTGCACTGACTTTATGAAGACAAATCTTGCAGTGCCCTTAGTGTGAGCATCCCCACAAACCTTCTGGACCAGTTGAGTCCAACCTGAATGCCTCTCCATAAGCCTGGAGCCCACAAAGGCATTTTCTCCAGGGCCCTTGGATGGAGGGAATCAGGAAGGCCTCCTCCAAACCCAGGGCCAGGAGAGATGTTCCCTCCGGGGTCCATGGAGGGAGGGAACCAGAAAGGACTGAAAGAACTAGGAATGCCCTCCCAAACCCAGGGCCAGCAGGAGGGTCTCCTCTGGAGTTTCGCAGAGGGAGGGGGCCTAAGAGAAGAAATCAAGTCTGCAACCTAAAAGTGGGAGATCTTGGGATTCTGATAGCACTTACCCAGATCCTTTCGCAGCATGGTCAGGAACAACTGGACTTTTTCAAAGTGACCTTGGCTGTACCTGGTGTCCTGGGTGACACAGGAAAAGAAATTCATGGGCTGCTTCAGAATCCCATCTTTGCCAGATATGTTAACTTAAAAAAAAATCATAAGATATAAATTTAGAAAAATGGAGACTATTTCTTAAGGGTGACTGCCTGCCAGGTGGCCATCCTGCAGGCTGGGAAGCACAGCCTCCTCCAGCAGAAGCCCAGAGACAGGCACTTCCAAGGAGGAGGGGTTGGGATAGGAGCTTTATGCTTTTATGCTGAATGGGTTGGCTGAACACATATTCAACAGGTTACAGGAGGAGCTATGAATATTAATGAAAGTGGCCCTGATGCATGCATATTAAACATGCATGTTACATATGACCCATGTTCACCTTGGGGTGGAGACTTAATATTTAAATATTACAATCAGGCCCTATACATCAAAAGGTCTTTTCAGGACATGAAGGCACTCAAGTGTGCAATCTCTGTAAACCCGCTAGAACCAGTCATGGTTGGTGGGCTTCTTACCAGGAGGAAGTTACTGACATCACACTTGTCCAATCAAGGCTGTTGTTACGGCTGGTGGAGTTCAGTTAGTCAGCACCTGGTGGAGCTGCAAGTGTTTTAGTATTGTTTATTTAGAGGCCAGTGCTTATTTAGCTGCTAGAGAAAAGGAAAAACCTTGTGGCAGTTAGAACATAGTTTATTACCTAAGTGTAGGGCTGCATGACTTAACCCTTGCCTGGCGTGGCCGTTGGTCCTGTTTATAATTTGGTATCTTGCCACAAAGAATGTGTTTGGTCAGTCTTATGACCTCTATTTTGACATTAATACTGGTCAATTGTGTCTAAACCATAAAAGGGAGGAGAGTATAACGAGGCGTGTCTGACCTGTCCTGTCATGGCTGGGAACTCAGTTTCTAAGGTTTTTCTGAGGTCCTCTTGGCCAAGAGGGTTTCTATTCCGGTTGCTAGAGGGGGCCTAGGATTTTATTTTTAGTTTGCAATCAGTGTTAGTACATTTCAGTCGCCCCCCCAGCCCTCCTGATCCTCCTGTCTTTCCTCACATCCTGTCATTGCCAGAGATTTTACAGATATAGATCTGGATCATTTCCTGCCATCTCTTTTAACACACAGGCCTCCCCAATCTTTCTAACCTAGGACCTACTTGGAAAGGCATGCTGGGTCTCTTCCACAGCCTTTAAGCTCTCCCTACACCAGAATTTAGGTGAGTGCTTTGAGGACATGAAGCTATTCCTCCCACCACCAGTAGCCTTGGGCTGGCCCACGCTTGCCAACTGTGGAGCGGGAGCGGGAGGGAGGAGTACAGACATGGAATTTTAATTCTGTAATCCAGGGCCTCAGTTATGTACAACATCCATGCCGTTTGATGATTCCACAACTCCTTTTCCATCTTCCCTGGAAGCCTGCTTTTTAATGCCCACTCAGTATTATCAGAGCCCAGCCTGGAATCAAACTGCGTTTTTCAAAATCTGCCTCTATATGCTGGCTTTGTGACCTCAGTCAAGTTGCTTGACCATTCTCAGTCTCAGTTTCTGCAACTGTCAAACAGGATTTATGTTAACTTTCAGGGCTGTCAGGATTAAATGAGTATGAACAACATAAAATATTTGGTGTACAGTAAGTGTACAGTAAATATTTCCATTATCAGTCCTTCCAATTCTATTTTTCTTCCTTCTCTATATAGCCCCCCTGTCTGGCTTTAAAATATCCTGCTCTGCTTTTTAGGAGTGGATACCCCCAGCCCTATGTGGTTTAGCAAATAAGTAATGACACTCAGACAGTTTCATCTTTGTCCGTAACTTGCTCTGTGATCCAGTGTGCATCACTCAAACAGACTACATTTTCTCGTACAAAACAGAGAGCTGCCTCTCAGAGAATGTTGGAGGAATGGAAAGCCCACTAAGAGAACAGAACTCAAAAACAGTTGGGTTCTAGATGGGAGGAGGAGTGCATGCGCGTATATGTTTGTGTTTCAGGTCTTGGAACCTCAGCAGGTCAGTCACACTGCGGTATGTCGCTTCACCTGGCTCCTTTGTTTAAAGATTTTCTTTCCTTCTTTCCAATTTCCTGGGCCCTAGATCCTCCAGCAGTGTCAGGGTTAGATGCCTTTTATGGGCCACTTGCATTAGTGTCCTGATAGAGGCTTAGTCACTGCTCAGAAACTGCCTTCTGCCCACTGGCAAAGGGAGGCAGGAATACACGATTCTAATTAATAGTCCAAGCAGAGAGGACACTCAGAACTTCAGGACTGAAGAGTGTGTGTGTGTGTGTGTGTGTGTGTGTGTGTGTGTGTATGTGTGTGTGTGATGGTAAATGCCAGAATCATCCCTTGGCTTCCCATGCATATTGCATGGGCACACAGACTCAAACCTTCTCTCACATACATGCACATATACACTGTTAGTCCACACACAAGGCATAATCCCAGTGCCCAGCGTTCACGCATACACGCACACATTCCCCTCCTAGGCCACTGTATTGGTTTCCTAGGGCATCTTATAAGGACACCAGTGGTATGAGGAGCCCACCCCACTCATCTGAGCTTATCAACCAATTACATTAGGAAAGACTATTTCCTAATAAGGTCACATTCAGAAGCACTGAGGGTTGGGACTTCAACACAGCTTTTTGGGGATCATAATTCAACCCATAACAGCCACTGAGATTATTATGTCTCCAGAGCACAAATGTGTGGAGTTAAAAGGAAGATACATGTGGTACGAGGGGTGGGAGGGCAAGGGTAAAAGGGGAGGGAGGGGATTGAACTAGACACACACAGACACATGAGCAGGACTTTGGGGAGTGTGTTTTATATCAGATACCTAGAACAGCACCTGAAATATGGGACTCAACCATTTTAGTCCCCTTTTATAAATGTGTTTGTGTGCACGTGTGCTAGATGTTCTTGCTGTGTTAGGAGGTGATAAACATTTGTCCATGTTATATAGGTGGAAAGGGTCCGACTACTAAATTGTGAAGACATAATCTCTCTGCATTTATTGAGAATGTGAATATGAAACAAGCTGCAAGTATTCTATAAATGTTTGCTGTTATTAGATATTCTGTCTTTGTGTCCTTTTATTCATGAATTCTTGCGCGTTATAAAGAAAGAGTCCATGTGATCAGTGTCTTACCCAGTGTAGGGTAAATGCACCTGATAGCAATAACTTAAGCACACCTTTATAATGACCCTGTATGGCAGATGCACCTGAATGTGTGTTTCGAGCTAGAAAATCTGGGAGTGGCCAGTCGGAGATTCGTTTCTTATCTATAATAAACATCTGAGCCCCTGGCCTATCCCATGAAACCTAGGCTGTAGAGAGGATTGAGGCCTTAAGTTTTGGGTTAAATGGCAGTTGACAGGTGTCGGTCATTAGGGAAAGGGGTTAAGTGAAAATGCTGTATAAACTGCATGATGTTTGCAGGCAGTTGCGGTTTTCCTGCCCAGCCTGCCACCACTGGGCCATGGAGATATGTTGTCCAGCCCAACACTACAGGACCACTTCTATCCAACCCACCACCTCTGGATTCTTCCCCTGTATGTAAGCCCTCAATAAAACCCCACGTCTCTTTTGCTGGCTCTGGGTCTCTTCTTTGGCTTCTTGAACCTTATGCCTTCCCTACTGAGGTTAATAGGGGTTCAGCACAACACCGGGTCCCAGGCATGCGGCCTTGTCTTTTTATGTTTGTCCTCATGGGCATTATGTGGGTCACAGGGATCTTATCCAACACCACGCCTAGCAGGAAGAGATGCCTCTCTATTGATATTCCAGCTGCCCCACAAGCAGGTATGTGCCTACTCATTCTCTGACATGTGTCCTGGGTGTCTTGACTATAAAATTCCATTTAATAAATAATGTATTGAGCACCTGCTGTATCCAAAGCTCTCCTGGGCACTCTGGAAGACTAGAGTTTGAAGAACACACATTCATTGTCTCCCAGAAGTTCATGGTCCAGTAGAGAGAGGAGTTGGCAAACAGCCAGAATCTACAGGTGAGAAGGGCTATAAAAGAGCTGAGAAGAGTTTCAGAGCCACTGAGAAGAGATTCATGCTTTCTGGAGTTGGTGGCATTTAAGGTGAACCACGAATGGAGCAAGAATTTAATGGAGAGGAAAGGACCAGGACATTCAGAGTACACAGCAGAGTTCAGACCAGATGCAAGAAAGCTGGTTTGGTTGCTGGGAGGTCAGGTGCATGATGGAAAATGTTAGATGACAAAGATAGGTTAGGGCAGTTATGGTGGGAGAAACCCTGTTTTTGGAGAAAGATACAATCAGATGGGCACTTCAGCAGCATTATTCTGACAGCAATGTGCAGATAGGATGGAGAGGCACTGAAGAGGCAGGATGCAAGAACAATTCAGATGCAGTTGACATCGCTTGGGAGAGAATGAGGTACTAGCCAGGGCAGCCCCAAGAGAGTAGAGAGCCCTGTCCTGAGATTCTGGGGAAAAGGTGCCCCAGTATCAATAGCATGTGCCAATATGCTCCCTCGGCCCACGTGTCAGGCTGCGTCAGCTTGTCCCCCACCCCACCCCAGCCCTCCCCTCTCCTCTCAGAGCAAGCCGCCTGCCCTACTCACTGCTCCACCATGACACACCTGTCCTGCCTCAGCCACGTCCCCCTCTGACCATTTCCCCCTTTTCAGGAAAGTGCTTGCAGTTTGCTTAGTCACCGCTTCTTTGCAACCTACTTCCGCAAAGCTCTCACCTTGTGTCATCTTTACCTGTGTGCCCCATGGAGGAGGCGAACAAAGTAAGCACTGTCTTCCCAGTGCTGCGGGCATGCTGGCCCCCACCTTCATGCACTCGGAGCACTGACTGAGCATCCTGCAACTCTGTCCTGTCCCTAGAAGCCGTGCTTTGTGAGAAGTGGGGTAAGCATCATGGAAGCTGGTCACTGGCAGGCTCATGCAGGGCTGCAGACCTGCTCCTGGTGTAATCTTTGCTGCACATTCACCTCACCTGAGGACCTGTGAAAACGCCCAGCGCCCGGTCACAGGCCCTGCGAATTAAATCAGAATGTAGGAGACAGGCAACAATAAATACTGTTGAACTATCCCCAGCTGATTCCAGTGTACAGCCAAATTTGGGAACCGTGTCCTGGTGTTTCCCTCCTACTCTTGCTAATATGTAGCTCTAAATATCTGTGTGGAGTGAGACTGGCAGAAAGGCTGTCTGGATGCTCCTTCCTATATAGCTTGGAGGCAAGTGGACTCTATACAGCTCAGGGTTCGAGAGGACAAGGCAGAAATTCTTCCTTTAGTCTCTCCCTCGAACTTGAACTCTATAGTCATCTCTTGGTGTGAGTCAGTGTCCTACAGGGATGACCCCAATGTCCTGCCTGCCCTCTGCTCTCTTAGCTATACTTGTGTTATACTCCTGCAGCCTGACTCCTCCCACTTTTGTCTGAGTCATTTCCTCTTTCCTTCATGGTACCAAAAAGCACAATCACCTAGCAGAAGCACAACAGCCTAACTAGAATATGCACATGAGTTAATTCAAGGTCCTACTTAATCCAAGACATCGCCATCTTCATTTCCTATGATTATGAGTCTCACGTGATCTCCATCTTCATTCCTATGATTATGAGTCTCACGTGACCAGCCCAGCCAGATGAGGAATGCAGCACCTCGCTTTCTTCCTGGTGATAATGTGGTGAAATCATGCTAACTTCGATAAGAGGTAGTATTAGGGATACAGAAAAAGAGGACTGGCTAACATGAAAGGTCATTTCTAGGAGGTCACAAAGACTGCAAAGCTCCCTTCCTTCACTCATTGTTCTAAAACTGCACCTATCTCATTCCCATAGCTCAAGGCTTTGATCCTTGTTAATATAGAGATGCTCCTTGGCCATATGTGGGTGCTAATGCCTGTAATCCCAGCACTTTGGGAGGCTGAGGCAGGCAGATTGCTTGAGCCCAGAAGTTTGAGACCAGCCTTGGCAACACAGCAAAACCCCATCTCTACAAAAAAATAGAAAAATTAACCAGATATGTGGGGTGTGCACCTGTAGTCCCACATACCCAGGAGGCTGAGGTGGGAGGATCACTTGAGCCCTGGAGGTCAAGGCTGCTGTGAGCTGAGATCACACCACCGCACTCCAGCCTGGTCAACAGGGGGAGATGCTGTCTTAGAAAAGGAGAAGATGCAATGCCCCTAATAAGAGTAATAGTTTAACGGTAATCAGCTATTTATATCTTGGGGTGAATGATGGATCCGGGTTACATTTTGTTTCAAGTGTAGTAGAAGAACATGGGGACTGAGATGGGCAGTTTAATATGCATGCATCAGGGCTACTTTCATTAATATTCATTTCCTGTGACTTCCTGTGACTTCATTCTAGTGAGACATCCACATTGGAACTCACTGTGATGTGTCAGGAGCTGTGGGCTGCACAAAAAAGAAGGGTGGTGCCTCTCCTGTGTGTTTCCAGAGGTGGCAGGGTTTATTCCCAAAGTCTGAGTCCGTCTTTCCCCTCTGTGTTCTCACTACAGAGATAAGCAAACCATGATCATAGCCAGTGGGGGACCGAAACCACAACCTTATTTATGGCCAGGAAATCCCCTAGCGTCTCCCAAATGCAGGGCTTCTGGTTCTATGGGCTGAAGAGCACTGCTTGGGCCTGAGGCCTTACCTAGCAGCTTTGCAGCTCACTGGCAGAACACAGAGAGAGCGATGGGAACATCGCTATATCAAGACTGTGATGGTTAATTATATATCCATAATTATTGAGTGGGTTAAGTGATGCCCAGATAGCTATAAAGCTTTCTCAGAGTACCTGTGAGAGTGTGTCTGGAAGAGATGAGCATTTGAATCAGTAGTAACGAAGATCTAACCTCACCCATGTAGGTGGCCATCATCCAATCAGTTGAAAGCCTGGATAGAACAAAAGGCAGAGGAAGGGTGAATTTGTTCTCTCTCCTGTTGGAGCTGAGACATCCATCCTTCTGCCCTCAGACATTGGCACTCCTGGTTCTCAGGCTTTCAGATAATTACGCCACTGGCTTTCCTGGTTCTCCAACTTGCAGATAGCAAATCATGGGCCTTCTCAGCCTCCATAATCATGTAAGCCAGTTCCTATAATTAATATATGTTATATATATATACACACACATATATATATACACTATTGGTTCTGTTTTCTGGGGAAACATGACAAATATAAATATGTAAAATGATGAGTTTGCTTTTCACAAGAGTCAAGAAAACAGAGTGAAACCCTCTTCTGAATCCCAATACTCGCCACTCCTGGGAGGAGTTGAAAGCCCTAAGAGGATGATCCTGTTGCCCCACTTAGAGGATCTGAGGATCCGGTTCCCACCAATCTGTCTCTGCTTCATTAGGGTGGGCTTGCCTGGGGCAGGAGACTCTGCAAGAAATATAGAGTAAGGAGGCCAGGTGTGGTGGTGATTTGGGCTCTTTTTTGGTTCCATATTAATTTTAGAGATGGTTTTTCTATTTCTGTGAAATATGGCATCCCTGTAATCCCCGCACTTTGGGAAGCCAAGGTAGGTGGATTGCTTGTGCCCAGGAGTTGGAGACCAGCCTGGACAACATGGCGAGATCCTGTCTCTATAATAATAACAATAATACAAAAATGAGCCACACAATGGTGGTGCACACTTGTAGTCCCAACTACTCAGGAGGCTGAGTTGGGAGGATTGATTGAGCCCAGGAGGTTCAGATTGCAGTGAGCCATGACCGCTCCACTGTACTCCAGCCTGGGCAACAGAGTGAGACTCTATCTTAAAAACAAACAAACAAACAAACAAACAAAAGGAGAGTAAGCCAATGAGACTGAGACTGACTCACATAGACCTTGCTCTCTGTCATTGGTCATTCTAGAATCCAACATAAATAATAGTCTGGATGACGCTCAAATGAATTGCTTTCCGACCCTGAGATGGCACCTCCATCGCCAAAGTTTTAATTAATCATGCCAGCAGATGGGCTGTCATGGGCCCCAACAGCCTGGTAATGAACTCATTTATTATCAGGCTCTGTCAGTGGGAGGTTGTCCAGGCTTCTGGGAAAAGAAGAAAGACTCCTGATGCCAGAGCCCAGGATACATACGGTTTGGGAAAATCTCTGGAAATACCTTGACTTTATACCTTTCATTGGTCCTTAAGAAAGGAGGGAAGGTGTGGAAAAAGATTGTGGCTCAGGCTGGAAGAAGAGGTCTTGATATCACAGTTTCTTAGATGGTGCTAGAGATAGCCTGACTCTGCTACCCCTGGCACTCACCTGACTCATGAAGTTAGGGTAACACATGGCATGTGTTATTATTATTATTATTATTATTTTGAGACAGAGTCTCACTCTGTCCCCCAGGCTGGAGTGCAGTGGTGCAATTTCAGCTACTGCAACCTCCGCTTCCCGGGTTCAAGCAATTCTCTGCCCCAGCCTCCCAAGTAGCTGGGATTACAGGTGCTCACCACCACACCTGGCTAATTTTTTTGTATTTTTAGTAGAGATGGGGTTTCACCACCTTGGCCAGGCTGGTCTTGAACTCCTGACCTTGTGATGCACCCACCTCGGCCTCCCAAAGTGCTGGGATTACAGGCATGAGCCACCGCACCCAGCCCATGGCATGTATTCTTAAAGCAGGTGCATGGCAAGATGCTTGGACTCATCAGCTCACAGAGGTCATGCGTTGTCCCCTATGCAAAGTTGTTGGTTTTAAAAATCGATATGATATTTTAAGTGTTTATGGGGTTCACTTGTTGTTTTGTTACATGCATAGAGTGTAGAATGATCAAGTCAGGATATTTAGGGTATCCATCACCTTGAGTATTTATCAAGTCATCTCTTCACTCTGTTGTTTCCTTTTATGCATAAGCTTTTTTTTTTCTTTCTTTCTAACCACTAGATGATATGGAATGCAGAAGATAGCTTTTTAATTTGTTGAGCCCAATTTGTGTATTTTTCTTGTCTGCTTTTGAGGTCTTAGTCATAAATTCTTTGCCTAGACCAATATCCTGCAGTTGTTTCCCTGTTTTCTTCTAGTAGTTTTATAGTTTGGGGTCTTACATTTAAGTCTTTAATTCATCTCAAGTTTTGTATATGGGGAGACATTGGGATCCATTTTCATTTTTCTGCATATGGATATCCAATTTTCCCAGCACTATTTATTAAAGAGAGTATCCTTTCCCCAATGTATGTTCTTGATGCCTTTGTCAAAAATCATTTAGCTGTAAATATGTGGATTTATTTCTGGATTCTCTACTCTGTTCCTTTGGTCTATGTGTCTGTTTCTATACCAATACCATACTGGTTTGGTTACAATAGCCTTGTAATATATTTTGAAGTGAGATAGTGTGGTGCCTTCAGCTTTGCTCTTTTTTTTTCAGGATTGCTTTGGTTATGTGGGATCTTTTTTGGTTCCATATTAATTTTAGAGATGGTTTTTCTATTTCTTTGGAAAATAGCATTAATATTTTGTTAGGGATTGCATTGAATCTGCATTGTTTTGAGTAGAATGGTCATTTAAATAATATTCTTCTGATCTGTAAGCATGGGATATCTTTCCATTTGTTTGTGTCCTCTTCAATTTATTTCATCAGTGTTTTTATGATTTTTCCATGTAGAGATCTTTCACCTCCTTGGTTAAATTTATTCTTAGATATTTTTTTGGTAGCTACTTAAATGGAATTGCCTTCTTGGTATCTTTCTCAGCTAGCTCATTATTGGCATATTGAAGTGATAATAATTTTTGTAAGTTGATTTTGCATCCTGCAACTTTACTGAATTTATTTATCAGATCTAAGAGTTTGTGTGTGTGGGGTGGGTGTGTGTGTGTGTGTGTGTGTGTGCGCGTGTGGAGCCTTTAGGTGTTTCTAGATATAAGATAATAACATAAGTAAAAAGGGACATTTTTTTTCCTTTTCTTTTTTATTTTTTTGTTTAGATTCCTTTTATTTCTTTCTCTTGCCT